>NC_142063.1:102084131-102789131 GCF_059756535.1 Pantherophis guttatus
TTGTAGAAAGACTTGAATTAATTAATAGAATTTTGAAGGCTCACCATGGCAAGTAATAGCCTCAACATTTGATAGCATGCAAGTGTCCTTTCCAACTAACCTAGAGGACTACATAGGACAAAATAGTTGGTGGTCACCCTGCTAAGAGCAATACTTTTATATCTACAGTATTTAAACACAGAGGGCATTTATTTCTTCCATGAATGCTCCCTGGAGATAAAGGCTACCACTTTTTAGTCAGGGCTCTATAAATGTAGAGAAGGAGAAAAGGTTCTCTCTTCTTTCCTTCTGTTCTTCCATCCTTTTTTTGGTGGGCGGGGAGATACAAGCATTGGAGGCGCAGATTAGGTTTATGCTATTTCCAAGGCTGCTATAGGATACAAATCAAGAGTGAGGTCCTAGGAACCAATGTCATTGGACCAATTCTGACAGTGGCATTTTTAGCGTTGATATGATCTGACCTCCAAAGCGAGTTGGGTTGTGCAAAAGCCATTTTTAACATTGGCATTGCCCTCTACATTGGGGGAATCAGGGGAACCATAAAACTGACCCCCAAGGAGTGTCTATGGAGATTCTCAGTCATCCAAGTCATGGTTGGTCCCAAAGATACTTTTTCAAACTTTTTCTTCAAAACTAAAGAAGCTTCTTGGATGAGAAACGAAACGTCTTTAAGGAAAAATGAAAGAAGTCCAGCTGACTTTTGAAAAAAAGCACCTCTGGGTGACCCCAAGGAGCTTTATCTTGATGATAAAGCTTGATTCTACATATCTTTATGTAGAAACAGGTTGTACTATTTCTGAGTCTGAATGCCAATGAACTTTACTTCTGAGTAAACATGTTTGGGTTGCAAGTTAATATAAAATCAGCCATTAATGGTTATGTGGCTAATCTAGGTGCAAACTCCTCTGTAATATCTTCCTACATGAATAAATCCCCTACCAACATAATACAGTGACCAGCAGCGGGCAGTTCCCTTGGGAAGCCAATGAGAAATGCAGCACAGCATGTGTCTAGCCTCCCCTAAATGGACACAAGAGGAGAGGCTGTTCACCGCAACGGTGTGGAGAAGAGGGAGGCACAAGAGAAGCTAATGCTGAAAGCCTCTTTACATCTGGGACCAGTCTTGAATTTTTATTTAAGCAGAACGGAAGGTTTGCTTTCTTCCCATTTTGATTTTTAAAATAAAATAACAGGTGGTAGCCTTCACCACAGTTGCATTTCTGAATAAGAAAATCATTTGGGGATGGCATTCAGCTAGCGCTAAATAAATCTCTAGAGGTGACGGCCCTCTCAATTCCTGGCAAATAGATGGGAAAGAAATGGAGGTAGTGACAGATTTTATTTTCCTGGGCTCCAAGATCACTGCAGATGGGGACTGCAGCCAAGAAATTAAAAGACGCTTGCTCCTGGGGAGGAAAGCTATGGCATATCTAGACAGCATACTAAAAAGCAGAGACATCACCCTGCCAACAAAAGTGCATATAGTCAAGGCTATGATTTTCCCAGTTGCAATGTACGGCTGTGAAAGTTGGACCATAAGGAAGGCTGAGCGCCAAAGAATTGAGAACTATGGTGCTGGAGAAGACTCTTGCGAGTCCCTTGGACTGCAAAGCGATCAAACCGGTCAGCCCTAGAGGAGATCAACCCTGACTGCTCTTTAGAAGACCAGATCCTGAAGATGAAACTCAAATACTTTGGTCACCTAATGAGAAGGAAGGACTCACTGGAAAAGAGCCTAATGCTGGGAACAATTGAAGGCAAATGTAGAAGGGGACGGCAGAGAATGAGGTGACTGGATGGAGTCACTGAAGCAGTCGGTGTGACCTTAAATCAGGGGTGAAATCCAGCAGGTTCTGGAGAACCAGTAGTGGAAATTTTGAGCAGTTTGAAGAACCGGTAGCGAAAATTTTGAGTAGTTCAGAGAACTGGCAAATATCACCTTTGGCTGGCCCCAGAGTGGGGTGGGAATGAAGATTTTGCAATATCCTTCCCCCAGGAGTGGGGAGGGAAGGGGATTTTGCAGTATCCTTCCCCTGAAATGGGGTGGGAATAGAGATTTTGCAGTATCTTTCCCCTGCCACACCCACCAAGACATACCCACCAAGCCACACCACGCCCACCAAGTCCACAGAACCAGTAGTAAAAAAATTTGGATTTCACCACTGGCTTAAATGGACTATGGGGAATGGTGGAATGGTTGTCCATGGGGTTGCGATGGGTCGGACATGACTTTGTGACTAACAACAACAACAAGTAATAGGCATAAGGTTGCTGCCAATGGGCTTGATAATGCTTCTGAATTGGATATGGCCAGGAAGGTGATCAGCCAGTCTCTTGGAAAGATTCAGAATCTAATGCGATGATCATCTCAAGCAACACAATAATATGGTACGGCCGTGGGGAAAACATCACAAGGCAATGATTTAGGATTGCTAGGAAAAGAAAAAGAGTATCCTAATTGAGTTAGAGGTAGAGGAAAAGGCTAGATGCGAATGACTGAAAATATCTGAGAGAGTAGCAGAGGGAGAGAGATGAATATATATGAATGAATGAATGAATGAATGAATTCCAATGAAAACCATTTGCATATTGCTCATAAAAGTAACATTTTTGTGACAAAAGGATGACAAAAATGTGGAGTTCTTGGTATTCTCTGAGCTTGGTTGTTTTCTTGCAGATATTTCATTACCCAACTAGGTGACATCTTCAAATATTCTCTTCTGTGGGATGACGAAAATTCCACATCAGCCTGTGAAAGTAGGTAATACGTTTATAATCAAGAAGACAGATGGAGCATATGTAATCTTTCTTATTATTGTTAATAATAAATCAAGGATTAGAGGGGTTATGGAAGAATTTTCAGTTCTCTGTCTCTTCCTAGGGATTTCTTGGAAAAAATTATAATGAAGCACATCTGGGGGAAAACAGACCAGGGGAAGTTCAAGGAATAACAGAATAACAGAGTTGAAAGGAACCTTAGAGGTCTTCTAATCCAACCCCTGCTCAGGCAGAAAACCCTATACCATTTCAGACAAATGGTTGTCCTCACTCTACTTAAAAACCTCCAGCGTTGGAGCTCCCACAACTTCTGGAGGCAAGTTATTGCACTGATTAATTGTTCTAACTATCAGAAAATTTCTCCTTAGTTCTAGGTTGCTTCTCTCCTTGATTAGTTTCCAATCCATTGCCTCTTGTCCTGCCTTTAAATGAATATAACTTCCAGGTTTTGCCAGTAGTTATTTAGTCTCCTGAAGGAATAATTCCATTTGAATTCTGCTTAATTATTATTATCTAGGACAGTGATGGCTAGCCACTTTTTGCCATTGCATGCCAAAAGTGGAGGGAGTGCGGGGGGTCGTGCACGCGCATGCCCACACCCATAATTCTATGTGCCCTGCTCCCATGCTCCCTCTGCTTTTGGCATGCGATGGCACAGTGGGCCTGGTAGGCCCGTTTATTGGTCTCCCCAGGCTCCAGAGCCTCTCCAGGAGTCTGGGGAGGGCAAAAACGGCCTTCCCCACCCCCCAGAGGCCCTCTGGAGGCTGGAAATGGCCCATTTGCCAACTTCCAATGGGACTGGAAGGCACGTTTTTTTCTCTCCCCAGACTCCAGAGCTTCTCTAGGAGCCTGGGGAGGGTGAAAATGCCCTTTCCCACCCCCCGGAGGCCCTCCAGAGGCCAGAAGCGGCCCATTTGCTGACTTCTGGTGGGACCGGAAGGCCCGTTTTTTGCTCTCCCCAGGCTCCTAGAGAGTCTCTGGAGCTTGAAGAGAGCAAAAAACTAGAGAGTCTCTGGAGCCTGGGGAGGGCAAAAACAACCTTTACTACCCCCCCAACTCCCTCCGGAGGCCAGAAACGGCCCGTTTCCGGCCTCCAGAGGGCCTCCATGTGGCCATAGGTTCACCATCACGGATGATGCCATAGGTTCACCATCACATGTGCCATAGGTTCACTATCATGGACCTAGGGGCCTTTTTTTTTCTCACTTCACATTTATTTATTTATTATTTTTATTATTCATATTTCTATGCCGCCCACTCTCCGAGGACTCTGGGTGGCTTACACCAAAGACAGTATACTAAATAGCATATTGCCCCCAACAATCTGGGTCCTCATTTTACCCACCTCGGAAGGATGGAAGGCTGAGTCAACCTTGAGCCGGTGAGATTTGATCCGCTGATCTGTTGAACTAGCAGTCAGCTGAAGTAGCTGCAGTACTGCACTCTAACCATTGCGCCACCTCGGCTCTTGACTCCATATCTGTTCCAGTGAGGTCTGACTGATGTCCACGTGGGCATGCTGCAGACTATGTGTGCATCAGTAGTAACACTCATTGTGTTGCTTGTTCATCTGGGCACTGATATGCCAGGCAGTATGCGTGGGTTAATCTCTGCTGATCCTCATGAGACATTTAGAAACAATGTCCCCAAACATGCCAGTGCAAGGTCAGGAATAAATTGGTTCTCTTCCTGGAATCCTGCCATTCTTTTTTTCCTATCCTGAAGGCCAGGGCTTAGTCACCAGCTTGGAGGGAAAAATGTTTTGCTGAAAAACATTATCCACAAAGAACAGCCAGTTCCTCCCTGTATAGTACACTGTAACTTGTAGCCTGAGAGGGGCTTATGGAAATATGTTTATGCTTCCATTTAGCAAAACTTCCATCACAGTTCTGAAATGATACGGATTGATAAATGATGCTATAGATCCGGGGTGTCAAACTGGTGGCCCGCAGGCTGGATGTGTCACGCACAGGCCATGCCCACCAGCCCCAGCTCCGCGAAACGGAAAAATGTCATAATACGTCACATGACGGCAACGTGACGCAGCAAGTTTGACACCTGTGATATAGATCATTATTAAAAACATTGTTTTAATATTGTTTTTAACAAACAAATCCACGACATTTAAAAATGACCTGGTGCTGAAGTAACAAGAAATTATTGATTTGATTTATTTCATTTGATTTGATTTCAACAAACAAGGAACAAAAGTTGGTCCAAAATTGGGGCAACAGCGAGAAGCAAACCAACGCTGCCCAGAAGAAGACTTCAATCATCCTTGCTAAAAGTTTGAATCAAGAACCAGATCTTCAAAGGCCTCCGAAACACCAGCACAATTGGAGCCACTTGGATCTTGGGGGGGAACTTCATTCCAGAAGGCAGTTGCCACAACGAGAAAGCAGTTTTTCAGAATCCTAATATTGCAAAAGGCATTGTTTAATTGAAAAAAATCCAGAGCTCATAAAACCTGCTGTATCGAATTGACTGGGCAGGTACAGATACTATGGGAAACAGGCATTCCCTTAAGTAACAAGCCCTATGTCACAAATGACCAGCACCTTGAATAGGACCCATAAGCAAACTGGCAATCAGAGCAGCTTGTGAAGCAGGGGTGTTATGTGGGCTTACTGAGGCATGCTCATCACTGTCCACACTGCCACATTCTTGGCCCCAAGCAGATGGAATTATCCAAAGAGGGAAGTTCCCAAAAAGTACATCACCAATTCACCAGTACTCTTCAATATCTTCATAAACGACTTAGATGAGGGAATAGAGGGGGAACTCACCAAATTTGAAGATGATACTAAAATAGCTAACACCCTAGAAGATAGGCTCAAGATCCAGATGGATCTTGACAGACTTGAACATTGGGCCCTATCTAACAAAATGAAATTCAATGTAGAGAAAAGTAAAGTCTTACACTTAGGTAAGACATATAAGCACACATATAAATTGGGGGAAACCAGGCTTAATAGCAGTGACTGTGAGAGGGAGCTTGAAGTCTTAGTGGACAATCAGCTAAATGTGAGCCAGCAGTGTGCAGTGGCAGCTAAAAAAGCCAACGCAATCCTAAATTGCATTAACAGAAGGATTCAATCAAGATCAAGTGAGATACTAATACCACCCTATAAAGCCCTAGTAAGACCACACCTGGAGTACTGCATCCAGTCTTGGTCACCACACTATAAAAAAGATGTTGAGACTCTAGAAAAAGTGCAGAGGAGAGCAACCAGGATGGTTAGGAGACTGGAGACTAAAACATATGAAGAAGGATTACATGAATTGGGCATGGCTAGTCTAGTGAAGAGAAGGACCAGGGGAGACATGATAGCCATCTTCCAATACTTGAGGGGCTGTCACACAGAAAGGAGGGGGTCAAGGTCTTTTCCAAAGCACCCGAAGGCCAGACAAGGAATAATGGATGGAAACTGACCAAGGAAAGATTCAACCTAGAAATGAGGAGGAACTTTCTGACAGTGAGAACAATCAACCAATGGAACAGCTTGCCTTCAGAAGTTGTGGGAGCTTCATCACTTGAGACTTTCAAGAAAAGATTGGACTGCCGTTTGTCAGATATAATGTAGGGTCTCCTGCTTGAGCGGGGGGTTGGACTAGATGACCTATAAGGTCCCTTCCAACTCTGTTAATCTGTTAAAATTCCCAGTTGCCATCTGCATTGCCTTCATAGCAGAGTCCCTGTTTCTTTGTATATAAGAAGTAGATCTTTAAGGGAATTACCATTGCTTTCTTCTGGAAGGTTTCATGACTTCCTAATCCTGTCTACAGCAATTTTGTCCTGGCCAGACATTAATCTGAATGGGATTTGAGAGAAGATCCTGGAGAAACTGCTATAGAACAATCTCAGCAATTCAATAATTGATGGAAACAGGATGAGACTTTATTGATACTGTAAGGTTTCAAAGGCAAACCAGACCTGAAACATGAGTAGATAATTCTACTTTATTGCAAAGCTACATTAACAGAATCTTCTAGTCTGAAAGTAGAATTCTCCCATCACCTCTTTTACGACATGAAAACTTAGGGAGGGTCTGTTCTGAACCTCTTATTCTACCCGCTATACAGCTGCGGGCCATGCTGTCTCTTATCTGTCAGATCTCCCAAAGTCTTTCCCATATAAGTGGATGCTGCTGGGTGGGGGAGAAAGCAATAGATTATGTGAGTGGCTGGGAAACTGTCATGTAGCATTGCAAATGAAGATCATATGACCACAGCAGCAGCCTGGCAGTGCTGAATCAGCCACAGCTTGCCCAAATTTCATTTCTTTGGGAGTAATGGGTCCTGGCATTCTGTAAGCTAACCCATTTGAGGTATCCTTGTTGGCAAAATTTTGCTCTATGATGTACAGTTCTGTCCAGTTAAAGGTTACAGACATGAGAGTTTTTAGTAATAGTAACTGGAAGAGGGCTTTCTGAATCTCGGAAATAAATTGTAATCTGCAATCCATGATACATGTTTGACTAGGTCTCTGTATCTAAAAATGTGGTCTTAGAAATTGTGTTGTTTCCTGTGCTATCCGGTGGCCCTTATAAGGAATGAAATGTGCCAATTTTGTAAATACTGTTAGCAGATATATGCTGGTATATACTATACTGGGAGGAGATCATTAAAATTCAGTAAGAATGTATCTTAGGGCTGCAAAGGGCAGTTTAGATGTTGCAGTAACCACCTGCTTTCCAGTAGCAGATTTTGCCCTGCAACTCACATGATAATCCTTGATGTCTAGCCTTATTCTCAGCCACCAGAATTCCCTAAGGATGCGATGCTGAATTTTAAACATACATCCATGTCCACTCAGCCTATTGCCACAGCAGTGTTGCAACATCTCTTCCCTTAAAGGAAGGGAAACATATAAATGACCATTATATCCCTGCCCCTCCTCAACCATGAAATGTGGTCTTAACTGAGCTGCTTGGAGGTTCTCTATCCAAGCCCTGATGTAAGCTAAATTTTAATCTAAGAGTGTTTAAGAGATCAACATCCTGCCTCCCCACTCCCAAACTTTTTGGAAGATCCAATTCCAAGGGAACATAAAGTTGATTGGTTGAAGAATGATGGCTGATGGATATAGGTAGGGAAGGCCATATTCAGGCTTATATTATAGGCAGTGCTGGGTTGCTCCCAATTCGCACTGGTTCGCAAGAACCGGTAATAAAAATTTGTAGTAGTTCAGAGAACTGGTAAAAACATTGGCTGGCCACATTCCTGAACCGGTCCCCGGCCCGGTCGCTGCTCGTTTACCCCGCCCATCTCATCAGAGGCTTTTTTATTTATTTATTTATTTTTAAAAGCATTTTTTTCTATAACCTCTTCGGCCGAAAAAATACTTTTAAAAGTAAAAAAAAAAAAAAAGCCTCTGATGATCGCGCGGCTCAGCTGGGATCGTCAGAGGCTTTTAAAAGCATTTTTTCTACAACCTCTTTGGCTGAAGAGGTTGTAAGGAAAAAAAATCCCTTTAAAAGCCTCTGACAATCCCAGCTGAGTTGCCTGATCGTCAGAGGCTTCTAAAAGCATTTTTTCTACAACCTCTTTGGCTGAAGAGGTTGTAGGGAAAAAAAATCCCTTTAAAAGCCTCTGACAATCCCAGCTGAGTTGCCTGATCGTCAGAGGCTTCTAAAAGCATTTTTTCTACAACCTCTTTGGCTGAAGAGGTTGTAGGAAAAAAAGATCCCTTTAAAAGCCTCTGACAATCCCAGCTGAGTTGCCTGATAGTCAGAGGCTTCTAAAAGCATTTTTTCTACAACCTCTTTGGCTGAAGAGGTTGTAGGAAAAAAAGATCCCTTTAAAAGCCTCTGACAATCCCAGCTGAGTTGCCTGATAGTCAGAGGCTTCTAAAAGCATTTTTTCTATAACCTCTTTGGCTGAAGAGGTTGTAGGAAAAAAAAATCCCTTTAAAAACCTCTGACGATCCCAGCTGAGTTGCCTGATCGTCAGAGGCTTTTAAAAGCATTTTTTTCTGCAACCTCCTAAGGTTGTAGAAAAAATGCTTTTAAAAGTAAAAAAAAAAATTGACCACGCCCACCCAGTCACATTATCCCCACACCAAGCCACGCCCACAAAATAAGCCATGCCCACAGAACCAGTAGTAAAAAATTTTAGAACCCACCCCTGATTATAGGGCATCTGGAGGTTTGTTTTGTGATCCAGGAATATTAAGAGATAATCAAAATATGAAATTGTGCCCACCTGATTTGTCAAGCTAAAACTATTCAGTGATATGCCCGTGAGCTCTGCAATAAAAGCATTAACCAAGCTCCCTCAGTTTCTTTCCTGACTGCTCCAATTTGCATGGGTTACTGAAGACTATTGGGAAGAAACCTATGAGGCTGAGAGGAAGAGAGGCTGAAAAACCTTTTCCCCTTGCCATTTCTGCCCAGCCTCAGTTCTTACAGTCAGCCATTTATTATCTGCAACACATTCTTCCTAATTATTTGTGATGCCTTGCCTACACAGTTCATCTCTGTTTGTCAGCAAGAACATCTCTAAATTGGTTAAGCAGAGAAAAATCATTCCATCCTGTCTCTCTGAGACTCTTTCAAATGTTATCTGGACATTCTGTGTAACTCTATCAAGGTCATTTTCCTTACTCTTTACACAAATATCTTTATTTTTTATTTATTTGTTTGTTTGTTTATTTTTTGTCAAGCATGTATTTGATAACAGATACAAGTGTAAACATAATTATGAATATGAATAAAAGGAAACATTAGGACAGGGACGGTAGGCATGTTGGTGCTCTTAAGCACGCTCTTAGGAATGAGGTGAGGTCTACAGTAGACAGTCTTAGGTTAAAGTTTTGGGGGTTTGGGGAAGAAACCTCAGGTGTTGACAACTCTGTTACTGAAGTCGTATTTTCTGCAATCTAGTTTGGATCAGTTTACCATGAGTTTGTATCTATTGTGTGCTCTTGTATTGTTTGGTTGAAGCTGAAGTATTCATTGACAGGTAGAACATTGTAACAGATGATTCTATGTACTACACTTAGTACGTACTATGCTTAGTATGCTTGGAAGCCAACTTTTGGTAGTACCTATCTCTTGCTCTTGAAATTATCAAGGTCTCCCTCTAAAAAAAGCATAAATAAAACCAATACTATCCCAAAGGTGCTTTTTCAAGCAGCAACTGGACTTTCTGGTTTTTCTTTGAAGATGTTTCGCTTTTTGGATGAGAAGTGAAACATCTTCAAAGAAAAACCAGAAAGTCCAGTTGCCTCTTGAAAAAGCACCTTTGGGACAACCATGACCTGGATGATTGAGAATCTCCATAGACAAAACCAATACTAGTGGAAAGATGGACTTGAAGGAGGAACTAGAAGTGAGAAGGATTTAGTGGAAATAGTTCAAAATGCTAGTAGTCCCTGGACTGGTTCTGTAAGAATTGAGATTAATTTTTAATCTTATCAATTGATCGATCAATCAATCGATTGATTGATTCATCAAATTTCTAGACTGGCTGACTTGGATGACTTCCTTATGCAGGGAGTTAGTCTTAGATGGCCAAACCCAAGAAATGTGAAAGACTCAGCGTCCTATCTACCTCTTCCCTAAATTATGATCAAATTCTAAATATTGCTTTTAGAGATGTACACAGAATACTTAAACACCAAGATTTGCTATAGTCAGGCATAAGAGAAACACCACACACATTGCACAGAATCAGATTTTATTCATTTATTCCCTCAGTCTTCTATAAGCTTCAGAATTCTTGGATGCTCACCTACTTCTCTCATCTTTTCAATGTAAACAAGAGGATCTAGCCTTTGATACAAGGAGGAACAAGTGCTCATCCTCTGAGAAGAGTAAAAATATCCATATGAAACCTGAATCCAGTCAGTGAGGCATCAATAGCTCAGCTATCAAAGTAGCTTTCCTAGTCATGAGTTCCATTCTCCAGATTCCTGCTAAAGATAGCCTGAAAAGAAGTCTATGTGTGTGTACACCTCACTTACAAATTTACCTTGAACTTCGTGTACACAATAAATTTACTTGGCAGACACAAAGATCAAAAGATGGATTATTTGAATCTACTTATAAAAAAAAACAAGTGGAACAGAAATATTAGAAAAGCATATTATAAAAAAGAAAATTAGAATTCATCACTTAAATAATTTAGATTATGGTAACCCGAATGAGGCAGAAGTTTTTTAATAGCAGCATAATATAGCACTTTACCACTGTATTTTAATGTCTTGTTTTTTTAATCTAAAAATATTGCTATGATGTACAGAAAAAGATGAACACATACATCTACATATGCCTACATATGAAAAAGAACAATAAAAAACAAAACACATTACAAACTGTATATTTTTAAAAAGACACCACTACTTGTTTTTTAAATCACAAATTTAACTTTGCGCATCTGATGTAATCTTGTTTGATCCTTCCATTATGTTCATATAGAACCAGCAGCATCTGCACGGAGGTCCAGGGCAGCAGATTGGCAAAAGTATCACTTATTGTCATGATACAAGCCCGGCTCCTTTTGTGTGTGTGATGTGACATTGCATGCACACCAGTGGTGGTTGCCCCCAGTTCGGACAGGTTCTATACAACCGGTAGTAAAACCGGTGGGAGACTCCGCCCACCGACCCCAACATCATCAGAATGGTTCTGCACATGCTCAGAAGAGCGCGCGTGCGCACGACCGAAGCGAGCGCACATGTGCGGCCCCGTTGTGAAACGGTAGTAAAGGTAGGTAGAACCCACCCCTGATGCACATCCAAAAGATGCCTAGCTTGGGACACAATAGCATGATACTGTTTTCATAAATTTGAAAGGGGAATAGTGGAATAGTGGCATTGTGGTTTAGCAGCTTCCCCTTTCACTCAGATGAAAAATACACACGAAAAAGGGAAGTTGACGGAGAATTAGTAATATATTATATTTCCAGAATCAGAGCTGGAAGAATCATTTAGGCCTGTGGGCCTAACCCTCTGGTCTCTCCTAGAAGATCATCATTGCTGCAAGCCTGGCATTTTATCAGTTCTTGTTTATAGTAAATTCAACGACTGATTGGTAAGAATGTGAATTTGATTTGAGCCTCCTCTGAGCACCATCTCAGAATTTCAGCACTGCTGAAATTGAGTGGCAAACAGCAAAATGATCCATTTGGGGCAATGCAAATTTAAATCTTGTTTTGGAAGATAAACCACTTCTATTCCCTTTCTTAAGCAGCCCAAAATCACATTTTAATGTTGTGTTGGAATGCATAACACCAGACATGTCACTAGAAGGCAAAAATCACAAAACTACATTTCACTTACTTTGGCCATGTCATGCAGGAGAATTCACTGGAGAAAGAAATTGTGTTTGTAAGAGTTAGTGGTAAAAGGAAACCAGGCTACTAAAGAACACGGTGGCAACATACCATCAAAGCTGAGACCCGCCAGAGTAAAGAACAACTCAAAGAAGTAGTGCAAGATTAGGAGATGTTGAGAGACCCAGTCCATAGAATTGCCAAGAGTCAGACATGACTGAATGGATAACATCATCATCATCATCATCTAAGGCAGTCCTTTAATTCATTCTTTGAGAATCAGACAGAAAAGATGTTCAGATGCCCACTACCTAGGTATGAGAGCTGGGCTGAATGTGTTGTGTAATAATTCTACATACACAGTTCACTTTAGAAAATGTGGAAGCAAAGCAGAGTGAAAATATCTTTTTCCACAAGAAAATTACCATTCTACATCTGAAAATTTGATATAAGAAAGGGATGGGTAGCATTCTCAGCTACTGAAAATTTTCTGCAAGATTGATTAACTTATGGCAAATTTCCTTAAACAAAACATTTGCTAACATGTAGACTGACACCCCATCAACCCCATTCAGCCAACAGCATCCATGATGTTAAAAATACTCTTATGTCATAATAACAGCACACCACCATGCCTATTCTGAGTATATAAGTTTATCATTTCATGCTGGAATCATTATTCACACACACACACACACACACACACACAGAGCCACCACTCCTTCCCTCCCCATAATCACCAATTGGTCATTGGCTCAGCATGATGGAAGCTCTTTGAAAAGTGCCAAAATGGGAAATGCAAATTTATAACCCCTGGAATTCCCCAGGGGTGAATATGTCCTTTGCTGTTCAGTTCAGCATTTCCAATTAATATGATCCCTTCTGTTTCTCCAGGCAGCTGTTTTTATAACATGTCTACATCTTTTGGATCCACTCACCTCCATTTCATCTGGGGAAAGGAGTGGAAGAGTGGTATGCAACCCCAGGATTAAATTTCCATCTCAACAACAATAGCAAGGATGAAGGATTTTTATTGTCCTATTCATCATCCTAGCAATAATATCTCTCCTATGGAGATTCGCTTTTTCTCATGCACCTGTTGGATTTTTCTAAAGACAGACAGATCCAGCGAAAGTGGTGAATGGAACTGATCACTTACATCTTGCAACCATTTTGAATGTGTTTCTTCCATTACCTAGCCCAATTTATAGAGACCAAAAAGCCTCCAGCCTCAGGATTTACATTTAATCATTTCCATTTATATTGAACTGTGTCTTGGGTTAATAATTTCCCAACATGGTTTGAAATATTTCAGTGTGCCTTAGGATGGAATCAAACATGAAAGAAAACTGAGGGAAATATTAAGTTTTCAAAGAACTTTGTCACAAATACGATTGCAGTGAGAGGTAAATGCGAGAAAATGAGGTATGAAGAATATGAGGTAAAAGTGAAGACAGGTAAGAAGTAAAGAAAGATTACCCCACACACACACACATACACACACAGCAGTATCCTAAGATGCTGATAAAGTTGGAGGCATGTCATTTTAAAGATGAGGTACCCCACCTTCTGATTAGTGAATCACCACACTTGCATTGCTATACTGGCCTCATATTTGTATCCTTAATGATTAATTTCCTTTAATGATTAAATATCATTTAAAGGAAATTAATCATGAAAGGCCAGTATAGCAATGCAAGTAATAAAATAAATATAAATAAATATAATTTGATCAATTTCCTTATACAACAATATATTAATAAAGATGTCACATTTTTTTAAAAAAAATGAGCAAAACAAATCTCTCTTTTCCTTTCCTGTGTTCAGAATCTTGTTGCATTGAGAAGAAACATTTAGAACATACCTTATTTTTTTTTCTGGTTAAGAATGCCATTTCTTCTCTTTGAGGCTCTAACTTTTCAGAATCTTAAATCACTGTCCTATAGTTCCCACCATATTCTACGACATCTCTTCATTAATCACTGTTATCAGTCATTTTATAGAAAGGTATAATCCTAAAGTTTACTGCAGAGTTTTTCTCTCTTGCATCTGGAAAAGTGATTGCTATTTCACAGCCAAAAATTCTGAAAGATTTCAGTTGCCTTGTGAATTGAACCTCACCATTTCTACCTTCCTGATATTTGTTAGCAGTTGGTTATTATACTATGATGAACAATTCCGTATTTTTTTTAGCGAAATCTATAGGGTTTTTAAAAACATGCTAAAGGCTGTTCTTGTGAAAGATGGATGAAAGAAATACTTTTGCAGACTACCTTAAATTAAAATAGTAGCCATATAGAAATGCAGCACTCTATTAATAAGCTTCTCCTTGTTTCATCTAAAATGCATCTTCATAAGTCATTTGTATATTTGAATTAATTTATCAGTTGGCCTGCTATAGTGCATACTCATTCCATCCATATGCATGTGTAATAGGTGCCATTTAAGGTGCTCGGCTAAGATCTGTAAAACCCTGGTTTGAATTCACTCTCAGCAAGTTCACTGGGTGACTTTGGGCCAGTTTTTTTTTTCTCCAACCCAATCTACCACACATGTTGTGTGCCAGCTAAAGATTGAATGTTATGTCTGCTAACTTGAATGAATGAATGAATGATACAGTCTAGCCCATTCAGAAGGAAGTATAATGTCAGCGTGGAGTTCTTCAGCACCTTATATTTATTATAAGGGACCGTCCTTTATTTCAAAAAGTTGTCCTTTAAATATATTTGTTTTACTAAAACTGATTTTTGTCTTTTATTTTGGTCATTTAACCAAAGAGGAGGGCTAAGACTATCTAATCTTAAATTCCTCACCATGAAATTTATCCCTATGTGAGGAGTGCCATATTGAGAATATGGAATAAATACGAACCTAGGCTATAAGCAAAGGTAGTTTTATTGTCATCAGAAGAATTTTCTAGAAGAAAAACAGCAGATGGACAGAAATGGCTAACGTATCAAAATGTATTAATACAGAAAGAAGGAGAAATTAATATGAAGTCAAGAGAACAATTGACTGCAGGATATAATTTTCAATGTTTTTCATATATACAGTTAAAAGAAAGGTTTAATAGGAATAAAAAGACAAAACTGAAAAATATAAAACAAATTTGAAATGGAATTATATACAAATAATCAACATTTAATACAAAAAATGTAAAAACTTTTGTTAAGGTTTGAAACAGAAGTACATGTTAAAGATTGTGTGGCAGAAAGGGCTGCTATAACATAAAGATGAATGCTTAGAGAGAATGTGGGTAACTGGTATTAAATTCACAGCATGGCAAAATTTAAAAGCTTTTTTAAAATAAAATGATGTACTATTGGTATGTGACACCTGGCACATCAAATATTTATAAAGGTATTTCAATCCGGTGCTGGAAATGTGAAAAGCATGAGCGGGCATTTTATCATGCATGATGGGCATGTGGGAAATCTAAGAAATTCTGGGTACAAATTCATGTAGTGATGCAAAGGATTTTAAAGGTTAATAATGCTAAGAAACGCAACTTTTCTTATTGATTTATGGGCAATGAATTTGAAAAGATTCACGGTAAATTGGCACTGCATATGGTAACTGCAGTATAATGGAAGAATAATGAAAATCCCCCAGTGGAGAAATGGATTGTGAAAATTTCAGAATTTGCAGAAATGGTGAAACAGACCTATTTGATCAGAGAACAAACAATAACATGCTTTTTTTTAAAAGGCTGGAAGCTTTATTAGAAAATTCTATCAACACAGCCGATGGAATCAATAATCCAGATGAAAGACATTATAAAAGACTATGGCACGGTATCAGGATTTAGACTGAACCAGAAAAAAACTAAGATGATAGTTAAAAATATGACACAAGATCGAAAACACGAACTTGAAAGGAGGGCAGGTTTTGAGATTGTACCAAAGGTTAAATATCTAGGAGTTCAGGTTGCAGAATCAAATATGAAACTGTTTCAAAATAATTATGAGGTGTTGTGGCGAGATGTACAGAAAGATATGGAGACTTGGAAAAAACTGCAGCTGTCCTTACTTGGAAGAATAGCAGCAGTTAAGATGAACATTTTGCCAAGATTTCTTTTTTTGTTTCAAATGATTCCGGTGCTTAAAAGTGATAAACAACTGAAAGAATGGCAAAGTGGAGTGAATAAGTTTGTCTGGAACGAGAAAAAACCGAGAGTGAAACTGAAAATTATGCAAGATGTTCCAGAAAGGGGAGGTCTTAAACTTCCAAACCTACAGTTATATTATGAAGCAGCAGCTTTGACTCAAGCAAGCGATTGATTTGGAAGGAAAAAGACTGGAATATTGAATATAGAAAGTTTTGATCTTGAATTTGGATGGCATGCTTACTTATTTTATGAAAACAAAGTGGATAAAGTATTTAAAAGCCATATACTTAGAGACTCTTTGATGAGAGTTTGAAGAAGCACCGACTCAAATGGGATTACAAAATACCGCTATGGCTGGATCTTGGTCATATTATGTGGAATACAAATATAATGTCACTCGGGGGGTTTTTATATAAAGAGGTTCTTTTTACAGATGCGGGCAGATGGCAACTGAAGACATTAGAGACACTGTTGGAAGAAGGGATTAATTTAACTTGGTTACAGTATAATCAACTTCAATTGAGATGGAAAGAGGACCAAAAAATTGGTATTATGTTGCATAAGGAAGAATTGGTTAGACATATAAAAGAGAAAGGTCCAATGCATATTAAAAGGCTTTACAATGTTTTGTTAGAAAGGGATTCAGAAACTGAATTGGTTAAAGATTGTATGATTAAGTGGGCACAAAATTTTGCAGAACCAGTGATGTTGGAAACATGGGAAAAAATTTGGGTCCAGAATGTTAAATTCACATAGTCGCAGAATTTGAGGGAAAATTTTTATAAAATGTTTTATAGATGACATTTAGATCCTAAGAAATTGTCGTGTATGTACCCTAACGTTCAGCCAAAATGTTGGAAATGTGATTGTTTAGATGCTACATATTATCATGTTTGGTGGACTTGTAAGAAAGTTAAGGCTTTTTGGATAAAAATTTGGTGGGTCATGCAGAATGTTTTGAAGAAAAAAATTCAATTTTCTCCACAATTGTTTTTATTGGGTATAGTTAAGGGTTTTACATTGGATGAAACAAAGCTGATATTGTATATGATAACAGCAGCAAGATTATTGATAGGTAAATATTGGAAAAATGAAGCTTTGCCCACTATCGAGGAATGGACTTTGAAGATGGCCAGTTTTGCAGAGATGGCGAAGATTTCAGCATATCTAAAAGACCACTTACAAGAGATTTATGAATGGGAATGGAAAAAGTGGATAGATTATGTGCAGAACAAATATCAAACTAGGAAGTATCAAATAGCTTTTCACTGACAGTATTATATTAAGATAGAAATATTTGAATTTTGTGAAGATGAAAAATCATATGGGGGATAGAGGGGTTCAAGTTTTATATAAAGGGGATTTTGATGGGAGTATATTCTGTGGAAGTCCGGGGGGGAGGGGAGGGTTAGGGGGGGGTTGGGAGGGTTAGGTTGGGGAGCTTGGGGTGGGTTGGGGGGGGAAATGGGGTGAAAATGTAATTGTAAAACTTTTGCAATAAAAAAAAAAGAAAATTCTATTCTTAAAACTAGAAGAAGGTGATACTCACTTTATTTGGGAAATAGTTGAAATAGACTTTTATATGTCACAGTGACTACAAATCCATATCCTTTTGTAATGAAAAGGATTTTCCATATAAATCTAGATCAAAAGAACAATCCATTAATTCATTTCCCAGAGTCTAATACTGTCTAAGAGATAAAGAATTGTGCATTCCAAACAAATTTGATTAGAATCATGCATTCTAAATAATTCAACTTAATTTTATGAAAACAGTTCTTTCATGCACTGAAATACTGTAATATTGGTTTCATTCTCAAACATTATTACCACTGCATTAAGAAAGGTTCTTTATTCTTTTTGAAAATGGGTAAAATCCTCTCAATGGATAATTTTGACCCATACTTGTGAAAAGTAAAGCAAAACTTCAGTGGTTTCTCTACTTTTAATATTTCTTTCTCATAGTTTTATTTCTGTATCCAAATTGCAAATTATAAATAATAATCTAATAATCTGATGATTGTCCTAATAAAGTAAATGATTTGGCTTCCATGGAAATAGTTTTCTCGTTACAAGGTGGAAAATATGGAGCAAAGTGTTTCAATTAATAAAACAGAAACATTTACAAAGCCGGAATGGTGCATTACAAAACGGGAAAATGATGAGAGAATATGGTTCACATCCTTGGTAACTAAACAAACTGCACAGCAGGAGAATACACCATGATAATTAGGGAATTACAGTTGTTAGTCACAGAAAATATGCTGCAGTTGTGGGTCAAAGATCTGAGGTCATGGCACAGGAAGCAAAATTGTAATTTAGAGACAGTGAGGAATTGGGGGCACACATTTGAGTATTGCAGATTTAAAGTCTACCTTGACGTCTGTCTGCTCTTGAAGACTAATTGCAGTGACAGAAAACAAATACCATACCAGGTTGTAAATTAAGACTTGAAATTTTTTTGGCATTACAGGTAAAATCTAGTTATTGATAAAAGTGGTGATAACAGAGTGAAACACACACTCTGCATTTATCCTGGACTCAAATCTCTTAGGTTTCTTACTTTGGTGGTTGATGGGATGTTCTCCACTTCTAGCAGTTGTAGCAATGTAGAGATTTGACAAGACAAGCGGTGAGTAGCTGGCCAGGTGTGCTCAGCTTGACTCTAAAATCCATAACCACAGCTCATCTTTGTCAATGTTAAGAACAGCGGGTGCCTATGGGTTTAGTATATTACAGATCAGAATAGGATCCTAAAGCCCATCCCTACTTCTTTAAATTGTGAAAAGCCCTGCCTTTATATTTTTCACATATAGTACAAAACTATTATTTAATAAACTAGAACAAACTATAAATGCTGGGATATATAAGACGAAAAAAACAAAGAGGAAAAAAACATGGGATAACATTTAAGTAAAGATGTTAAATATCCATCAATCAAGATAATGTTCAGACACACAGTTTAAGAAATAGATATGATTTAGATTCCATAAATTTGAACTGCATTTTATTTCTGTGGAACAGCTAAGTTTATAGTTAGTGACCCTATTAAAACCAATGGAACTGAAACTCTCTCAATTTTGGCTGGATCATAGCTTTAGGGAGAAGTGCTTAGGAATAAGAGTTACCAAAAGTCCAATCAATTGTCTCCTTTAAACTCGTCTTTCATGGGAAGCTACAAAAAGCTACAGTAAGCTGCCAGCATATTAATAGTTAGCTGAACTAATTAGATCCAGCTAATGTTGCAAAGTTTATTTCTGAAACATGAAAACAGCTGTTAGTGTGAAGTCAAAACCTGGCAATTATAACTGTGATTATTCTTCAAATCTCAGAGGGTTTTGTAAAAGGTTTTCACCATAAATTTGGTATCACTTTAAGAAAAACTAAAGACTTTTATAAACTCAGAGAGGCAGCAAAGTGCTTTCGAACAATGACAGAGACCCAGAATTACCTGTACAAATTTGAATATGTGCCTCAAAACATTTCAGTTTTCATTGCTGCCTGCAGTGGCTTGTATTATATTTCACCCCCTGCATCCTTGTAATATACCTGAACTGAGCCACAGGAAAAGACTCATAACACACATGTTAAGAGACTAGTTCACTATTAAGTCGACCTCACTATTAGCTGGTATCTGACAACAAGAGTATAAAAATAAATTGCATACCGAATAAAACATATGCTGCATTTACACATTGAACTAATGACCCAAAAGCTTGGTATGATATATGAAATTGTCAAAACGTGTATGTCCAGTCAAACTGAGAAGACTTGAAAAGTGTTTATGCTTGGACACAGCAAAATTGATGATGATTATAATGCAAGTGTAAGAAATACGATAAACGTAACTGAAACTTTGCAAAGTTTAACTTAGAAAGCAATACATTTGTATTTGTCTTATTCTTCTTTAAAGTCACAATGTTTACAATAAACTATGGTATTGCAAAATCAGATGGCAGAATGTCAAGTTATAATAGGATTTTATACTATATCATGATGCGTATTAATTTGATAGTGTCTGTGTTGAAGAAGCAGGATGGGAAGAGTATTGATGCCTTTGTATTTTGGCATGGAAGAAGACTCCTGAGAATGCCATAAACAAGGAAACAAACTGATGGATCATCAAACAAATCAATCCATAGTTTTCATTATCCTACTTCAGACACATTATGTAAAGACCTAACTCTCTAGAGAAGATTCTAATGCAAGGAAAGGTGAAAGGAAAGAGAAGAAAAGGATGACCAAGTAGCAACGTGGATGGATGGATTCACTTATAGTGATGATAAGTGCATCATTGGAAGACCTGAAGGAACAGTTTATGGATAGATGGTTATTTTAAAAATCTAGCTATATGGTCCCTAGGAGTCAAAAATGATTGGATAGCACATAATCAACCAGTTTGCCTGTGCAAACTTCACGTTAAATTCTCTGATAGATGTCTTTTATAGTAGCTCTAATATTTCTTAAACTCTGGATTGAAATGTGTATATGATTTCTATATCAATCCATTCTGGAAATTGGTGTCTCATGGACTACACTTTTTTAGAATTTAAAAAAAAAATCTCAATGAATGTGTAAAACTCCCTGACTTCCCATTTGGTCATGTATAAAGTATGAATCTTGATAAAGGGAACTTTCAACATAGTTTTCTTTTATTACAAAAAATATTTAATTCTTAATAAAAACACCCATGAGATTTAGCCCAGATTGTCACAACTTTGCACCAAGTCATTGGATTTACCAGACCATAGTTATTCCAGAATATTATAGAATATTCTAGATATGAATATATTGGATTACTATTCCAATTGATTATCCAAGTAGTGTGATAGGGCATGTGTACAAGATCCTGGACTTGACCGAAAGAGATTTATAATTTTTTCTTCTCCTTTTTGTATAGTTTCCCGGGACATGAAAATTACTTTGCTTATCAGTCAGACGTTACACCAAAGCATACAAGCACTTTCACTTTTTCAGCTTCAGCATTCCTAATTAAGTAGGAATCATTTGCATGGGCAATTTTTTCTCCTTCTAAAAGCAGGGTGTGTCCATGTGCTTTTCTCATCATGACAGAACTCAATATATGTGTGTCCCTGGCAAGTAAGTACCCTCTATGTCAATAATTACCTGGACTACTCCTATTTACTCATCTAGGTTTAAGGATAGTGTTTACCAAATGAATTGGCAATTTAGCATCTCTCATAGTCCATACATCTTACAGCGGATCTTGGCCCACCTCCTATGAAATCTACTAGGAATTGTCTCATGAGAACTAGCTACTGAATAATAAAAGGCTAAACTGCCTTGTATTTCTTCATACTTTATTAGCAAAGCAAAATACAAAATTGGAACTTTGTTTGTTCTGCATGCATGGATAAGGTACACCTGACCATCCTGCACCAAAGCCATGGTCACTGCGGGCTTATCATGATTAGTATGCATACATGTAATTTTTAATATGGATTTAGATAAATGATAACTCACACACATTGTTACTGTGATTACTTAATGAAAAATGTCTTTGACATATACAGATATTTGTTACTCATGTTAAAATTGTATTTTATTGCTTGTAGGCCTGCTAGAGTCACTGTGAGTGAGTAGGCAGCTGTATAAATTTCCTAAATAAATAAATGAAAAAATAAATTATAGGCAGCATATCCAATTATTCCCAATATAAATTAGAATTTAACTGACAATTGATGTTTGAATTTTGATTGCACAAAGAGAATTATCAGAAATACTAATTACTTATCAGAAATCATTGTCCAAAAATAAAGTGACCGTATTTATAGTCAAAGTTTGAATATCTGTGATTTGCTCTGAACTTCATTGCTAATAAGATTCTCCTACTCTTATTTCAGATTACAGTTTACAAGGTTTATTTCAAACTCCAGGATGAATTGTCTAGGAAGCAATGCTCTTTTTGATTTCAAGATTATGAACTTTTAATTTATAAAACAAGACAGCTAGGCTGGGTCTTCAATTCCCATCAATCTAGCCAGTAGAGCACTTAACATGAGATAATACACTTGCAGTTCAAAACATCCAGAGGGCACCATCAATGGGAATGAATCCCACTGAGATCATTGAAGCATACTGCAAATTTCAATGTACATGTACTGAATTATAAAGTATAATTTCAAACTCTATACAGATCTATAATTTAAACTGCAATTTTCTCCACTTATTTCACATATTCACAATTGACCTTATCGCTCATGCACACTACCAATGTCCATTCCTAAGCACAGCTAAAAGATGAGAATAATGCAGGAAGTCATAAACACACCTTGAGAACTTACTGAGATCTAATTGTCAAGTGGTATAAGACTCAATATAGAAATATTGATAGAACGTATCTGGCATTTTTCTCAAGGGCGAATGAGACCTGAATAATATATATGGATGCATATGACTTTATGATTTAGGCCTAAAATGAGGGGAAGTGGTTTAATTGTTCACATAGAGAAAAACATTGCATTTAGATTCCACCAAACCTTATTGTTGAGTTCTTTTTCAGTTTATATTAAAGTCTTAAACAATCTAAGATGGATACATCTCTCTCTCTCTCTCTCTCTCTCTCTCTCTCTCTCTCTCTCTCTCTCTCTCTCATTTTTCTAATTGATTGATAATGACTAAGACCATATAACTACCCTGTTTCCCCCAAAATAAGAGATCCCCTGATAATAAGCCCAATCGGGCTTTTGAGAGCATGGCAATAAGGCCAAGCGCTTATTTCAGGGTTCAAAAAAATATAAAACAGGGTCTTATTTTTGGGGAAATATGGTAACAAAACTCAACTTAAAAATTCCATATTGTAATTTCAACTTTAAATTGCTATAAAATTTGTACTGCATGAATGTATGATTTTTACCTGCACAGCTGTTTCAGCTATAATCACTCCAGTTCGCAACAAAGCCATCTTCCTCCTTGCTTTATTTTCAATAATAATAAGTGATTTGGTTTCCCACCAATCAGCAGGGGAGTTCCAAGCTGTCACAACATTCCTAATCCAGTGGAAAATGATTTTATTGTTGGAAACAATGAGGACTGTGAAAGTTGTATGACAGATGGGATTGCCCATGGAAAAATAGTCTCTTAGGGAATGGCACGTTTGAGCAGTAGAGAAAGATTCACACAAGGAATATTGGCTGTGAGTCAAAGGTAAAGCTTATAATCATATTGACCATTTGATGCTCTTCCTAGATTTAGGTCCATTGACTATGCTTAATGGAAGGACGAAAAGCAGCTAATATGAACCATAAAGGTCCATTAGATGCAGCAGTCTTTCAAAAGTCCAAGGGGTTACTCAAACTACAAATGTCTAAAACTTAAAATACTAGTTTAATGGACATCTTGAGAAGGGGACACTTTAGGTACTTATACCTCTTTTCAATCAAATCATTTATAAGTAATAATGGAAAGAACATATAAATATATCAATAAGTATTTCAGCATCATACTATATTTCTATTTAAATGTCCCTTCCAAAACCAACAATTTCAAGCATCAGAAATATCTTCCCCAAATATTTTACTTGTGCATGTATTTACCTTTTGTAAAATCACATGTTATATGGTTTCATCATGTCATGTTGCTACTGTTTGTTTGGCGTCATTATTCAAATTGTTTATCTTGTCCATTATTTTCATCAACCAGACACCATGTAATATTAATATGGTACTGCCAAAATTGTTTCTGGGAAAAAAATGAAATAGTTGCATTGCTGGAATTTTCTAATTCCAGCATTTGGGCTGCAGATGTGTGAAGCAACATCAATAGGGTAAGAGTTATTTTGAATGAAAGTTGTTGAAAGAATGGGTTTATACACCTGCCTTGTCTTACCTGTTTTGTGTAAATGGGTGGGAAAATCTTGTGGGTGTTGGTTGTTTTGGAACATACTTTGTTGTTGGTAGTTTATTTATTTGACTGAAAAGTCAATTATTCTATCTTATCTGTGTTCGGTATGACCCATGGTGTTTTGAAAACTGGTACAAGGCTCATAGGGAGTACAGTTCTTTCTAAGATTGTTAAATTGTAGTTTTTGTTCTTTGGTTATTAAGTTCATACTAAGATATCTGTAGTTTATCAAGATGTTGGTTGACTGTCATTTGATAAGAAGTGTTGAGCAGGTATACTACTGTTAGATCTTTTGTTACACCTTTTGATCGATCTATAGATAAATTTCAATTGAACAGTGGTTGATCAGAGTGTCATGCTTCTAAGAATTCTCTTGCATTTTTTCATCTGACTTGTTCTAAGGTTTCCATTGTTTCTTAGTAGAAATTAGTTACAAAATGAACTGCAAGGACTGCAAACATCACCCCATAGAAAAGACAAGCCAAAAGATCAGCAGAAAGTACCTACAAACACCACTCAACTGTCAAAAGACACAATGACATTTCATTAATCTCCTGCCACACATAATAATGAAATAATGGCAACTCAAACTAGAGTCATAATAGATAATAACCTCTGCCAATCAATGAACCTTGCTTTCCCAAAATTATTGCACTCATTATCTTACCTAGATAGGTAAATAGGTAGATAAGTAGCCCAAAGTCAAACATGAGAATTTATCAATCTGACATGGTAACATTGTCTACAGAAAAGAAAAATGTTTTATGAGACTAATCAATTAGACATTCAACTGTCTAATAATCTAAGCCAATTTCTTTTGTGTTTGTGTGTGATGACCTGCACAGTTATTTCAGATATTGCGGTAGGAGTTCTGCGAATAAGCTTTTCATGTGGGGATTACATGAATATGATAGTGAATGGCTGAATCTTTATTTGCAAAACTAAATAAAAATACGCTATAGCATAGGAAACTAGAGCCACATATCCAAGAGGACTTGAAGATCTGTGTTTCTGGAACATGCAACTTAACAAACTTTATAAACTGATCAATAATATTGCAGTGAATGAAATGCTGCTTAAGGGGAAAATATAACAAATTCCATTGGGTGATAAACAGCATTTAACTTGTAGCTACACCATAAAATTGTGTTTCATTTTGTCAGACAAAAAGGAAGAAGGTTAAAGAATTATAGTAGATAGAATTCATAGATAGAGGATAAATAGATGCGAGAGAGAGAGGGGGGGAGAGAGAGAGAGCGATCTCAATTATAATTCAAAAAAGCTTCACATTAGAGACATATAAAATTCACTTTAACTGATTTATAAGGAGCTCTATAGTAAAATATACAAATTTTGGATGAAACTAAACCAGGAAAAAGACTAGTTAGAAAGCCTGATTACCGGACAAAGAAAAGAGTTGTTTCATTAGATAGTGTAAACATAAGCAATTAACACTGAGAACGGAATCTCTTAAATGGAGCTTATATATAAATGTAATATGCATGCATTTCTCAAATCATGTCACAGAATGAATATTTCAGGACATACTGTACATTGTTTATATTTCTCCCATAATATGTTTCTGAAAAAGATGGTAAAATAGATGAATTTTCGTGGTAATTTGAAAACGAGATGAAATTGTGACAATGAGCCACCCACTGATAATTCTCAGCCATGTCTTGGGAAGCATCTAACAGCTGGTTAACGTAACTACACTACTGTATACCACTCCTTAAATGTGGAGCAATTAACCTTTGGCTGAATTCTCCTACTTCCAAGCTGGGCCATTTCAACTCATTCTTGCCCACCTGCTAAAATCTGGCATTTTTCTCATTATCATAAAATGAATCCAATGTTCCAAATCAGGAAATGCTGAGATTAAGGTAAATGTTCAGAAAGATTTAAAAAAAAAAAAATCTCAAAAATCTACAAAATGACCACAGATGCATGTCACATACTTTCTATGACCAATCACCTCACATTAGCATATAGTCTGATACTCTGTGTATATTGGACATTAATATTAATTCTTAATTCCAGTAACTCATAGGCTCATTATTTTAATGTCTGTCTGAAACAATTCTGAATGGGAAGTTCAATTAGTAAATAAAAATAACTAGCATATAGAACAAGGGTCTCCAAACTTGGCAACTTTAAGACTTGTGGACTTCAACTCCCAGAATTCCTCAGCCAGCAAAGCAAAGCTGGCTGAGGAATTCTGGAAGTTGAAGTCCACAAGTCTTAAAGTTGCCAAGTTTGGAGACCCTTGATATAGAATAAGACTTACTAACTTGACCTCTCTCCGTGAGGGGGCAAAAAATGGAAAAAAATGGGTCAGACACAGGACACTGTACAACAGACCATAATCAGAATGAGACATCATCTAGTGATCTTTGTGGTATCTGTCTCTCTGTATCACATGTTCACTTAGTGACCATTTCGCTTAACAACCAAGTTGTTGGAACAGAATGTGATCCCTAAATGAGGACAGATTGTAAATCATAATGATACGTAATTTTTCTGGTTACATTTATTGAGGCATTTAATAACATTGACAATTTGAAATTGGTATGAGAATTAAGATGGGAGACTAATAGGAAATCCCAGATAGACCAAGATGTTTAAAAAGGAGGACAAGGGAAAGCCACTTTCATACTGTTACCAAGAGTACGGTTGCATCGATAAAGTCAACCTTGACTTGAAAGAGACTTAATCCCAAAAGGTTGGAAAACCTTCAGGTATTAAGCAGAAGCAGCAGTTCGCAACAAACTGTGATGATGTCATATGTGTCATCATGCTAATGCATAATTAGCATGAGGATATCATCACACAGATGGTCCTTTGTCCTTTTGCTCCCACCCATTACTGTGGCATTAATATGGGTGATGGGATCCTATATTTATTCCTAAGGGCATCTGTGCCTTTCCCAGGCCCTTTGCCAGACATCCTGCAGGGACTGCATCTGGACTAGCATTATTTGGAGTATGGGAGTATCCAGAGTCCAAAAGTTTGAAACAGAACCCTGTCTGTCACTTATATCCTTGGATTAAGAATTTGGGCACACATACAAGTTTCTAAATTCAATTCCGTTAAATGCAACAAGTGAATTTTTGCTCTCATTGCAGACAGATGTTGATTGGGCATTGTTCTCTATTCTGCAGATTAGTCATTGCCCACTGCATTAAAGGTAAAGACTCTTGAAATCCAGCACAATTACTACTAACTTCCATGACACAACCATAAAGAGATTTTTGTTTCCAGAACACAACACACAAATGTCTTCTTCTAGGATGGGATGATGATGATTATGTCTTCCCAATCCAGCTCTAGGATTCCATTTCTGACCTCCTATCTCTTACCTCCAGAAGTTGTGAATTCTCCAACACTGGAAGTTTTTAAGAAGAGATTGGACAACTATTTGTCTAAAATGGTATAGGGTTTCCTGCCTGAGCAGGGGGTTGAACTAGAAGACCTCCAAGGTCCCTTCCAACTCTGTTATTCTAAATTCTAAAACTGACCAGGCTCAATCCTACTTAACTTCTAAGTCTAGACACAATTGCCTGGATGTTGCCACCTAATGAAAATGAGTTAGTCTAGATCAAAACAGGAACAAGGCCATCCCAATCAGACCAGAACTGGAATTACAGAGTAACCAAAGAAAGATCAAGAGTAAAATCTGTTTGCCCAAACAATTTTAAGCAGAGAGTCAAATATGAATGAAGGAGAATATATGTGTCCCAGGATAATGTTGCAGGATCCAATCTGGGTCAGTCACCAGGACCAGAAGCTTTGTCTTCTAAGAAGTGGTGAAATCCAATTTTGTTTACTACCGGTTCTGTGGGTGTGGCTTTGTGGGTGTGGTGTGGCTTTGTGGGCGTGGCTTTGTGGGTGTGGCAGGGGAAGAATACTGCAAAATCTCCATTCCCACCCCACTCTGGGGCCGGCCAGAGGTAGTATTTGCCGGTTTTCCGAACTGCTCAAAATTTCCGCTACTGGTTCTCTGGAACCTGTCAGAACCTGTTGGATTTCACCCCTACTTCTGAGCTTTTGGATTCATGCAGAAGCCCACCTTCACGGAACTTCTCACACACTCTGCTTGACAGAAGTTCCCTGAGGATGAGCTCTAGCATGAGTCTGAAAGCTCAGAAGACAAAACTTCTGGTCCTGATGACTGACCCAGATTGGATCCTGCAGTCAAATAAATATGAGCTCATGTGAATAGAACACATGCACTGAACCAAAGATATCTATAATAAAAGCATTTATTAAAGGTTCACCTAGCTGGCTGACCTTTAGCAAACATCAAAAAAGTCAAGATGGCAGCCGTGATAGTGCAATGAAAGTTGTACTTGGTTTTTTATGTGTTTTATACACAAAAAAATAGCAGTGCTTCAATTGAACCATTGTGGTTGCCATCTTGATGTTTTCAACCATACCCTGCACATTTTTTATACGCCATGTTATACCCAGTGTTTTATTATGATTGCCCTGTTTCCCCCAAAATAAGACTTTTTACTCAGGAGAAAGGACAGACTAATTCATAATCTTGACAATCATTTGAATTCAGAATGTGAATCAAATGATGAAATGAAAATGCCTTCAAATCATATTTTCAATCAAAGCTACATATGTATGTTATTAGAACACTAATTCCCTCTTAGCTTTGGTGAAGTATACTAGAACATACGAAGTATTTTCCATTTATATTAGTAGCTTGCATTAGTTTCAGTAGAATGCATTAGATATCCTTGCTTTCATTGCAACCTAAAAATATAAAACACTAAATAAAATGTTGCAATGTTCAATGAATATTTTCATGCAGTTCTACATATGCATTGTGATTTATTTATTTACGTACGTACGTACGTACGTACGTATGTATGTATGTATGTATGTATGTATGTATGTATGTATGTTTTCTCTGACACAATCAATTTTGGTTGGTTTCAATCTTAGTAATACCCTGTTTCCCCCAAAATAAGACATCCCCTGATAATAAGCCCAATCGGGCTTTTGAGCCATGGCAATAAGGCCAAGTGCTTATTTCAGGGTTCAAAAAAATATAAGACAGGGTATTTTGGGAAAACACGGTATTATATTCCTCACTTACACATTCAATTTTGCTGCTGATTGTGCCTATCTTTCTTCTTGGAGAGTTTTATCTCAGTTTTATTTCTGCTTCCCAACTTTTTATTCCCTCCACCCCCACCCCCACCCCTAAATATATGCATCGCTTCATGTTTTTCTTTCTTTGGAAAGAAAACCCTTTTTCTTTTCAAGAAAAAAAACAAACAAACTACCTCCTGAAAAGACTCCAATAGGCTATGAAGGATTCGTTTCGTATCATTTTTGTCTCCCTTCAGAAGTGCAGGTGCAAGCAGTGGGCGTAGAAAGAGGCTCTGATCCTCTTAGAGAAGGTCATTTCCACCGTTGCTATAATGGTTAAAAGGCACCAGCTCCTTCCTGTCTGTCATCGGCTGGGCCTTAATGTTTGGGCTTGTGGGTTTTGTTCAGTGCAAGTGGGCATGCTCTCTTTCTCAGCCATTTGCCAGCAGATTTGCTGGCGTGTTGCCCACCTTAAGTACCGTGTAGGCAGGATGGCGCCTCTGCTACTTAAAACAATATTTAATGTTTTACATCACTGGGGCTTGCAGATTAATTTCCAAATCCATGAAGTATCAGCGGATCAGCATGAGGCTCGCTAATGCCGCACTAGGAAATAATGCATGAGGGGAAGAGCTTAGTCTGCAGAGTGCAAGAAATTAGAGGGAATATTAGCCACAGAATATTTTTTTTTCCAGCCTGCGATAAAATGTCCTTCTCTTACAGAGGCACATACAATGGACTTCAGGAGGAGGAAAGCACATTCAAAAGTAAGGGAATCTGGGCAGAGCCTTAGATACAGTTCATATATGTAGGCAATTCTAATCTGCACTAAAAGAAATTCTCAGAGAAACAAAAGCATCTTTTGGAAATGTTTATAACAGACACTAGGATATGATTTTCCATCTCTCAAAATGTATGTTGGAAGCAATAACAAAGACTTTCAATTGAAAATACACTTTCACAATGAGGATTGAATTAGCCTGAGAGCAGCCATTTTATCCATAAACCAAGCTTTTCAGATAGTGTGGGCCAGAGTCCTTGAAATTTTCAAGACTAGGCTTAAAAAAAAAAGAAAGAAAGAAATTTGGCTCCAGAGGCCAACTAGATGAGCTTCATTAAGATGGGCCATCTAACCTTTTTTTGTAAAGGAAGGAGATCTGTTTATAATCTGTTTACAGGACTTACCAGTCAATATTGATTTGGGAACAAAGAGTGATCAGAAGGGAAAAGGTTTACAAGTGACTTCTTAGCAGTTGACGTCTGGAGAGCAGCAGAGCAAAGAGACAAGTAGAGTGACCATATCTGGACTGCAAAAAACAGGGTAACCATTAGAGAGCATTGACAAGACTTCCAAATTATCAAGAGATCAGGGGTGGTATTCACTTACTTTTGCTACCAGTTTGCAAATGTGAGCGCGCATGCATGGAGGCTCAGAGAGGACGAAAAACGGGCCTACCAGAAGTTTGGGAAGGCCGGAAACAGGCCTGTTTCTGGCCTCCAGAGGGCCTCTGGAGCCTGGAGAGGCCGTTTTTGCCCTCCCGGAGGCTCGAGAAAAGCCTCTGGAGCCAGGGGAGGGCAAAAGTGCCCCCCGCCATGGTGCAGGAGGCTGACTAGGCCATGCCCACCATGGCCACACCCACCCAGCAACCAGGCAGAGAACCGGTTTAGAATTGCTAAAATTTTTGAAGCCTACCCCTGCATAGAGGCTTCATAAATCAAAATACTGATAAAAATTTGGCCACTTTTTGAAAGTTCTCCATCTTCAGCTTCTTCCACAAGGTGGCCAAGGTAAGATGGGTTGCAAACAAATTTAATAAATAAATAAATAAATGAGGTAGGTGCAGATCTATACTCAAACAAAAGATCATTCCAAAGGTTGGTCCTACCACTGAAATTTGCTTTGACATGAGGAATTGCCACAACTAGGCAACTTGCTATTTTGAACTTGATGTACACTCAGGATCAATATATGTTGCTCATTGGGCATCAGCTCCACAATGAATATCTTCTGGAAAAAGGCAAAGCAAATCATCCTGGATGTGAATTAATGAAAATACAGAAGGATGATCTGGTGTGCAGAACAGAAGACTGACAGTTGTGAGGGACAACTACAAGAGGTTTTGTTTTGTTTGTTTTTTTGAGCCAGGCTTGTCCTGGCTATAAGGAATTCAGCCACCCGTGTTAACCACTAAGAGACATTACAGATGGGTATTTACATACTTACTGTCAAACCTGATCCCTCTATAGGATGAATAAAATGGTCCAGGAGGTGGCCGTTTTGATGCCAGCCAGACGTCTGAGAGCATCATTGCATCTGTTATACTGCACTGACCTCAGGTCTTGAGTGTTATAATTTAAGAACCAGCTGTATATTTAGACACACGAAACTACAGTAAGTCATCTTAGCTGAGTAGGACAGTGTTGTTCCTTCCAATATCATCTCCAGAGGGAAGTCAACCATGTAGCTCCATGACCGAGACAGGTGCATTCTATAGTCACAACCACAGCAGGTGTCAACTTTGCTTGGAGTTGTAGAATCAGGCTCCACACTGTCCCATGTTTATTTTCAAAAGAGTTCTTTTGGAGAAAGCAATGGTTCAACTGATCGGTTCCAAACCAGAGCAGGGATAATGATTTTTCAGAATGTCATATATTTAATTAATTATTTGATTATTAATCTCCTCATCCTTTCTCAAAACTGCTTACCTGAATCGTATGCAATACATGTATGGAATACCCACCCAGGCCAAAATATGCAGAAAATATTGCAGTTAAGTTATACACATCATTGATGAGAAATAATACAGGAGTTCCTTTAAACACAGAGCCTCATTTGCAGATGGAACTAATTGACCACAGTGGAAAATTGGCCAGTAAGAAGTTCAGAGATACCTACAGAGAGATGCAGAAAGGGACTGAGACTAAGTCATATTTGTTCAATGTACAACAAAACAAAATGAAACCCAAAACCAAACAAGGCAAAAGATTTGTGGACACCACAATCCTATGCGCTGTTGCATGAAATGTCAGGGGGAATAACCTCTGAATAAAATAACCGTCAGATTATGCTCCAGTTGCCTACAGCTTCAAGGTTTTCTCTTATATCAAAGAATATTGATCAGCAAATAATCTGACACATGAGAAAAACAAGATGATCATAGGAAGGTGAAAGACCTAGTACTGAGTCAAGGATAGTAGTTCAGACCCCAAATTCAATCTCCTACTTACAATAGCTCTTCCATGTTATCAGATTTAATTTCACTTTTTGTCCTTTAGGCTCCAGAGATTTCTGCTGTCATTTAACAGCATCAAAAATAGCAGAAGCCAAGCTTTCATTGCTTTCAACTGAAAATGCTCAATTGCCTGGGATTGGCTAAGCCTAGTGTTCCTCATGCTGGCTGAGGAATTCTGGGAATTGAAGTCCACACATCTTCAAGCTGCCAAGGTTGAGAAACACTTGCTTAGTCAATGGCCTGAGATTCCCACATGGTCTCCCATCCAAGCACTTGTCCCTTCTTCACTTTTCAAGAGCAGCTTGATACCGCCACCTGCTGAGATGACTTAAAATAGGAATGATTTGCTTTGCACAGCAAAGATCCCACAGCAAAGGTCCCAAACTTGTAGGAGTAGGGAAATTCCTGTCTTGGACCTTTAAAAGCCACCATATTTTAATATAGCTACCTAATCCTCTTTAGCAAGTATACCAAAAAGGACACTTCACCAGGCAGAAGATATTTGAACGAGACAGATCATATCTATTACAGGAGGAAGGGGCAATTGGGATACGGTTGCTGCTTAAGTAGCAACCAAGCCCCTATTTTGTTGCCCTTGGATTGCCTCTGCATGGAAACGCTTAAAAATTTATCATAAAGTTTCCCGCCATTTTGAGGGAAACAATTATAATGTAAGCTCTTAAAAAGAATCAACATGGTTTTCGTACGTGTGCACATGCATAGACACACAAAGTATTGTCGGATAGCTGAACCCTGGTTCCTTAGGCAAAACTCCCAGAAAATAGGACTGCACAGCTCTGCAGAGGGAGATTGAATTGTTGTAGGTAACTAATATTGTTCTTTGCGGTCTACATAGTCTGGAGTATTTTTTTCTATATCTCAAGAGATACTTAGACTGGAATGTAAACAGAAACAATCCTGCTCATAACAGCATTTATGAAAGGCATCCACATCATAATTTCATCCTTTCCAATCCCCAGATAACACACCACGGTCATTGTGAGTGGGCACCCTACAAATGTGATTAAAATATATAAATAAAATAAATACAATTGTTAGGATGGTTCTCCCAGTCACCCAGTAGTTGCCTACTGCTAGTCTCCTTTAACTTTTAAAAAGTCTTGAAACACATCATTCAAGGCAATATTCAGTCTCGTGCTGTGTTATAAAACAAGATACTATTTTGTTAAGCAATTAACTATGAGATATGTACAGTTAGTCCACAACTTACAAACACAATTGAGTCAATTGAATTTCTCTTGCTAAGCGAGACAGTTGTTAAGTGAGTTTTGCTCCATTTTACAATGTTTCTTGCCACAGTTGTAAGTGAATCACTATAATTGTTAAGTTAGTAACCTGGTTGTTAAGCGAATCTGGCTCAGAGGTGAAATGTAAAGTTGGTTACTACCGGGCGTGGGCGTGGCTTGGTGATGGTGGGGTAATGTGACTGGGTGGGCGTGGACAACTTTTTTTTTTTTTTACTTTTAAAAGCATTTTTTCGTCTGAAGAGGTTGTAAAAAAAATGCTTTTAAAAGGCTCTGATGATCCCAGCTGAGTTGCCTGATCGTCAGAGGCTTTTTTTTTAACTTTTAAAAGCATTTTTTCTACAACCTCTTTGGCTGAAGAGGTTGTTAAAAAAATGCTTTTAAAGGGCCCTGATGATCCCAGCTGAGTTGCCTGATCGTCAGAGGCTTTTTTTTAATTATTTTTAAAAGCATTTTTTCGGCAGAAGAAAAAATGCTTTTAAAAGTAAAAAAAAAGCCTCTGATGTTCGCGCGGCTCAGCTGGGCATGGAGGGGGGAGACAGGGATTTTTGCTATCGGTTCTCCGAACCACCCGCCTCCATTGCTACCGGATTAGGCGATCGGGTCCGAACCGGGAGCATTTCACCTCTGATCTGGCTTCTCCATTGACTTTGCTTGTCAGAAAGTCGGAAAAGGTGATCACATGACCCTTGTGACACTGCAACCATCATAAATATGAGTCAGTTGATCATCGTCTGAACGTTGATCATGTGACCATGGGGCGGCTGCAACAGTATAAATGTGAAAAATGGTCATAAATCTCTTTTTTCAGTGCTGTTGTAACTTTGAACAGTCACTAAACGAACTGTGGTAAGTCGAGTATTAACTGTACTGAAGAGGAGACAGTAATAAGAATCAATGGTTAAGTAGTTATGGTGCATAAATACTTCATGTCTTTAATATTTTTCTGTATCTATTATCCTAGAACAAATTTGCACTTAGTGAGAAATGCCTTTTAATTATGTAATTATGATTGTTTCACAGTGTTCTGCCCCAGCTATGGACCCCAAAGAACACAGCACACACAAAGTCCATTCAAACTTTAGTTTACTAAATAAACCAGTTTTTACAACAACGGCTGTTAATTAACTGCATTAACAGCTGCCAAGAATTCAAAGAATAATACTGAAAGCTTACTGTGGTTGGCAGAATACCCAGAAGCAATTTGCAGGAAGCTGATAAGATAAGCAAGACAAGACACGAAGGTATGTGAATGGAGTTGTTCCCTGCAAATTGCTTCAGTCGGCGTTCCTCCTTAAATAGGCTAAGGGAGTGGCCAATTAGCCCCAAGCCTTACTCTCGAGGAGACCTCCTCCTGAGGAGCCACTCCTGCCTTTTGGCAGCTCTGCGCGCCCGTGCATCGAGAAGAGGCTCCTCCTCTTTGTCCTCTTCACTTAAGGGAGCTTCTGGAGGTTCTGAAGGCCCTGGCTGAATCCCCACCTCTGGCATCACATCTTCTCCAGCCTCCTCATTGTCTGACTCGAGTGCCAGCTGCACAGGCTGCTGGCGCAGCACCACACCAGCCTCCTCGCTGTCGGAATCAGCTACTAGCTGCACAGGCTGCTGATGGGCCACAACACACAGGCAGAAAACTTTGCCCATATGTACTGCAAAAGGATTGTTTCAAGATCCCTGAAGATACTCAGCTTAAATAAATAATGAAAGATTATAATTCAATATGAATAGGTGTATGTTTACTAAATGTAACAAATATGATCAAAATACTTTTATTTGTACAGTAAGAGCCTGTAGTACAGTGGACTAAAGCACTGTTATTAACAGATTAACATCTGCTGCTTGCAATTACTGCAAGTTCAAATCTCACCAGGCTCAAGGTTGACTCAGCCTTCCATTCTTTCAAAGGTAGATGAAATGAGGACCCAGATTGTGGGGACAAAGCTGACTTTGTATAAATATACAAAAGTATGAAGGCTATTGCTTAACGCATTGTAAACCGCCCTGAGTCTCCGGAGAAGGGCGGCATATAAATTAAAAAAAAATATATGACATGCAGAATATGGTGACTGACATAAAAATAACATTGAAATATTGAATAACTAAACAATGAAGGATTATAAATTGAAAAAGCAAATAATGGAAGATTTTAATTTAGCATAAATGTTTGTACTGTTATTAGAATTATATAAACTTGCTAAAAGTAATAAATATAATTAATAACATTCTATTTGTATTAAAAGGGATGACACTTAGAATAGGGCAATTGGCATAGAAATGACACATTTGAAATATTGAATGATTAAATAATGAAAGATTATAATTTAATAAAAATATGTGTATTATTACAAGGATTATACAGTATAAGCTTGCTAAATGAAACAAATACGATCAATACTATTTTATTTGTATTAAAATGTACAGTATGACGCTCAGGTGCCACACTGTTCACGCATTGATATGTTTGTAAAAACAAAAAAAAACCTTAAAAAAAAAAAGATACTCAGCTACACACTGGGACTTCCTAATGGGTTGTTTCTTAGGAGAGGCCCAGACAGTCAGATGCCCAGAAGACAGATGATCCGTTCTGCAGGTGCAATGCAATGCAAAGTTATTAGTAACGGAATAACGTGTGGTCGACCCAATCTCTCTGTGTCCAAATGCTTATGACCTTGCATTCAGTTCTGCTTTAGGTCTCCCAAGTGGAAAATTGGTGCCATTTGTAAAAAGATAACAAGCAGGCCACCCACCGTATCTAAGATCTCATTCGTTTCTCTTCCTACCTGCTGTTTCGAACCTCAGGCACCTTCACAGCCCCTCTGGGTTTGGTTGATGGAATGTATTTTCGAGACACCTGTTCATGTTGTCAGCCATTCGTGATTTGTGCCACTTAGGATGGAGAGAGGGAAACACACTCCTGTTTATGGCCTGTTGTCATTTTTGTCTGGTTTATGAGAATCTGAGACTCTTTGGGTGCATCTAAATTCTTTGAGGGCTTTTTTTTTTTTAATGTTAGGCAAATATTAGGCAAATCGAAGATGAGAAATAAAGCAAACATTTCAAATGCATGAAATAGAAAACAGTATAATCTAGTTCTTTTCAATATTATGTTGTTAAAGAGAATTCTATGCTACAAGCTACTAGGATATACACAAAACTCTTGTGTCAATAGTATATAAAAATAGAGTATTTAAAATGATGAAATGATGATTGCCAATGAAATGAAATGAAATTTTGGGAACCTTTGAATAAAAGTCTTTATTCAGAATAAAAGAACTTTTTAAAAAAAAATTTGATTTATATGCTGCCCTTCTCCAGAGACTCAGGGCGGCTTACAATGCGTTAAGCAATAGCCTTCATACTTTTTGTCTGAAGTCAAACTGATATGTCTTTTCTGTTGTATTTTGAAATAAACTGTATTGTGTTGTAAGATATTGAAGAATATAGAAGAAACAATATTAATTTTCCAAAAGATGGATCTCTTTCATCTAATGTTCATCTGTAAGGTTTTACAGACATTATCATTTAGCATATCTTCCACATATTTTAATAGGTCTTATGAGAAAACATACACATTCCCAGGTTAACCATGTAAATAGGCAATGAAGCCTCATGGATGTCATTGTACCAGTGGTGGGTTGCCCCCGGTTCGCAAGAACTGGTAGTAAAACTGGCGGGAGGCTCCACCCACTGACCCGGACGTCATCAGGACAGGTCAGTGGGTGGAGTTTACAGCATGCGGCCCCGTTGCAAACCGGTAGTAAAGGTAAGTAGAACCCACCCCTACATTGTACCACACAAAATCTGTGTGTAAGCAGCTGCTCACACAAGGCTGGACCAAAATATATTCTTACCTGAAGTGAAGGACAAGCTGGACCCCATTCTGGACTAACAGTTGATTCCAAACTTTATGGTATATTAGCATCCTTTACCAGAATGGTAGCTTAGTAGGAGCAGGGACAAGCTAGGTAACATACATAATTCCTTATTTACAGAACTACATAATTTACAAGAACAACTGGCAGGTTGGCACTACTCTATCAGACTTCTCCCAGACTGATACTGAAACTAGAAGAATAGTTAGAAACTGGGGAATTCTGGGGGTTGAAGTCCACATGTCTTAAATTTGGAAGGCTTGACAAAATAATGATGGCACTAATTTCTACTCCCTCTGTGCTAGCTTCAAGAAAGCAATGATTGCCTAGCCTCAATAATGAAGAGAATAAACTGAAACTAAAACTAGAAAGGTTAGATTGGATTGTTAGTGAAAAAGCATCATGACTGAGGCAAAACATGCTCTGAGTCAGATTGCGTTCTCTCCTGAAAAAGTTTACAACTTGGGGGTGTTCTTTGATCCTAAATTAACCCTGGCAATGGCAGCTCTGATGAGGAATGCATCTGCATAGTGGAAACTGCTGGGTTTCAATGAGTAATACAACTCCAGAAAGTGTCTGGAAATTATTAGCCATACAAAAGGTAACAATAGGCTGTTGACTGGTACAAAGTGCTGTGATTATATCATTCTCAGGCTAAAATGGCAACCAGGCACAATTTAAAGTGTTTTTATGCATTTAAACTCTAAAGGAACTTGGATTTGATTATGAACCTGCCTGGTTACCTAAATAGGAGAGGCTGTTTTGACGATATCTTTGTTGTCAGAAGCCTGCCTATAGTACATCAAAAAGGGCTTTCTACTATGTGCCTCTCAGGCTGTATGACACATTTCCTAAATATAGGCTCAGTTTTCCTGGAGCATTGAATTATTTGTTGTTGTTGTTAGTGTTTTATTTTTATCTGAGTTTTAATTGTATTATTTAAATGCTGCTTTGTTTACATTTCATATTTTCTTTACTACGGTAAACTGCCTTGTTTGGGATAGGGAGGCAAGATATAAATCCAATAAGTAGTTTAATTTTAAAAATCATAAATAACTTTGTTCAGTTGCTGTAATAACCTTATGATGTATTTAAGATCCATGCCCTTAGGCTTAAAATAAAATGAACTCAACCTGCATTTAAATTCCTGCCAAAAACTAAGCTTTCCAACCCAACATAGTTTTTCCTTGAAAATATGTATGTGTGTGCATTTGTGTGTCGCACCCACACCCTTGTCTATCTCTCTCTTTCTCTCTCTAATATATACAATCTGTGCAATATCACATATATGTGTACAATTTCTATATACCCACAGTAAGTTTTAAATCTTAGTGTCTCCAGGTACTGGGTTCTGTAGGTCTTGAATTTGTGTGGTCTTTTTGAGCAACTTATTGTTCATGTTTTTATAGGCATCTACTTGAAAGTACCTATATGTGTTTGTACAAGACAGCATTGATGGGTAACACAGACTTAGCCACAGTAGGCCATTCAGAATACTGTCAGAGAGGAATGCCCTCTTCTGATTTATGAGCACATTATAGTTATTCAGGTGGAAGAACAAGACTTGTTGTAATCTCCATTGTGCAGTTTATGCATGTTTTTAAGTTCAATAGATCAGATAGATTTGTGCTCATGGTCAAAGGGTTGTTAAAAGTGGGGGAGGGACATTCCTACAGCAACCTCTTTAAAATAATAAATCTAAAATTATCTTTGTGAACTTTACAAGCTAGGATCAAGTTTTATGACTAAATCAAAATAGTCCCTGACAACTTGGGGCATACAGATTCAGGTACAACTTCAAATAATTCCACTATCAGTCTATGGCACTTGTTTATTTGCAAATCTGTTATTTTCAGGCTAACCTTACATTATGCTAGATAAAGTTGGACTTAAAAGATTTATCCTCAAACTATCCCTAAAATGAGATAACGTGAGGAAATCACCTCAGTTCATAGCTTCTGTATGGCAGCAATGGGCCATTCTAAATGAGTCTTTTTCAACCATTCTGTTTCTCTGAGAAAAGGCCTGTTGTGAGAGAAGATGAGAGATCCGTGCTTGGAGATGGAGGAAAGAGACCCCTTTCCTCCAACTTGTTCCCTCATAGCATCAGCAAAAAATCATGACATCTACCCTTGTATGACAGCAACTCTTTTTTGGGGGGAGGCAGCAACAATTTTCTGGAGGAGAACCCGTAGCTGGGAATATGGGGAAGTGCACTCTTTAACATGTGAACACATTAAACCGCACACATTTGGAGGAGATGCTATATTCTGGTATATTCCAGAATATGACTATATTCTGGTTGCGAATCATTTTGAAACATATTCTGCATTGAGAAGGAGAAAGAGGGGGGGGGGAAATGATACACCGATGTCTATACTTTTAGTCCTTTGGAAAATGCAATGTAATTGTTGACTTTCTTCTTATATTAGTGATTTGAGTTCACATTAATCATTCTTCTTCAAATGATCAGGAAGATAATTCTGTAGAAGATGTAATTACTACGTATGAATCACCGTTAATTTTTTATTATTTCCCTGCACTTGATCAAGTAAACTTTTCAATAAATATCACCCTCCTTCTTAAAGTCTTAAGCTTACAGTACAAACAGAAATAGTAAAATAGAGATGGGACTGCAAATATCCAGAGTTCTAATGTTCAGTTTCTAACTGCAATATTCAATATTACTCATGATTAGTACATTAGATGCCTAACTGTCTGAGAATTGCAAATTCCTTGCTTTTCATACCACAGATTATGTGCTGTGAATTATGGATTTTTTTTTATTTCCACAGCTTCAACCTTGCCATCATAGTTATCTCAACATGTGAGACAGAATAGCAAAATTGTGTTAATGCTACTTTGATGAGCATTGCATGTGATTTTTGCCATATGCACAAGTTCACCACTACCCTCTCTGAGTAGTACATATACATTAACAGGAGAAGATATACCATGTTTTCCCCAAAATAAGGCCCTGTCTTATATTTTTCTGAAACCCGAAATAAGTGCTTGGCCTTATTTTTGGAGAGGTCTTATTATTTTGGGGGGGCGTGGAACAAGATGGGGCTCCTCTTGCCATCTTACCTGATTTCCAGCTCTGCGTTTAAATATTTTTGGGGAGGGCTTATTTTTGGGGGGAGTCTTATTTTAGCACATGCGCTCAAAAGCCCGATTAGGCTTATCATCAGGGGATGTCTTATTTTTGGGGAAACAGAGTAAATAGCTACGTATATGTTTCTCCACTCCAACTTCCATCATGGCTCTTTTAGAAGCCCACACACACACAAACACACTCCAGGGCATGGCATGTACACATAGGAGCCTAAGTGCCTTTGGTCTCTTTGCAAATGATAAAACTGAGCATGTTAAGAAAAAGATGGAATGTCTTCCAGGCTTTCATTAGCCATTGAATAAGGTGACTATGAATAAAGTGACTATGCTCTAGGTCACCCCACAAATCTTCTGCTTCAATCTGTGGGTGGAGGCAGAAGAAGTACCAGCCTAGAATCTCTACATGGCCACAAGCAAATTAAGTTCTATCTCCTTGAATTCCGTTGACACTTATCTAACTCCTAACAGGTGCTAACCATTAGTTGAAAATATTCCTGAGCATTGGCATGAGTTACAATAAATCAGTTTAATTGGACCTTCACATGTGGACCTGATTTTTTGTGCCTGACATGTGGGTTTATATGAATATTACATGGACCATCTTTGTTAACAGCAAAGTCCATTCTAATTTTTGGTTATGTCCAAATGGCCATTTGCCTGCCTTCCTATCTTCTTTCTTGACTTCTTTCAACTCATTTCCACTTCATATCCTGCAGCAGTTCAAGTCTTTGTGTAAATTGCACAAAGATCTATAAATCTATAAATGTACAATCAAGGCTTATGTTAGCTATCTTCCCTTCAGGCTGCCTCTAAATTCCATGCTCTTCTTCTGGCATGAGAACAGAGATGTTTGAATTGATTCACCAAGGATTTCTTAAAAGGGATTTTTGCAACATATGAAAAAAATTAGTTCCAGTGGCAAAACTGCAGCATGAAATAACCCGCTCAGTTCAATTTACTAGTGACCTCCTCTCCTGGCTCCCCAATTGAGGTTGGGATATGTAAAATAATTATGTGTTTCCTCTTATGTCTCTAATAATGACCGTAGTAATCATCTGGATGATAGTCTCTACTAGATAACAGTAATACTTGTAAAGAAAGGTTGTAGTTGTTTCTAGCAATGTAGAACAGTATATTTTTCTTAGCTTCAGATAAGAATATTTCATGTACCAAAATATATATTGTTGCAAGGGCATGGCATTTTCCATCAATATATGTGTTCACACAAAAAAGATAATTTAAATGCACAAAATCACAAGTCAAACCAAAGGGGCTAAAATCAAATGGAAGCTTCCAAGAATGGGATAGTCAATTCATTGGCTTTATGCAACTTAGAGACCATAGCTGCCACTGTTAGGAATGAAACATTCATTTAATTTCTTAAACTATTCCCAATCTTGGGTCCCTGTATATTTTTGAGTATCAGTCTCATTGATAGCTGGTTATGTTAATCAAAGATTATGGAGATCATAGGCCAACAACTGCTTGAAACCTAAAATTGGAAACTCTGTTGGCCTGAGATTGTTCCCATTAATAGACTATAAAAAACTGTGTCTGGTTGAAGGCTACAAGATCTAGGCTACACAAGTTTGGACAACCAATAGTAGATAATGAGAGCCAGTTTTGTATAGTGATTCAGGCAGGGGTCCCCAAACTCCGATCCATGGACTGGCACCGGGCATGCAAGAAACCAGGCTGCACAAACAAGCAAAGCCCCATCCGTGGGATGCAGGAAACACACAAATCCATGCCCCTCCAGTCCGCAGAAAAATCTTTCTCCCAGTGGTGGGAGAAAGGTACCGGTTCGCACCAGATCAGGCGAACTGGTAGCGGCAGTGGCGGGAGGCTCTACCCACCTGCCTGGATAGAAGCGCCCCATGCTCATGCTCAGGTGTACGCGTGCACAAGCAAACCAGTAACAACGGGATTTCGAACCTGCCCCTGCTTTCTCCACAAAATTGGCCCCTGGTGTCCAAAAGATTGGGGGTCACTGAATAGAAAACAGGAGACCATGAGTTCAAGTCCGACCATGGGTGCAAAAGCAGCTGGGGCCAGTCACTCTCTCTCAGCCCTAATAAGGAGGTAATGGAAAACCAGTTCAGCATTCTTACCAAGAAACGAGTCCAGGAGTCACCAGGAGTCAACACTGACTCAAAGGTGTGCACACACCCCTGTGGATGGCAGTAAAGAATAGAGTTTTCTGGTGGTTTGGGATTTTTCTAACCCAAATCTTACATCCCTAATCCAATCTAAATTATATGTATCCTCTATGGACAATATGGTGCAAGTAAAATCCAAAATCAGGTGACTTTAATCCATCAAATTGGCTTTCTAGATAGATCAGAGGCTTAAATAATGCATCAAAAGCAGCTTTGGGGGAATGGAGGAAGAAAGACTCCTGACATTATTAAAAACTGAGACCACCTCAATGTTAAATAGCAAGTGAAGAATTAGGAGAAGGAGGAGCATGATTGATTCTGTTAAGTTAAAAATGGAATTAGAATTGACTCTAAACAGCCAATTAAAAAGTATACATTGGTTCCAGTTTCCTGCTTTTCCTTATCTTTCATCACATACCGAATGGAAGAAAAACATCCGTGTATTTTTCTGTCCGAAATTAAGAGACAAATGCTGTCTTTTCAATGAAATGGCTTTTGACCCTCCCTACTGATAGTAGCATTGTCTCTTCCAAAATGCTGTTCTCAAGCTGTCCATTTCAAGCAAGAACTGGAGAGTGAATTCCCTACAGAATTAATTCATTCCAATGTTTAGGCTGGAAAGTAGGAACCGCTTTTCTTTCTTTTTTTTTTTTTCCAAAAGAAGCTGTGATTGTGGGGATGGGACAGAAGCACCATTGGAGAAAGTAAAGTTTGATTTCAGTGTTTTTTCCTGGTTGAAAGGCTTTTAGCTCTTTTGAGATTTGTCAGGCAATTCAAAGCAACACACACTAATGACAGTTTAAACCTGAATTGGGCACAGCTTGCCAAAAAGTGTCTTTCTTGATTTGATACTTTTACACTGATGTATTGCACCTTAGAGTGTCTGCTTTGTTTTCCTAATGGTGAACACTATTCAAAGGTTAGTGGATAAAGTAATAGACATCCTCATTGGGACCACTCAGCCAATAACAATGGGTGGATAATGAATACAATACAGGCGAAACCAATTGCCTACCATGATCATTCTGCCACAATAAGGTTGTTTTTCCCCAAACCTCACCCTCAAAATCATCTTTTGGGTGGCTTCTCTGACTTCTTTTGCCTAGAGTGGATGTTGGCAACCCACAGCTCCAGAGCCGCATGTGGCTTTTTGACCCCTCTCCTGCGGCTCCCTGCCGACACGGTCGTGCAACTTGCTCTCTGCCCTGAGAAGGCGCGAGCCTCTCTGCAGAGCCATGCAGCTGAAATGCCCCTAGCATTTTTTCTACTCTGCCTGCGGCCAGCTGCTTTTTGCAATTCTGCGTTCTTTGTGGGCAGTTTAGTGCCAGCCATGGTCCCCTTCGTGTCAGCTAAGAAAGGAGGGGAACGGGGAGGAGCAGCTGCTGCCACTGGATGCCAGGAGGGAAGAGCTCCAGATCTCCTGTGCAGCAAGGCTGGCTACACACCTGAGTGAGCAGTGGTGGCAGCGGGAGGAGAAGTTGCCGCTGCCACTGCCATGATCCCAGCCCGGGAGGGTATTCTACTTGTGCATACGAGAGAGAGAGAGAGATGAGAGAAAAAAGGGAAGAAAAAGAGAGAAAAAGAGAGAGAAATGAGAAAATGATGGAGGGAGAGAATGAGAGAGAGGAAAGAGAAACAAATGAGAGAGAGAGAGAAGGGGGAGAAAGAGGGGGAGAGGGAGGGAAAATGAAAGAGAGCTGGAGGGACAGAATGAGAGAGAGGGAAAAGAGAGAAAAAATGAGAGAGAGAAGTGGGAGAGAAAGAAAGAAAGGAAGGAATGAAGGAAGGGAGGGAGGGAGGGAGGGAGGGAGGGAGGGAGAGGGAAAGAGAGAAAAACAAATGAGAGGGAGAGAAAAAGAGAGAGAAATAAGTGAGAGAAAGCAGGAGAAAAAGAGAGAAAGAGAGAAATGAGAAAATGATGGAGGGAGAGAATGATAGAGAGGGAAAAGTGAGGGAAACAAGTGAGAGAGAGAAAGGAGAGAGAAAGGAAGAAAGAAAAAAGAAAGGAAGGAAGGAATAAAAAAGAAAGAAAGAAAAAGAAGAAAGAAGAGAGGGAGAAGAAAAACAGAAAAAACAGAAATGAGAGGGAGGGGAGAGAGAGAGAGAGAGAGAGAGAGACAGACAGACATTTCCCACAGAAAATACTGGGAGCCACAAAACCTGGGTAGGCGTGGCTGGGGGAGGGTCATGTGACCGGATGGGAGTGACGTTAAGTTGACCATGCCTACCAGATTTGTGGCTCCCAGTGTTTTCTTTTGTGTGGGAAGCAGGTTCAAATGGCTCTTTGAGTGTTTAAGGTTGCAGACCCCTGGATGGAGCCAGGGATGGAGCCAGGGATGGAGCCAGGGATGGAGCCAGGGATGGAGCCAGACATGTCAAGGAGCACTGGTGTCTCCAGTTGTTCCTCATCACATCCAAGAAAAATCTACTGAAATCCGCACCATATTTTGATTTAACTTTGTGCAGTCTGTTTCTTTTTTACAAACAATATATTAAATGTATTAGAGGTTTGACATCCTAATTGTTTATTGCTTTGTTTTGTTGTTTATTGGGAAATTGAACCAATAAATTTCCCAATGATATGAAGGACAATTCATTGGGCACTCTGTTAGCTGCTGGAACATGGAGGGTGTTAGAGAAGTTTCTCCTGAGTGGATTGTTATTTGCCAGTCTTGGATGATTCCTTGGTTTTCTAAGAAGCTCCAAAAATGAAGTGGGTACAAAGCAACACTGGTACAAAACAAAAGGTACAGATATGGGCTGAAATCCAAAGTTACTCTGGAATGATAAGGCAGGAAATAAAAACTACTTTTTGCACTTGCAGAATGTCAGCTAACTGCACTATTTAAAATGTTCCAGACTTTCAGAGAAAGGACTGGGCAGAAGATATAGTAAGTCATGATAATTTGGTAACAAGCATTTCATGGAGAAAATTTCTCATATTTGCCTCAGGTTGGAAGCTAAATGGATTGAAATCTGTCAAAGATTTCATCATTTTCCATAAAGAGAGTATATTTCCTCATGGTTAATTTATGGGAAATATTAATATTTTCACTACAATTTTGTCCATTCTTTGTGTAATGTTCACTGTTCTTTAATCAGTATATATACAGTATGTATATACACACCAGGAGACATGTCTTACTTTCTTGTGTGTTTTTCATTTTAATTTACAAGCAGATACTGAGCTAGGCCAGCTTTTAGAAATGCAGATTTGGTAATTCATTGAAGACAGGATATTTTGAACAAAGGCGGAATTAGGTAGAATGGTAGGATTAGCCCTCACTCAAGATCCAAAACAGGAGGAAAGCCATTAAGACACATTAGGAATTGCCCGACACCCTTTCAGAACACAAGCCTCTTCATTGCATCATCTCACAGCAGCCCAAATTTCAACCAAACTTAGCTCAGACAAACATGACCCCTACATGGCCCCCATGGGAGTCTAATAACAGCCAATAGAATACATGTTCTTGCACAGGAACAGGAAGCTCAGATACAAAACCCAGAGAAGGTATAAATGCCACCCACTCTCAACTCCATATGGTCAGCTGCCCAGACCCCATATGCTTGGTGGTTCTGCTTTGTCAATAAATGGCCCCTCTTTCCTATCAGCCTCCAGCCTCCATTTTGTCTCTAGTGCCTTTCTCCTGGCTTGGAATTGAACCAGATGGATATTTCTTCCAACACTCTTGAACATCCTATCTATTTATGCAAGACTACTTTGTCTTGTCTTTTCTGTGGGTCACAGAAACCAGATTGTGATGCGTCACTGTTGCAATATTTTCAGGATCAGACTCAATAAATCTAGTAAGAGTTAAGAGTTCAAATATATCTCTCTTTATTTACACAAGGCATTCTATATTCACTGAATATTCACAGATAGAAGCGAGGAAATGGATGCATGCAGCTCCTTATATATACAATGGGTGGAGCTAGGTATGGGAGTGGTGAATTATGAATACATTAAGAAGTGAAGAATAAATTAACCCCTGATACCCCGTTCATATACTATTTACACATTAGAGAATAAGGCATTTACATGTGACAAATCCCCCTCTAAATGCCGATTCGTTAAGCTACACCAATTACATTCAGATTCAGGACAATACAAGACATATAACTTGGAAGTCAAGTACTTATGCTGCTTAGAAGGTAGAGGCTTTGTCAGTATGTCAGCTAATTGTTCTGATGTTTCACAATGTACTGCTCTGATAAATCCATCCTGAGATAATTGCCTCACATGCTTAAATTTTATATCTATATGTCTGGACCTTTGTCCAATGGCGTCAGATCTAGATATTTCAATAGCTGCTTTATTGTCTTCATGCATAACAAAAGGTAAAGCAGGTTTTTTCCAAACATCTGAAATTAAATCATTAAACCATACAAGGTTATTTGCAGCTTTAGATAAACAAACATATTCTGCTTCTGTCGTTGAAGTGGCCACTAATTCTTGTTTGCCAGTGTACCAGTAAACTGGACAATCATTTAGGAGGAATACATAACCGGATGTACTTTTTCTACATGAGGTGTCTCCAGCCCAATCCGCATCTGCGTAACATGTGAGGTTTGGTTCCTTAATATTATTAGGTTCTAACATCAAACAAAAGTCTAATGTATTTTTCAAATATCTTAATATCCTTTTAACAGCTTCCCAATGGTACATTGTTGGTTTGCTGACATGTCTGGATAATAAATTGAGGGGTAAAGCGATATCAGGTCTTGTCCAATTGGAAATATAAAGAAGTGAACCTATGACTGATCTATAAAACGTGTTATCTTTGAATTCAGGGGATGATTCATCAGCATTTCTTAGGAAGTCAGTCTGCATGGGAGTGTCACAAGGCTTGGCATCACTTAGATTACATTTGTTTAAGAGTTCTATGATCTTATCTCTCTGAGTAAGTTTGAATCCTCTTTTAGTCTTATTAATTTGAACACCAAGATACTTATTTACTTTGCCTAAAGATTTCAATGAGAAATGTTCATTTAGCTTAGTTACAAATGTTTCTCTTCTCTCTTTATGTTTACCTATGTATAAAATGTCATCCACATAGATCAATACAAATTCTATATAATCATCACCTTTTTTCACAAAGAAACAGTTATCAGCAGTAGTAGCATTGAAATCCATAGTTTTAAGTACTTTTACTAAACAATCATACCATCGTTTACCAGATTGTTTTAACCCGTATAAACTCTTGTTTAACAACCAGGTCTCATTCTTGTTTGTGTATTGACTGTGAGGTGCTCTTACATATATTTCCTTATCTAGTTTTGCGTGTAGATACGCAGTCTGTATGTCATATTGGAATACATCGAGATTGAGTGCTGATGCTACTACTAGAGCTGTTTTGACACTCTCAGTTCTTACTGTGGGGGAATATGTGTCAGTATAGTCCTCCGGATATTTCTGTGCATAACCTTGTGCGACTAGTCTGGCTTTGTATAAAGTATTGCCTCCCTCTAAGTTTTTAATTTTATATATCCACCTAGTACCAATAATTGTTTTGTCTTTTGGTGCAATTGCAGGTGTAAATACGTTTAATCCTTGTAAACTTTCCATCTCTTTTTTCATTGCTAATTCCCATTTTTCTTTTTCTTTACGAGGAAGTTTTAACACTTCTTCATATGTATTAGGTGTCATTGATTCACTATCCATATGCATTATGTAATCCTTGTATTTATTTGGCATTTGATTTCTGGTGTTTCTAATTGTTTTTTCAGGTTTACTATTATTATCATGCAAATATCTTGCTTCCTTTTTTGTTAGTGTGTCTGTCTTTATTTTGTGTTGGCTATTTGTCCATGTTTTGGTTTTGTTTCTATGTTTGTTGTCATTTTGCTTTTCTATAATTCCTTTTTCTTGGGATTTTGTATCTTTGTTGTTACTTGGAAATATTTCATTAAGATGTATTTTAGACCAGTTGGCCTGCTCATGGAACACAGCTGTTCTGGAAACTATAAATTTGTTATTATTATCAATGAATCTGTATCCTTTAGTGCCTGTCTCAGATCCCATAAATCTGAGTCTTCTGGACACATTTTCTCCCTTTCTTCTTAATTGTTTAGGTATGTGTACGTCTGCAGTGACTCCAAATATGTGCATGTGTGCTAATTTTGGTTTCCTATTATACATCACTTCATATGGTGTCTTATTTACAATGCTGGACCAGGTTCTATTCTGTGTGTAATTGGAATAATGTAGGGCTTCTGACCAGAATTGTTTGCTTAAGCCAGCATCTTCCAATGTGCATCTAATCATGGTTTGTAACGTTGAGTTCTTCCTCTCTGCAATTCCGTTCTGAAACGCAGAAAATGGGCTAGATGTGTAATGTAACATTCCTTTGTCCTTCAGCCATTGGGAGAATTCTTTAGACATGAATTCACATCCCCTATCTGTCATGATTTGTTTTATTTTGGTATTGTGTTGTGTTTCTACGCGCTTATAAAATTCTTTAAATTTCTGAAAAGTTTCATCTTTGTGTTTTAATGTATAAACAAATCCATAGCGACTGTAATCGTCCACTATGGTCAAGAAGTAACGTTTTCTATAAGTGATTGATGGAGTTAGTGGACCAACTAAGTCCATGTGTACTAAATCAAAAATTTTGTTGGTTGACCTAGTTGATTTCCTTGGCCTGGGGCTAGTTTTTAGTTTTGTAGATTTACATACTGAGCATTCCAAATAGTTTTCACAATTTTTTATTTTAACACCTTCTGCGTGTTCAGTCATTTTTTGTACTACAGGAAAACTGGCATGTCCTAACTTCCTATGTAAAATATGAGCACACTCATCATGAATTGGCTTACCTATTTTTGGTTTTTTTTCATTATGTGCATCTTTGTGATCATGAGCTATTTTACATTCATCATTGTCACTATTGCTAATGTTTTCATCATCTACTTCAATACAATCTTCCATATTTGAATCAATGTTATGCAAACATTTTTCTTTTGTTATTAAATAAGGTAGGCCCCCTTTAATCATCACTGTACCTATATCTATTTTATTTTTCTCCAAGGTCGCTTTTCCTTTTGAAAAGACAATGTTAATATCAGAATCCCTGCTTAGTTTTATGGCACTTAGTATGTTATGAGGTATTTCGGGTATTAGTAATACCCCCTCTATTTTTCCTAGGCCAGGTAAGGTTACATTCCCTCTACCTAATACTTGAACCTTTTCTTGGTTAGCTACCTTTATTACAAATTTATCTTCTACAAATGAAGATAGTATATTTTTGTTATTGGTGGTGTGATTAGTTGCTCCAGAATCAATAAGCCAATTATTGTTCTCTGTTTGCTGTATGTTAGTGTTGTCTTGTTTATTTAATCCATTCAGTGAACCAGATTTTCTATCCTTTGAATTATCTCTGCCCCCTCTATTCTCTTTGTAATTTGGCGGGCTTCTATTTCTATGTCTATCAATGGAAGACTGTCTATAGTTGTATTTGTTTCTGTATTCTGACCTATGTCTTTCTTTTGAAATTTTGGGGCAATCTCTTCTATTGTGTTCCCTAGATCCACAGTTGTGGCATCTAAATGCTTCATTATATTTTTCTTGAAAAGCTACTTTTCTATATGGTTTGTGTTCTATGTGATTGTTAGAGCGACTCCTCCTTGAATTGTCTTCAGCTATTAACTTATTGGATAGACTTTCTTTGGATAAGTATCCTAGATTGATTGTGTCTAAATGTGACATATAATTATCCCATGATGGGTCAAGTGAGTTGATGATAACACTTTTCATTGTTTGATCTGAAATCACCTCCCCCCTTAAATGCAGTTCAGCTCTTATTTTGTTTAAAGATATCAAGTGCTCACTTATGGAAACCCCTGGTTTTATCCTAGATGAAAAGAAATCTTTAGACATCCTTGTGGTAGTAGCTACACTGTCACTGTGAAATAGATTGAACATGCATTGAATAATTTCTGAAACAGTCAGATTTTGCTTAATGCTGTGATACATAGCAGGAGATACACTAGAAATTAATAAGAAAAATGCTCTATGGTGTAAACAGTCTAATTTTAGAGTCCAAGGTCTTTTTGGGGGACTAGTGATAAAAAACAGTAAGTTTTCTTTCATAAAGACAACCTGGAGCTGCTGATACCATTCTTGTAAATTAATGCCATCTATCCTCAGCTTTGGGAAGTCACTGGGCAAATTTCCGACATTATTAGGTCCATTACTTACAACCTGAGGTAGTCCGTGGTCTCGTAAATGCAGAAAGTTACAAAACGGCGTGGGGATGCTCGCAACGAGCCTGCACGGTCTTCTCAGCAATTCATGTCTTCCTGGGCCGTCTGCGTAGTCTTGCGCATGCGCGTTGTCCATTTCGTCCCTGAAGTCGTCGTGAGAGGTTCTCGTCGTTGCAGCTCGCTCGTTCTGCTCCTCCTCAGACGAATCGGTCTCTGGCTCGATCTTGGGAGTCCTGATGATGTTGGCTGTTCTTTTTCTTCTTTTGAGAGCGTTGGTGCTTGCATCGGTCTGTGGCGTGGGGCGGTATCGGCAGGGCTCTCTGGGTTCTGGCGTCGGCGCTCTCGTAGTCAGGATGGGAGCGGGTAGATTTTGAGGCATTGGCTTGCTCGCTTGCTTCTTAGTTAGCTTTTTGGTAATTTTTAGTTTTGGTCCAAATGCAGCAAAAAGCGTTTTCATTGCTGATTTTATCTGATTATTTGTTGAATCACCTTCACTTTCCGATTCTGATTCTTCTGAGGTGTTTGAATTTTCTTTTTCGTTTTCGTTGTCTGGTAATGTTTTTCGCGCCAGAAATTTTGAATCGAGTTTTCTGATTGGCTCTGCTTCGCTCACCCTGGAGGTCTGTTGAAACCAAGATGGCTGCCATTCAAAATTTTGCGCGGGATCACCGTTTTTCTTCTTCATAGTAATTTTTTCTGCAGTCATATCACTCACTATTTTTGGGTCTTTTGTTTTTCCAGTAGTGATGTGCTTCTCTCTCGCTGCTCCGCTGTTTTTCAGCATATCTTGGAGGTTCGCGATGAGGCTTTCATCATTTTTCTGGCTCTTTAATAGTTTTAATATCTCTGACCTGAGTTCGTTGTTTTCTATTTTGATTTCCTCCTGATCATCATTTTCATCTATTATTTCTTCGTCTTCAGTGGTGTATTCTTCGGATTCTCTCGAAATCGCGTTTGTTGATTCGTCAATTATTTCTTGATCCGTTTCCATTTCTTTGCTGTATGCCCTGGTGTTGGGCCTATCTCTCTTAGACATTCTTTTTAAATTTTTTATTGAGTCAATTAACCATCCTCTGCTACCAGCTTGTTGCAATATTTTCAGGATCAGACTCAATAAATCTAGTAAGAGTTAAGAGTTCAAATATATCTCTCTTTATTTACACAAGGCATTCTATATTCACTGAATATTCACAGATAGAAGCGAGGAAATGGATGCATGCAGCTCCTTATATATACAATGGGTGGAGCTAGGTGTGGGAGTGGTGAATTATGAATACATTAAGAAGTGAAGAATAAATTAACCCCTGATACCCCGTTCATATACTATTTACACATTAGAGAATAAGGCATTTACATGTGACAGTCACAATGTGACAATCATCCTATAATTTCCCTTTACTCTGTAGAATGCAGCAATAGATGCACACTTGTCATTTTATACAGCATCCATCTATACTTGCGTTCTGAATGTCCAGTGGAAAATCAACAGTCTTCCTAATATGTCAACTTGCAATTTAAAAAATAGTCATTATCTGTAAATTTTGCCATCTGAATATATTATCCTTGAAATCAAGTGTTAGAGGGGGCAGAATACCTTCATTTTTTGGCTCATTTCCCACCTGGAAAGTAACTTGGCCACTTTTTTGTGTGTATAATGAATTTGAACCAAATCAAATCAGTTATGCTGCCTTATAAAACTACAGCCTGGCTCAAAGAAACTTAATGTGATGGCCTTCTATGCCTCTGGATGCATAGAAGAACGATTTACTAATGGGCATGCTCACCAAACATACGAACTCAGTCTATGCAATTCTATGGAGAATGGAAAATACAGATTTGGTTTGAGAAGACATGAAGCAGCATTCTTCAACTTGACAGCTGTGCTGGTTTGTGGTTGTAGGGTTGCAGTCCAACATACAGCATCTGGAGGAATCAGCATTGGAAAGTTGATTTAGAGGTTCTCCATTTTTTTTTTTAATTTATACTATTTACCAAAATATTCAGTCATGTATAGAAAGTATATAAAACTTTCTATAAATGTTAGCCTTGACACGGTCTACCATCTACAGGTTGTCCTCAATTTGCAATCCCAATTGAGCCCAAAATTTCAGTTGCTGAGTGAGATGGTTGTTAAGTGAATTTGGCTCCATTTTGCACCACAGTTTTAAGTGAATCATTGCACTTGTTAAATGAATCTGGCTTTCCCGTTGACTTTACTTGTCAGAAGGTTGCAAAAGGTAATCACATGACCTTGGGAAGCCACCACCGCCTTAAGTACAAGTCAGTTGCTAAGTGTCTAAATTTTGATCGCATGACCATGAGGATACTGCAACAGTCATAAGTGTGACTCACTTTTTTCAATGCCGTTGTAACTTCAAATGGTCGCTAAATGAACTGTTTGTAAGATGAGGACTACCTGTATAAGTTCATCCTCCTCAGATATAGGACACAATGTCTGCTAAAGCTTCTCCATCTACTGCTGTGATGCTGAATTGTCCACACTGTCAGGGAGAAGCTAAAGAGTTGCTCAGCATGTAACTCAATCTGTGCTCAGCACAATGCTTTACTTGTAGTATCATGGTTCAAGTCAGCCAGCTACTGTTATTCTCAGCAGCAGGTGTGAAGACTGTCACTTGTGTAATTGTATGTTACCACTTAGCTGAGTTCCACTGCTGATATCACTTCACTCAACATTTAATGAGTGTGGAGGTTTTTTTTCCCCTAGCACATCCCAAGCAAATTGTAAACTACTAATTGTAGAAAGGGCTGTTTAGATACCTGTTTTAGATTGGAAATGTCTGTGTATATATAAATGTGGAAATTTTCAGTTATGATGGACATTGTCAAATTTTCCCCCACTGCTGCTAAGACTTCATTTCCCACATTCAGAACAGCCAATAAGTCTTAATAAGTGAAGGAGTTGGTATATATATATATTGCAATTACAGAAACTGACAAAAGTGATTTGATCAAATTTTAGAAACCTGAGTAAATATTAAAAAACCTTTTTGTAGGCCGGCTTTATGATCATGCAACCTCATGACAGATATTATGTTTCACAGCTTTTTCGAACAAAAAACTTGTATTTCTCCTTTGAACTATCTGCGAAATAAAACTCTGGCTCTTATAAGATAACCAACCTGACTTTCAGTTGTATGAAACTGCAAGGATACGTAGTGAAGTATGCTCTCAAAGCACAGAAGGAGACGCAACGTTTTCTCATCCAGAGAGTACAATGGTTTTAAACAATGCAAGGAACATGCATTTCAGTTGATTCAGAACTTCGGTTGTCTGAAGCAGATCGTGCTAGATGTATGTTTCTTCCACAGAGAGAACCAAGTCATAATCATGAGGTTCAGAGGATAGAAACTGCATTGAGACAAGGCCATTGGCCTTCATGTGGATGGTAACAGTGTGCATTGAAACAGCTGCCAGAGGATGGATGGAGCACCTGCTGTGGAGAGCAGCAGCTGGAGTTCATTTTGGGTGCAAAGGGCTGGGGCCAAGCAGACAGGCTGCATGTGCACTAATCCAACACCATCCCCAACTCCACCACCGACAGGTGCCCCCTTGAAGAAGGAAAACTATTTGGGGAGGAACCAAGTTTTATAAGAACAAATCCCCAGCTGGCTTAATCAGCAGCGCTCCAATTACTTCAAGGGAATAATAGTGGTTTCCACAATTGAGGAGATGACCCATTCATTCCCCATCCAGTTGCTGCCTTGACTCATTCCTGTTCATTTTGCCGTGTTATTTCATTGCTTTATTTGATATAGATTGGGTTCCTATTAGAGTGGTATAACCTGTACAAGAATTTCATTTCACAATATTTGGTCCAGTTTTATTTTGTGACCAGGTAACTGATTCTTCTACTGGTTGCCTTTTTCCTATCCACCTCAAAATCATGCTCTGAATAAGCTGCAACTCTGTATACAACAGGGGTGTCAAACTTGTGGCCCGCCAGCCGGATGCATCATGCGCTGGCTACACCCACTCCCGGTTTAGCGAAGGGGAAAAAAGTCACGATACGTCATGTGATGACGTGATGACATGAGTTTAACATCCCCGGTATACAATGATATGCCGAGTAAATAAGTACAGCACAGAAAAACTGAATTAAATATTGGTTTAATGAATATTCTTTTAAAAAAGTTAAGATGCCTTTTGTAAATGTAGGAACCATGATCCAATGCTTGTCTTTCATTAATATGTTGTATCAATGGTTGAGCAAATTAAAACTTATGAACGCATATGCAGGGTTGCTAGGTTCTCCAATGGCTGCTAGAGTTTAGCTTTCAATGGCAGCTTAATCTGCACAATTCACCAGATGATGCTTTCTTGCTATGGTAAATTTCAGTTGATGTTTTATGAAGTTCAAAAATACCCAACACACACTAATTAAAGTGCTGGCAATACTAGTGGAAGCTATTAAATCGTTAGATTTGATAGAGCTCACCAATTTACCGTATCTCCAACATTATGGACATTTTCTCTCTCACAAGGAGCCACAGTACTATGTGGAGAAACTAGGCCATTCTGGAAAGTTTCGAAGATCCTAGAATTTCCTTATGACTAGCTGCTTGATAAAATCACAATATTAGAGAAGACAATACAAGAAGTTTTTATTTTTTGCAAGCATAGATATAGTAGGGCAGGGATGAAATGCTCCCGGTTCGGACCGGATCGCCTGATCCGTAGCGATGGCGGTGGGTAGTTTGGAGAATCGGTAACAAAAATCCCTGCCCCCCCCATGCCCAGCTGAGTCATGTGATCATCAGAGGCTTTTTTTTTTTTTTTTACTTTTAAAAGCAATTTTTTGGCCAAAGAAAAAATGCTTTTAAAAGTTTTTTTAAAAGGCTCTGATGATTGTGCGGCTCAGCTGGGATCATCAGAGCCTTTTAAAAGCATTTTTTCTACAACCTCTTCGAAGAGGTTGTAGAAAAAATGCTTTTCAAAGTAAAAAAAAATGGCCACGCCCACCCAGTCACATTACCCCCCCACCACCAAGCCACGCCCACAGAACTGGTAATAACAAATTTTACATTTCACCACTGTAGTAGGGGTTTTGTTTTGATACCCTTGCTGACTTCATTTACTAATCATGATTGAATATTTTTGAATCTTCATCCCTGCTGTTTTTCAAATAAAATTTTTAACGCACCTTAAAATGTTTTCACTCAACATGGAGCATTCAACAGTTGCTTTAAATAGAAATGCTTAGAAACTAAGACAGTTATAGCAGAGCTGAAGAGAATTTCAGCTATAAAGCTGCAGTAATGTTGACCTTTTTAGCATGTGCTTTCTTGTTCTATGGGGAGATTTGCACATGTATTAAATTATAGTTGTTTTATTATGGGTTATGGAAAATGCAGCTGGTTGGATTCATACAATATGCAAAACCATAATTAGTTGCCCGTCTACAGTTGTTCTATATCAGTGGTGAAATCCAAAAATTTTTACTACTGGTTCTGTGGGTGTGGCTTGGTGGGCGTGGCAGGGGAAAGATATTTCAAAATCTCCATTCCCACCCCACTCCAGGGGAAGGGTACTGCAAAATCCCCATTCTCTCCCCACTCCTGGGGGAAGGATATTGCAAAATCTCCATTCCCTCCCCACTCTGGGGCCAGCCAGAGATGGCATTTGCTGGTTCTCCGAACTACTAAAAATTTCTGCTACTGGTTCTCCAGAACCTGCTGGATTTCACCCCTGTTCTATATTCACAATCAATTCAGCATAAACACACCATCTTTTGCTTTATGTCTAATTTAACCAGGTTGGTAATAACACAAATAAAAAAGCCATTGTATGCAATGGAATTATCAATAGAATAGCTATTTGTACTCTAGATATATTTCTATTTTATTACTTACAATATTTACAGTCAAAAAGGTAGGACACCTGTGATAGATAAAATATAACACAGAAGCCTATCTTCCTTACTCTGGAAACGAAATGGCAGGTATTCATTTCCCCACCGAAATATGAAGCAGACTATGACTGAAACGGCAATTTTATATACTTGTCTTCTGATTTGCGTAAAGGATTGTGCTATGAAATTTTAGGCAGGACTTTATGTGTGGCTGAGCGATAGCTGCTCACATTGTTCAGGACAAGGATTCCTCAGCAGAAGCCAAATGTCATATAAAAAGTTTTGAGAGATAAATTTCATCTGCAGATACAGGGCTACATTCCTGTGTCCTGACATGATTTACCAAAAGGTAATAAAACAATATCTCCTGTCTAACGTGCTATATATGAACTGTCTGAATATCCAATCAAGCCTTGATCGTTTTCAAGGAAGTAAAGCAGTGGTGAAATATAAAATTTGTTACTACCGGTTCTGTAGGCGTGGCTTGGTGGTGGTGGGGTAATGTGACTGGGTGGGCGTGACCAACTTTTTTTTTTCTTTTAAAAGCATTTTTTTCTACAACCTCTTCAGCCGAAGAAGTTATTTAAAAAATGCTTTTAAAACGCTCTGATGATCCCTGCTGAGTTGCCTGATCGTCAGAGGCTTTTGTTTTCTTTTAAAAGCTTTTTTTTTTTTGCTTTAAAAAAAAAGCCTCTGATGATCGTGCGGCTCAGCTGGGATCGTCAGAGCCTTTTAAAAGCATTTTTTTCTACAATCTCTTTGGTTGAAGAGGTTTTAGAAAAAATGCTTTTAAAAGTAAAAAAAAAGCCTCTGATGATCGCACGGCTCAGCTGGGCATGGGGGGGGGGCAGGGATTTTTGCTACCGGTTCTCCGAACCACCCTCCGCCATCGCTACCGGATCGGGCAATCTGGTCCAAACCAGGAGCATTTCACCCCTGAAGTAAAGGTAAGTTTGACAAACCTGTTTTGGTTTAACCTAAATATGTCTTTGGTAGAGTGGTCGGAAAGTATTGTAGTCCAGTGGGCATTTAGAGAAGAAAGAAGATGGCAAGAGATTGTCATACCTCTTGCCCACTTCCTAGTTCTATCAGTAGAAAGGCATTGTATAGCAATTCTGTTTTTGTGACAAAAGACGATGGATAAGTTGGTAAGTGAAGGAAGAAAATAACATATGGACTATATTAAAACACTATAAGGCAAGTCAATTTCACAATATCACCAGAAGACACCATAAATCCTTCTGTCAAACCTTCTTTTCCAGGTTTTTACCATATTAAGTCTCCTTTAAATTAAGTGAGACTCCTGGTGAATTCTTAAAAGAGGTCTAATTCTAATTCTAATAATTTTATTACAAATGGTTTGCTATTGTCTTCTGGATACATTTTCCCCCCTACTCATCTGTCTAGCCTAGAGGCCTAGAATTGCTGGACTTTCATTCAAATAGTCATCAGCCTAACCCTGCTTAGCTTCTAAGCCAGGGATGCTTAACTATTGATCCGTGGACTTCAACTCCCAGAATTCTAGCATGGCTGGTTCAGGAGTTCTGGGAGTTGAAGTCCACAGGTTGTAAAGTTGTCATAGTTGCCCACGGGCATGCTCAACTAGATGCTTCCACCTGTGGAGTCTATTTGGTGATTTGTGTCTAGATGTGTGACTTTGCTTCATATTTTGTGAATAATGTAGTTAAGAGTTCGATAAGCAGGGATATTTACATCCAAAATCTAATACTAGGCAACCTCAAGCAGAAAGATTAAAGGGGGAATCATGACCTCAGAAACTAAAACGTAATTTTCCACTAGTGAAATAATAAGTTTTAATTTTGCTTTGGGGAATGGAAAAACTACTAAGAATAGCTTAAGCAAGTGAATCCCAGAACAATGTAACATCGACCTTATAAACCCCTTGCATTAAGGGACGGTCAATTTTTTCCTTTGTAAAGCGCTATGTGTTATGGTGATGTATAAATAAATATATTTAAAAGCCCCAAAACATCGCTAGGGGAAAGAGATTTAGCATCAGTTGAGCATGACTGAAACATAAGCTGTGTTTATCTACTGCAGAAACTATTATGGAGTTTTCTTTGAGGTGTGCATTTTATACCCAGCATAACTATGCCACTGTACTGTACATTTTGTCACATTAAGCTTGAAGAAAAGGCCATCAAATGGTTTTAGATTTCACAGCTTTCTATATATAAATCACTGGTTTCAGATTATCTGGAAAGGCTCTTCAGTGAATACTCTGGTACCAATCGGCCTAAAACATGTTTTATGAAAGCTATATCAGAAGTTACAAATACAACTGTAAATTCCATGGGAAATAGAAATGTTGTATATTTAAAGTTTTACAAAGCATGTAACTCCTTTCTGGAAAAGATCCAACAGGGAACTTGGTACAGGAAGAACAAAGAGACAAGGGTCCACAGCAGTGGTGGGATTCAAATTTTTTTACTACCAGTTCTGTGGGCATGGCATGGCTTGGTATGCGTGGCTTGGTACACATGGAAGGGGAAGGTTACTGCAAAATCCCCATTTCCTCCTGATCAGCTGGGACTTGGGAGGCAGAGAATAGATAGGAGCAGGGCCAGTCAGAGGTGGTATTTACCGGTTCTCTGAACTACTCAAAATTTCTGCTACCGGTTCTCCAGAACTGGTCAGAACCTGCTGAATACCATCTCTGGTCCACAGTCCATATTGTTCAATTAAATACAACATATTTTTCCCCTAAGGAAACTGCATTATTTGGGCTCTCCCAACTTGCTGTTGTGATGAGCACACATTGTCTAAACCAGTCAAGTAGGATGTACAAATCCTATAGAAATCAAGATATAGCATATGGAGATTACCATAAAAATCAATGAATGGGAGGCTGATTTAATAATGGAAAGTTTGGTTGATTTGAGAGTTAAATCTATCAATGCTGTCAGCAGGCAAAAAACTATTTTAATGGCCTTAGCTAGTTTTGATTTTTCTCCATTAATTTTGACTACCAGCAATGGAAGAAAAAGAGCTTATGGGAAATTAGCCTTTCCAAGTGAGATATCTACCAGGTGTGCATCTATATTTGGTGCAAAGCCTTATGGAGAGTCATGGAGTCTGGTGGCTTATTGCAGCTAAGAATGTCATGAAGAAAGGAACTGGAAGTGACATTTCGTATAACAGCCCAGTGTGAATTTTGTGAGTATTTCAAAGCCATATACTGAAGATTGAATATAAATGGCAAAATGGGAAAAATGTATAAATTGTACAATCACTTTGTACTAATCTTATGACTTCCGTTCTTCACAATTTAGGACAAGGACTTTAGTCAGAAGTTGGGAGAACTGAGATTTCAAGATAATCCATGTCCAGAACACCTATCTTCTTCTCTGTCTGTCACAAATCTCCTTCTCCCCAACTGTCTTCAGATTCAGGCTGAACGGGACCAACAGATTAATGGATTGATCCAGAGCATGGAGTAGTAAATTTATCACTGCCTCAGATTACTCCCTCATAATATTCTGGAGAAGGAAAAGAGCTCTCAGCGACTCCTGAGTTGGCAATTTAAATATGAAAGCTTCCATTTGATTCAAGCTGAGAGTAATATATTCAATAGCTAAACAGCTTTCTGGTTACCACCATTGAAAAAGATCTTGATCACAAACTGAAATAGCCAGAGCAGCATGACTTTGCTTCCCAGGGAAAAGATCAAACAAGTATATATTTTAGGGGCTGATGTCAGGCTCCAAATACCAAGAAAAACATGTGATTCTTCCAAGCAGATTTCTTTATTGTTCTGCAACTATAGACAGGACCTTGCCAAACTAAAGCAAACGTCCACCACCTTAAATCTGAGTAGGTGCCTCAGTGGCTAAAACACTGAGCTTGTCGATCAGAAAGGTCGACAGTTCGGCGGTTTGAATCCCTAGTACAGGTCTCCTGCATGAGCAGGGGGTTGGACTAGATGACCTCCAAAGTCCCTTCCAACTCTGTTACTGTTAAAACTGTTAAAACTCTGGGAACCATTTCTCTCACATGAACTATCTGAATTATCCGGACCAACCCAGGGATGCCCTTTCCGTGATGTCTAAGTACCTGGAGGCGGTGCGGGTCTGGATGGGTAGGAACAGGCTCAAACTCAACCCCTCCAAGACGGAGTAGCTGTGGATCCCATGATCTAGCGGCCCCATCGCTTTTGATGGGAGGGGAATTACTTACTCCCTCTGAAAGGGTTCGCAATCTTGGCATCCTCCTGGATTCGCGACTGTCCTTAGTTGACCATCTGACGGCCATGACCAGGGGGGCTTTTGCACAGGTTCGCCTGGTGCGCCAGTTGCGGCCTTTCCTAGATAGGGATGCCCTTTGTACAGTCACTCATGCTCTCGTTATCTCTCGTCTGGACTACTGCAATGCCCTCTACATGGGGCTGCCCTTGGGGTGCACTCGGAGGCTCCAACTGGTCCAGAATGTGGCCACGCGGGTTGTTACGGGAGCTTCCCATTACTCCCGAGTTACACTTCTCCTGCACAAGCTGCACTGGCTGCCAGTGGTCCTTCGGATCTGCTTCAAGGTGCTGGTGCTTACCTATAAAGCCCTTCATGGCATGGGCCCAGGGTACTTGCAGGACCACCTTCTACCGGCCTCCCACCGCCCAGCGGGCTCACATAGGACTGCCCTCCTCTGGGTGCCATCAGCCAGACAATGTCGGCTGGTGGCACCCAGGATGAGGGCGTTCTCTGTAGCCGCACCGACCCTCTGGAACGAGTTACCCACTGGGCTCCGGACGGCCCCTGACCTCCGCTCTTTCCGCAGTGACCTGAAGACATGGCTTTTTCAGCAAATCTTCTGATCTGTTTGGGAGCTATAGTTTTAATTTGGGGATTTTAAATTGGATTTTTAACATTATTTATTGTCTTGTTTTATTGCTGTGAGCCACCCTGAGTCCTTCGGGAGAAGGGCGGCATATAAATATTATCCAAAAAAACCCCAAAACCCTGAATTGTCGCTTGCTCGTCTGAAAAGTACGCCCTCCCTCCTGAGAATTCAAGCTATATCCATTACAGCTGGATGGGATTCCAAAACACTATATCCATGCAGACTTTACGCCAATGGAATCAGGACTTTTGCTTTCGAAAATTAATATAGGCAAAGGAACAATGGCTTGTTATCTCTCCATGATACGTTTATTTATTATCTCTAACTGTAGGAGTCCTTATGGATCAAAGAGCTATCTGTGAGGTTTGACATCATCATGGAGATAAAGGTAACTGAGAGGTTCAATCAAAATATTTGGAAACTGTTGCTTTTGAAACACACTCATTATCTTGCCTCTCTGGGATACAGCAGAACACCTTCCTATGAGTAATCACTACTTGGTAAGGTTTGTGACAGTTCAGTTGATAAAGTGACCTCACCTCTGATGACGTAAGCTGCAGTTCACAGAAGTATATATGGTACCTTTTAATAAAAGTTGTTGATTGGAAAAGGGCTATCAGACTTCTTCTGATCTTTTGTTATCACAGACCAGTGTATCTCAACATCCACTAGCCAAAAAATTCTGGAAATTGAAAGTTCATACAGTTTTAAGTTGTTGAGGTTGACTAACACAGTTTTAAGTTGCCATAGACGAACACAGCTCTCCTCCTACAATGAGCATAGCTGAGAGATGCTGAGAAAGGGAGTGAACCAAGAATAAACTGTATGATGAAAATATTCAGTCTGGCTTTATTGAGAAGGCAAGCTGGAATCATAGTGCTAATAGAAACACAGTTGTTCCTATAAAATAAGACAATATATTGGTTCATAAGCTTACTTCTGATCTGTAGTAGCAGTAGTAGTAGCAATAGCAATAGCAGACTTATATACTGCTCCATAGTGCTTTACAGCCCTCTCTAAGTAGTTTACAGAGTTAGCATATTGCCCCCAGCAATCTGAGCCCTCATTTTACTGACCTCAGAAGGCTGGGTCAACTTTGAGTTGGTCAGAATCGAACTCCTGGCAGAGAGCAGACTCAGCTTGCAACACTGCATTCTAACTACTGAACCACCACGGTTCCTACTCAATAGTAATTGAGCTTGACTATCTCTTTATGGCTTTTGAATAGAAACTACTGAATGAATATTTTAGTAAGCTTACATAACTAACAGCTCACAAAATGGTAGTACACATTTTTAAATTTTAATACAAGAAAAAAAAATGAACTAATATATGGAAGCTGTAAGGGGGAAATTTGCAATCTCAACTACCATGCACACGGTCATTTAGAGTCACAGCATTAGCAATACACTTAGTTTGCTCAATCAAATCCATTCATATATTTTTTTCCTATACGAAAACATTCTAACCACCTAAAACTATTACAAATCTAGTGATTCATCAGTCTTTCTCGTTGCCTTTGACTAAAGAAGAAAAAAAAGGAGGGAAACCTTTTCTCCACCATAAAAATGAGCTTTGGAGAGCAGCTGCACATTTTCTGTGCCAAGTGGAGATGCGGTAACTAATCCAGAAAATGAACACAGAGACCATCTTGCAAGACAAAGTAAAACTTGGAAATAGACGGCAAGTTTGCATGGGTGTTTGACTAAAAAGCAGCAACTATGAATTCTCTTTTTCCTGAACATTATTATCAGTTTGATAACCACACGATTTGGAAGAAGACGTTCCTGAAGTTTTTATTACGTAGAATTTTCTGTCTCAAAAATAATGTAATGTATGAGAAAGAATGGCCCAGTGACAGTATGGCTTCAAGCCTTACTCTGACATCAGCAGAATGAAAAAAGCAACGACGATTCCTATCTGCTATTTGTCTCCTGCATGGCCTGGTCATTCATTATTATAAAACCAACGCAAGAGTAAGCTTGGGGATCTAAACCAGTTCATATATATCCTAAAGGGCATTTAAAATACCTGGATGTCAAGTATCCCAATATGACTGGTGTTCTGCAAACAGTCCAGGGGTGGGTTCTATCTACCTTTACTACCAGTTTGCATCGCACCCGCGCGCACACACACACTCTTCTGCGCATGCATAGAAGCTTCTGCGCATGTGCAGATCACCTATGATTACGTCCGGGTCAGTGGGCGGAGCCTCCCGCCAGTTTTACTACCAGTTCTTGCGTACCGGGCCGAACCGGGGGCAACCCACCACTGAAACAGTCCATGAAATTTAAGTGTATGGCTTAATCTGATCTTCATCTTCAGAAAATAATCTTTAAAGTTTTATTAAAAATTATGATATTGTTTTAAAATAAATTTATTAATTACTGGTTATGTCGATGGATGTAAGCGGTGTCACTATATACTGAAAATCTGGGAGTATATGAACCCCAAATTATTATCCCAAAGGTGCTTTTTCAAGAGGCAACTGGACTTCCTTGTTTTTCTTTGAAGACATTTCGCTTCTCAGAGCTGAAGAAGCTTCTTGGATGTGAAGCGAAACGTCTTTAAACAAAAACCAGAAAGTCCAGTTGCCTCTTGAAAAAGAACCTTTGGGACAACCATGACCTGGATGACTGAGAACCTCCATAGACCCAAATTATTAGATTTACAGTTAATAATATGGGAGTTACGTTTTATATTTCCTTTTCTAAGAAAGTTTGACTTTACTTATCTCCTGTAAGATTGGCTTATCTCCAGTGGTGAAATCCAATTTTTTTTATTACCAGTTCTGTGGGTGTGGCTTGGTGGATGTGGTGTGGCTTGATGGGTGTGGCAGGGGAAGGATATTGCAAAATCTCCATTCCCACCCCACTCTGAGGCCAGCCAGAGGTGGTATTTGCCGGTTCTGAAAACTACTCAAGATTTCTGCTACTGGTTCTCCAGAACCTGTCGGAACCTGTTGGATTTCACCCCTGCTTATCTCCCAATGAGGAAAAGGAGTGAATCCTCAAGTCACGGTGCCTATATACCTAAAGGCCAGGAGGTGACACTACAGAAATTATTTCAACTTTTGTAGTATATTATAATTGCCATAAAATTAGCACAAAAGCATGAAAGCTCCCCCCTACATACACACACATTCGCATACACACACCAAAGTTAGAGACTGGACACCAAGATAAAAAGTGGCAACAGGAACAACCCAACTGCCACCTCATAGCAGAAAGTGGAACCAGGTTATGAAGATCCAGAGAGAAGACTTGGAAAGATCACCTTCTACCCTGCAAGCCTCAGACTTCTGCTAGAATGGAGAAAGGCACTAAAAGAAAGAGAGAGAGAAGAGTTACATATCTCCACAATCTATGATAGGATGCTAAAAAGGCAGGACATTCTTGAAGGGCATCTTACTATTCTCCAATCAACACAAATTCATGGTCTAACGCTATTTAATTTTAGAGCAGGTTGATAAAAATGAAAGTTTAAACCCTCAGATATCAATTATCCTTTTTCTAACAAATGACATTTCAAAAATCTCTACCAATGAAGAGTTGGCTTGAATAACTAGTTAGATGATTTCTCCAAAGGAACCCCATCTTAACCCCAACTTCAACATTAACCAACAACTTCAACCCTGTGCACTATTCACTACTGCAATTTCTCAAGAGTAAGATTCTCCCTTAGTGATAGCAGCACTGCTGCATTAAAAAAAAAAAAGCAGTGTAAGGAATTTCCTTAATTATAATTTCTCTTGGGATTTAATTGAAGAATGGGAAGCCAGAGAGGCTATGGACTGATGGAAACAGTGCTTTTCAACCTTGGCAACTTTAAAATAAGTGGAATTCAACTACCAAAATTATCCGCCAACGGTTGAGAAACAGCGCGTGAAACCATGATTGCACAATGAAAGAAAGGAAATTCACGCACTCCTTGCCCCCTTGCTCGACTTCCTTTTTAAGTGGAAGAATGTCAGAGTCTACTCATGGTCATTTCTTTGGAATTTTCTTCATTCTTGAAATAATTTCTAAAGCAAATCCTTATTCATCCAGAAGAATGGCAATCAGTTTTAAAATACAGAATTTCTCTGAACAAGATTATTTCTTAAAACAATTAAGCTATGTGAAACTACTAGGTGACCTTAATGCATTTATGATATTGTAGTTCCTAGTGGTCAAATGTCATAGAAACTTAGCCACTCACACATTTCATCCTAAGCATGGAACTCCCCTAGAACTAGACTATAAATCTAGATTTATTATTGGTTACAGTAAAAAGAAACAGTAAATGTCTGCACTAGGTTTGGTCAGAAGAGAAGGCTACGGGTAAGAATGTTGTATACACCGCATCAAACTAGCCTCTTGTCAATTATGCTAAGAGATGACTTCCTGGAGGACAGCTGGTTGCACTCAACTTAAGTGGTCCTATGTCAAAGGTCAATTCAATTTAGGACCTGAAGTGGTTAGTTGTCCATTAGTTGCAATTAGAATTGGCAAAATTGGAGCCAAGAAGGTTCAAGGTACCCATGTTTGTTTATCTGTCACTTACCTACTGGTTTAAGTTACTTTTCTTCTTCTACTCACCTCTCTACCTATTTAATTTCCTGAATTAACCTGAATTTACTGCATGATACCAATAAATGAGTTACATTTACAATAATCAAGGTCAAACACAACAGTAACAAAATTAGCCACTTGTTTGGCACATGGGGCACTCTAGCACCTTTTCCAATCTGATGCAATACAAATAAAATAATTAGTAAAATAAGAATGCTTTGCTCATTTGTGACATTTAAAATCTGAAATTTGAGGCGACCCCACTCTGTTTCATGATAGAGCTGATTCTTTTGTAGAGCTGAAGCTGGTAAATAACAAACTAAAGAAATGATGTTTCCACTTCTAACCGAGAGGACAGTTCCACACAGCAACTATGAGGGACAAGTAGTCAAATCCTTGGTTGTTGCTATATTGGATGCTCCAGTGTGGAAGGGATTGCCACTCTCGAATTGGCCTTTTTAGTCACACCAGATGCTGTTTTAGGACCTCTTTCCAGAGGTCCTAAAGTATTCTGAGCCTTGTAGAAGCCAGGAACCTTCTGCCATTTATTTATGCAGGGACATTTTATTTTAAGGCTTCTAAATCGAAATAAAGACCCACTCTGTCTTAAAGTAGATGCATCTTTTTCAGATTCCAGCAAAAATATTTGAATTATTTGAAAATAAAATGTACAGCTCTGAAAGTACTGGGGCAAAGATCCCTGTATGGAAAACCAAAGTCAGTTGTTCTTAAAATTCTTAAAAGTGTGTACATGTGTGTCTATAATATGCATTTATTTCAAGAGGCAGGGCTATTTTGTGTTCAGAAAATACAACTGCCCCTCAATACAACTTTCCAGACAGCAATGAGACCTTCCAGCTACAGCCCCTGAACATTCACTTAGAAGTCTGAGTGAATTTGGCTCTGCCTTTTTTAAAAAAACTTTTTATTCCTACCTTTATTATTTTTATAAATAACTCAAGGTGCCAAACTTACCTAATACTCCTTCATCCTCCTATTTTCCCTACAAGAGCAACCTGTAAAATGGTTTGGGCTGAGAGGAAGTGACTGGCCCAAAGTCACTAGGATGGCTCTCATACCTGGTACTAGAAATCAGTCTTTTGTTTCTAGCCTGAGGCCATAACCCACCAAAATGTGCCCAGAACAGTAAACATGGCTTATACAATATAGTATCCACCGCGTGTGTACGTGTATGTAAGCCCACATCTCTTCTTGAAAAATGACATGAATTAGATCAAAGATCGGTAACCAGTGTTTTTTTGTTTGGAAAGAAATACCCAGGCTAGGCGCGCACTAGATGCCCGTGTTGCCTCAGTGCTTTAACCTTGAATCTGAACTTTGTATATAAATGAAGGAGAGGAAGACTGCAGTGACCCGAAGCCTCGCCAAGACTAAGCCTCGCCCCAAGAGCAGCTTCCTCCCCTGCTTCAGCGACCGCTACGAAGTGCTCTGGGGAAGCTTGTGGAGCAAAGCTTCCCAATTGGAATGGAGGAAGGCAGATGCAATGCGACCAATGTCTTACTGGAAGTCCCTGCATCTTTCAGGTGCTGATAAGGCCTCACTGAGCAGCAAAGGGGGGCAACGCATAGGACCAAAGCCTTACAGTTTCACGCGCTCTGGCGCAACATGATCTGGTTTTGTGCGTTTTGAGTGTAATTTTGCTCTTTTGTTACTCAACCTCTTAAAACTGTCCTCTCTCACATTAGTTGGTTGGATTGTTGATTGGTATAGAGTCTCCTGCTTAAGCTAGACTAGAAGACTTCCAAGGTCCCTTCCAGCTCTATTCTGATTTCTCCAAGGCATTCCTTCTCCACCCATTTAACATGATAATGACTTATAATGTCTAAGATTTGTTTAAAGGTGATCAAGGAAAACCAGCCATAATAAAAGCAGTAACTGATCCTCAAAATAATACTTCATTGTTTTATGCACAGCTAGCAAACATACATAAACTTCCTTTTTTTCCATCCCCTCCTTTGTTAATCTCTTTCTCTTCCTTAATTTTGGATTTGCATGCACAAACTCAGTTAGTGACAGCTTGGATACCTGAATAGGAGAGATTCAGTTTTTAACAGATTTAGCTCATTATGATACTTGGAGGCACGAGGGGCAGGAAGCAGTGGTTCAGAATAACTAGACATAGATGGCCAGGAAGGAATGGAAAGGATGAGGCAAAGTTCAGAAATCATCCAAGCCAAATTGAAAATTAACAGAATGCAACCAATGCCAATCCAAGAAAAAAAAAAAAGTGGGGGGGATACTGACTGGGATCGAGTGGTAGGAAGCTGTGACATCTTTTCAGCTGTCACTATAGTACATTCTTTCTAAAAAGAGATAGGGGAAAGTTGACATCAATGGTCTGGTTAAATATAAGAACCAGTTTAAACTGATAATATTCTAAGAATATCAAAACTATTTTGTTACTGAAAACAGTGAAGAAGATTAACATAGCAATGGCCTACAGCTGGAAACTGCTGTTGTGTATTTGGTGGAACTTAATATGTACCTCAATCTCTTTCTGTTCTTCAGATGTAAATATTCTTCAAATCTTAGTGGATGCTTTGTCGAGTTGCCTTTTTGAAATCTTCTGCAGTTATTGGGCATGTCATTGTACCAAATGATGCACGGAACTGCTAAAATCCTTAAATACTGGCAAACCAGAGAAAGCCCATTAAGAGGGTCCATCCAGGGTTGAACAAAGAACTTGGGGGGGGGATTCTCTGTGTATATGTATTGAATCGGCGGTATAGTGGTGCTGGACTAGGAATTAGGAAACCCAGTATTAAGTGCATTCTCAGACATGGGAATTCTTGGGGAGCCTTTGGGTCAATAACTCTTTCTCAGCACACAACACACTCACAAGATTGTTGTGGAGAAAAATGGGAGTGGCCGTGATATAGATGGAGCTACCATTCCCAAACAAAAGGCAGAAGAGAGATAGAGGGAGGGAGGGAGGGAGGGAGGGAGAGAGAGAGAGAGAGAGAGAGAGAGAGATAGAGAGAGAGAGAGAGAGGGAGGGAGGGAGGGGGGGGATTGTAGGTGATATATGATTACTGATAAACCAGATTCTACCAGTGTACTGATAAACACTGCCTAAATAGATGATGGGCAGATCAAGAGGCAGAATTTCTTAACATTATTAAAGTCAAGATGGCAGGTGTACCTATATGATTAAAGCCCTGCCTCCTTTTTTTTACATCTGTATACACATATAAAGGGATGGGATTTTTATTATGTGATTGCAGCCAGCATTTTGACTTGTTTTTAAAGCCTGTTTTTTACACTGCTGTAAGACTAACATATACACAAAAATGGATATACTCACAATGATAGAATGGTTGGTGAAGCTGATGGAACTAACAGAAGTGGCAAAATGAACTGGTTTGTTTAAAGAAGGATGGTTGGTGAAGTTGCCAATGATATCAATCAGAATACATTTAGTAGCTTATATATTCTGAACTTTTAAAAAATCCAGTTTCCAAAAATCAACAGGTAACATTACTAGCAGCATTACATCCAAGAAGCTGTAAATAACTTCTTTTGTGAATTGTGTCTATGGAAGTAAAGGTCAGACTTTGAAAGAGCAGGATAGAAAGAGTGTTGATCCTTTTGAACTCTGGTGTGGGTGAAGACTCCTGAAAATATCATGGACAGCCAAGAAATTAAACAATATATCATGAAGCAAAACCAATCTAGAGTTTTCACTTGAGGCACAAATGACCAGAGTCAAATCATCTTACTTTGGATGGAATGTGTGAAGACTTCTCTGGAGAAGGTTCTTATTTTGGGAAAGGTAGAAGAAAACAGAAGAAGAGGATTATCATCAGCAAGGTAGATAGATTTATTGAGTCCACCACTGAAAGACCAGGTTAGGGATAGATTGTAATGGAGAAAATGTATCATACATGATCCCTAACAGTTGACAACAACTTGATGGCACATAATCATTCTCAAGATATGAGGCAAAAACTTTTCTTCGTATAAGATTTTTTAGTACATCTTTTATCACTTTATTGAGTCATGAAATTCTTTTTTTTTTCATAAATGCAGCAGATATTGTTGTAATATCTGTTGTATTGTTGTAATCATGTTGTATTATTCTGCTGATAGATACTGTCTTAGAAACACATTTTTGATATCTTCCCAAACATTTCTATACATTGTTCTAAATCTGTGCCGGTAGGATTTGGGGAATCCAAATCATATTTGGGATAGACCAAAAATGGAAACATTGGAGAACAATGTAAAATCCCATTGTATAGAAATATTATTATTTATTGTGGCTATTCCCACCTACTTTGCCCACAATCTTTTCTTTTTTTAATTTATTATGTTTCATTAAGATGTAGACTGGTCAATACTACTCAATAGTTATTTATGAGTAAACTGAACATCTGACATAGGGTAGCAACTCTATATAATTTAGAATTATAAATTTAGCGAATATGACATCATCTAAGGAGGACATGTATTCATATTTCTAATTTAAAAAAACATTTAAGGCTGCCAAGAAAAACACATGAGTGTGACCACATAGTCACCAGGAATTGAGGTGACTCAAGGGCATATTTACTTGAATGTGGAATAATGTATTTTTAACATCACTATTCAGTAGTAGCACCTAGCTGATTTTGTTTAATCTTCAAAGAAGCTAAGCAGTGCCGGACTCAAGTAATGGATAGCTAGGAGATTACAAGGAAATCTCAGGTCTCTAAGCTAGACAGGGATGTTGAACATATGTCCAGGACAACAGCATGGCAATTCGATATTGCAGCCAAGAAATTGAGATGGATGATTAAATCAGGATTTGTGGAAGGATTTCTAGAAATTCAGATTGATGTGATGGGCCAGTACAAACTACCTTATCTTTTTATTTTCCCTTGTATCAAACTCTATCTTTAAGAGATACTTTATGTATCCCAATAATAGCATTGTGTTACCAATTTTTATGGAATTTTTTAATAGTTTGCCTTCCTGGGATTCATATAAATAATAAACAATTTCATTATTATTTAACCTTATGAATTAGGTTTCCACTTCTGTTTTATAAACTAGCAAGATCTCTTGTGCTGCTCTAGAATTTTTGTTCTTTTTACTTGAATTTTATGGAAACATGATAAATAAATAGTCTTAGTATATCTTGAATCACCTGATTGTCAACTAACTAGAAAACTGGTGGCAGAAGGGCTGTCTTACTTGATCTGCGGTTTACCTCTGGTTTTCCTCTTCAGGTAATTCGCCTTAGGAAAATTAGTATTAAGAGAAATATAGTCACAATAATAACATGGATCTGGGTTATTTGGAAACTAGGCAAGGCACCCTTGAAACCAAGTAGTGCTGTTTGAATATATTTTAGTACTCCAAGTAATATTGAAAGCAACGTTATAATGCAGAAAAAGAAAAATCTCCACTTAATATGACTCAAGATCAATATAGAGAGAGCATCCTCTAGTGGACACTTAATAGAATGCATTCTGAAGCTCTGTTAAAAGATCAGAGTTGATGGAAGTCTCCAAGCTGAGTTCAGTTCCTGATTATTTCATGGGTATGTCCAGACAGTTTTCTTGGCAGCAGCATAATAGTGACTTGCCATCTTTATTTTTCAGAATGATTTTTAATTTCCCAATCTAGAGCTTGACCCTTGGATTTCCAGGTACTAATCTAAATAATAATCATATCTGAACTTGCTATATATATATATATATATATATATATATATATATATATATATATATATATATATATATATATATATATATATATATATATATATATATATATATATATATATATATATATTAAGTATGTTTCCAACAGATTGAAATTATCACAAAGCTATGCTTGTTCACATAATTCCCATGTAAAAACACTCTGTGGCAACATATTACTGAGTAATTATTTCTACTTATTAACTTATTCATAATTGTGCTGTATCAAAATACAAGAAAAAAAGTAGAAACGTTAGACTGTGTCTTGCAATTTATTGCTATTTACCAGTTATGTAAAATAAGTAATTACTGTATATCTAGGACTATATTATACTGTAGTGTAGTGTTTCCTAACCTTGCCATCTTTAAGATGTGTGGACTTCAACTCTCAGAATTCACTTCTTAAATTTGCTAAGGTTGAAAAATACTGTGGTAATGTAGATAAAAAAGTGCACTGCCTATTTATCTCTGGATGTAGACTTCGATTCTTAGAAAGAACAGTTTGTTAAAGCTTGTCTGCAAAGTACCTCTAGATATAATTCTAATAAACTCCAGCCAACATCACCAAGGATGATCAGTGGAATATAGCAGAAGTACTTTCTGGAAGATATGATCACTCCCACTATATACAGTATATTGCTTATTTGTAACCTATGACTATCATTAAATGTTGTACCTTATGATTCTTGATGAACTTATCTTTTATTTTATGTACATTGAGAGCATATGCACCAAGACAAATTCCTTGTGTGTCCAATCACACTTGGCCAATAAAAAAAATTCTATTCTATATACCGGTAGTATTGGAATACAATGCAGTACATATGGGACCATATAGATTAGAATCCTGTGGGCAGCTGGAGAATAAAAAAGTAAGGAAATACTTCCAAGTAAGGTTAAACTTAATATCTATTTATATAGAAGTAAATCCCAGCCTGTCCAGTGAAAGGTACCCTGTTTCCCACAAATTAAGACATCCCCTGATAATAAGCCCAATCAGGCTTTTGAGTGCATCGCAAAAAGGCCAAGCACTTATTTCAGGGTTCAAAAAAATATAAGACCGAGTCTTATTTTGGGGGAAACACGGTATTTCTAAGTAATCACCAATAAAACATGCTCTTAATTAGTCCATCATTTCCATATTTCTGAAAAATGTTGACTACATCTCAACTTGGTGTCAAGATTTAGAAACCTCCAGCATCTATTTATTTTCCCTGTTTAAAATAACAGACCCTTCTTTCTGGTAGCTGCAGCACTCTCAATGAGCAAATATTAGTTCTCCAGAAGGATAAAACAAGGATTCCCCTGCTCCTTCAGAAAGCCAAATCAACTCAGGCAAAGTCTTTCAGGGCTCTCCTTCCAAAAGGGAAAGAGCTGATAATACCCCTCCCAGATGTACTGCCATTTCAATTTCCCCAAAAGTCCCGCTAAACTGGGGTGGGCACCAGAGATTAGGTTTATCAGGCACCAAATTTGCAAACTCTGTTGGGCAGAATGAAGCTGGCCTTGAATCGCTTGGCGGTTTTTTAGGAGCAGAATACAAAGGGAAGATAGCAACCGAACAAAGGCATAAAACGAAAGTAAATTGGATTGAAGTTGACAAATTCTGCCCAACCGTCCAAAATAGATGTTCCAGGTTGACAATAGGCACCACGTACTCCCCTTCTCGGCTTAGTTTTACTAGTCCGGCCCGAACGATTTGCCTTGGCTTGGGAACGACATGCCTTGCCTAGTCCAGGCTTTCCACTTTTTTGGCCTTCGGAATTTCTTTTCCCACCCCTTGCTGGTCGGCTGGGGGGTCTTCTTACCCTTGCAACAATTTCTTGGGTTGGCTGAATGTTACCAATCATGAGCCAACCCCCCTCCCACTCCTTCGTCCCATTTTATAAAGCACCCAAAGGACTTTTCGCTCTTACTCAAATCAGACCTAGCCGCGGGGGGCAAAGTTAAACGGGTCCGCGATCTATAAATCCTTCCCATCAGACATTGGGAGTTCAATGTCTCCTTCTAACTCTTTTTCTATCGATCTAAATAAAGCACTCTTTTAATTTACTCGCAGCTCAGGACTCCGGCGATTCGGTTCCCGGCGATTCAAAATCAAGTAAATGAATAAAATAATCCCGAAAACTAAAGCAACGAATGCCGGGGATTATTTTGGAAAAAACTCCCAGGCTGGCGGAGAAGAGGCGACATCCCACCCTCTGGTTTGATAATCCCACCCCCGTTTCAAAATCCTACCTCCAATTTGTCCCCAGGGAAAAGGCAAGGTATATAGGTCGCAATCCTACAGGGACTGGCATGGAAAAATGGCTCTTTATTATCCAAAGGGCTGGGAAGAGCAATAGAAAAAGGCTTCATTTTTGTCCGCCTCCTATTCGAACGATAGTTGAAATCGAAAAAATAAATACGGAATCAAAGAGCAGGCACGGTGGAAGCCTAAGGATTTCCTGGCGAGACGCGTCTGCGTCTTTCATTTCCACCGTGAAAATAAAAATGTTGAATCGAAAAAAACTAAAGGGACAATATTCAATAACGAGAAGACGCTTGCCCCGGATATTATGGCCTCCAGTGATAACAGATCGTCATCATTCGTATGCATCTAAATTTAAAACAGGGTTGAAAAAATAATAATACCCAAAGCTGCAACCGATGGCCACGTTTCGGGAAACAACCTTGCGATCGAATATTACCAACTGGATCACCGACGTGCTTCATAGACGGATCAATGAAAAGCAGCGACAGGGGTAAATCAGATTAAAGCAGGTTCAGAACTACGACGGCTTCGATGGAAAAATCCTCCAAGAAGCCTCTTCCAAATAATAATAATAATAAAGCGATATTGGCATTTGCCAAACCTGGGGAAACCTCTATAAATCGCCTCCCAAACGCGTTCGATTTTAAACTATTCACCCTTCTCTGTGATTTCGCGCTCCTGGGAAAAATAAATTTTAAAAAATTCGATGCGGTCTCAAAAGATTATACATTATTATTACTATTTACCTTTCAGTTAGATAGCACAGAGTGTAACGTTCCTGACATGGTAAAATGAAGATTTGCCTTATTGGAGGGGAGGGGTGAGGGAGAAGAGAAAGGATTTTAAAAAGCCACCCGATTCCAAAACCGGCTCTTATTACATAGCTGCATTTATTCCTGTTTTTTTCCCTCCCAAGTTATTCCAAGAAGCCGGACAAAGACTTAAAAAAAAAAAAAAACCACGTTGAAAACGAACGAAAACCGAAACAAGCATCTGAATATGAGGCAGATTTCGACCCCCATTCCGGCTAATTCCCCCGACGGGCGTTTTGACATTTGTCCCCTCTCCAAAACACGGCCACGTTTCTCCCACTCTCGTCTGACGGGCGTCTCTCTTCGGCCTCCCTCCAATCACGACGGCCCCGGTCTCTGGCCTCTCCCTTTCCCGCCCGCTTGGAGACAACCCCCCGCCGCCGCCCCTCCCGTCGACCGGGCTTTGCGAGGCCCGAGGGGATAGGCCGGCAGGTGGGGCAGAGGTGGCTGCGGAGGAACGGCCAGCCTCCTCTCCGGGATAAATAGAGCCACGAGGGGACCCGGTGGGATGGCATCGGGAAGGGCCCGTCGTTTGCTTCCAGGCAGGCAGAGCGGCGGAGGAAGGGGGAAAGCAGGGATAAAGAAGCGGGAAGCGAGACCGAAGCCCCCTCCCGCGCTCCTTCGCTCTCGTTTGGCATCGGAGCGCCCCGCGTCTCCTCCAGCCCGCCTTTCGCCCTAGGAAAGCCCGGGTGGAGAGCCCGGCGGCCACCGCTCTTCCATGGACGTCCTAGGCCACATGGAGCTGACCGAGGGCTCCCTCTGCTCCTTCTCGCCCGCCGGCGATTTCTACGACGACCCTTGTTTCAACACGTCGGACATGCACTTCTTCGAAGACTTGGACCCGCGGCTGGTCCACGTGGGAGGCCTGCTGAAGGCCGACGAGCACGGCCACCACCACCACGGCCACGAGGACGAGCACATCCGAGCGCCCAGCGGGCACCACCAAGCGGGCCGCTGCCTGCTTTGGGCCTGCAAGGCCTGCAAGAGGAAGACCACCAACGCCGACCGCCGCAAGGCGGCCACCATGCGCGAACGGCGGCGGCTCAGCAAGGTCAACGAGGCCTTCGAGACGCTCAAGCGCTGCACCTCCACCAACCCCAACCAGCGCCTGCCCAAGGTGGAGATCCTGCGCAACGCCATCCGCTACATCGAAAGCCTCCAGGCGCTGCTGCGGGAGCAAGAGGACGTCTACTACCCGGTCCTGGAACACTACAGCGGCGACTCCGACGCCTCCAGCCCCCGCTCCAATTGCTCCGACGGCATGGTGAGTCTCAGCGCAAAAAACCGCCGCTAACCGAGGACGCTTCGCTTTGCATGAGGACCCAGATTGTGGGGGGGGGAGTTTTAAGCGGGAGGGGCATATGCTGATTCTCTAAATCGTTTTCAGAGGGGCTGTATTCTTTCTTCCACAATTGAGCCTGAGATTTCTGTTGTTAAATGAGACATGTTTTTTTTAATTTGATTTATATGCCGCCCTTCTCGGAGACTCAGGGCGGCTTACAATGCGTTAAGCAATAGCCTTCATACTTTTGTATATTTATACAAAGTCAGCTTATTGCCCCCACAATCTGGGTCCTCATTTTACCTACCTTAGAAAGGATGGAAGGCTGAGTCAACCTTGAGCCTGGTGAGATTTGAACTTACAGTAATTGCAGACAGCTTGATGTTAATAACAGTATTTTAGTCTGCTGAGCCACCACTTAATTCCTGTTAAGTGAATGTTGCCCCATTTTACAACCTTCCTTGCCACAGTTGTCAATTGAATGATTGCAGTTGATAAGTGGGTAACGTGGTTGTTAAGTGAATCTGACTTCCCCATTGATTTTGCTTGTCAAAAAGTTACAGAAGATGATCAAAACGATTTTGGGAAACCGCAACAGTCATAAATATGAACTAGTAACCAAGTGTCTGAATTTTGATCACATGATCACGGGGATGCCACAATGGTTATAAGTGTGAAAAATGGCCATAAGTCACTTTTTTCAGTGCCGTTGTAACTTTGAACAGTCACTAAATGAACTGTTGTAAATCGAGGACTACTCCTATAAGTCTAAGTGCTGTTGCTATTCGCCTTGATTAGAGAGATGGGCAGTCCACAAGAGCGGCTTCCCCGCATGTCTTGACAGTCCCTCTTAAAGATGAAAAGCTCTGGCCTGAGACGGTAGGACGTCTTGCCCTGAAATTTGTGGCACAGAAACAGGAAGCCCTCATTTGTGCCCCACCCAATCATTGGGGTGGGGGGCAGGATTCAGCCTGCTTTCATGACTTTTTCAGAAACTAGGGTTCCCCAAGTGGGAGAGAGAACCCCAACTTCTAGTCTTGGCTTCCTTAAAAAGCTTCTTAGGGTTGCAGGTGTTAATCTGCCTTTCTGGAAGTGGTAACTACTGCCTTTCTGGAAGTGCTAGGAGGACTTCTTGTTTAGTTTGTGTTCAAGAGGAGATATGGTGCAGTTATTCTCCTTTAGTCAACATGCGTTCTCTCAGGTTTTCTCTGCTTTTAATTTCCAGGACAAAAGAGAAAGCTTATAATCAATCCGAGATGCCTTTTGAGAGCATCTTTCTTCAAGTGCCCTCTGATTCCTTGGCAAGGGAGGATCAGTTTCTGTTCATCCTTATTATGTCCAGGAAAATAGGGAATGCTCTCCTCTGGTGATGAAGCAGGCTTAGTCTCTTAATCCAAGAGAAAGAAGAAAAAGGTCCATAGGCAAGGTTTTTTTTTTTTTTTTTTTTTTTTGTGCTCAGCCTTAGAGTAAAAAGGGAGGGGAGGTTTGCTGTCTTAATCCCAGTTTGGGTTATTTGTTCCCTCAGGAATTAGGGTGGAGACAGGAGAAATTTGATATGGACATTCCTATGCGTCAGAGGTTGTAATAAATGGATGGAATAAATTGTCTCTCTGTTCTGCTTTTAACTGTGTAGTTCCAATTCATCTTTCCATCCAGCCCTAATTGTATTAGTGAGGTTGCATTCTAAGGAATGAGTGCCCACTGAATTGGTGGGATTTCACTTCAAGGGGACATGCTTTCTAATCCACAGAGTACATTTATTTATTCAAGTAACGGGTTGCTTTTCAACAGAAGCTTCTTTGGTGATTCCAACTAAAGAAAAATATATACAGTTTTGAAACATCCTCAGCAAGAGATCCAGATTGGTATACTAGTTAGGGCAACAAGCTAGAAACCAGGAGACCTGAGTTCTGCTTCAGGCATGAAGCCAACTGAATGATCTTGGGCCAGTCATTCTGTCATAGCCCTAGGCAGGAGGCAATGGCAAGCCACTTCCAAAATAAAATGCTGCGTGGAATTGTCCAGGAGTCAAGAATTGATTCAAAGGCATTGGTGCACGGACATGCCCGTACACACAAACACCTTAAGAAAGTCACATATAAAATACTGCAACAGCAACTTCAAATAGTTAGGGGACAAACTTTTTAAGTATCACTCTTTCTGCTCTAGAGGATTTGTGGTATGAAATTCAATCTGTGTCTTCTGAAATTCAACTCCCTCTGGCCTCCTTGCAGTAAAATGAGCCCTTCTGGTGTTTTTTTTTTCTTGGAGCAAATATAATTACTATTTGCTTATGAAATTTAATCACTGGGGAAAATGCATACTTACCCCGTCCGTTAAATGGAACATTCTCATTTTTCTTGTCCAAAGATACACCTCCCCTTTTCCATAGCCATACAGCTATATATCCTAAAGCTAGTATTTTTGAGATGGTGGATGGCAGTTAAAATTACATCCTGACCTCATTCACTTCCTCAGGAACCGAACAGTCCATAGTAAATGCTTCTGAATCTGCTCATTTATGGAGAACCTTCATTGAAAGGTGTTCATTAAACATGCTGGTTCAAAGCCTTTCTGGAAAAAAGCATTATTTGCCAGTGGATCCTCTACATTATTTTCTAAGGACCATCCTGCCTTCTTTGGAACTTACTCTCTAGTAAATGTGCATGGAGTTCTGTGGTTTAGGAAGAAGCCTTACTAGGCAAAAAATTATAACACTGTTGTGAATCTAAGTAACTTATTGAAGATTTTTTTGCAATAATAAAGTGCTTTAATATATCTAATAGCAATTTGGGGAAAAAAAGATTAGCATTATGCCGCAGTAAAATCCGATTTGTAATTTCACACTCTTTTCTACCAACCTTCTTCTCCTTTTCTAAAAAAAAAAAATCTTGTTCATGAGATATTTTTCCCCTGAAAGGAGGAACATCATGGTAACATAAGAGAGTCTTCTCCACCTAAATCCAATCCCCACAATAAGGAGCCCATGAGGTAGGCTAGATTGAAAAAGAATGAGTGTTTTTGTATGATTTAGTGAATTTCATGTTGGGCAGGACTTGGGTTTTCTTGATATTTAATCTTTCGTTGAGCTGATTTTATTCTATTGTTGGGGTGTGGCAGAGGGGGTTACTGTTTAATATACCTGTCAATCGCTCTGAAACCTCCCAGTCTAAAATAGTCCGAGAGTAGGAACCTTCTGGAGGATTTAATCAAAGCACAGGAATTATGATCATTTCAAATGAGTCATGCATAATCCTTGGCCACTGTGCAACTAACAGTTCTCTTGTAATTTAATTTTGTTTCCTACTTTGATGAATATTTGGAATTCAGTTAAGAGTAAAAAAACAGTTCTTCCTGTTCTAAGAGCCAAGGTCCGGTGGTTAGAATCAGGGTAACTCTGACCACAGCCAAGAGTTCAATCCTAGAGGGGCTCAAGGTTGACTCAGCCTTTCATCCTTCGGTAAAATGAGGACCCAGATTGTTGGAGGCAATATGTTGGCTCTGTAAACTGCTTAGAGAGGGCTATAAAGCCCTATGACGCGGTATATAAGTGCTATTGCTTATGCCAGAACCATGGACTTCACATTCATAAAATTTATTGATTGATTGACTTAACTGTTATTTTATTAATTTTTTAAAATGTGCATGGCCACTCTCCACAGACATGGCCACCCATATATATAAAGTACCTCCGGATGCACAACAGCAATTAAATAATTTTTAAAAAGTCAATAGTAATCTAAATAGACCCTTTAAAACATGATCAATCAGAATAATCTTCCCTCCCTTCTCGCCCCGTGCCTGAGGGGGAAAACCAACTTCCTAATGGCCTTCTGGAAGACAAGGAATGCTGCTATCATTAGGTGAGACTTTTCTACCCAAATGGCCAGTAGCCCATTCCAATTTCCAGCACCACTTTGCATAAAGGGCTTGTTGTAAGAGCACATGAGCCTGGTATGTATACATGCAAAATTGTTCCACAAAGTCTAAATAACTAAGATGGTAATTTGTATAATTCTTGAGTTTGCTATGAAATGCAGTAAATATCAAATGAAATGTTTGTGTATGTGTATATACGTGTGTGTGTAATATATAAAAATTCTCATTACAAAAATGAGAAATTTGTGGTATCTGATATATAAAGGACTGCATATCTATCACTATATGAAAGTATCATTACACTTTTGACTCGAGATTTGTGTTCATGTTTCTGATTGAATGCCTTGTATTGTTGGGTTTTGTTTCAGATGGAATACAGTGGTCCTCCTTGCAGTTCTCGCAGAAGGAGTAGTTATGACAGCAACTACTATTCAGAATCACTCAGTGGTGAGTATTTTCCCTTAAAAAATACTCTTCTCAGTTAAAATATATAATATTTTGGGTACCTTTTTATTTATTTACATGTACCTGAAAGTGTATACATTTTATCAAATATACTGTTACTGTTATTAAGTAATTTTCATTGGTGATCAAAATGACCAGTTGTTTTGGTACATAACCTTAGACTTGAACAGTGAGATGGGCAGTGTATAGATTTAATAAATAAATGCATAAATTTTAAAACAGTCCCATTTTGAATTCTCAGCTTCACTTATTCCCAGTTTATGTGCCATTACTGTAATGTCCATTGAATTTGCAACTAGAGGGGAATTGAGTAGACATTTAGCTGAAATCATTCCCTTGACTGCTGAATAGCAATATATGATATAAAACATATGTATTTCATTGTGTGTGGTGTATAAGTGTGAAGACCCCTGCAAAAAATAGCTTTTCAGTATTGTCCTGAGATTGACGGATCTCCCTATCTTTAGATTCAAAGCAAGGGAAGAATTCAGTCGTTTCCAGCCTAGATTGCTTATCCAGCATTGTGGAACGGATTTCAACAGAGAGCACAGCTTGTCCTGCTCTACCCACAGCTGAAAGTGGGATTGAAGGCAGTCCTTGCTCACTCCACGAAGGGCCCAGCCTGAGTGATACCGGAGCCCAAACCAGCTCCCCAGCCAGCTGTACTCAGATTACTCAGGACTCTGCCAACAACAATGCCAGCAACCCTATTTACCAAGTGCTATGAAGTGCAAATATGACAAATGCTCTCTTTTAACCAGCAATCGTACTTAAACCTGCATTTCCAAGACTGAGAATGAACGATACTTAGGCTATTTTTTTTTACTCGCTTTCAAATCTATCTAATAATTCCTTTTTTTCCATGCTTGTATTACTCCAAGAATGCACTTATTTATTGGTTATAAACAAAAGCTATTTAATTTGTATATAGAGGACTTTTAGAATTGTGCACCATGAAATGGCCAATGTTTTTACCGTGGAAAGGTCAATGGACGGGGATCCTTGCAGTCCTGGATAGGCTGCTCAATTCCCATTACAATCTGTATACTTTAAGCAGCCAGATGCATTCAGAATTGCTGCTTTTCTTTGCAATTCCCCCCATCTAAACCCCCACCCCATAATCACATCCACATATACGCAGAAAAGGTTGTGGACCACTTTTTTTAAAAAAAGAAAAAAGAACAAGAGCAATTATTTTGTATACTTTGCAAAAAAGTTTCCATGGAAAGAACAATAAAAATGTATGTATTTAATGTTGCTTGGTTTGTTGTGCAAAACTTTAACTTTATATATTTATACAATATGGATGCTGAGAATGTTTTCAACACTATTCTAAATAAAGATCCTTATTTATAAAATGGTTGGAGTTATTTGTCTTCGGCTAGGGTAATATTGACAAGTAATTTTTAATTCTGTTTGGTCATATTAAGTCCCCAAGAATTTCATGATCAAAATAGAGTTTGGAAAGAACTGGGTGTGCTATTATTGTGCATATTCTGACATTTTCATTGCAGATAATTACTTGGCAAGGCATGCAAACAGTTCAGACATTGTGCTAAGCCATGTTTATTCAATAATTCTGTGCATAGAATCATGTGTTGTGGTAAACCACAAAACATCAACTATAATGACTGAATTCATACCATATGCCAAGTTGTGATCAAATGCAGAGTGACATGTTAAACCCAGTTCATGTTTTCTAAGGATTGCAAACTCAGTCAAAAAATACTCATTCCTGAAATGAGCACTTGCTAGATGTACTATTTTTTATACGTAATGCAATTTTATATTTGTAATGTCATGACCGTACAGTTGCTATTGTCTAGAAATACTTTAAATAGTATGAGCAGTAGACAGGAATCTAGATTTTAGTTAACCCACTCAGATTTTAAGCCGTAATGTGGTTGGTTTGGTTTCAGGTCAATGTAATGCTTGTTATGTGTTATGTGGTTTATTCAGTTTAAGCAAGGCATAGTTTAAGAGTAACTTGAGTCAGTTTGAGGATTGCTTGAGTGTTTTTTTATAACACTTCTTGGGCTGGTAACAGGCAGTTTAAACATTATTACCAACATCTGTTTTAAGAATGGTATTTAGAGTTTGGTTTTCCTGAATCATATTGATATATGTTTCTGAACTCTTTAATAAGTTTGTATGGGAGATATTATTAATTAGGTGTTGTCAACTATCTACTACTGCCAAATGTAAAATATTAAAATCAAATATGTTTAATTTTGAGAAAAAATGCAATATCCCTAGAATATTGAAAATTTAGCGATAAGTGGGACTGTTTTGTTCACAATACCGAATGTATTTACCCCAATCAAATCAACTTTATTGACTTCAAATTTCTAGTCTATTTCAACTATAATTGGCAAATTGATTTTCCTATTATGAATGAGTTACCATGAAACCACAGCTGCAAAAAAATTACAATTGCTTCTGGAATTTCACTCTCTTTTCAAATCACCTTCAGTTGCACATCAGATCTTGAACTCAGTTTCTTTCTTTAAAGCAAATTAGGAGTAAGTCATGACTTCATACTGTGGTTTAAGGTAAGATTCAATCCTCAATACATTCTGCTTCTGCTTATTGCTACTTACTTTATTGCTATTTTGATAATGCCAGAAATTTTGCATGGTAAACAAATGGGATGCTGGTAAAAATACAGGGAAAATTATCCCTTCTAATTAGATCCAATATATATTTCAAAGGGTCACTTACTTACTTTGTGAGGTGGTACTAGTCAAAGAGACCCATAATTCTCACTAAATGAGATTTTTATTATAAGATACTGGAAAAATGCAGATTTTTTTTTTACAATGTTAAGAGATTTGCTTCTTTTTTCTTACAATCAGTTTTCTGCTTTATTTTCTCGTGTCTATTATCTTATATACTATTTTATCAATATGCTTACATTCTATATTCTACAGCACTCTTTATTCCTGTTCTTTAACTTTCCCTTTTAACTTGAATTCTGGCCCCACTAGTATTTTTGGCCTGTGCCTGGTCCTCTATAGCCCATATTAATTTATATTCTCTTACTGGATTGTGCTGGAAAGTGGAGGGTGTTGTAAACTGCTTTTAGCCAGACTTTAATTCCTCACCTACTCCCAGTAGTTCTTTTAGTTGTATTAACTGATGCTTTCTTTCTTTATGGAGGACTTAGGCTGCCTTCAGTGCTCAATTACTGACCACATGTTGGGCTTCTGTCTAGATGCTTATTTTCCCCCAGTGTTTAGTTCTCAGAACTTTGGGTTCAGAGAACTTCTCAGTGTTCTGAATCTAAAGTTACTCACTTCCTGGGTCTTCCTGCTCTGCCAGGAAGTAATATCTGCTTACTTTGACTGGCTAAGCCAGGGGTCGGCAACCTTAAACACTCAAAGAGCCACAAAATCCTTCCTGTGCCTGACTGTTTCTTGAGCGGCCACAAAACTAGCATATGTAGTTGAATTAAACCTGTTTTCTTCTGAAACTTTTCTTGGATTTATCCATGGTTGGCCTACCGGGGGTTGAAAAGCTCAATAAATTGCGTGATGGCGGGTGTCGCACATTGGCAGTTGTGATGCATATTTTGAGTGACGGAGCCGCAGCAGAGGGGTGAAAGAGCCACATGCGGCTCCAGAACCGCAGGTTGCTGACCGCTGGGCTAAGCCTTCCAGATTCCCTGAAATGCTGTTGGTCACCAGAAGGGTCTTCCCAGTCTTTGGAGGCCTCTATTTCTTATGCTTCGTCTCCGTAAGACAGTAGTTGCCAATGCTTCTTCCAGATCCTCTGCTATCTGTGGATTTCTCTTATAAGCAGCCTGGCTTGGACTAGGATGCTATAAATGACTGAATAGCCCTTATTTGTCTTATCTTCCCTTATGCCTACAACTCCCGGGCAACCAGCAGCTGGAGCCAAATGTTATTTCTGGCAGGGACGAGGAAAATAACTTCCATGCAGCTGTTCTTTTTCTGGGTAGTAAACTGGCTTCTTGGAAGCTGTTTTTCCTTCGAAGCACAGGGTACCATCTTCCAGAATGCTGTGCTAATAGCCACACTTACCATTTCTATCCTCCAATATATTATTTGTATTGACATACCAATATACCAAGAATAGTCTTCCTTGGTGCCTTCCAGATAGATCCAACTTCAATTCCCATAATCCTTAATCCACACACATGGAGGAGGTAAAATGGAAGAGGCTCTGAGGATACTGTATTATTCTGGATCTGATATTTTCTGGCTTAAGACATGTCCAAACATTCCATTTTAATGGGACTGACTCATATAAAAATGGACAAAGCTCCAATTACACGATTGAAGTTACCATCATGACTTATTTGACTATGTCCTGTCCTGAGGATATTCCTATCTATAGGGCATGATAAGGACTTACTGTTTTATTTTTCCTTTCATTTAGTTTAATGTAAATTTAAGCACATTGATCTAGAGCTGCCCCCTTTGTCCTGGTTCAGTCTCCAGTTTGAAGGCTGTTCACCAATTTGCCACTCATCCTGAAAAAGATTGTGAATCTTACCTTTGGAGAATTAGGTCCAGGTGACAATACTTGGCTGGGCCTGGAAACTAAACAGGATCTGGACTGGTTAGTATTTCAGCAGGATTCTTTCATGGAATACCAGAACTGGAGGCTAAAAAAATATCCTGTAAGAATAGAGCCTGAGTGGCGCAGCAGACTAATGCTACTGTTAAAGGTAGTATTTAGCTTCCAGCTGCCTGCAATTACTGCGAGTTCAATTCTCACCAGGCTCAAGGTTGACTCAGCCTTCCATCCTTTTAAGGTAGGTAAAATGAGGACCCGGTTTGTGGGGGCAATAAGCTGACTTTGTATAAAATATACAAAAGTATGAAGGCTATTGCTTAATGCATTGTAAGCCGCCCTGAGTCTCCGGAGAAGGGCATATAAATCAAATAAAAAAAAAAAATAGCAAACTACTTCCTTTGCCAAGAAAACTGTATGAATTTCTCCATGCTGTTGCTTAGCATCTCTATCAAGCTGAAGATTTTCCCTTTTCTTTATAGATGAAAACCCCTTTGGAGAGCAGCACCTCTTAGTCCAGTTATTGGGCATAAGAGAAGGATCAGTTCTGGTTCTGAATGCCACTCCAAAACAAGAATTGCATTTGCTTTGGAGTTAACAGTTGCCTCCCTTTCTCTTGGCTTTTAGGAATGGCTAAACAACTTTTAAACTTGGTCTTTAAAGATAGTTCAGTAAACGTTATTGTTTTCTTTAAAGTTAGTCATTATTGGTTCTTATGTTGTTTATGTTCAATTTGAAATCAGTTGTGCATTACTTTGGTGGACTTTAAATATTAAAAGTAAAAGATTTTTTAAAAACTGATAAGAGGCTGTGTAAGTCATATTGAACCCTTTCCATGTTGCCTCATGAGATTGGCAAAAATCTAGTGTGCTAAATCTTGCTTAAAATTATTTGTTTATTTTTATGTATTTATTCTTGGAGAAAATATATGCGGTCACTTTGTGTTGACACTGACTTGATGGGACATAGGAAAGAAGGAAGGAAAGGGAAGGAAGGAAGGAAGGAAGGAAGGAAGGAAGGAAGGAAGGAAGGAAGGAAGGAAGGAAGAAAGGAAGAACCCAACCAATGGATTAGGTATAAACAACACAACTATTGTTGGTTTGGACATAACAGACTTGCAAAACTCCTTCCCAAGTCTGGTAAACTTGTATTTCTCACTGAAAAATTCTCTCACTATTCAAAAGAGGTACTACATATCCACAAAAAATTGTCTCTCAATTCTCTTTTTTTTCCTACAAAAATCTGCATTTTCCTGAAAGCAAAAGAAATGATCTGCTCACATAAAGATGGAACCTTACAGCTCTCTGTCAAAATAGTTGTGCACAATAACGAAGGGTCTATTCTACAAGTAGTCAGTATTGAATTTCAATGATTTATTTTAGCAGTCCAACTTTCCACAGCCTGCTTCTAATGTTACAACAGAGAATATGCAACACATCTCAAAATAGACACATTCTTCACATTCACACTCACTCACAGAGGCACATGGTTTGTATGTGCATTTTTTTTCTAACACAGCAAGAAAAAGCTAGGATAACATGACAGGACAATGAATTAATAGGATATCAGCTTCTCAGTTATACTACCATATGACAGAAAGCTGCAAACACATATCTGTTCTCCATGGATCCAGTTCCAGCAGAATGACCCTATTATCAGTTCTACCCCCACTACTACTGCCTACTGTACTAACTACTATCAGAGTGCCATTAGGTGGGGAGGCAGAAAAAGCAAACTTCAATTATAGAAAAAAAAAGGAATCTGGAAGTTCAGAATCCCTGTAGCCAACATTTTTCTAGCTTACTTAAATACCACTAGTTGTAAAAAAAATGTAGAGGAAAAACAACAATGGGCAAAATAAAATATAAACAGAGCAGTGATCACTTTAAGATGAATGGGATAATTACTTCTTCACAGAAAATACTGGGAACTTTTCATACCTCATGAGAATGGTATTTAATTTAGGAACATTAGAATCTCCCGACTAATGAAATTGAAACTCTGGGGTTTAAAATAAACATTGGAAAAACAAAGATGATAGTTAAAAATATGACAACAAATCAAAAAGAGGAGTTACAAAGGGTAATGGGATGTGAAATAGTCAAAAAAGTTAAGTACCTAGGAGTTTATATTGCATCTTCTAATGGCAAATGGTATAAGTATAATTATGAATTGATATGGCATAAAATACAAGCTGAAATGGATAAATGGGAAAAATTACAACTGTCCTTGTTAGGTAGAATAGCAGTTATAAAAATGAATGTTTTACCTAGGTTTTTATTCCTCTTTCAAATGATACCAATACTAAAAAAGGATGCCAACCTGGAAGAATGGCAGAAAGGTATTAATAAGTTCGTATGGCAAGGTAAGAAACCAAAGATAAAATTGAAAATAATGCAGGATACACGAGAAAGAGGAGGATTGAAAATGCCAAATTTAAAATTGTATTATGAAGCAGCTGTTTTATCAGCAATTAGTGATTGGATTAATTTAACAAATGGAAGGATATTGAATATTGAAGGGCATGATTTGGTTTATGGTTGGCATGCTTATTTAGTGTATGAAAAAAGGGTGGATAGAGCATTTAAGAGTCATATACTGAGAAATGCTTTATTGCGTGTCTGGAAGAAATATCAATATAAGTTAAATGAAAAGATACCTATATGGACAGCACCCAGGCACGCAATAGAGAACACGCGCATAGAAAGTAGACAGGATGTAATTACATATATAGATATTCTCAATATGGAGGGAGGTATATTAAAATTAAAACCTGTGAATGTGTTGAAAGAGGAGAAAATAATTCAAACTTGGTTTCAATATGTACAATTACAAGCCAGATGGAGAAAAGACCAGAAAATTGGTGTTATACAAAGTGATGAAAATTTAATTAAACAAATTAGAGACCAAAGTCCAATGCATATAAAAAAATTGTATAATATATTGATAGAGATGGACTCGGAAACAGAGCTAGTTAAGGATTGTATGATAAAATGGGCGCAGAATTTTGAACAGCCAATAATGATGGAAACTTGGGAAAAAATATGGGTGACAAATGTGAAATTTACTAAAGCGCAAAATTTAAGGGAGAACTTTTATAAAATGTTTTATAGATGGCATCTAGATCCAAAAAAGTTATCTCGTATATATCCGAATGTACAACCAAAATGTTGGAGATGTAATTGTGAGGATGCCACGTATTTCCATATTTGGTGGACATGTAAAAAGGTTAAAGCATTTTGGATAAAAATTTGGTGGATTTTACAAAATATTCTTAAAAAGAGGTTGAAATTTACACCACAGCTGTTTCTGCTGGGTATAGTTACGGATTGTACAGTTATAGAGACTAAATTGATTTTGAATTTAATAACTGCAGCAAGACTGTTGGTGGCACAATATTGGAAGAAGCAAGATTTACCTACAATCCAAGAATGGACAATGAAAGTTATAAACCTAGCGGAAATGGCAAAAATTTCGGTGTACTTGAAGGATCATTCAAATGAAAGATACTTAAGAGACTGGAGAAGATGGATAGATTATATTCAAAATAAATACCGAAATAAGAAATTGCAGATAGATTATGAATGACTATATAGATATTTGGTGTGTCTTTAAATAGTCAAGTTAGTGGGGTAATTAGGGAATTGAAGGAACAAGAGATCTGGAATGTTATAATTATTTAGACTAGGATTGATCATGATTGTTGAAGGTTATACCCTGTAATTTGTTCTGGGAAGAGGAGGGGGGAGGAGGTGGTTGGAAAGGGGAGAGGGTGGGTGGGGTAGGGAAGGGGGGGGGAATATGTAAACTTTTTGTAAAACTTTTCAATAAAAAATAAAAGAAAGAAAGAAATTGAAACTCTGTTGAATCCAGCATCCTGTATCACAGCTTTCTCTAAATCTAGTCAAGACTCCTGATCTCTTGGAATTAAAATTTAGATTTGCCACTGGCTGGAACTATTGTTCCTGTTCTCCAAAATATAAAATCCTTTTTTTTTGGGGGGGGGGGGGTCAGACCTATGTGTACCAATTCATCCCAGATGAAAAATGGAGAAAAGATCAGCTGGGAAATCTTCATCTCAGGAATCAGAATCTTTTTTTTTTTAATTTGTAAACTTTTATTAATTTAAGAAACCACAAAATACATTTATAAATATAAGTAAAACCATATACAACAAGCATCATCTTAATGACATCTAAATGTAATGTCTGAATTATTATAATATCAATAACCTATATTCTTCAGTACATATTCTTTCTCTCACCTTATATAATGATATTATTTTATTGATATCTGGTATTTCTTTATTAAATTTCATTTGATATAGAAATTTATTTTACTCTTTTGAGATCTTCCTTTTATTTGATTTTTCTTTCTTTTCTTTTTTTTCCCTCTAACCATTGATACCACCTTTGCCAGACCAGATAATATTCAGATTCTTCCTTTCCTTGAATTTTCTTGGTGAGTCTATCCATCTCAGCACATTCCATAATTTTAGATACTATTCTATCTTGAGTTGGGACTTCCTCTTGTTTCCAATTTTGTGCATATGTGATTCTTGATGCAGTCAAGATATGTGTTATTAAATATATTATTTTAGGAATGAGAATCTATAGTTTGCATAGAATTACAAAATTACAATTTAAAAGTTGGAAAGGACCTGGGAGATCTTCTAGTCCAACCCCATGCTCAAGCAAGAGACCGTATACCATTTTGGACAAATGGTTGTCTCTAGTGATGGAGCATCCATAACTTCTGGAGGCAAGCTTTTCTACTGATTAATTGTACTCATTGACAGGAACTTTCTCCTTAATTCTAGGTTGGATCTCTTGTTGTGAGTTGAATCCTTTGGGTCAGCCCTGGGTTCCACCAAGATCATACTGTCAAGGTTTATTCATAAATTGTCCAATATACCAGCACAATTTTCCAAGGATTTCAGTAGCAAATAGAATTATTTAAATGTATTTTCTTTGTTACATTTAAGATCTATTTTAATTACCATTTAACTGGCTTTCTTACCCTTCACTAAAATAAATGAAGATTATGTTTCCAAGCTCCATTTTTGTTAAACAGGAAATAAGATATAGTATGTGAGGCTTTGAAAGCAACTTACACAGTATCTGAAAATCCTATTATTAGACACTGTTGCCATGCCCTATCTTTATAAGTTTCTAGATGACCAGGAACTACTGATGAAACTTTCTGTCCAGAAAGTGAGATTAAGTAACATGTTTATTATTCAGACAATAATATTTATTTATTAAATATTTATTATTATTAAAAAAAAATAAGGGACACGGTGGCTCAGTAGCTAAGACACTGAGCTTGTTGATCGAAATGTCGGCAGTTCAGCGGTTTGAATCCCTAGTGCCGCGTAATGGGGTGAGCTCCCATTACTTGTCCCAGCTTCTGCCAACCTAGCAGTTTGAAAGCACGTAAAAAATGCAAATAGAAAAATAGGGACCACCTTAGGTGGGAAGGTAACAGTGTTCCATGTGCCTTTGGCGTTTAGTCATGCCACCACGGAGACGTCTTCAGACAGCGCTGGCTCTTTGGCTTTGAAACGGAGATAAGCACCGCCCCTTAGAGTTGGAATTGACTAGCACATATGTGCGAGGGGAACCTTTACTTTTACCTTATTATTAAGAAAATAAGCTATTACCAGGATACAAAGCATTTCTAGCTCTGAATAGTTAACCAGTGATTTCTATCCTATATGTAGGTGGAATCTGAAAGTGCGAGAGAAGAGGGATAGTTGGCCAGAACTCTTATTCCCTTATGAGTCACTTCTCAATAATTGTCTGAGTGTTTCAAGTTTAGGATGAGAGGTTAGTCAATTTTAGAAATCACAAAACATTCAGACGTTTCCTAGGAATAGATATACCAAGCTTTCTCCTCACATTTCCCCCAAATGTCAAGAGGGCTCTCATGATCTATGTGACTATGACAGAAGCTCAAACTATTGCAGTCAGAAGACGATTCCAGAGTGTGGAAAGACAGTGTCATTACACAAGCAAGTGAAAAAAAGAATGTTATTTAGAATATATCAGAAAATCTTAACTTCCACAAAACCCTTTAAGAAGAGGGATCATCCCCCTTATGACAGTCATGGCCAATCATATCTTTTCTAGAAAGTTTCAAAGCATGAAATGCAAACCTTTTCTCCCTCTCTGATTCAAAAGCTTTAAAAAAATCCCCAAAAGAAGCAAAACCAATTCAGTGCACTTGCTAAGAAAACAAGCTCCTCCATCTATCAAGTTCCTTCAGGCCATATTCAAGGAAAAAATATTTCTGCTGAAAATTCAAGTGCACTTGCTTCTCTTCTCTTCTCTTCTCTTCTCTTCTCTTCTCTTCTCTTCTCTTCTCTTCTCCTCTCCTCTCCTCTCCTCTCCTCCCCTCCCCTCCCCTCCCCTCCCCTCCCCTCCCCTCCTCTCCTCTCCTCTCCTCCTCTCCTCTCCTCTCCTCTCCCCTCTCCCCCTCCCCTCCCCTCCCCTCCCCTCCCTTCCCTCGCCTAAATCAGAATCCTATGTATGATTACTGAGCACTAGCTTTAGAAACTGTTATTTGCCTATATTTTAATGCCATCCTTCCACAGACTCCATTTAAATCATTTTTGTGGCCATGGACCACAGCCATGGACCCCCAAGACTTAAAATTTAAATCATAACATTTCTTCAAGACTTTGCGGACCCCCGTGACATCATTGTGCGCCCCCCAGGGATTTGTGTAGCACAAGTTGAGAACCACTGCTTAAAAAGTCCTTCACAGTGAAAATGGATATGGGCAAATAAAATATATAAATGGAAATTAATGAGTGAATAGAATTCCGTGCATCATGAGATTCCTCAGTCAAAATGGGGCTGTCATTTGCAACACTGATGTATGATGAATTCATAGAGTAAGATTTTATGATGGTGGTGGTTTTCCAAACTATAAATAGAACAGATGAAGAGAATTAATTCTACTTGGCACTAAGGTGTTTATTCAGGCAAAGGCCTAGTTATACCTACAGGTAGCACTTTAGATTAAAGCAACATTTCCCAAATTATTTCTCTCCAGATAGGTTGAGACTACTTGACCATGCTGACAACGAGTTGCTATCACAACATACCTAGGAATCCAAGAGCTTTAATAGCACTTGAAGAAGGAAATATACAGCCAGCATGTTATGAAAATGCTGTTTGGAGTAAACATTTCATATGGGATTCAAAAATAGTTTGATGGAAGAGATATGCATTGAGTGTATCAAACCCAGGGGTGAAATCCAGCAGGTTCTGACAGGTTCTGGAAAACCTGTAGCGGAAATTTTTAGCAGTTCGGAGAACCGGTAGCAGAAATTTTGAGTAGTTTGGAGAACCGGCAAATACCCCTCTGGCTGGCCCCAGAGTGGGGTGGGAATGGAGATTTTGCAATATCCTTCCCCCAGGAGTGGGGAGGGAATGGGGATTTTGCAGTATCCTTCCCCTAGAGTGGGATGGGAAGGAAGATTTTGCAGTATCCTTTTCCTGCCACGCCCACCAAGCCACACCACAGCACACCCACCAAGCCACGCCCACAGTAGTAAAAAAATTTGGATTTCACCACTGTACTTCTTTGGCTCTATAAAGTGAAACTGGATCTCTATGGAGTGACCTGACACAAACTGGGAACAGTTTACTGCTTCTGAGTACCAGAAAAAGGATTCAATGTTCCTGGAAAATCAGCTACACTGAGATTATACATACCTGTAAAATATGAGCAAGGGGATAGGAGAGAAAGGCATTGAATGACATATCAATCTAAGTGGAAAATTTTACTGATTATGTCCAAATAAAAATACTTATTTGTTTACCCAGTGAAAAGCAAACTCCTGGCTGGAATTTGTAAGGTGTTATGCATACAAGAACAGACTATTATGTCTGTAAATGTCATTTAATTTTCCTGAAGATATAAAAAAAAAATGTCAAGAAGCTGTGTTTTAAAAATCTGCACTAATTTTATTGAAATTGGGGATAATGGGAGAGAGAGAGAGAGATGGGTAAAATCTATGTCTCCATATGTGTACCCACAATGTCTGCAGATTGGGGATTTTACCTGAAAAATATAATAAGGGGAATCCATATCTAATTATTCATATATTAACTGCCAGCTATGATTAACAGCTAGAATCATATTCGCACAAAATTGGAAAAGTGAAGAGATCCCCACAGATGAGAATGTGATCAGGAAAATATTAGAATATGCAGAAACTAACAATAGCAATCAAGGAAAAAGAACAAGCTGAATATTATATGACATGGGACTTATTTTATGAATGGTTAGATAATAAAAACAGAAGTTAGAAACAGGGAAACAAAAGAAAAACATTAGTGAAATAAAGAAGATATGTTAAGAGAAAGAAGCAAATATTATGATTATTATATTTAATATTATCATTTTAATATTATGGAATTAATGTTAAAGTAATGAATATTGCTGTAAATTTTGATTATTACTTTACAAAGATATCTGTACCCAGACAACACATTGTTTAATTGAAGATGGAATTATTATATTGAAAAATTAAAAAATTAATTATATAAAAATGTCTGCAGATTTCTTCTTATTATGATCAAAAGTTTTGTTTTGTTTTGTTTTAAGAAAAAAGTTACACATAACATTCCCTCGCAAACTAAAGAAGTGCATCTCACTGTGGAGTCCTTGTTCTCTTTTAATGAAATATACTGTATCTCATTTTGGAGTCATGGCGCCAATCCAAATATTACGAATAGTGTGTAATTTTACAAACTTTTCCAGCCTGTACAAAAATATATAGGAATTATACAATTTACTTTGAGCTGTACAACTCTGCCATCTGCAGGTTAAAATATGAATACAGTTAGAAATGTTTACTAATCATGAAGGTAGAAAGGAGTTATGATCTAATTTGAACTCCTGAATTGATCTGAAAAGTCTAATTAACTTGATTTGGACTTTCATATCTATCCAGAACAATCAATATGATTTAGACTTTTTACTCAGGAGAAAGGCCAGACTAATTCATAATCTTGACAATCATTTGAATTCAGAATGTGAATCAAATGATGAAATGAAAATGCCTTCAAATCATATTTTCAATCAAAGCTACATATGTGTGTTATTAGAACACTAATTCCCTCTTAGCTTTGGTGAAGTATACTAGAACATATGAAGTATTTTTCATTTATATTAGTAGCTTGCATTAGTATCAGTAGGATGCATTAGATATCCTTGCTTTCGTTGCAACCTAAAAATATAAAACACTAAATAAAAAGATGCAATATTCAATGAATATTTTCACGCAGTTCTACATATGCATTGTGATTGATTGATTGATTGATTTATATATGTTTTCTCAGACACAATCAATTTTGGTTGGTTTCAATCTTAGTAATACCCTGTTTCCCCCAAAATAAGACATCCCCGGATAATAAGCCCAATTGGGCTTTTGAGCACATGGCAATAAGACCAAGCGCTTATTTCAGGGTTCAACAAGACAGGGTCTTATTTTCAGGGAACATGGTAGAAATCTCCAGAGTATCCATAACTTGACATAAGTCATCATGAAAGCATGAATAAAATCCTAAAATAATAAAAAGCAATAAAAACTGACATCTATAACTCAAAGGTCCTCTTGGACATTCTTTTTTTAAAAAATAATTTCATAAAGTCTCATAAAGTGACACCATTAATGGCCGCTTGACAGGGGTATAAATCTCCATTCCACACCCGTAATCACCTACCACACAATACAGGTAGACCTCAACTTACAACCACAATTAGAATCAGAATGTCCATTGCTAAGCAACACATTTGTTAAGTGAGTCATGCTCAATTTTAGGACCTTTTTGCCAGGGTCGTTAAGCAAATCACTGCAGGTGTTAAGTGAACCATGCAGTCGTTAAGCAACTCCAGCTTCCTCCATTGACTTTGCTTGCTGGAATCCAGTTGGGAAGATTGCAAATGGTGATCACATGACCCGGGGATGCTGCAACCATTGTAAACACATGCCAGTTGCCAAGTATCCAGATTTTGAGCATGTGTCCATAGGAATATGGCAACCATCATAAATATAAGGACTGGCCATACACAGTGGTAGGATTCAGCCAGTTTGCACCTATTCGGGAGAACCAGTTGTTAACTTTCTACACAGTTCGAAGAACCGGTTATTGGAAAAAAATTTATTTTGTTTTTTTCAACTTTACAGGGCTAATCCTGTAAGGAAGGCAGGAAGGAAACATTCTGGTGTTGTTTCTAGCCTAATCTTTATTGCCCTGCCTACAGAAACTGCCTCTCTGGTTAACCCTTATTACATTGTAACACTTCGCTAAGGTGAAGTGCCCATCGACCTGAGTGACATTGAGTTGGCCACGTCCACACGGTTACATCACCAACGAGCCATGCCTACCCAGATGGTCATTAGGGCAGAGAACCGGTTGTTAAATTATTTGAATCCCACCACTGGCCATACATCACCTTTTTCAGTGCTGTTGTAACTTCAAACAGTTGCTCAACTAATGGTTGTCAAGGACGATCTGTATGAACAGCCCAAAATAGCATTTATTCCCACCAGCAGCAAGAGCTGAATGGGAGAAGGAAATTTAACTAAGGGATTCCATTTAAATTGTCCTGCATTAAATCTGTAATGTGATTAGCTCATTCCTAAGAGCTACTCAGTAAACAGATAGTGGAATTTATATTGGCATCTTTTTCTGCTGACTAGTGAACATCCATGTGGTTGTGAGGATGAATCCACAGATTAAAATACTTGTGTTTGTTGCACTGAGAATAAACACTAGGTGGCAAGCTTTGCACAAAATTGAGGTCTCACTTTAACTCAGATTAATGCAAGTACTTGAGGCCAAATAATCGCTCCAATTTAGTAAGCCATTTTTTTTCACCTTGCATTTTCTCTTTGGAGAAAATACAGAAGAATATTATTGTTCATACATGCATTCCAGTGGTGGGTTGTTACCTGTTCGGTCCGGTTCTTGCGAACCAGTAGTAACAGCAGCGGGAGGCTCCGCCCACCCACCCGGACGTCATCACGGACAATCTGAGCATGCACAGAAGCGTGCTTGCGCGCTCCCGTTGTGAACCAGTAGTGAATGTAAGTAGAACTCACCCCTGATGCATTCATCCTTGGTGGCTAACGTTTCCTGCGTGGTAAATCATATAAGGTCACCATTGCAGCTTACCTTAGAAGTATGTATTAAAATGCTTGAACTCTCCCTGCAGATGGTTCCATAAAGCTGAATTCTGCCTAAACTGATAATGATAAATGTGCTTTTGTAGTCATATCACTGCTATCAGAAAAGCCCTTCAGAATCAGAAGTTTTATTTTTCTAAACATTTACAATATTATGCTATGTTGCTTACTCAGTGCATTTCTACTGCATCCTATTATTTACAAATTGTTTAACAGAGTTTCTCAGAAATAAGTTTACTTGAAAGGTTTTTCTGGATTATTTTTCTGGAGGTTTTTTTTAATAGACGTTTTAGAAGGAGCCACTGGGATTCAGCCTCCCCTTTTCTGGATTTTTGGATGAATGGATACGTGAAAGAGATTTGGTTTTAAAATTTGGTGTCCCTTGACTGTGTTCACAACAACACATTTAAGCAAAAGAAACGAGGATCCAGTGAAAGCTGTTGTAACGTGTGGGAAACATTTGAATCTTGGTCAATATTTACATCTGTAAAAGTAGCTTAGTATTTTATGACCACCTAGGCCCATGATGGCGAACCTATGGCACGCGTGCCAGAGGTGGCACACAGATCCCTGTCTGTGGGCACATGCGCCATCACCAGCTGCTCTTCTGGTTTTGGGTGCGCTGATCTTTGCGGGCACCGGAGCGCCCGAAAATGGCCACAAAACAGGCCATTTTTGGGCCGTTTTCAAGCTGTTTTTGGCACGCCAGCCAGCTGGTTTTCGGATTTCCGGCACTCTAGCGCGCACACATGCACGCAAGTTCCGGTTTGGGCACTCGGTGCCGAAAAGGTTTGCCATCACTGACCTAGCCCATTTCATTAATTCATTACTCAGTGCAGTCTGTGAATTTAAAACATGGATTAAATTCAGTAACAAAGTATGCTATGTGAACGTTGTCTTGAAACAAGTAATGAGCAACCAAGTTAGTAAACAAGTAGTTGAAAAATTTGCCAAAACCTTCTGTGAGAAAAGATTGTGTGAGTATCACTTTAGAACCCTATAAAAGCCTTCCCCGAGGTAGCACGCTGCAAACATATTAAGCTTTACATGTAATCCTTGACTTATGGCCAGTTGCTTAATGAACATTCAAAGTTATGGATTTCAAAAAAGCTACTTGCAACCTTCTCAAAGTTATGATTGCTGCACTCACAATCTATGGTGACTAGATTGTATTTCAGGTGCTTAGCAGTCTGCTTACATTTAAGACTGGTTGAAGTATTCTGTATCATGGACCACTATTTGTGACTTTTTTGCCATTTTCCAGCAGAAAATTATGTGGTTTACTTAATGAACCTGTGATTCATTTAATGACTGTGGTGACTCAATTATGATCATCATAAAAGCAGTTCTAAAAATGAGTCCGGTCTTGTGGTGCCTTTATGTACAACCACAATGATTTATGATCAAAATTCCAAGCTTAATTGTGGTTGTAAGTCAAAAACTACCTGTAGGCCTTTAACTCCAGCCTGGGGCTCATGGAAAGTAGTCCATCACCTTTAGAGGTGCCAGACTGGGGAGGGGGGGAAGGGGGGGCTATCTGGAGCTAATGGCTCCAGATCAGTTCTCTATGATTGAGTACAACAGCAAGTTAGAATGGGCTGTTGTTCTAAGCTGCTTGAAATACCCACCAGCTGTAAGTTAATTAACCTTATTAAGAATGTGAAACTTCCTTTGTCTGCTTGACTAATTTCCTTAAAAAATGCTGCCTAGAGACTACTACCTCTGAGAAGTGTTTATCAATTTAAGAAAACCACCAGATAGCACAGTAGAAACTCATCATGTGCTGGTGGATTCAAAGCTGTTCTTTGTCTCTTTGCAATGTTTGCTCCTGTCTAATGTTTACTGAATTGTTGCATGGAATCTGGAAGACTTCTCCAGTCTCCATAAAAAAAGACTTTATAAAGAAGGTATATTACACACAGCATTTTTGGATTGGACTCCTATTTCTTGACCACAGAAATCAGGATGACCACCAAATGACAATAAAAAGCTAACATTTTCTGTATATCTTTTCTGCCAGCCAGAGCTCTGCACTGTAGATCTAATGCCTCTAGCTAGTGACCTAGTTGAAATTCAGAGAGTGCTCACGGAATAGTTGTCACAAAGAGCTTTGGCGTATCTTTATATTATAAATTCCAAAAAAGGGGGATTCCTAGGGGCTTCATAGGACCCAGCAATACAATCTGAAATAAATATAATGCTGGAGGTTAGTATTTTGCAGTCTGGAAGCATCTGAAATAGTTTACTGTTGGAAATAAATAAAACCAGATTGTATATGGGTAGCAAAGAAAATACCACTGCATCAACCACTTTTCAGAATGAAATATCCAGCAAGAATGTTTCAGACATTCATGGCTTTTAGGCTGAAAATAGAACAGAACAGAACAGAACAGAATAGAAATTTTTATTGTCCAAGTGTGATTGGATACACAAGGAATTTGTCTTGGTGCATACACACTCAGTATACATAAAAGAAAAGATACATTCATCAAGAATCATAAGGTACAACATTTAATGATAGTCATAGAGTACAAGATTGCATGTCCATTTTGCACAGATAGTAAACACTACATGAAACCAAATGGACCAACTGTCTAACCCTGAAGAAGGCAGGACCTTATTTATTCATGACCTGCTCAGGTCAATGAAACATCATCCTTATGAAAAAGATAAAGAGGGTCAAAGCGAAGGTGATTTTATAGATCAGGAGCCTATACTGGTACAAAATGATCATCTCCTTGCTTCTTCCAAAGAGAAGGCTAAGGTTGAGATGAAGCAATGAAAGATGTCCAGCAATAGTACGGATCTTTCAGCGTGATTTTGGGAAAAGAATTGTCAGATGAAAGAGCTTGATTAGTCAAATCACTCTGCTGGCTTTTCATTCCTCTTTCACCCACAACACAAATATGGACTTCTTCAGTGATTTCTAAAAATGCTTTAGCGTCCAGCTTGCAATAATGACTTTTAAAGAAATCAGTATGCATATAAGAAGCAGGCATAAAACTAATCTTAGCACAGGTCCCATTGGAATGACATTCCCAGATTTGATATAACATCATAAAAATATTGGGACTTACTCCTGCTTATAAAATGGGGATTGATACTAAAGACCAAGCAAGGCAATAGCAATGGAGATATTTCACTGTGTCTTCATTTCTTCAAAGATTTTCCAAAGAGCAACTGCAGGGAAAATCTACTCTGTGCTGAAATCATGACCTATGGAACCAAAGTCAATTCTTATCTTTGAAATGTTCCAATCAAAAATGTATCTGCAATGTGAAATCATGTGAAAGGAAAAAAGGTTGACCTGACCCCTCTTTTTAGTACCACATTTCTAATCTACAATATTCACCGCCAATAATAGATGTTTACAGTTGCAATTTATGAACAAAAAATATGGCACTTTAAAAAAAGATATGCGTTCACACATAAGTTGCCACAAAACATGTTTTGACCATAATGAATATTTAATAGAACAATGCATATAAATAGTTATTTATTTTCTCTGGAGCCAAATATAATTTAAGAACAGTTAGCAAAATTGACTATATGTTACAACATTAGTTGCTTCATGAAGACTGTTTGGAATAAATATATTAACCCTGGAAGCAGATTTAATTTCACAGAACAGAGTTGAATGACTCACTTCAGCGAAGATTTTCTGGCAGATATAAGTTTAGTTCTTCCATCATTAAACCTAACACTCTGACAAACTGATGAAAATATCAGTATAGTTCAGAGTTGCCAAGCAATCAGTTTATGCCACTACTTTCTGCCCTTGTAATTTTGAACCCCATTCCAACAGAACCATTAAAAAGCTGTCTGAGTTTAACATGGAATCTCATTAAGAATAGCACAACTGCTGATTAAAGGACTGCGTTGTTTTCATTTGAACTGCAAAATTAAAACATAATTTGCAAGAAGCTTCAACCCAACTTGCAAACTTTAACTTAAAAAAAAAAAGACTGAAATAGATTGGATTTAAATACAATATTTAGAATAGAGCTCCACTAATTCCAGTTAAGTTAAAGACTAAATATCTGTATAACTAAGGGCAAATTCTCACACCCCATTGCCAATATAGGCATCTACTATAGGCGACTGGAACAATCTGAAACTGAACACACTCAAAACCGTAGAAATGGTGGTAGACTTTAGGAGAAACCCTTCCATACTTCCACCTCTCACAATACTAGACAACACAGTATCAACAGTAGAGACCTTCAAATTTCTAGATTCTACCATATCGCAAGATCTAAAATGGACAGCTAACATCAAAAACATCATCAAAAAAGCACAACAAAGAATGTTCTTTCTGCACCAATTCAGAAAGTTCAAACTGTCCAAGGAGCTGCTGATACAGTTCTACAGAGGAATTATTGAGTCTGTCATCTGCACCTCTATAACTGTCTGGTTTGGCTCTGCAACCCAACAAGACAGACACAGACTTCAGAGGATAATTAGAACTGCAGAAAAACAATCGCTACCAACCTGCCTTCCATTGAGGACCTGCAAGAGTCAAAAAGAAGACTGTGAAAATATTTACAGACCCTTCACATCCTGGACATAAACTGTTTCAACTCCAACTCTCAAAACGACACTATAGAGCACTGCACTCCAGAACAACTAGACACAAGAACAGTTTTTTCCCAGACGCCATCACACTGCTAAACAAATAATTCCCTCAACACTATCAAACTATTTACTAAGTCTGCACTACTATTAATCTTCTCATCGTTCCCACCCATCTCCTTCCACTTGTGACTGTATGACTGTAACTTTGATGCTTGTATCCTTACGATTTATATTGATATTGTTTACTGATTGCTTATTTGTACCCTATGACTATCATTAAGTGTTGTACTTTATGATTCTTGATGAATGTATATTTTCTTTTATGTACACTGAGAGCATAGGCACCAAGACTTGTGTGTTCAATCTTGTGTGTCCAATCACACTTGGCCAATAAAAAATTCTATTCTATTCTATTCTATTCTATTCTATTCTATTCTATTCTATTCTATTCTATTCTATTCTATTCTATTCTATTCTATTCTATTCTATTCTATTACTTTTAGAATACAAAAATGGATGATGTCATTCTTCATCTACTCCCAGTTAGAAGATACAATAACAACTCCTTAATCCACAACATATGGCAGACTCAACTTGGAAACTGAGCATTCTAGGCAAAGTTAGATTGAAAAATGCTAGGTACTTCCTGGAAGCTTGATATTCAGACAAAGCAGCCATTAATAGATGCATAGAAATAAACCATATTTACACACCATTCAAAAGAGACAATAGAAAAGCTAAGAAGGAAACAAAAAGACCAGAATACCTTGTCTCCAGCTACACCCAGATAAGCAGAGTTTAATAGCAGGGAAACAAGCAAGCAGAAAGCTATACCCTCATCAAGCAACTATCAAGGAGAAAACCACATGTCACCAAACCTGGCAGAACAAGCAACTATATGTAAACACACAGCAAACACCACTCCAGTGGTGGGTTTCTACCGGTTCATCCCGGTTCATGCGAACCAGTAGTGGCAGCGGCAGGAGGATCCACCCACCCACCTGGGCGTCTTCACGGACAATCTGTGCATGAGCAGAAGGTTCTGCCCATGCACAGAAGCGCTGCGTGCGCACAGTCACAGTTGCGAACCGGTAGCAAAGGTAAGTGGAACCCACCACTGCACCCCTCACACTGATGATGTTACCTAGTTGGGTAACGAAATGTCTGCAAGCAACAACCAAGCTCAAAGACCCCCGATGAACTCATCCATGGCCACCCACAAAGGTAGCCCTCAGCAAGACTTACCTTCTCTGTAGAAAGCAGACTTAGGATAGCTGTAGCCTAGACTGAGTACAGCCCAGGCCTATTGCCAGACCAAATGAAACAAACAAAATGTTAAAAAGTTATGTATGTAGTTACTTATCAAGCACATCTAAATTATGTTAAAGTAACCAAAATATGTTTACAATCCCCAAGGCATGTCACAACTGTTGAGCATGTTTGGAAATTGAAAGTTGAAAAAATTGACATGTCCTACCAGACCATAAAGGTGGCTTCAGGAAGATCTGGGAGCAGTAGAAACAGATTGGTCTGCAATGCTGAATTGCCCTAAGTTTGAATATCCACCGGTTTGTTTATTTTTAACTAGAAAAAGCTTTAAGATTTGAGGGATGACTAAACAGCTCAAATTTCTAAGCCATGCAAATATTTTACAGTAAAGACCATATGTATCAGGACTTTAAAAAAGAAAGTCATGACAAGAACCCCGTAAGGATATATATATATCACTCACACAGAAAAAGAACACCCAAAAAGCTCAACCCACCCAATCATATACAATTATGCATTCCATAACTAACTAATACACCTTATTTCTCAAGGATCATAGTGTGGAAGATGTCATCTAGGTGGGAAATGAAGGAAATAAAACATCTGCAATTGAAAAACCAAAACTTTCAGGAAAATGTAAAAGAATGTAAAAAATTTATGAAAGATTTTTTTATTATAAAATATGCATAAGGGCACATCTATGGAAATGGTTTGGGATGCAAGCAAAGCATATATGAGAGGCATTCTGATATATTTGAATAATAAATATAGACGCAAACAGGGGAATCCAGCAGATAAGAAAATAAAAGAGGCAATTAATTTATTGCGAGGGCAATTTAATATGTTAATGGCTGATCAGGTCGCAACTAATTTTCAATATGCTAAACATAATACTTTTTGTAATGCTAATAAACCAGGGAGGTGGTTAGCATATTTGTTAAGGAAAAAACAAAAGTCATGGACCATAGAGAAAATAGAATATAAAGGTAAAGAGGTTTATCAGCAAAATATGATTAAAAAAGCATTTTTAGAATTTTATACGAGGTTATATGCTGGTGATAAAATTCAAGGTAGAGATATAGATAGATATCTACAGAAAGAGAATATTCCTACAATTACAAAAGAGCAAAGGGAGGGTTTAAATCAACCAATAACCACTGAGGAGATTATGTCTGCAATTAAGCAATTGAAAGTGGGTAAAGCTCCTGGGACGGATGGATTGACCGCTGCTTATTATAAACATTTGCAGTTAGAAATGGTGGGTCCACTTAAAGAATTATTTACTAATATACAATCTGGAGGAGATGTACCCCCATCTTGGAGGACAGCTTATATTTCTTTGATTCCAAAGGAGGAGCAAGACCAGACCCAGCCAAAAAATTATAGGCCCATATCACTTTTAAATACAGATTACAAGATTTTTGCTAAAATATTAGCAAATAGGTTAATGACAGTCATGCAACAAATGATTCATAATGATCAAACTGGTTTTATAAATGGTAGACAAATGAAGAGTAATGTAAGGCAAGTTGTTAACCTATTGGAGTATTTGGGGAAGAACAACCAAATCCCTGCGGTGCTGATATTTCTTGATGCAGAGAAAGCATTTGATCAATTGAATTGGCAATTTTATTGAAAATAAAAGAAAAGATGCAGTTTGGGGAACATTTCACAAAATCTATTAAGCAATATATCAGAAACAAACAGTGCAAATAATAATTAATGGTAGTTTAACAGATACTTTTAATATAGAAAAAGGAACAAGACAAGGATGCCCTTTGTCTCCATTATTGTTTATTTTGACTTTGGAATTTTTGTTAAGTAAGATACGTGGGTCGGACAAAATAAGTGGAATTAAGATTAGGCAGTATGACTATAGACTACGAGCATTCACAGACGACTTAGTTGTTACCTTAACCCAACCATTACAGTTGGTTGTAGGTCTAATGGATATAATTAATCAATATGGACAAGTATCTGGATTTAAAATAAATGCAGGGAAAACGAAGATAATAACTAAAAATATGACTATATAATATAAATCAAAAAGAAGAATTAGAAAGACTAACAGGATTTGAAATTGTAAAAAAAGTTAAGTATTTATATTATGACATCAAATACGAAATTATTTAAGTATAATTATGATCCATTGTGGCAAAAAATACAGAGAGAGATGGAAAACTGGAAAAAATTACAATTATCCTTGCTAGGAAGAATTGCAGCAGTAAAAATGAATGTTTTGCCTAAGTTTTTGTTTCTTTTTCAAATGATACCAATACTTAAAAAAGATGAGAATTTGAAGATATGGCAGAAGGGTATTAATAATTTTGTTTGGGCAGGGAAGAGACCGAGAATAAAACAAAAAATAATGCAGGTGAAAGAGGAGGTCTCAAAAGGCCTAACTTAAGACTTTATTATGAGGCAACTGTTCTATCAGCAATGAGTGATTGGATGAATTTAACAGAAGAAAGAATTTTGAATATTGAGGGATATGATTTGGTTTACAGGTGGCATGCTTATTTATTATATGATAAGAAAGTGGACAAGACTTTTAAAAGTCATATATTAAGGAATGCTCTATTGCGTGTCTGGAAAAAGTACAAGTATAAACTAAACGAGAAGTTACCATTGTGGGCAATACCCAGACATGCGATAGAGAATATAAGTGTAGAGCAAAGGCAGGATGTGATTACATATAAAGAGCTTCTTAACAGGGAAAGAGGTATACTACAATTAAAATCTTTGAATCAACTAAGAGAAGAAAGGACAATTCAAACATGGTTTCAATATGTACAGTTGCAAGCTAGATGGAGAGAAGATCAGAAAATTGGTTTTCTGCAAAATGAGGAGAACTTGGTAAAACAGATTAGAGATCAAAGTCAAATGCATATAAAAAAGTTATATAATGTGTTGCTAGAAATAGATTCAGAAATGGAGTTAGTTAAGGACTGTATGATAAAGTGGGCACAAAATATTGAAGAACCAATAATGATGGAAACATGGGAAAAAATATGGGTTAGAAATGTGAAGTTCACGCAAGCCCAAAACTTAAAGAGAGAATTTTTATAAAATGTTTTATAGATGGCATTTGGATCCTAAAAAGCTAGCCTGTATGTATCCAAGTGTGCAACCTAAGTGTTGGAGATGTGAATGTGATGATGCCACGTGTTATCATATATAGTGGACATGTAAAAAAATTAAGGCATTTTGGATAAAAATATGGTGGATTATTCAAAATATTCTCAAAAAGAAGATAAAATTTATTCCACAGGTTTTTTTGTTAGGCATAATTACAGATTGTACTGTTATAGAGACTAAGTTGATTTTAAATTTAATAACAGCAGCCAGACTCTTGGTGGCACAGTACTGGAAGAAGGAAGACTTGCCTACTATTGAAGAATGGACACTAAAAGTAGTGAATTTAGCAGAGATGGCTAAAATTTCAGAGTATTTGAAGGACCATTTAAATGAAAGATATATATTGGAATGGAGAAGATGGAAATTGTTGTAATGACTGTTAAAACTTTTTAAATAAAAAAAAAAAAGAAAAACCAAAACTTTCTACAGTTTGACATGTTTAGCTAAGTGCAGGGACAAAAAGCATTTCTTGTAGTTTTTTTTTAATTTTTATCCCAGTCTCTTTCTCCTATCATTTCAGAAGCTGAGAGATGCTCCATGCTCTTGCTGTTGAAGCAATAAGCCAAAGTCTCAGATGTTTTCTGAACCTAGTCCTGCTCCCTCTCTGCCATTCCACCTTGTTCTGGAAGAAGACAGAATGAAGGGATTTTAGAAGGGGGAAGGATTAGACCAGTGGTGAAATCCAATTTTTTTTACTACTGGTTCTGTGGGCATGGCTTGGTGGGCATGGTATGGCTTGGTGGATGTAGCTTGGTGGGTGTGGCAGGGGAAGGATACTGCAAAATCTCCATTCCCATCCCACTCCAGGAGAAGGATACTGCAAAATCTCCATTCCCACCTCACTCCAGGGGTGGAGAAGGGGACAATGTTTCTGTGTGCTCCCGTTTCTGTGTGGCACTCTCCCCTCAATGCTAATGGCTACCACTGCCCCCTTCTCCCTCTCCGTCTACACTGCTGGGTGATCGTGTGCGAAGAAGGGGGCTAGCAGAGAGGGGAAGAGTGCGAGGTTGCTGCTTCTGGGATGAGGGGACCCCGGAAGCATCTGGGTCCAGCTTACCCAGTTTCTTTTCCTCTGGATATTACAAAATCTCCATTCCCACCCCACTCTGGGGCCAGCCAGAGGTGGTATTTGACTGTTCTCCAAACTACTCAAAATTTCCACTACCGGTTCTCCAGAACCTGTCAGAACCTGCTGGATTTCACCCCTGGATTAGATTCAGATGAAGTTTTCTCTATACTGTGGATCTAACGCTTCCCTTATCTCCTTACTTTTGATTCTATGCACTGTAGGCCCACTTTTAAAAAAAACAAAAACAAAATACAGGCTATGTTGCTGTTGTGAAACCCACCACTGGTGAAGTACTCCCTTTTTGGCAGTCGGTGCCGCATGCCCACGCTCCCTTTTCGGCACTTGGTGCCAAAAAGGTTCGCCATCACTGTCCTAGGCAGTTTATAAACATATGCTGCATTTCAAGTTCCTAAGTTTTCTGTGTTAGACAATCAGCAATTTCCTTTTTTTCCACTCCTCCTGTCTCTGCTTCTTTTGTCTCTGGATAGCACAGATCTTGATGGCTCTCTTGTTCCATCATTTTTAAAAACTCAGAGCTTTCTCTCCAACAACAATAACTGACTAACTGATGCAAACATTCCAATCTGAGTCACAGATTAAAACATCATCAAAAAACTACAAAAGAATTGGTTATTCATATGTTTAGCTAACGTATTGAAAGAAAGGCGATTCACTAGATATTACCTATTTGAATTTTCAGCAAAAGCTTCTGAGCAAATCCAGCTGCCATGGCATAAGATAATAGATGCTTTCATGGATTTGCACATGGTTAAAAACTCAGAAAACAGGCTAATACCTGGATAAATCTCACACATACAAAGTTAGGGTCTATCAGGCATTGAAATTGGAACTGATGCTTTTTTAATTTGTATATAACCTGATCTGAGGTTTGAGCTGAGCAGTGAGTGATCACATTTCCTGATAAAACAAATTGTTCAGGATAAGATCAGAAATAGCTGTAAAGAGCTCCAGAAAGATCATATTAGAAAAGTGCACCTTAATAATTCAAAGGCAAACAGGAGGAAAAATTATAATAGTGTCACCAAAGAACTATTTCAATTTCACCTATAGATTAATGGAATCTGAGTTGGCAGTGAATGACCAGGAAAAAAATACTGAGTCATGATGGACAGGTAGGGAAAGCAAAGAGCATAGCTCCTGCTTACGTGGGGGTTTGGACTCGATGACCTACAAGGTCCCTTCCAACTCTATTAATCTAAATCTGAATAATTAACAGTGGTCATAGGAAGAATTCCTATTTCACTCTGTGTAATAAAGTGATGCATTGTGTATGTGTGTGTGCACACATGCATATGCATTTCTGTTTTGCATTTGTGATGCATCAGGCTGCATATGTTTTATTGTGGGTCAAATGACCAGGAGGGAGGGGCTTAGAACTGAGCAAATGGCAACATTCTGAGCCGCTGCCCAAGGACATCTGTCATGGAGATGAATTAGGAAATATTTTTTTCTTTGTAGCCCTCAGCCCAGTGGTGGGATTCAAAATTTTTTACTACTGGTTCTGTAGGCATGGCTTGGTGGGCATGGCATGGCATGGCATGGCATGGCTTGATGGGCGTGGCAGGGGAAGGATACTTGGTGGTGCAGCAGACTAAAGCACTATTAAGTAACACCAGCTGCCTGCAATTACTGCAAGTTCAAATCTCACCAGGCTCAAGGTTGACTTAGCCTTCCATCCTTTTGAGGTAGGAAAAATGAGGACCCGGTTTGTGGGGGCAATAAGCTGTCTTTGTATAAAAAAGAACACCCCTGGGGGGGGGGCAAAAGCCCTACTAAGCAGGTATATACAAAAGTATGAAGGCTATTGCTTAATGCATTGTAAGCCGCCCTGAGTCTCCGGAAAAGGGCGGCATATAAATCGAACCAATAAATAAACAATAAATAAATACTGTAAAATCTCCATTCCCACCCCAAACTGCTTAGAGAGGGATGTAAAGCATTATGAAGCAGTATATAAGTCTAAGTGCTATTGCTATTGCTATTTATGTGAGTTAGAGGCTGCCCAGATCTGAATGACTCTGGAAGGCTTACATTTTAAAAACAAGAAGCAACAAGAAATGGACCGTGAGCATCCAGAAGAGAAAAATATACATTACAGTCACAACACTCCACCCGCAATTGATGAATACTCAACATCTACCCTATCCCAATGCCTTGGACAACCGCTAGCTTTTCAAAGACATTTGGAACATCATTAGGATGGGAGCCATAGATATCCCTAGAGGGATACTATTCTAGAGGTTAGGTGCCACAATTAAGAAATGCAGCTTTAATGCAGATGCCTCTCTTTTTATTCCACTATATGACATTTTCTTACTTTCAATGGAATTTGCCTCCATTGCAAAATGCCATATTTAAGATCATATTGAGGTATGAAGAATTTGTATTTCATCTGATGTGTCCGCCATATGTAGAAAACTATTTGTAAAATCAGAACCCCCGAACAGATATAAGAAACAAGTCCTGATGAATTGTTATAACCCTAATGAAATACATTAGGATTGCAGAATCTCACTCCTTTCCCCTTTGAAGGTTAGGATTAGGGTTAGGGTGAGAATTTCACCTTGTAATATTTTAACTTAATAGACATGAGACACCTTCCTTTGCCATATAAAAATACCCTTACTGGTTCACGTTGAACTGATGGTCAGATGATGTAGGACTGACCTTGAGGTGACCTAGGAAGTCCAAACATTTACTTTAGTATACTGTGATATAAGATACATGTATCATTTTTATCCCTGCCTCCATCAATGTACCCAAAGAATAATTGTATCTCTAATATACTGTGATAATGTAGAACAGATATTTGATCAAATTCTATTATTTAGATAATAACTTAACAGCTTAACCAGCTTTCTTTTCTAAGGAAAGATTATATATTTTTGCTACATTTTGGTATAGGCTTCAAATCCAGTTAATTTGGAATAATTCCAGAGCTGAAAACATGATGGCATTGTCCATTATTCACTCTCATGAATATTCTCTGATATTTGCTAAATCACTATTTCTATTTTTTTTCCTTCTGCAATCTTTTGTATCAGCATAGTGATCATTTGCCCAAATTTGCTGCTTAAAAAGCAATTTGACTTCCAAGCAAAGATGATAATTTCTTCAATTAAATCAGAAAGGCAAGTCTTTGCAGGATTCTGACAGCTGTCCTTAGAAAAGATGGATCGAATTGGGTCCAAACTCAAGAAAGAGAGCCAAAGCTCAACCCAAAAGCATAATTCTCACAGGCAAGCTCATGACAAGGGTTAAACAAAATAAAGAGGGAAAGGCAAGGCAAAAAGGAGAGACACAGGTGAATCAACCGTCCAACAATGCATTTTGATATTGGCATTTCTGAATGAAGATGTCTATGTTCTATGAACAGTTACGTTTAGGTTAGTTAGGTCTCCTCCAACTTGGTGCCCCATCCTCCCCATAATCCCCCATCTGGCATGAGAAGAACCTATCACAGACAGGATCTTGAACAGGTCCCTAGCAACCAATCAGCATTTGTGTCTTTCAGCATTGTCTTTCATCTCCTACTAGAATATTGAAAGCATGAAAAAGATATAATCTATTCCCACAGAGAGACCCAATAAGAATCTATGAAAGCCTACTGGCAACCAGTGCAGCTCCCATATATTTTCTATTGAAGAGGTTTTTGCAGAGAGAATACAAACAGTTGCATTTTGCACACTATCACATAGGACTTCAAAGGCGCAATCATGAGTGTCATTTTCTTAGAAATAGCAGTTTGTTGGTTTGTTTTGAAAATACCTGTAATTATATCATTACTTTTTTTTAATATAACTCACCACTATTGGTTAGCACCTTCCACTCATTAACAGAGATTCATCATAATCTGATCCCTGAAATGCTAACACTTTGTTATTGAAGAGAGAAAAAAATAAACTACAGAAATCTATAAAAAAAAATGTTGAGACTTTGGCAAGAGTACAGAAAAGAGCAACAAAGATGATTCAGGGGCTGGAGACTAAGACATATAAAGAATGGTTGCAGGAATTGGGTATGTCTAGTCTAGTGAAAAAAAGGACTAGGGGTGATATGATTTTTTTATTTTATTTTTTTTATTTTAATTTGATTTATATGCCGCCCTTCTCCGGAGACTCAGGGCGGCTTACAATGCATTAAGCAATGCATTGTATTGATAGCAGTGATAGCAGTGTTCCAGTATTTAAGGGGTTATCACAAAGATGAAGGGAGCAAACTATTTACCAAAGCACCAGAAGGCAAGACAAGAACCAATGGATGGAAACTAGTCAAGGAGAGAAGCAACCTAGAACTAAGGAGAAATTTCCTAACGGTGAGAACAATATAATATTGGAATGCCTTGCTTTCAGAAGTTGTGGGAGACCCATCATTGGAGGTTTTCAAGAAGAGACTGGGCAGACACTCTTCTGAAATGGAATGCTTGTGCAGGGAGTTGGACTACATGGCCTCCAAGGTCCTTTCCAACTTTGTTATTCTATGTTCTATGAATAACAGTCAAGCATTCTTTCTTACTAGGATAGAGGAATATTTGGTATTTTCTTATTATATTTCATATTACCTAATATTTATCTCCCTGGAAAAAATCAATATGTAGATGCACATTAGTTAGAACAATCAAAATGGGACCAAGCCATGGAGACCAGAAAAGGCTGTGATAGAATATATTTTATCTGTTCTATCATATATACATATAGAAGGTCCAAGGACTCTAATTCTGGGATGGATGGATGGATGGATGGATGGATGGATGGATGGATGGATGGATGGATTCTTCATACTGTTTTTCTTTGTTACAACTTAGTTAGACATCATACCATTTTTTGTAAGAACATCCAGATGATTGATGCTGTTAACAATGAATAGTTGATGGTTCCAAACCACAGAGAATTAAACTGTGCTTCCATTAAGTAGGTAAACATGAACATGAATACTGGAATATGATACTCCTCAACTAAGTAATTGGCTATATAGCAAATAGGACATACCTTAAAGCTACACGAAAATATTTTAAGAGATTTTAAACTGATACTTTAAATGACATGTATTATTTCTGTATGGATAAAATGGTCAACTGTATTAAGCAAAAAGCAATAGAAATGTAGAGCACATTTTTCCAGTGTCTTTTTCATTGAGTATACAGAGAAAGCAGAAAGGAAGTAAGATGGGAGCGACAGATTGATTTTTCCATTTATAACAAGCCTTTCTATATTGTTATTAAGACAATTTTCTATCCAGCAAGCTATATCTTCTAAGATTCCACAACTCTAAGTCATAGTCATTCATCATTGATGTGAAAGACTATCAAATGTATTTTGTAAATATAAGTGCATTTTGTCACTTGAATCTGTCTTATCTGTTTCAACACAACTATTTTAAAAATAGTTTTGCAGCTTACTTGAGTTTGACTATTTCTTACAGATTCCTTCCACAGCACTATAATCAGACAGCATGCAACACCTATAGCCTAACATTATGCCTTTCCTGATTTATTTGGAAAAGAGTTGCATCAAGAGAAACTTATAAACAGGATTTGTTTCTCCCTGAATTACTCAGCACTTAACAATATAAGTTTTTAGGTAAGATCTATTTGACAGAAGTCACTATTCTTGATGACATCTAGTTGGGCTATGAAAATATATTTTATTCAGTTTTTTTTATTTGCTGGTAAAGGTAGCATCAGAGGTCAAAGTGCAAGTGATATAACCAATGCCACATAGTATTTGCTTTTATACCAACCTAGATAAGAATTCTATGTCCATATATTACTCTCCTCTAATCTATTACTCTCCAGAAGTCTCTAGTCTTCAACTCTCATTTTCTCATTATGATGAAAATGGAATTTGACACATATGGGGGAAATTAAAAACTAGAAATTTGACACATATGCAAGAAGAATGGGGAAGAATGTCTTATGTGCTTTACATTGAGAACACTATGTTAAAACTCAGAAGTCTCACCATGGTTAAATTTATTATACAACTTTCCTAACATCAGTACATCAAGAAGTTTGGGTATAGTTATTCAGATCCAATGCAGAGTCAGAACAGCTGATTTAGTATATTTCAGTCAATAAGACCAGCAAAGCAGATTGAGGACAAATCACAGGTCGATGTTTCTAAACAATCATAAATATGCAAGATGGATCTGAGGACTCCTGGCCCAATGTAAAGGACAAGGATAGGAAGGAGGAAATGTGTTTTTTTTAAAAAAAAAAATCTTCTGTAGCTTTCAGAGAAGAGTCAGGGCCTTACTGCAGCAAAGAGTTGCTTTCTCTTAAACTGACACATACAAAATGTTAACTCTATAAAATTAGACATCATGATTATAGATTAAGAGCATTTGCAGATGACTTCGTTGTTACCTTAACTCAACCAGTACAATCAGCTATAGGTTTAAATGGATATAATTAGCCAATATGGACAAATGTCTGGATTTAAAATAAATAAACAAAAAACAAAGATAATAACTAAAAACATGATGGCAAAGCAAAATGAAGAACTAGAAAGACTAACAGGATTTGAAATAGTAAAAAAGGTTAAATATCCAGGGGTATATATCACAGCCTCAAATGTAAAATTATATAAAAATAATTATGAAATGTTATGGCAAAAAATACAGAAAGAGATGGAGAATTGGGGAAAACTACAATTATCTCTGTTGGGAAGAATAGCAGCAATAAAAATGAATGTTCTACCTAGGTTTCTATTTTTGTTCCAAATGATACCAATACTCAAGAAAGATGAAAATCTGAGGGAATGGCAGAAGGGTATTAATAAATTTGTCTGGGCAGGGAAAAGACCAGGAATAAAGTTAAAAATAATGCAAGATATACATGAAAGAGGAGGTCTTTAAATGCCTAATTTAAGATTATACTATGAAGCAGCTGTCCTAACAATAATTAGTGACTGGATTAATTCAACAGAAGAAAGAATATTGAATATTGAAGGATATGATTTGTTATATGGCTGGCATGCTTACTTATTATATGACAAAAAGGTGGATAAGACCTTTAAAAGCCATATACTAAGGAATGCCTTGTTACGAATTTGGAAGAAGTATCAATATAAGCAGTGATGGGATTCAGCCAGTTCGCACCACTTCGGGAAAACCGGTTGTTAACTTTCTGAGCAGTTTGGTGAACTGGTTGTTGGAAGAAATCATTAGGGCAGAGAACCGGTTGTTAAATTATTTGAATCCCACCACTGAAGATAAGTTAAATTATGAGATACCTATATGGGCAATACCCAGACATGCGTTAGAGAATATAAGTGTAGAACAAAAGCAAGAGGTGATTACTTATAAAGAGCTTCTTAAAATGGAAGGGGGGGTATTGCAGTTAAAATCTTTAAACACATTAAAAGAAGAAAGAATAATTCAAACTTGGTTTCAGTATGGTCAGTTGCAAGCTAGATGGAAAGAAGATCAGAGAATTGGTATCATGCAGAACGAGCAAAATTTGGTAAAACAAATTAGAGACTAAGGTCAAATGCATATAAAAAGATTATACAATGTATTGATAGAAATAGATTCAGAAACGGAATTAGTTAAGGATTGTATGATAAAATGGGCACAAAATATTCAGGAACCAATAATGATGGAAACTTGGGAAAAAATATGGGTTAGAAACGTAAAATTTACGCAAGCACAAAATTTAAGAGAAAATTTTTATAAAATGTTCTATAGATGGCATTTAGATCCTAAAAAGTTGGCTTGTATGTATCCGAATTTACAATCTAAGTGTTGGAGATGTGATTGTGATGATGCTACTTATTATCATATATAGTGGACTTGTAAAAAGGTTAAAGCATTTTGGATTAAAATATGGTGGATTATCCAAACTATTCTTAAAAAGAAGATAAAGTTTACTCCACAATTGTTTTTGTTGGGTATAATCACAGATTGTACAGTTATAGAGACTAAATTGATTTTAAATTTAATAACTGCAGCTAGACTTTTGGTGGCGCAATATTGGAAGAAGGAAGATTTGCCTACTATTGAAGAATGGACATTAAAAGTAGCGAATTTGGCAGAAATGGCGAAGATTTCGGCATATTTGAAAGATCATTCACAAGAAAGATATATATCGGAATGGAGAAGAAGGATTGATTATATTCAAAACAAATATCAGACTAAGAAGTATCAAATAGCTTATGAATGAATAGAAAAATTAAGAGTATTTATGCTTAGTTAGTAAAAGGGGAGTTAAAGTGTGAAGGGGGGGATAGGAATCCTTAGTTTATTAGCTTAGTTTAGCATATGATTGTTAATTGTTATTCCCTGTATTTTGTTCTGGGAAGTTCGGGAGGGGGGGTAAGGAAGGGAGGGAGGGATGGGGAAATACTTGTAAAAAAATTTTTGTTTTTTTTTTCTTTCTGTAAAACTCTTTAATAAAAAAAAAGAGTTGGAGGGCAAAAAAAAAAAGTTAACTATCAATATAAGGATTTGAAAATGTAGCGGGCACTAGCATTCCCAGATAAAAGAGGTGTCACACTTGTATGTCATAGGCTTTCTGGAACATAGGATTATAGAAATATTTCATTCAAAAGCCTGAATGAAAAACTAATATCACTTCAATTTCTATTACCTATGCAAAGGCCCGTGATGGCAAACGAGGTGGCATGAGTAGCCATATCAGTGGGCATGCGAGCTCAGCTCCGGTGGGACCAGAAGTCGGCAAATGGGCCATTTCTGGCCTCTGGAGGGCCTCCGGGTGGGTGGGTAGGGAAGGCCGTTTTCACCCTCCCCAGGCTCCTAGAAAGGCTCTGGAGCCTGGGAAAGAGCAAAAAATGGGTCTTCCAGTCCCAACGGAAGTTGGCAAACTCTGGAGGCCTCCAGGGGGTTGTGGAAAGCCGTTTCTGCCCTCCCCAAGCTCCTAGAAAGGCTCTGGAGCCTGGGGAGAGAGAAAAATGGGTCTATCGTGTCATCGCGTGCCAGGAGTGGGGGGGGGGTTGCACGCGCATGTGCGGGGGTGGGGCGCATAGAATTATGGGTGTGGGCACAGGTGCGCATGACCCCTCTCCCCCCCGATCCTGGCACGCGATGGCAAAAAGGTTAGCCATCACTGCAATAGGCAATTGGGGCGGGGGAGTAATAATTATAGAATGAAATTGAGATGTTTGAATCAAAACCTTCAGCTTCATGTCATGCTGCATCTGAAATCATAAATTCTGGATTCTCTCTGGAAGAATGGGCTTTTGACAAAATACCATAACTCTGGATTTTCTGTTTCCATTGGACACTATGTGAGAAGAACTCATCTATATCTGCTGAATCTTCATCTGCTGAAGCAGGAGTTAGGCAGAAACTAGGTGGCGCCTCAGGAAATCTAGTTTTTCTCAGTAAAGCAAATCTAACTTCAGGCCGGAGCTCATAAACAGATGGATTTCTTCCCTGAAATCCTCTTTAATTTGTAGTTTTATATTTCTAACTGTTGGATGTTACTGTAGCAAATATCTGCTCTCTTAATCAAATCAAGAGCCATTTGTGTCATTTTTCTTTCTACTTCTGCCGAGAAATAACTGACGTCAGGGAGAATTTCTTTCTTTTTTTGCTTGAACTACATACACCAACTGATGGGATGGTCGATGGATATTAGGGGAGACGTACATTTTCTCTGGGGTGTGTGTGAAATGTTATGTGTTTAATGTCAGATGTTGCTATCTTTGGCAAAAGTGTGAGTAGAAAGGTTGCTTCTTCCCTGCAGTTGTCTCAGCTTGTTCTGTTACAATGAAGGCTGAATTGAATCCTTCTATTAGACCTTCAGACCTCAGATGCCCCTGGCCAGTTCCTCACTGGCAGTTTATAGCACCTTCCAGCACCATCCCACCATCCTGTTGCTGAGATATCCATTATGAAGACCGGTTTTCTTATCACCACGGTGATACTCAGGTTGATGTTAGAAGATGCTATCAACCACCGGTGAAGAGGAAATGACCTGGGTGTCTCAAGTGCAATGCAACAGGAAGCCTAGACTTTAATCCCTTTCCCACTTAGGTAATTCCCACCAGGCTCTGAGGCTGGTAAAAGGAGACAGCAGAAATACAGAATCTCTCTGATGCTGTTGCTTCCTCCTTCTTCAGTAGCAGGGCAGCACATTCCAAGGCACGGTTTAGGAATGTTTCAGAAGGTCTCCCCAAATGTTGAAGGTCTTCCATCGGAAACTCTCACACAATAAAACCGGAGATCGGGCAGAACGGAGAACACAGCCAGACGGAGTCAGGTCTTCTCCAAGCTGCGTGACCAACGATATCGTTCCGCCTCTCTCTCTCTCTCCCGGCGCCTCCTGTTGAAAGAAACCGGGAGGGTTGCACGCACCCTCCCAGTTCGCTGCCATCTCGACTTCGATCGCTCCTTTCCCAGGTGAATTCCGCTCCGCATCCTCCCGCCGGGGATCTGCCTCTCCCGGTGCTGCATTAGGACCCAGAGAGAACTGCTCTATTCCTGGCCCAGTGCGCCTGCGCCAAGTGTCCAGAGACCGAACTAGCTGGATTAGCGGCAAGAACGGCGGCGGCGGCGGCAGAGGCGGCAGCAGCTACCAGCAGCACCAGCAGCGTGTTCTCTGGCAACGGAGCCTTCAAGCACCACCTGCCAGAGCTTTCGGGCAGCGGGCGCGTGGGAGGGAAGAACAGAGGGAGAGCGAGGGCAAGGCGCGCCGATCTTCCCGTCTCTTCGCAGCACAACCCACCTGCGGCTTCAAGCCTTGCTCCAACCTGCCTGAATCGCCGGCTCCATCCAGCCTGTTGTGAAGGAGGAATAAATCGCCTTGATTTATTCCGGCTACCCGGTCCCCGCATCTCGTTCCACCTTCTGCTTCAAGACAGATATAAGCCAGCCAAGTCCTCTCTCTCTCTCTCTCTCTCTCTCTCTCTCTCTCTCTCTCTCTCTCTCTCTCTCTCTCTCTCTCTCTCTCTCTCTCTCTCTCTCTCTCTCTCTCTCTCTCTCTCTCTCTCTCTCTCTCTCTCTCTCTCCTCGAGAGGCGCTTCCTTGGCGAAGGTATCGAGCGCTGTCCGTTCAGCACCACGCTACCGTAAACCCCGGCAAACCCCGTGCCTTGCGTTTCTGGCGCTTTTCTTTGCTCAATCCCAGGAGGGGCCCTCGAGGCGAGAGCTGCAGGCGCTGAGGGCCGCTTTTTGGGCTGCCGCGAAGTGTGAACCCGCATCAGCAGGGCGGGCGCCAAAGAAGACACCCAAGAGAGGAGGCGGATTTCGTGATCTTTTCTTTCAGCTGGGGGGGGGATTATTAGATACATCTTCCCCCTCTCCCCCGCCCGCCCGCCCCAATATTAGTTGTTGCTTCATCACCTCCATCGTTTCTTTTTTCAGAGCCTTTGAATTTCACGTGCTTGTTGAATTTCTGTCCTGAAAAAAAAAAATCGACACCAGGATTTGGATTGCTATGTGTTGAGCTCTTCTGAAGAGCTGCCTTTTTTTTTTGCGCCTGCTCCTGCCTCTAGGACTGAGGTACCGAAGGATTTTGTTCAGCGTTTTCAGGAGATTTAGTCTGCTGAACATTTGGTATCTGCCTTTTCTTCCTCCTCCTCCTCCTCGCACTGTATTAATTTGTGTGCTTGTGGTGAGTGCATGTGTGGGTTGTGTCTGTAAAACCCTATTTCACTGCCCTTAGTGTCTTGTTGCAGGCCCCTATTGCCACCCTTTGCATCTTCTTTGTAGGTCAGCTGTGTGGCACTGGAGGTATTAATTGCCACAGCTCAGCAAGGAAGCAATTCCTCACCCACAACCATACTTACCTCCCTAACAAAACACCCCTCACAATCTCTGTTCTTGGAAGGAGCCTTTCATCAGCATATTCTATTTATAGGCACCTGAACCTTACATTTGCATGCTACTCTAAGAGCATGTTGATTTCCTAATAAAGAAGTTGAATCTGCCATCATTAACTTTCACTGGTACTCTTGATTTTGCATCACCTGCTGTGAAGGATATAAGTGGCTAAGAACAGTGGGCGTCTCTTGCCCACATGTCTAAGGTATCAAGTTAGTTACTGATTGCAGATGATTAGCCACCCCTTATGAGCTTGCTGTGTGTTGTGCTTGCTTGGATGATTCCACGACATGCCTAATAAGAGACGAGATGGGCCAGGGCGATGAAAGTGATCGTATTGTGATCAATGTGGGAGGGACTAGGCACCAGACTTACCGCAGCACTTTACGCACCTTGCCTGGCACCCGGCTGGCCTGGATCGCTGAGCCAGATGCCCACAGTCACTTTGACTATGACCCCCGTGCAGATGAATTCTTCTTCGATCGGCACCCAGGTGTCTTTGCCCACATCCTGAACTATTACCGAACAGGTAAGCTGCATTGCCCAGCAGATGTGTGTGGACCTCTATATGAGGAGGAGCTAGCCTTTTGGGGCATTGATGAAACAGATGTGGAGCCTTGCTGCTGGATGACCTATAGGCAGCATCGGGATGCTGAAGAGGCCCTGGACAGTTTTGGTGGAGCACCTCTGGATAGCAGTGCTGATGATGGAGATGCAGATGGCACAGGAGACTCAGGTGATGGGGAAGAGGAGCTGGAGATGACTAAACGCCTGGCCCTGAGTGATTCCCCAGATGGAAGGCCTGGGGGCTTTTGGAAGAGGTGGCAGCCTCGGATCTGGGCACTCTTTGAGGATCCCTATTCCTCCAGATATGCAAGGGTAAGCCATACAAGTCAAAACCCAGACTACTTGTTTCCAGATCCTTTAATCTGGTGTTCTTTAATCCCTATTTGTATTTCATGTCCTGCATGTTCTTGCATATACTGTACTTAGAGACAGATAAGGAACAATACTGACTCTAAGACAGACACCACACAAAGTTAGCCCTTTGGAACAAGGGCAGATACAATGGCACTTTTCTTGCTTGCTTTTTTTTTATTTTTTTGTTTGTTTAGGAGGAGAAAAAACATTCCAACAAGTTAAATTCTCACCAAAGAAAGAGACACCTTCCAAGACTTGCAAGTAATTGCCTAGAACATGTCTTGTGTCAGGATTCCTCTTTAACTTTCATTCCATTTTTCTTTCCTTTCAACAATATTAAGAGAAATTCATTACTAAAGCTTCTTAGTGGAAGACCTGTGTCTTAAAGTTTTTGTTGTTTTTCAATGAACTGCAATGGCACTTTTATCTGATTTCCAAGACAAATGGCAGACACAATGCTCCAGACTTAGTTTTCTCAATAATAATCGCATTTTCATTTGGCTAAAGCAATTCGCATCAAGATATGCATGTAAACAATTATTTCACTATAGGGTAAGATGACTATTCTACATTCTGCTCACCAACAGTTACAGGCAACAGAAAAGGAGTTTTATACTCAGCTTATCACTGGGATTGTGATCATGTTAGACAAAGGATTGTCAGAATAGATGTATATGGTGTTGTGAGGACACACTCCTTTGTGCTAAAATGAGAAAAGATTTTGTTCTCTTTGATGTCATCAAAACACATACTGACGTCACTGGGGGCTGACTCAATCACATGTGGCTCTTGCTGCAGGAAATATGGAGAGAATGGAATAATGGTTGCAGGAAAAATAGGGTTAATTTTAGTATCTTTGTGGCTATATGTGTACATAATCACATACTTATAAAACTACACATGAATGCAAACCCACAATTATTCATCTGTTGTTGGCATTTCTACATTTTCCTTATGCATTATATGATAGTTTTCCCTCTCCCTCTTGCTGAGGCATGTTTTTTGGTGTCTGTCTGTCTATATGTATGTATATCCATGCATGCATACAGAGATGCATGCATGGGCATACATGAATGGCCAAGCATGAATACAGAGAACTAATTCATTGCTTGATTGATATTTTCCATCTGGAGAAGTGGAAGGCTCTAAAGCACTTCAGAAGCAATTGTTGATTATCTAAAGATGAACAGAAAATTTGATGGGAACAACAAAATGAATTATTGGGTACATTAAACCATTTTTGTTATTTACTGGAAGCATTTTGCTCAGCCAATATCTCAGAATAACTGGTGTGGTGCCAGTTTGGCAAAAGAATAAATGAGATGTTCTGTCTGGAAGCGAGCCCCAAGATGATTTCTACACTCTCTTGTAGGTGACATTGTTTTTGTTGTGTCGTTTCTTCTGAGATTCCCTGCTGAACTTAGTGAGTTGAAAGTAGTGAATCTTTAAATAGTAGGGAACAGGAAAAGATTAATTAAATATTTACTACATCATAAAAGCAAAAAGTGTTATGAAGTAGCAACTTTTGAGTCCTAATCATCTTTCCCAGGAGAATGTATGGAAGCCAAGCTGGGGGCCTTTTCAGGTGAATCTTGCTGGCTTTGAGCAAAATTATAGGCATAAATTGTTTTCTGTAAAATCTACCCAATGCCTTGCCTCTCTAGAGTTGCTAAATTACACATATGCATCAAGATTAGATTAGATTAATCTAATTTGCAATTGTTTATGGAAAGATCAAATTCAGTGCATTTTAGGAGAAGCTGTAGTTTGTTGCTAAAGCTCACGCTTTGTAGACAGAAAGCTGCATTCCTAGCAGCTTCAGTTAAAAACTGTTTCAGATATTCTGGAATGTCCTGCTAGAGTATAGGTAGTCTTCAACTTATGACCTCAGTTGAGCCCAAACTTTCTGCTAAATGAGACAGTTGTTAAGTGAGTTTTGCCCCAGTTCACATCCTTTCCTGCCACAGTTGTTAAGTGAATCATTGCAGTTGTTAAGTTAGTTACATGGTTGCTAAGTGAATCTGGCTTCCCCATTGACTTTGCTCGTCAGAAGGTCACAAAATGTGATCACTTGACCCCAGGACTCTGCAACCGTCATAAATATGAGTCAGTTGACAAGTGTTTGAATTTTGATCATGTGATCATAGGGATGCTGCAATGGTCATAAATGTGAAAACTGGTCATAAGTCACTTTTTTCCATGCTGTGGTAACTTTGAACAGTTCTAAGTGTAACTAAGTGAACTGTGAACTGTTGTAAGTTGAGGACTACCTGTAGAAGGCAAAGTAGAAAGCATAAGTGAAGGTTCAAGTCACTAAAGGTTTAAGAGAGTCAGTAGAGGAGCTGTGGTCTATAATATGCATTGTTTCGTGCATTGCCTGCATCAGTTTTGATAGTTCATATTCTGGAATTCTACTTTATATTCCTTTGATATGGTAGGCATGTGATTTGATTTCTTCTGTTAATAGACCTAAACTATGTGTATATAGTCTTCATAATATTTATTAATATGCAGATTTTGCAAAGTTTCTGTAAAGAAGCATAAATGTCCATGCAGAGAGCTCAGTCTATCCTGTATGTTCACAAGCTACACATTGAAAATATAGTAATGGACACTTAACAATACTGTATATCATACAAAGATCAATCAATGAATATGTGTATAAGAGACTACTTGGATGAATGATATAATTTAGCAGCACATAGATTAACAAACCTCAACCCACCTAAAATGCCATTAAAAAGGGAAACTCATGTAGATTGCTTTTAAAACATAAAGCATACAAAATAAAGCATTTATCTAGCAAAGAGTCTCCCAAAAGTATTAGCAATAGCAATAGCCCTTAGACTTAACTCTTCATAATGCTTTATAGCCCTCCAACAATGTCAGCATATAGCCCCCAACAATCTGGGTCCTTGTTTTACCAATCTCAGAAGGCTGAGTCAAGCTTGAGCCAGTCAGGATCAAACTGCTGGCAGTTGGCAGAATTAGGTTGCAATACTGCATTCTAACCACTGCGCTGCCACAATAACTCTTTATTATATTTTTTCCAATATCTGCAGTTCACATGCATAATGATGATTATATATTTAGCTGTAACCAATTTCCAAATGGCACCCATATTCAGATAAAACTCAGATCTACGAAGTGTTTAGAGCTCTCTTATTTAGAGTTCACGGTATTTTTTAGGCTGTGGAGTTGAGTCCAAGAAAGAGATATTACAGTGCACGAAGCATAGCTGTAGTAGTAATCATCACCATTATGCTCATCCTGATATTGAATGAAATGATATAGCTTCATCCAGGCCAAAAAGAATGAGCCTTCATTATACATCTTTCCAGTATAATCTGCATTATATATTCCTGTGCAGAAAGCAGAATGTCTTGACTTTTCATTACTGACTTTCTGCAATGGATTCATCTATGGGGGACCCACTTGTCTCACCCCCTCATATTAGATAGTCAAAAGAAAGGGTTTAAGTTGAAAAACTGCTATACAAGTGTGCAGACTTGTTCTAGGGGTGTGGGGGGGGGGGGAACCAGTTCCTGGTCAATGTAAATTGAGACATTAAGGATTTAATTTTAAGGGTTTGAATGTATTACAGATTTAATTTCAAAACCTTACATAATAGATTTCACTTTAATATCAGAGCATGTGTTACTATCTTAGGACCAAACCAATTAGTATTAAATAGATATGCTACAACCTAGGAAAACACATTCTACCTTCATCTTTGAGACAGCCACCTTCTTCTTCCTGATATATAGGCCAGCTTTGCTCCTATGGGCTGATTAGTGGTTACGAAAGACGCTATAGAGCACTACGCACCAGAACAACTAGACATAAGAACAGTTTCCCCGAATGCCATCACTCTGCTAAACAAATAATTCCCTCAACACTGTCGAACTATTTATTAAGTCTGCACTACTATTAATCTTCTCATCATTCCCATCACCCATTTACTTCCACTTATGACTGTATGACTGTAACCTTGTTGCTGGTATCCTTACGATTTATATTGATGTTGTTTCCTGATTGCTTATTTGTCCCCCTATCATTAAGTGTTGTGCCTTATGATTCTTGATGAACATATCATTTATTTTATGTACACTGAGACTTATGCGCCAAAGACAAATTCCTTGTGTGTCCAATCCCACTTGGCCAATAAAAATTCTATTCTATTCTATTCTAAATAGTTATTGTTCCTAGAAGTTGATGGAAAGGCAGGAAAGGGAGCTGGCTTAGGAAAATATGGATTAGCTAGCATCCTAAATATTGTAATTGCATCCCTTGGCTCTTTTCTTTGTGGCAAGTTCCCGTTATACTAAAAATAGAAACATTAGGACCAATGGTTGTAGCAACTGTAAGGTATCTACATTGGTAAAACCAATACCATAATAAGACACATTCCATGACACCCTGCCTCCGTAATTTGATTATCCTCCTTATTGATTCTGTTTGTCCAATCACCATCATTCTACTTCATTTCCTGGCTTGTGCGGCAGGCAAAATCTCTTCCTTCCCCTTGACCATTGCCCACAACACCTGCCCATCCACACTTGCCTTGGGAGTGGGGCAGAGTGAGCAGAGAGGAAATCCTGGGTCAGCACTTCCTAGCTAAATTAAACAGATTTCAGATCAATCTTAGCATAAATGAGCGGCTTTGGCTTTTAGGATTCCCCCCCCCCGATTTTGAGATTTTTCATCTCTTGTTCTGGGGTGAACTACTACAAGGAGAAATGTTGCACAATGTGAGAGGCCCTCGTGGACTTGCAGATAGATGGCAGCTGTGGTCAGGAGGGTTTTCGCATAACTTCACGTAACATGCCAGTTTCACCCTTTCCTGGGCTAGGAGGCGCTGCTCACGGTCACTCATGCTTTTGTCCCCTCCTGAGTGGATTTAATCCAATGCTGTAACCAGGGGTGAAATGTAAAATTTGTTACTATCAGTTCTGTGGGTGTGGCTTAGTGGGGAGGGTAATGTGACTGGGTGGGCGTGGCCAACTTTTTTTAAAAAAAAACTTTTCAAAGCATTTTTTCTAATGCTTTGAAAAGCCTCTGCTGATCAGGCAACTCAGCATTTTTTTTACCACCTCTTCGGCCAAGAGGTTGCAGAAAAAAATGTTTTGAAAAGCCTCTGACGATCCCAGCTAAGCTGCACAATCATCGGAGGCTTTTTTTTTTTTTACTTTTAAAAGAGCCTTGGTAGTACAGGGGTTTAAGGCACCCTGTTATTAAGCTTATTAAGACCAGCTGCCTGCAATTACTGCAGGGTTCGAATCTCGCCAAGGCTCAAGGTTGACTCAGCCTTCCATCCTTTCTAAGGTAGGTGAAATGAGGACCCAGTTTGTGGGGGCAATAAGCTGACTTTGTATAAATATACAAAAGGATGAAGGCTATTGCTGAGCACATTGTAAGCCGCCCTGAGTCTTCGGAGAAGGGCGGCATATAAATCAAAATAAAAAAAAAAAGCATTTTATCGTCGGAAGAGGTTGTAGAAAAAATGCTTTTAAAAGTAAAAAAAAAAGCCTCTGATGATCGTGCAGCTCAGCTGGGCATGGGGGAGGGGGGCACAGGGATTTTTGCTACCGGTTCTCCGAACCACCCGCCGCCATCGCTACCGGATCGGGTGATCCGGTCCGAACCGGGAGCATTTCACCCCTGGCTGTAACCCCTCCAAAGTAGACTCAGTTAGAAACCAAAGTCATGAATGCTAAAGAAACCGAATCTTGCAAGTCTGAATGAACTTCCCCCCTCCCTCCTTAATCTTCTTGAGAACTAGGAAGGGTATTTGTCTAAGGTGCTTGCTCAGATTACAGTTTTGCCCTGGACTCAGTTTTCTTTTATTTGATTGTTGTCTCAGTGGTTGCCTCCCATTCCTCAAGGGTATTCTTTCTGCCTATAACAAATGTGCTTTACCTTGGGCTACCCTTGAAAAGTTTTCTTAAGCTGCAGCTGGTTCAGAATGTGGAGGCACTGGCAATTATAAGGGCATCTTGGTGTGCTTATGTTATAGCTCTGTCCTAGGAGTTGCACTGGCTGCCAGTGTGCTTCTGTGTGCAATTCAAGATGCTCACAGTCACCTATAAAGACCTATATGACATGGGGCTGTTGTGGGACACCTTCCGTTGACTGTCTCTACTGATTCCATTTGGTATGGCAGGAGAGACATGCTACAGGTCCCATTAGTTAAGGAGTATCATCTTTCTGGATTCAGAAAATCAGAAAACACTATATTCCCACAGAGAAAAGATGGGCCTGATTCTGCCAGTTTTTCATAAAGTCTTGCTTGCGTGTGTTCTCAGACATGGAGGCCAAACCATTAGTTGGTAAAGTTGTTGATTTATAGCAAACTGGTTTTAAGGCCAGGGTTAAAGCTGCTATCTGTGGATTGACCCACTACATCAGTTTTCTTCTGATGCCAGGAGTCTTTGGATTTTAGGAGTAGAGGAATTGGGGGGGAGGGGTAAGGGTGTGGCTATGACACTTGTGGATTATTGTACAGGTTAAGCCCATCTGTCCCCAACTTTAAGGAGTAGTTGTTGCACTTGTAGCAGAGTTATTCTGTCTTCATTAAAAATATTGATGCATGTATTGTGGGTTTTATGTTATTTGTATGTTGATTTTAAATGCTCTTAGCTGTCCAGAGTTGCCATGGCAAAATGGATGGCCATATAAATTGAATTAATTAATTGATGAACAAATAACTGAATAAATCCATCACTACATTAGACTGTTACTTAAGAGGCCTAGAAGGCCATGTTCTTCTACGATATCAGCCCAATATTAATTGGACTTTCTTTTTTTGCTGTCTAGATATGTCATATAGAGTGATAACATTTGTATTAACATAATCCCAGGATCAGCTTTTGGAAAACTTTTACATCACAGATGTTTGCACAGTCTGAAGCCACAAGCCTCTGAAAGTTGTTAACCAAATTGCAAGTGATTAAAGGAGCAAAAAAAAAAAGCAAATAAATAGATTTTTTTTTTTTTTGCTTGGAGTGGTGATTGATTGATAAAATTTATAAAGTCACTCATCTCATAAATGTGACTCTGGGCAGGGTACAATGAAAAATGCCAGTTAAAATGCATCTTATATAATAAAAGAGAGTGATAAGGGGAAGACAGAATGAGCCAGGAAAGCATCTTTTCCCCAGTATGATGAGTAGCTAATTAGGTGACTGAGCTATTTAGTCTGCACAATCAATTAATTAAAGCCAAATGGTTACATTAGAAGTATTCTGAAGATGGAACTTCAAATGGCCTAGAAACAGAATTCCTTGCCTGTAGTCCCTACCCAAATCCAATTCTGAATTCTGAAGAGTAGCTAAAAGATATGCAGCAGAGGAAATCTGGTGGAGGAAGTCAGTTAACCCTAAATGGGCAAGGGTAAAGCCAGTGTCCAAATTTATAGGAAGAATCTTTTCTCTGTGATTTCTATTTTTCTCTCTTTCTGATACCTCCTCTTTTCTCTTTCTCTCTTCCAAGCAACAGGCTGCAGGAAAGCATAAGAGATCTCAACTGTTTAAACTAGGCAAGTGGCACGAAATTAAGTGGAGGATTACAAGATTCCAAAAATGCTCACCCTAGATTTTATGTGATTGCCTAACTGAAGGAAAATTTGTGTTTACGGACAAGGCTGATATGAGTAACCTGCTGTCTAATAGCCTTGTGGAGGAGATGGGCAGCAAATAATCAAATAAATAAGCAATAAGCAATAAGCAAATAATCAAATAAATCAAATTTAAAAAAAATAATCAAACAAACAAACAAGCCAACCAGAATGCATATGCTTAACAATAGGCTAGATTAATCATTCTAAAAATTCAACATATATAAATTTTAAATGTGGATGGGTGGGATTAATTACATATTTAAATCAATACTCAAGTATGAGAACTATTGTATGGTACCGCAAATAAAATATTTCCTTAACTAACACCAGCCATAATTAATTCCTAAACAGCAACAACAACACCTCTAGCTGCTACCATTCTGGTTCATCACACCATCAATCATTCCTACATTGTTTACATTGTAAACATTTCCGTGAGCATAAAATATCCATTAAAAAAGAATGAGAGAAGTTCCCTCCATGGGAAAGTTGTGCCACAATATAGTAAGTTTGCAGTTGAGGCGTCTACTCATGTGAATCAGGTTGAGAAGACTTGAATTTGGATCTAGGTTGTGTGTTTTTTTTTTAATCTTTCACAGTCACCTCATGTGTTTAATCTTGGGTAAGTCATCTTCCTCAGTTTATATATGGAATGATGTACATCATAAGATCAAAGCAGTTCAATACTTACATTTTTAGGTGTAGGAGATGGCCAGGCTGAGCCCAAAGGAGAGGGTCAAATGTGTCATAAGTCATGAGTCCCTGTGTGCCCACAAGTGATTTAAGTCCAGCTCACTTTGAATGCTTTCTTAATTCCTGTTCATTTCCTTTCACCATTAGTAGCTCAGATTTTTGCAGAGAGTTTAAGCTTGCCATAAATCTTTAAACTCATTTGAACTGCCTGAATCTCCTGATTTCCCTAGCATGTGACATCAGGACTACATTCAAAGATACATCCAATAACATAGCAATGTGATAAATACTTATACATTTCAGTGCACTCACAAGGAAGCCATGATTGATTGCCATTTCCTTTTTCGCACTTTTTTGGGGGGGGAAGGGAGGAAAAAAAATAATGTTTGAATGGTGCTTGGGGTAAAAACACTTACAGTTAAAATGGAAAAGCTCTCAGCAACATATGAACTTTCACAGGTTTTGTGTAGAGGAGGGACTTAAAACAGGATTTATAACTTTGAAGGCAGAATATATATTGCCTGCAGAAAGTCCCAGATTTAACTCCGACATCTCAAATAGTTGGTGGGAAAGACTTCTGCCAAAACTCTGGCAAACGTTATCCAGATAGCAGACTCCGTGGAGTAGATGAATAGTCTGATATGCTATGAGGCAGTATTTTATGTTTTAAATTAATTGAAGTGCTTCGCGAAATGAAATGGGAAAATTAAAATGAACATCCTTGCTCAAGTCCTATTTTATTTACTTGCTTGCTAGACTGAGAAATTGAAAAAAAGCATACTGAGAGATGACAGTGACAACCTGCTCCGATATCATGCCAAGAAGTAATGCTGACAGAAGTAGAGCTGAAGTTACTCTACCCTGAACAGGAGAGAAATGATTTTTTTTCACGGAATTTGCTCTTTTTTTCTGTGTGTGCCTACAAGTCAGTCTTGACTCCTAGTGACTGCCCAGATGAGTTTCTGCTGTTTTCTAGGCAAGATTTTGGAAGTGGCTTGCTCTCTTGCCTGCTTCCCAGGACTGAGAGAGTGACTGGCAGTGGTGGATTTCAAAATTTTTTACTACCGGTACTGTGGGTGTGGCTTGGTGGGCCTGGCAGGGGAAGGATACTGCAAAATCCCCATTTCCTCCCCACTCCAGGGGAAGGATACTGCAAAATCCCCATTTCCTCCTGATCAGCTGGGACTTGAGAGGCAGAGAATAGATGGGGGTGGGGCCAGTCAGAATTTTTACTACCGGTTCTCCGAACTACTCAAAATTTCCACTACCGGTTCTCCAGAACTGGACAGAACCTGCTGAAACTCACCTCTGGTGACTGGCCCAAGGTCACCTAGTTGGCTTCATGCCCCAAGTGGGACTAGAACTCCTGGTCTCCTGGTTTCTAGCCTGTGATTTAACTGGCTCTCATAGTTGGTTACCAGGATATAACTAACTTTCAGATTATATGCAAATAGAAATAACCATCATCCCTAACTCTGAAGATACACAAATGAAAGTCATTTAATGTGTGTGTGTGTGCACGCGCGCGCGCACACACACACACACACACACAGATATGCATAGACATTCCATCAACAAATTCCTACCCTAGCATAAGCGATCGTGGTAGGCATATTATATAAAATAATGGTGCATCTCACTATACAGAATGCAAAAATCATGCGGCTTCATTATCTCTGTCAATTTTATCCATATATTTGGAAAGAAAAAAACAATAAATAAAATAATGTGTCATTTTTTTAAAAAAATTGTTAAGTCATGATGATACTAATGAAAATGTTAATACTCTGAAAAGCAACTTGAATTGTGATGCTTAATACTTGATGGTAATTATTTAAAATGTGATAATTGGGAATAAATTAGAGATCAATCCTACTCTTAGTACCAGTCTAATAGGACCAGTTCTACCATTGTTCTTATTCTTACTGGCAATATTAGGGTATTCCTGATTTTATACCGGGAAAAACAAAGTGTCTGGTCCAAACCCACCAGGGTAGTAACCAGGGGTGGGTTCTACTTACCTTTACTACCGGTTTGCAGAGGGGCCACGCACGCGCGCTTATTTTGCTCGTGCGTGCACGCGCTCTTCTGCGCAAGCGCAGATGACGTCGGGTTCAGTGGGCGGAGCCTCTTGCCAGTTTTACTACTGGTTCTATAGAACCGGTGCGAACTGGGGGCAACCCACCACTGATAGTAACCAATACTATTGTTAAGTGGAGACTTGAACCAGTGTTTCTTCAGTCCCAGATTGATAACTTAGCTATTGTACCATATTGGCCAAGTGAGGTAGTGTGGAAGAAGTTGGAGTTCAGCAGAAATAACTCCCAACTCTGCCATACAATGTAGCCTGAACCCACTAAACTAGGTTGCTGCCTTGAGATGCAGTAGAAACCCTTCTCCTACTGCTTGTGTTTGAAACAAGATGCAATGCTTCTACAATGGTATCTGTCTAAGCCCCCCTCTCCAATTTCCTTCCTCATTTTCTTTCCTCATTCTCATATTCACAGATTTTCCATGCTTCCATTCACCCTCTCTCTATATCTCAGAATATGGGTCTGGAGAGATTTAAAATATCCCCCTTCCACTACTACTACGGAGAAGAATGAATAAACATACAGTAGTGGCCAAAATTGTGGAAATCTTTTGGGAAAGATCGGACATAAATACAATCGAGAGAGTCCTGAGATATTTTACAAGAAGAGTCCTCCATTCCTCTAACCGCAATAAAATACCTTATGCCACCAGACTCCAAATTTTGGGCTTAGACAACTTAGAACTACGCCGACTTCAGTCTGACCTAAGCATAGTACATAAAATTATCTGCCACAATGTTCTTCCTGTCAATGACTACTTCAGCTTCAACCACAACAATACACGAGCAAATAATAGATACAAACTCAAGGTAAACCGTTCCAAACTCAATTGCAGAAAATATGACTTCAGTAACAGAGTGGTCAATGCCTGGAATGCACTACCTGACTCTGTAGTTTCTTCCCCAAATCCCCAAAACTTTAATCTTAAACTGTTTACTGTTGACCTCACCCCATTCCTAAGAGGTCTGTAAGGGGCATGCATAAGTGCACCAGCGTGCCTACTGTCCCTGTCCTAATATTCCTTTTTACTTACTCTTTTCATGTATTCAAATTATGTTTATACTTTTACCTGTTATCTTATATATGCTTGACAAATAAATTTAAGATTATGATTATGAAAAGTGTATTTTCTAAAACCAGCTAATAACACCACTTTTTTTTTGGAGTAGTACCATAAAATTATATATCAATGGAAAGATAATTTAATCACGAATGTAATGCAATAACTTTTATGAAGGATTTACTATTAGAATAGCAGTTACAGTATAAAGAAGAAAAGTGAAACATGTAGAAAAAGCAAGATATACAAAAATCACCACCATAGAAAAAACGAGATATACAAAAATTATCCCATCAGTTAATACTTAGTTGCGTAACCTTTAGCATGAATTACGGCCTTACAACGTCTTCCCATGGAGTGAACCAAGTCTTTTAGTTCTGCAGCTGTTATAATGTGAAACCAAGATTGAATGATTGCTTCTGTTAACTGGGTTTTATTGTTGGGTCGCTTCTGACTAACAAATTTCTTTAGTTGGCTCCATAGATTTTCAGTTGGGTTAAGGTCTGGGCTATTCCCAGACCATTCCAGCAGTGGAATATGATTATCTTGAAACTCCCCCCCAAAAAAAGTGGTATTATTAGCCATCAAACCTCAAAAATACACTTTTCCCAAAAGGTTTCCACAAATTTGGTCACTACTGTATATTATGGTATCACTGAAATATGCCTTTTTGGATCATCTTTGGACCAGTGAGGGAGATTACAGTCCATAAGTGAAAGCCATCTTGACAGGATTAGAAGGGTTTCATGGATTGGCTACTTTAAAGAAATGCAATAAAATTCAACTAACAGTAAAAGTGTCTTTATGCTCTTTGTCTCTTCCTTCCTTTCTATGTATCACTGTTAGACATTTAAACTGTAAATCCAATAATCTCTAGTCCACAGATTCTCTGAGCTTTTGCTCTTTGACTCTGAAGGAGAAATTCTGTGATTTATCTTCTCTTTCTCTCCCCATCAATATGTCTGCCTGGCACTTTCTGAAGTCAGGAAATCACAATATCAAAAAAAAATTCTACATATCTGCCTGTCATAAAGCACGAGAGAGAATGCTGGGAGATGCTAAGAATCCAAAGGTTCTTCAAAGAGTCTAAATTTTTTTCTAGGCCACTAACACATAGGCATATTTATATACCTAGGGTGACTCTCAAGCTAGGCAAAGTATATATATATTCCTATTCTGAACAGTGAGGTGGGAACAGAGCCTTTTTTTAAAAATTAAAAGGGAGTTTCCTTTATGAAAAATCAAAGAGGAAAAAGTTGAAAAGAAGAGGGCTTTTTTCCCTTGCTCATTAATAAGATTGTTCTACCCATTCAGTTGATGTTCCTTACTAACATGTAATTTTAATTCAGAGTATGCTTCATTATAAGCTCTAGCTTAAAATGGCAATTAATTACTCAGCAGCTTTCTGGTATAAAGTAGGTAATAAACAATCACCCAAGGAGAGAGTATGTCATTTTGAGTTTTGTTTTGTTTTTAATTTGTAATGTGAATGTAATGGATCTAGTCTTACTATGCTCACGTTTGCTGCCAACATTCCCATTTAAGGCAGAGAGAAAGAAAGAGAATAATGTCTCTTGGGTTTAAGGCAGAGAGGCACACAAATCTCAGTGACACAGTTATTTTTTTTAAAAAAAATACATTATGCATACTCAGATAATTTGGGATAATTTCAAGCTTTCCATGGTTAAAGTCTTTTAAAAAGTAGATAGTTCATAGATGTAATTTCGATAACTGTTTATATTTAGTACCAGCTCACACTACTCTTTCCAGAAACTGCTAGGAGAAAAATTGCAAAGATCTAATTGTAAGGACTATAAAGAACTGAAAAATCCATAAACGTGCTACATTTCTATTACAGAAAACCCTGATATTTTACCAGAAATAATAAGAAATGCTAACAAAATTTATTTTTATCAGTTGTAGTTAAATGTTAGCTTCTATACTTTATACCCAAATTAATTCTGACAATTATATCTAGTACCCTAAAATGAAATGAATCCAAAAGATTTCTTAACACATATTTTAACCAGCAGGCATCCAGATTTTTCCAAAGACAGCTAGAGATCTCTAATTAATTGCACATTTATATTTAATTCATATTAGCATTCACTGAATTTTATTTGCTTTACTTTCTTTAATTAAACAGCAAAAAGAAAAGGAAAAAGGAAAAGTTATACATACATATATAAAATACATACATAAAACTTCAACACAAAACCATTTAAATCAAGGATGTTTGTTTCACTATAGTCTACATCTATCAGCAACTGTTTCCTAAGTCTCAAATAACATCAGATCTTCAGCCTACTAAATAATTGCGATTATTATACATGTATCTTTCCAACACTGAAAGACGTGTCTCTTAGCAGTAAGCATAATGGAGATAACCCATTTTTACTGTCCATTCGTTCATTTCCATATAATACATATTGAACTTCCTTCCAGGAATCCAAATATGGATATCCCCAAAATAATTTTTTAAAAAACCCTTTTTCTACTATATGTAATTATGTCTTCCAAGAAAATAGCACTTTTTGTAACATATTTTGTATCCCACCTTTTAATGTTTTTATAATTAACTCAAGGCCACAAACATATCCAATGCACCTTCCTCCCTCTTTTTTCACCACAATAACAATCCTGTGAGGTGGATTTGGCTGAGACTGACTGGCCCAAAGTCATCCAGTCGGCTTTCATGGCTAAGGCAGGACTTGAACTCATTTATTTATTTATTTATTTATTTATTAGTTCGATTTATATGCCGCCCTTCTCCGGAGACTCAGGGCGGCTTACAATGCTTTTAAGCAATAGCCTTCATACTTTTGTATATACCTGCTTAGTAGGGCTTTTGCCCCTCCCAAGCGGTGTTCTATTTTATATAAAGTCAGCTTATTGCCCCCACAAACTGGGTCCTCATTTTACCTACCTCGGAAGGATGGAAGGCTGAGTCAACCTTGAGCCTGGTGAGAATTGAACTTGCAGTAATTGCAGGCAGCTGGCAGCTAAATACTACTTTAACAGTAGTTTAGTGCACTGCACCACCAGGCTCCTTCTATCCTGGTGCCCTTAACCACTAGACCAAACTGGTTTTCTACGTTTGAATAAAATATTGCCATTGCATCTCATGCAAAAGGATGATTTACTCATTCCTTTTCAAACGCAATGAGATCCAACGAACCTGAAATATTGTTTTCTCGTGACTAAGTCAATCTACAATCAATTGACATTCTTACATAGATGTTAACATGGTCTCCCATCTTGCATTCAGCTGTCAATATCTGCACATCAAATTGATTTATTGACAGCAAATACTTACAAAGACTATTTGTGGGTTTTTAGTTTCAGCCATTTGATAATCAGGTCTAACCATTTAAGTCTCTCTTAAGCTGAAAATTGATATGTCAGAATTTGTGACTATGAAATATAGAACATCTGGATTATCGTCTATTAAAAAAGACCTTTCATGTTATAAACCTGCAAAGTTTATTTTATGTGATGTTACATTTGTGTCAAGGAAAATTGTTGCTAAGTAAAGAGAGAATGAGTCCTTTATTAAGATTCCATTTATGCCAGCCTGCTGCATTTTAAAATAAGCTGGAATAAAAAGCAATTATCAACCATTTTGAGGATTTTGTAATTAGCTTTGCAGTTTTTATATACTTAATATACCTTGCTGCTTACTGAGCTGAGTATTTTCTACTGAGGAAATTACATATTATATACTCCTACTGCAAAGAAAATTCATTCAAATTATTATCACAGGATGGATAAATGTTAGATTAAATGTGTTTTAAAATTAGTTGGCATCTTTATCTCTGATCCTTCTGTTTCAAATTTTAGCCATCTTGAACTGAGTAAGCAAAGTTGACATTAACTAATCTAGGCTCTTGAGAAAGTGCTTTTTCCCCATTTCTCTATGTACCGATAAATATACAACTATATGATGCTGGGCAACCAGTCTTGGTTTTTTAACCTTATGAATCAGTTTAAGACAGTCAAATTTATTTTTGAAGTTTCTTTTGTTTCATAAAGAGTTGCCATATTTTTTCTGTCACTAACAACCAAATCAAGGGCAAATGGATCAGGTTTCAAGGGATTCTTATTTCCTTCAACATGATTTATACATGGCAGTGCTGCCCAAGTTAATCATGCCAAAAAATTAAGAATAAATCTTTGCTCCAAGATTTTTTAAGGTAATTGCTCACGAAAAGCTTCTTTAATAACAGTATGTTAAAATTACATGATAATGACCTGGAATGTGGGGAAAATGTAATAATTCTGTAATTTTAGTGAGCTGCACAAAAAGCTGTAATGTAGTTGCAGCAGATAATACTCCTTCAATAATCTCTTGTTCTGTAGCATTTTTGTTACCTGTCTGGGCTCTTGGATCAGATAATTCAGATAAACAACTATTTCAATATTTAGCAAGATGTGGTAGATATTTGAGCAATTAATTTGCTTTGCTAACCTTAGTGAGAAGCGGTGTAGAAGTGAGCAAAGGCTATCATGTTTTCAAACCCTTTGGCTGTGTTTAGTTTTGGCTCCAGCTAATATATTCATAAGGGCCAGTTTGGTGTAGTGGTTAGGCTAAGAACAGGAGCCTGTCAATTCTAGTCCTGCTTTAGGCACAATGCCAGCAACTGGGTGACCTTGGTCTAGTCCTTCTCACTCACTCCTACAGGATTCAAGGGCAAATCACTTTTGGAAAACCTTGCCAAGAAAACTACAGGAACCTTTTTCAAGCAGTCTCCAAGAATCAGGCATGATTGAATGGAAGAGATAGAGATGGGTGAGTGGGAGGGTGCGTGGGTGGGTGGATGGATGAAGAGAGGGGGGGAGGGAGACAGAGACAGAGAGAGAGATGATAGATGATGGGATGGAGGGATGGATAGAGAGGGGGAGGGGGAGACAGACAGAGAGAGATTATAGATGATGGGAGGGAGGGACAGATGGAGGGATGGAAGGATGGACGGACAGACGGACAGACAGACAGACAGAGATGATAGTTAGAATGCCTTACTTAATTTTCACATGCATGAAAGGATATTATATACAGCAATTTTTCTTCACTGAGGTCTTTATTGTTCTTCCATATCCTATGGAATAGTTTTGAAAAGGAAGCAAGGGGCAAGAGCTTCATCATTAGTTTTCTTTGGTTAATTTATGGAAGAGAATATTTATGACGCAAATCTCTTGTAATACATACCATGTTTAATCTTCCACCCCTTTTCCTCAGATTAACTGATACCAGGTTTTACCAGCAATTTCACCAGGCTGCAAAAAAAAAAAAAATTGTCAAGGATAAATATGTATAAAGCTTAGTGGGACTTTTTTTCTGGGAAAAAGATATATAGGATTGCACAGCAACTGCAGCAGATGCTTAATGTCTATTTGATACAGAAATGAAAGAGTTGTTTTGAGAAACAAACACATTCATAGAACTATACTCAAGCAGTAAAGATAACTGTAGTTGCACTGACTGGTCTAAGTGTTTATTCCTTTAAGAAATCCCCAGAGTATGTGTGACTTTATTAAAAGACTTAATGTAAATTTAAATCACTATGGATTATTTAAAATGTTAGCTACATCTAGGCAGCAATAAATCAATATACCAAAGTGCACTGGGGCTTCTTGAGAAAAGCTCATGTGGGAAGACCATTCCATTTTGTCCTTTCATGAAAATATTTTTGTCAAATATTCTGTCAGATGTAAATGCCTTATTCTCCAATGTGTAAATAATGTATATATGGAACATCAGAGGTTAACTTATTCTTTGGACTTTAATGTATTCATAACTTACCACTCCCATTCCTAACTCCACCCCTTGTATATATAAGGAGCCACCCTCACCATTCTAACTGCTTCTACCTTGAATATTCGGTGAATATAGAATGCCTATCATAATTAAAAAGAAATATATTTAAAGCTCTAACTCCTATTATCTTTATTGAGTCTGATCCTGAAAATATTGCAACAAGCTGGTAGCAGAGGATGGTTAATTGACTCAATAAGTAATTAAAAATGTCCAAGAAAGATAGGCCCAACACCAGGGCCTACAGCAAAGAAATAGAAACTGATCAAGAGATGACCAACGAATCCACCAATGCGATTTCGAGAGAATCCGAAGAATACACCACTGAAGAAGAAGAACTAATGAGTGAAAATAATGACCAGAAAGAAATCGAAATAGAAAATAACGAACTCAGGTCAGAAATATTAAAGATACTAAAAAGCCAAAAGAATGATGAAAATCTCATCGCGGACCTCCAGGAGATGCTAAAGAACAGCGGAGCAGCGAGAGAGAAAAACGTCATTAAAGAAAAACCCAAAGATCAAAAAACCGTAAGTGAGATGACTACTGAGAAAATAGTTGTTAAAAAGAAAAGATGTGATCCCGCGTGAAATTTTGAATGGCAGCCATCTTGGTTTCAACGAACTTCAAAAGAGAATGGAGCAGAGCCAATCAAAACGCTCAGTTCAAAATCTCTGGCGCGAAAAACACTATCAGACGAAGAAAGTGAGAAAGAAGTCTCAAACTCTTCAGATGATTCAAAATCAGAAAGTGAAGACGATTTAACAAAATCTCAAGTAAAATCAGCAATGAAAACGCTTTTTGCTGCTTTTGGGCCAAGACTGAAAATTACCAAGACATCTACGAAGAAGCAAGAAATCAAACCGGCGACTCAAGACCTGCACGCTCCCATCCTGACTTCGAAAGCGACGACGCCCGAGCCCAGAGAGCCATGCCGATTTCGCCCTACACCACAGACAAGATCGTATGCCAACGCACACAAAAAGAAGAAAAGAACCGTCGCCACCACCAGAACCCCAAAAACCGAGCCAGAGACCGACTCATCTGAGGAGGAGCGGATCGAGAGAGCTGAAAGGGAGAGAACCTTCCACGACGCCACCAAAGAAGAAATGAGCAACGCGCATGTGCGAAACTACGTAGACGACCCAGAAGGACTTGAACTGGCCAGAGAACCGCGCAGACTCATTGCAAGCATCCCAATGCCGTTCTGTAATTTCCTGCACTTGAGAGATCACGGACTGCCCCAGGTTGTAAGTAATGGACAGAATAACGTAGGTAACTTACCCAGTGACTTCCCAAAACTTAGAATTGATGGCATTAATTTACAAGAGTGGTATCAACAGCTTCAGGTTATTTTCATGAAAGAAAATTTACTATTCTTTATAACTAGCCCTCCAAGAAGACCTTGGACTTTAAAAATAGATTGTTTACATCATAGAGCATTTTTCATAATAATATCCAGCGTGTCTCCTGCAATGTATCATAGCATCAAACCAAACCTAACTGTATCAGAAATAATTCAATGCATGTTTAATCTATTTCACAGCGATAGCGTAGCTACAACCACAAGAATGTCTAAGGATTTCTTTTCCTCTAGAGTAAAACCAGGGGTTTCTATAAGTGAGCATTTGATAAATCTAAACAAAATAAGAGCTGAGCTACAATTGAGGGGGGAAGTGATTTCAGATCAAACAATGAAAAGTGTTATTATCAATTCACTTGACCCATCATGGGATAGCTTTATGTCACACTTAGATACCATTAATTTGGGATATTTATCCATAGAAAGTCTATCTAACAAATTGATAGCAGAAGACAATTCAAGAAAAAATCGATCCAGTAACCAAACAGACCACAAACCTTTTAGGAAAGTAGTCTTTCAAGATAAACATAATGAGGCCTTTAGATGCTACAATTGTGGATCCAGGGAACATGGTAGAAGAGACTGCCCCAAAGTCTCAAGAGAGAGACATAGGCCAGAATATAGGAGCAAATATAATTACAGACAATCTTCCACAGATAGACACGAATATAGAAGTCCACCAAATTACAAAGAAGGTAGAGGGGGTAGAGAAAATTCAAAAGAGAGGAAATCTGGGTCACTGAATGGGCTAAATAAACAAGACAGCACCAGAACACAGCAGGATGAGAATAACAATTGGCTTATTGATTCTGGTGCAACAAATCACACCACCAACAACAAAAGTATATTATCTTCATTTATAGAAGATAAGTTTGTGATAAAGGTAGCTAATCAAGAAAAGGTTCAAGTACTAGGCAAAGGAAATGTGACCTTGCCTGGTCTAGGGAAAATAGAGGGGGTATTATTAATCCCAGAAATACCTCACAACATACTAAGTGCCATAAAATTAAGCAGAGAATCTGATATCAATATAGTTTTCTCAAAAGGGAAAGCAACTATAGAAAAGAACAAAACAAATGTAGGTACTGTAATGATAAAAGGAGGTCTACCCTATCTGATAACTAAAGAAAGATGTTTACATAACATTGATTCAAATATGGAAGATTGTATTGAAGCAGATGATGAAAATGTCAGTAACAGTGACAATGATGAGTGTAGAATAACTCATGATCACAAAAATACATACAAGGAAAAGAAACCAAAAATAGGTAAACCAATTCATGATGAGTGTGCTCACATCTTACACAGGAAGTTAGGACATGCAAGCTTTCCTGTAGTACAAAAAATGACTGAACACGCAGAAGGTGTCAAAATAAAAAATTGTGAAAATTATTTGGAATGCTCAGTATGTAAATCCACCAAACTAAAAACCAGTCCCAGACCAAAAAAATCTAACAGATCAACTAACAATATTTTTGATTTGGTACATATGGACTTAGTTGGTCCATTAAGTCCCTCAATTACCTATAGAAAACGTTACTTCCTAACAATAGTGGATGACTACAGCCGATATGGTTTTGTTTACACATTAAAGCACAAGGATGAAACATTTCAGAAATTTAAGGAATTCTACAAACGTATAGAAACACAACATAATATCAGAATAAAGCAAATTATGACAGATAGGGGATGTGAGTTCATGTCTAAAGAATTCTCCCAATGGTTAAAGGATAGAGGAATGTTACATTTCACGTCCAATCCTTTTTCTGCATTTCAAAATGGAGTTGCAGAGAGGAAAAATTCCACACTACAAACCATGATTAGGTGCACATTAGAGGATGCTGGTTTAGGCAAACAATTTTGGTCAGAGGCATTACATTATTCAAATTACACTCAAAATAGAACCTGGTCCAGTATTGTGAATAAGACACCATATGAGGTGATGTACAATAGAAAACCCAAATTATCACACATGCACATATTTGGAGTCACTGCAGACGTACACATACCTAAACAATTGAGGAGAAAGGGAGAAAACGTATCCAGGAGATTAAGATTCATGGGATACGAAACTGGAACCAAAGGGTACAGATTTATTGATAGTAATAACAAATTTATAGTATCCAGAACAGCTGTGTTCCATGAACAGGCCAATTGGTCAAAATTGCACCTTAATGAAATATTTCCTAATAAATGTAAAGATACGATATCTTGCGAGGAAGGAACAACAGAAAATCAAAATATTAACAAAAGTAAGAACAAAACCAAAACTTGGACTAATAGTCAGCATAAAATAAAGACAGACACATTAACAAAAAAGGAAGCTAGATATTTGCATGATAACCATAGCAAGCCTGAAAGAACTATTAGAAACAATAGAAACCAAATACCAAATAAATACAAAGATTACATAATGCATATGAATGGAGAACAAATAACACCTAATACATATGAAGAAGTATTGAAACTTCCACATGAAGAAAGAGAAAAATGGGAACTAGCTATGGAAAAAGAGATGGAAAGTTTACAAGGATTAAATGTATTCACACCTGCGATCGCACCTAAAGATAAAACAATTATAGGTACCAGGTGGATTTATAAAATTAAGAACTTAGAAGGAGGCAACACCTTATACAAGGCTAGACTAGTTGCACAAGGCTATGCACAAAAATATCCAGAAGACTATACTGATACATATTCACCCACAGTGAGAACAGAGAGTGTCAAAACAGCCCTTGTAGTAGCTTCTGCACTCAATCTGGACGTATTCCAATATGACATACAGACCGCATACTTACATGCAAAATTAGATAAGGAAATATATGTAAGAGCACCACACAGTCAATACACTAATAAGAACGAAATTTGGTTATTAAATAAGAGTCTGTACGGATTAAAGCAATCCGGCAAAAGATGGTACGATTGCTTGGTAAAAGTACTTAAGACCATGGATTTCAACGCCACCACTGCTGATAACTGTTTCTTTGTAAAAAAGAGTAATGATCATATTGAATTTGTATTAATTTACGTGGACGATATTTTATACATTGGAAAGCATAAAGAGAGCAGGGAAATCTTTGTAAATAAGTTAAATGAACACTTCTCACTGAAATCCCTGGGTAAAGTGAATAAATACCTTGGTGTGCAAATTAACAAAACTAAAAGGGGATTCAAACTTACACAGAAAGATAAAATCATCGAACTCCTAAACAAATGTAACTTAAATAATGCCAAAACCTGTGACACCCCTATGCAAACTGATTTTCTTAGAAACACTGATGAATCTTCCCCTGAGTTTAAAGACAACACATTTTACAGATCAGTTATAGGTTCACTCCTTTATATATCTAATTGGACTAGGCCAGATATTGCATTACCTCTCAATCTACTGTCAAGATATGTTAGTAAACCAACCTTGTATCATTGGGAAGCTGTCAAAAGAATTCTAAGATATCTGAAGGGTACATTAGATTTTTGTTTAATGTTGGAACCCAATAATGACAGAGAACCAAAAATTACTTGTTATGCTGATGCAGATTGGGCTGGTGATACATCATGCAGAAAGAGTACTTCTGGTTATGTTTTTCTATTGAATGATTGTCCAGTTTACTGGTATACTGGTAAACAAGAACTAGTAGCCACTTCTACTACAGAAGCGGAATATGTTTGTTTGTCCAAGGCTGCAAATAACCTTGTATGGTTCAATGATCTGATCACTGACGTTTGGAAGAAACCCACTTTACCATTTATTATGCATGAAGACAATAAAGCGGCCATTGAAATATCCAGATCCGATGCAATTGGACAAAGGTCCAGGCATATTGATATAAAGTTTAAGCATGTGAGACAACTGTCTCAAGACGGATTCATTAAAGCAATACATTGCGATACTTCTGAACAATTAGCTGACATATTAACAAAACCCTTACCTTCTAAGCAACACAAATATTTAACTTCTAAATTATATGTATTATATTGTCCTGAATCAGAATGTAATTGGTGTTGTGTAACGAACCGGCATTTAGAGGGGGATTTGTCAGATGTAAATGCCTTATTCTCCAATGTGTAAATAATGTATATATGGAACATCAGAGGTTAACTTATTCTTTGGACTTTAATGTATTCATAACTTACCACTCCCATTCCTAACTCCACCCCTTGTATATATAAGGAGCCACCCTCACCATTCTAACTGCTTCTACCTTGAATATTCGGTGAATATAGAATGCCTATCATAATTAAAAAGAAATATATTTAAAGCTCTAACTCCTATTATCTTTATTGAGTCTGATCCTGAAAATATTGCAACATATTCATCATCATCATCTCTTTTATTTCAACTTATTTCTTAGGAATGCAAATGTGTGCACACCTACTGAGCCACATAAGCAGCTTATCCCAGCAACATAAGTCTCTGCAAAATGTAGAAAGATGTGTCAGATATCTCATGCTGCTACAGGATTTGCAGGTTGTCCATTGCGCCGTGGCAGCTATTGTTGAATCTTTGCTTTTTATGACACAGTCCCAGAATTGTGATTTCAAAATGCAGTAAGTGACTTAAAAAAAAAAAAAAGCAAGGTAACTCAGTAAACCTTTACATAAGATACATCAGAGAAGCTTGTTCAAGAAATGGAAGAAAGAGCTGGCTTTTTAAAGGTATGTCAAGATTCCTCTTCCTAATTATAGAACATTGCTAATTATTTTGCAAAATGAGATTGGGGAATACCCTCAGTTTAGAGAGTCTTACTAGCCTTGCACAGTCTTATGTAGTCATTTGAAATTGCTAACTCTATGAATCATGAATGCTTTAGATTATTGTCTAAATTAAAATAGTGACCCAGTAGCCCATCTTTCGAGTGCTCTTCTATCCTGAACCCTAGTGAAACAATTGACCTTTGGGAACCTCAAAATCTTCAGCCAATCTGAGCAAAAATTAAACACAAAACATGTCAATAGAAAATCACTTGGTTTGACTTCTTACATAGCTGAATAACTACATGATTCATTAGTATATCCAGCCCACATTTTATTTACAAGGTACAGTGTCTAAGCAATATAAATATAGTAATGCAGCTTATTGAATTTAATTTAGACTGGATAATCTAATTTGTCATCTAGGGATGAAGGAAAACAGATATATTTTTAATATCCTAAAATATTTCCCAATAACAAAATGATAGTGTCTATCAGAGTTTGGGAGGAATAGAAACTCATCTAGTCAATTCAGATTTGGAACCTACTTATTTTTTTTTACCATAAGTTCAAACACAAAATGAGCACAAACCCAAGACTTATGTCAAGCATATTTAGCCTCCTCTTTTAAGTCAGCAAAAAACAAACTACTCTGGGCAGGAAAGACTGAGAGAAAAATGCTAGAAGCTGGTCAGTAAAAGTGGAGAAAAATGATTCCCTGCATAGCTGAGTTTCCTATATTTTACAAAGAGGAACTAATATTATTAATTATTTTTAAAATATTAACTGTCATTCTACTAGGAAGGAAGAAGGGAGGAAGGAAGGAAGGAAGGAAGGAAGGAAGGAAGGAAGGAAGGAAGGAAGGAAGGAAGGAGGTGCCACAGAGAATCCTAGATTCTCCTTGAGAGTCCAGTGAACTTAAGGTGGAAGAGAGGTTTTGAAAGATTTTGAAAGGCCTCAGCACAAAATATTGCTTTGATCTCCCTCCCATACAGTTTTCTTTCCATTGAATATTCCATGGAATATATAAAGGAGCCCAAACACTATAAGAAAATAAAACAAATAACAAAAATACCCAGGCTGGGAAAAGCCCACATGTAGTTCTCTAGCAAAAGATTTCTTTTCTTATGGAAGCCAAGCACGGCGGACTGTGGTTAAAAATCTGTATGACAATCTTTAAAATGGATTCTTCACAGAACACATGGAATTGTCCCGTGGTGACTTATCCTGTGGCAAGATGGTCATGCCGGGTTGATGGCAGCGAAATTGCTGTAACAAGTTGAACACGGCGAGTCATCCTAGCCCAAACCAAGGCCCTAGTAACATCTGTGGAGAGATGTCCATGGAGATTCTCAGTCATCCAGGTCATGGTTGTCCCAAAGGTGCTTTTTCAAGAGGCAACTGGATTTTCTGGTTTTTCTTTGAAGACATTTCATTTCACATCCAAGAAGCTTCTTCAGCTTTCAGAGAAGCAAAACTTCTTCAAAGAAAAATCAAAAAGTCCAGTAGCCTCTTGAAAAAGCACTTTTGGGACATCTGTGGAGAGGCCTTCAGACTGTGCGAGGGATTTTAGTACTGATAGTCCTCGAGTTACAACCACAATAGAGCTCCAAATTCCCATTGTTAAGCAAGGCAGTTGTTGTGAGGGGATGCTGCAATGCTTGTAAATATGAAAACCAGTCATAAGTCACTTTTCTCAGTGCCATTGTAACTTTGAACAATATATATGAATGGCTGTAAATCAAGGATTACCTGTAAAATAAAATACATAATTATGCTTGTTTGGACAATTCCCACATCTGCTAATCCACCTTGTGATGTATTGTGATCTGCATAATATCTATTCTCTGCATGAAATGGTAGAACCATGATTGTAAATTAAAATTATATTCAGCAAGGCACATTAGAGAATAAGAAGCAAGAGGGTAACAATGGAATGGTTTATCTTTGAGCTAAGATCATTGATTATTGGAAAGCAAAGGCTGGGTTTAAAGAAAGGCAAGACAAATACTAATCTCTTACCTATTTGATCATTGGTACTTTAATTACCAAAAAATGTTAAACTGCCATTAGCAATTTCTCTGCAAACATGAAGTCTTGAATGCAGGGGTGAAATGCTCCTGATTTGGACCAGATCGCCCGATCCGGTAGCGATGGAGGCGGGTGGTTCAGAGAACCGGTAGCAAAAATCCCTGCCCACCTGAGCTGCACAATCATCAGAGGCTTTTTTTTTTAATTTTTAAAAGCATTTTTCTACAACCTCTTCGGCCGAAAAATGCTTTTAAAAGTTAAAAAAAAAGCCTCTGATGATCGTGCAGCTCAGCTGGGATCTTCAAATGCTTTTAAAAGCCTCTGATGATCCCAGCTGAGTTGCCTGATCAGCAGAGGCTTTTTTCTTTTAAATGCCTCTGACGATCCAAGCTGAGTTGCCTGATCAGCAGAGGCTTTTAAAAGAAAAAAAGCCTCTGCCGATCAGGCAACTCAGCTGGGATCATCAGAGCCTTTTGAAAGCATTTTTTTACAACCTCTTCCCCAAAGAGGTTGTAGAAAAAAAGGTTTTAAAAGTAAAAAAAAAAAAAATGGCCACGCCCACCCAGTCACATTAACCCCCACCAAGCCACGCCCACAGAACTGGTAGTAACAAATTTTAGATTTCACCACTGCTTGAATGGCTCCATCAAGAGTAGCCTTGGTAGTACAGTGGTCTAAGGCACCCTGTTATTAAGCTGGTTATTAAGACCAGCTGCCTGCAATTACTGCAGGTTCGAATCTCGCCAAGGCTCAAGGTTGACTCAGCCTTCCATCCTTTCTAAGGTAGGTGAAATGAGGACCCAGTTTGTGGTGGCAATAAACTGACTTTGTATAAAACATACAAAAGAATGAAGGCTATTGCTGAGCACATTGTAAGCCGCCCTGAGTCTCCGGAGAAGGGCGGCATATAAATCAAATTTTAAAAAAAGAAAAGAAAAAGAAAAAGAGGCAATTCTAGCCCCCCCCCTCCTGCCAGCCCCCCTTTCTGGCTCTAGGGATCTGGCTAGCATAAACCAGCAGGATTTGGGATAAGAATATAAATTAATATTATCACACCACATCTAGGATTGTTATATTCTTCAGAATTACCATGAAACAAATTATTTTCAGTTGGTCACTAGCCAGCGGCTCTGATCATATTCATAATCTTTCTTGCATAAAGATGAGACACTTCAGAAGCTAACTAGAGTCAAGGAAGCATAATTTATGAGGCACTGCAGAAGATTCTATCGATAATTCTTGCAAGTCAACCATTCAAAATATTGAAATGCATGACTGGCGTGTGACATACAAGAATCTGATCCATAAATGTAGTGTGTGAGCCAAAGAGAACTGGGGAAAAAAATCAGAAAAGATGTGAGAGAAAGTGCAACAGAATACAGGAAGCGGGAAGGACAATGTGATGGAAAAACAGGCAGTGTTCCACTTACCCCTTTGTAACTACATATGTAAAGGAAGATTTATGTATCCAGTAGATAGTTCAAGTTTAAGTAAGTCAGATGAGAAACAGCCACAGTTCTTTAATTTTGTAATGTATTGTTGTGGCCCATCAGCGGCCTGTGCGGATTGTAGCTGATTCTGACAGTGAGGAGGCTGGTGTGGTGTAGCGACAGCAGCCTGTGCAGCTGGCACCCGAGTCAGACAATGAGGAGGCTGGAGAAGATGTGGTGCCAGAGGCAGGGATTCAGCCAGGGCCTTTAGAACCTCCAGAAGCTCCTTTAAGTGAAGAGGATGAAGAGGAGGAGCCTCTTCTCGAAGGCTTGGGGCTAATTGGCCACTCCCTTAGCCTATTTAAGGAGGAACGCCGACTGAAGCAATTTGTAGGAAACAACTTTAGTTCACTCTACTTCGCCTCTGGATTCTCTGAAAATTGCTTCTGGGCTTTCTGCCAACCTTAGTAAGATTGTGATTACTTTATCTTTGGTTTCTTGTAGGCTGTTAAGAAAGTTTATTAACAGCCTTTGTTTTGAAAAAGACTGATTTATTTTAGTAAATTATGTTTTGTACAAACTTTGTGTGTGCTGTGTTCTTTGGGATCCGTAGCTGGGGCAGAACAGGTATTATCTTTTTAGGCAACATTACATTCGAATTTACATCATCCTTGAGTTCCCCAAACATTTTCAACTCAAAGTTAATGAAAGGGAGAGTTGATTTGGATATGTTGGGTTACAAAAAATATATATATCACAGCTATATCCTATTTTGAATCCCACTGGGTTCAAAAATAATGTTAAGATTGTTCATATATCAGAAAGAAAATCTTCAGTTAGGTTCATGCATGCACATTTTGTAAAAGTGATGCTGGTGGTACCAGATATTGAAATATGCTTGCATAGCAGCTACATTTTATAAAGGCTATTTGCTGTTAGAGAATCTGCCATTTACGTATCTTTGTGAATTACAGTATTGCTCTCTGTCTAAACCATCTTCTAATAGGGTTCTGTTCTATTAGAGCAGGGGTGTCAAACTCAAGGCCTGCGGGTCGGATCCAGCAGTGGTGGGGTGCTTAGATCTGGCCCGTGGGGCCACCCTGGAAACAGCAAAGAACCGGCCCTCAATGTCTCTGCCAGTGAAAACAGAGCTCGGGAAGGCTGTGCACGTGCTCCGTTTTCACTGGCAGAATGCTAGCAAAACAATTTACAAGCAAAAGTGGTATTTGATCACACAAATGATGTTGAGCAGGCCACGCCCACCGTGTCCATGCCCCCTCTCCAGATCAAACACAATCCTGATGCGGCCCTCAATGAAATTGAGTTTGACACCCCCGTATTAGAGCCACTAGTTTAACTATCAGACACATATAGAGTTTTTGAAATGCACCAAGAGACTCTACCATCTGGCTCCTATGGTGTTAGACACACAGTATTTATCTTTTTAAAGTTTCTTTGTCCTTGTTGATTCAGAAACAAGCTTACTACAACTTAAAACAGGCCAAAATAATAACAAAAGCCAGCAAAAGTAAGTTAGCAGAACATTTTCATAATGAAATCACATCTACTTTTCTCAAGGTTTATAGCAATAAGTGCTTACCAAGCCTATCTGAAATAGGGTGCACACTTTCATTTCAGATAGATGAAATGGTTCCTTCCATATTTTTTTCCATCTAATTATTCACTTAATAATTTATGCCTCATATTTAGATTGATACCATGTTTGGTTAATTTAAGATAGCACAATCTTCCTTCCCAATTATTGTCATATCTTTTGGGATCAATTTTTATTTTTATTATTTTATTCATTAATGTAATGGTAAAGCTAATGCAGGTAAAATCATACACACAAGATTTGAGTTCTTCGGACAATATTATCAATCTTTCATCTTACCGCTTTCTGTCATTTGCTGAGAAATACAAATTATTTTGACCCATTTTGCTTTTATGGTCCCTCCTCTGGCATGGATTACTGCCTGATGCCAAGCTAAAGAAAGTTGGATGCTTTCTGTTTTGATGGCTGTCACAAAATATTCCTTGCATTTCATTTAATCGTTATCATTAAATTCTGTTTCTTTGGAGCACATATTTATTTGATTCACCGATATTCTCTTCCACATTGACGGTGCTTCCTCCGTCGCATCTGGATTTGCAAAAGGACACTTATAATTCATGAGATTCATATCATCCATGGCTTCCTAGAAAAGCAGTCCTATTTTAATTCTTTGAGGTTTGCTGTTATAGGACAATAGAAAGAATTATCTGACATAAATAATGTTCCCAGCTCTTAAAATAAAAGTATTGCTCACTTGGGTGGACCTGTGAATAGCTGTCTGGATTACTACCAGAGAAACAGAAAAGATGCTGGGCTCAATCCCTCTGAAATTGCAGAGAGAAGAATAGATAATCTTAAATGGTATAAAACAGATCTTTTTTTTTAAAAAAAAGTATTTTTAACAAGGTAAATAGATCTAAATTAGTTAAATGTTCAGGAAATATGTTGATGTTGTAAGCTACCCAGAGTCATTGGACAGTCAGACGGGCAGCATATAAATTTAATAAATAAATAAATCCTTGTTAAAGAGCCATCATTTTAGCTATGGTCTTAGTGTGAACAACCTGTTAAGACTTGCCAAAATATGACATCTTGTATGACAGATCAGAGCTCATTATTCAAAGGTAGGTGTGGTTGCTGAAGGATGAGTGACCATTGTTCTGGCCTGAGGATATTGCAAGAAAACTAAGAATTGACATTGATATTGGAACAAAAGTGCAATGTTAAGAGCTTTTGAGAACTTATGGTAGAAAGGTACTGGGGCTTTTTAAAAAAAAAAAAAAAAGATCAATGAAACTTTGATTGAAACACACCATCCAAGTCAATTTGCAAATCACTGCACAGTTCTGCTTTCATGGAGTAATTTGAATCAGGTAGCTGTGGAACACTCCATATATTCAGGGTCTTTTCTACCCTTGTTGCAGATACTATATAATATTGCAGCTTCACTTATATAAATGCTGATCTCTGAGTGGCAGTGGAAAAGTGTAATGGGCTTTCTCATAAAGACATTAGTTTTATGACCTCTTTAAATTTTCCTTCTATAACAGCTCTTTGAGGAGAGCAAAGTTAACAGAGCTTTGATCTTCATTAACTTTCTCAGTTTTAAAATTCTTTCATATGGGCCATCATAAACTTTAACTTTGCTCTGTCTTTGCTGCAGGGAGGGCATCTGATGGTGACTATTATCTGCGGGGGCTCCCTTTCTTGGGAACAGCTTGCCCCCTGATGTTATACATGATCTTTCAAAGAGCCTCTGAGATAAGAAAAGATCCTATGATCTTCCAGAAGCTTATAAAAATGTGACTGTTCTGGATGACCTTGGGCAGTTAAATAGATCTCCTGGAATGTTACAGTTACTTCTATGGTTGATTTGAACTTTTAATCTACAATCATGTATTATATTTATTGAACTTTGTTGTATGTTATTGTCTGTTGCTCTTCTACACTGCTTAGAATACATTGGTCTACACGAGGGGTATCAAAGTCGCGTTGTCATGGCGGCATCACGTGACGTATCAGGTCTTTTTCCCCCTTTGCTAAACCGGGCAGGGCCAGCACATGACGCACGGGCCACGATGTTTGACATCCCTGGTCTACACATTCAAACAGAAAGAAGGAAGGAAGGGAGAATTACTTCTGTGCTGATCCTGGCAGCACAACTGGACTTTCAACATTGAATGTGGACTTAGCGCTCATCATCCAGATATTGAATTTGGGATTAAACTTTATTCTAAATTCTGCACGATTGGGATAAAATTTCTCAAGAATGTATGAAAGGCCATCGTATGACAGAGCTGGCCTGCTTGATGGCTGAGTGGTGGGTGGGGAGGGGACAGACAGAACTATAAGGCTTTGGATCCCCACTTTCCTGCCCACGAACCATTTCTGTAGCATTGTGTCATAAAGCTCCAGCCTTCATCTGTTGCCTTTACTAATTAAAAAAAACTCAGAGAACTGCCAGGATACTACAAACCCAATCCAACTGAATCCTGCCGAGAAGAGGCCGAGGGGCTCTATCCAAAACCTGTCCTTTCTCAAGCTTACTTAAGTGTTATGCCAACCGTCATGGTATCCTCTCAAATCCATTGGTCAGCTAGGCTGCCTAGTGAGAACAAATCTGTAGTCATTTTTCTGAGACTGCATATAAGAGCCAAGGTTGCCAGTGTGCCCTTCATAGCCTGGCACCCTATCTAAATCAGAGACAAGGTCCCTTGCAACTCTGTTATTCTGAGTCCTTTTCATGAAGGATCAAGCTTCTCAATCAGCTATGCCAAGCATCCAACATTCTATTCGTTTACCCTGCTAAACTGGGTGAGTAGAAGCATCATCTTCAGGTAAGCAGAAAGGCCAGGGAACGACATCTTCCAAGTGTCACATTCCGAGCTCTCTGTCCCAGAAACAGCACGTATGGCAACCCCGAGACGGGACGCCGGACGCTCACCGTTTCGGGGTTGAACACCAAGCCTGCCATTCCAGAAAATGACGTGGGGGAAAAAATAAGAGCTTGCTTGTTAAAATGCTTTTGAATGTTTTAAAGTGAAGTAGAAGTCTTTCTAGAGCAGGCGTCACCAACCTTTCGGACCTCAAGGACCACTAAATTCATAATTGTAAATCCCGCAGACCACTAATATGAATTTTTAAAAAGATAAATAGTATTTAGTGCAATATAAAAAATGCAAATAATTTTTTTCTGACCACCAAAATTTTCTCACGGACCACCAGCTGTCCATGGACCCCCAGTTGGTGACTGCTGTTCTAGAGCCCTTTGCAAACCTTAGACTTTATGCTGGACAATCAGTAGGCAACTGAACTGTGCTTTCCTCTTCCCTGCTAGTTCCCTTTTAAGAGGCACAAGATTAGTAATCAAAGCTTTATTGAAGCTTTCGGAAGTATCTGATAGATACAGTATTTGACAGAGTTACACTATAAGGGATAAGGTTATTCCTTCTCGTATTCATCCCACTCTGCACATGCTATGAATAGAGACTGTATTAGGTTCAATCAATAGTATTTCAAAGAAGGGTGAGAAAACAGTGGAGAAAACAGTGGAGAAAACTGTTTAAAACCCCGGAGAGATGTTACCCATAAGCACAGAAAACACTAAGTCTAATTTGCTTTTTTTCTGTGCTTCTTGTTATAAAATTGTAGTTATAATTGGTTCTTACAAAAATGGGTCTAATATTTGTCCTATTTAAAAATATAATATAATTTCTAGAGTTGTTAACACAGAAGCAAATTGTGAGGTGATTAAACCGCAATAACACCATCATCATTTAGACTTTCTTTTCTCAATGATATTTGTGATGTTGCATGTTCTACTAGAATACCACTAACAAGAGGAGAAAGTACCGTATGAATTTGTGTGTGGTCTGATTTCATAAATAACCAAGCTAGTGGACCTACTTATTCCGGCTCTCACCTCTCGTGCGTCTTATGATGCTTGTGTCACAAAAAAGTTTCTCATAAATTAGTGCCACTGGTATTTTGAAAACATGCTCCAGATTATGTTACACCAATAGTAAAAGAGTAGAATAACAGAGTCAAGAGTCAGTAGAATAACAGAGAGTAGAGAGTCAGTAGAAAGCCAATCTACTACCAGTAGTAGAGATCCAGTTTTGTCTAGTGATTAAGTCGCTAGGCTAGAAAGTGGGGGACCATGAGTTCTAGTCCCGCCTTAGCCAAGAAAGTCAGCTGGGTAATCTTGGGCGCGTCTCTATCTCTCAGCCCAACCATCACACAGGGTTGTTGTTGTGGGAAAAATAGGAAGAGAAAGGTATGCTGGATATGTTCGTTGCCTTGACTCATTTGTAAAACTAAGAAAAGTGAGATACAAATAAATAAATAGTGGATATTTGAAAGTTGACTGACTCTCAGTATTTTGTCTGAAACAGCAATTTAATTAAGGCTGATAGATTGCCAAACATTACTTATTAATTTTCTCTATGAGTTCACGGCAGCTTATGTGGGTAACTCTTTCATTTTATTTCCCCAATAAAACCAGGTGAAATCAGGTAACTCAAAGTCATCCAGTGAGTTTCTATGGCTGATGATGAACTTGAACTTGAGTTGAGCTAATTTTGGCTCAGTCAGCACCTTAACCTTTATGCCACAACGATGTTCCCAAAGATAAAATCCTTAATATAAGTGTCCTCTAGAAATAATTACAACCATCTAACAGTTAAAATAGTTGTTCCTTATACTAGCAGACTGCTGAAGCTGATTTCCTAAGATAATATCTTTTGTTGTCGTTTATGGTTTTCTCTTCCAGAGAAGCACATGACCTGTTCCTCTATCTTTTTGTTTGTTTCTGGTTTTTAAGATATAAAGTGCACAGAATTATTTGGAGTCAGGTGGCCTCTAAGTAATACAAATCAATTAATATAAAAAGCATTTCTGAAGTCCACAGCACAACTTCTGTGACATGTTGAGATTTCCATCTTTATATCAGGCTCTATTGCTACCAAAGTCTAGTGCACAAATATTTCTTCATAGCTACTAAAATTCAGGATTATTGACAAAGATTAATTTAGGCAGCCATGTTGCCCTAAACTTCTTGGTTTCTCTCTTTTAAGTCAGGACAAGTTTCTTCAAGTATACGTGCCCTGCATTTCATTGGCATCACATACAGGGGTAGTCCTCGACTTACAACAGTTAATTTAGTGACCGTTCAAAGTTACAACGGCACTGAAAAAAGTGATTTATGACCATTTTTTCACACTTACGACCATTGCAGCATCACGTGATCAAAATTCAAATGCTTGGCAAGTGGTTCCTATTTATGACGGTTGCATTGTCCTGGGGTCGTGTGATCAGTTTTTGTGACCTTCTGACAAGCAAAGTCAATGGGGAATCCAGATTCACTTAACAACCATATTGCTAACTTCACAACTGCAATGATTCACTTAACAACTATGACAAGAAAAGTCGTAAAATGGGGCAAACTCATTTAACAAATGTTTCACTTAGCAACATAAATTTTGGGCTCAGTTGTGGTCATAACTTGAGGACTACCTCTTATTTGGTAGAGATTTTCCCAGGAAGAGGGGATTTTCATGAATGTAAGCAAAGTATATGCCTGTGATAGTTACCACCATGTCCACCTCACCATGGTTTACTGACGTGTCTTATTATTGGGTCTTTTTTAGGGTTACTAGACATCTGCCATAAAGAGGGCATGTTGAAAAAAATCAAGTTGGTAGCTGCAACTGTGCAATTGAAGCCGTTCACGCAATCTTGGCTCCCCTTATTACTTTCTTTAACCCTCCACATGTCTGCCCCATGTGTTATACTTGAATGACAGACTATAAGCAATACTCTAGGGCCAAGATACCACAATATAGTTTGTCTGAGAGTAAGATATTCATTCGCTGGAGTGGGTAGGAAAATAATAGTTTACTTAGTGCTTTTGCAGATGCTTATACAGTTACTGGTACAAAAACACCACTAATTTCACTCCAAATGTTTCTCTTCGGTCTTGTTTCTGTGTCCTTCTCTGTTCTTTCTCTCCCTGTGGATTTCTTCTCCTTCTTCTCTACTGACAAAGTCAGATCCTTGGAAAGAAAATTAAGATGATTTAAATAGCTAGAACTGCAAAGAATTTCATATAAAATTATCAGCCTAACTCACAAACCACTAAAAGATAGTGATTGAATGCCTGAGAAAGAGGGTAGTTATGTGTTATTGACAGATTGAAATTGCATAACAGATTTCAAATGAAGAAGCCTAGCCTCTTGTGAGCCCCAAGCAAGGCTGCCTTCCCAAACCATGCTGACATGCATATATTACAGATAGTCCTCGACTTACAACAGTTCATTTCGTGATTGTTCAAAGTTACAATGGCACTGAAAAAAGGGACATATGACCAATTTTCCCAGTTACAACCCTTGTAACATCCCTATTATCATGTGATCAAAATTCAGATGTTTGGTAACTGGTTCATACTTATGACCTTTGTTGTGTCCCAAGGTCATGTGATCACCTTTTGCAGCCTTTTGACAAGCAAAAGGGGAAGCCAGATTCACTTAATCTTACGAATTTATCAACTGCAATGAGTCACTTAACAACTATGTCAAGAAAGGTCATAAAATGGGCAAAACTCACTTGATAAACATCTCACTTAACAACAGAAATTTGGGACTCAAGTGTGGTCCTAAGATGAGGACTCCCTGAAAATACATGTGGATTTAGCTCTTCAGAAAGAGAACAGGTAGATTATAATCTTAAAAAATCCAATGCAAACCAGTGAACAGACTTAAAAAGAGACAAAAGATGTTTCACCAAACACTTGATTATTCAGGGGTTTAGGGTTTGAAAGCCTGTGTAAAATTAACTTCTTGTTGTGACTCCGACCCCCGAGCCTGTCCTAACAGAGGGAGAGGACTCAGAAGGTGAAGGAGAGGATTTGGCAAGGCCTCCCTCTCCAGGACCCTCCTCTCTGGCAATGTCTCAGGTTTCTTCCAAAGGCCAAGAGATATCCCAGGAGCAAGGCACTTCGGAGCAGCCGCAGATAGAGAGCAAGGGGGATGAGTGTTGGCTGGATCCCAGACAGCGTCGGAAGGATAAATGCGCTCAGCAGAGAAAGAGGCGTGGGCGGGCCAGAGATTGAGCTGAGTCATTGGACCATACCCCACAAGGGATAAAAGGGTGTGTGTCAGCTATTCAGGCCTTGTGACGGACAAATTGAAAAACTCGGAAGTCATATTGTGTTTCTAGAACCCTGTTAGAATCTCTTTTTGGATTTCTTCGGACTGGACTTTGACAATTCTTTGCTTTGAGGAATTAATTTAGTATATCGGACTGAGGAGTAAAATTTTACTCCCTTAGTGAGTAAAATCTCTTGGCAGGCAGTTCATGGTTCGCTGCCAAGACTGTTATCTTAAAGGAATTCCTGACTGTTTGATTCATTAACTCCTGGCTGTCTGTTTGTGTGTGTTCGTGAGACGGGGACAGAACACTTCTGCTTTTTGGGCACAAAGTAAAATTAGGTATTGGAAGAGATTGTTTGGTTCTAATTACTGAGAAGCAAATTGACTAGCGTGTTTCCCCGAAAATAAGACAGGGTCTTATTTTCTTTTGACACCCAAAATAAGCGCTTGGCCTTATTTTCGGTGGGGTCTTATTATTTTTGAGGTGCAGGAGGTGACGAGTGTGGTCACCTCATGCCTGCTGCTGACAAAGCCGTTCATCAGCTGTTCACTCCTGAGGCCTTGCACGCGCTTCTAGCCATGCTTCCCAGGACTCTGCACCATGCTGTCGGCCCAGACATGCCACTGCGACTGGATGTCCCATCGCCCCTGTCACCTCCCTGTTCTTCGCTAATGGCTTTTGTGGTGGCCATTAGCACGACAAAAGGGGCACTGTGGCTAGGCTAGCGGCCATTTGGTAAGGGCATGTGGGGTGTGGAGTGCATGTTCCCCCTCCCTTCCCCTCCTCCGGCCTCACCTCCTCACCTTGTGTTGTTTGTGTGGCAAGCAACCAGAGGAAATGGCGGGGACTGGCTTTATATGCAGTTAAATATTTTCGGGGAGGGCTTATTTTTGGGGGAGGGCTTATTTTAGCACTTGCGCTCAAAAGCCTGATTGGGCTTATTATCTGGGGAGGTCTTATTTTCAGAGAAACAGGGTAATTAATGTTAGGCTTTAGTTTCTCCAGACATCCTGGACTTAAGAGCAGAAAAGAGAATTGCACACCATGGGAAAACATAAAATCTCTTACAGATGTTGTTTTTAATGGCTGACTTTATTGGTTGTTTGTCTCACTGTTGCCTGGACATAGGGAACTGGTCACAGTAGGCTAGACTTCAGTGCAAAGACAGCCTTACATTTCTTATTTAACATCCTGAAATGAATAAACACCTCTAATGCCTGACTATCTTCAGTTGTGGAATTCATTATTTTTAGGGACAGAGAGAGATGCACGAAACCCCTGTTTTGCTTTACCTAATTTAGAAAGTTATTTGGGGGGAAAAAAACACAGGAAACCAAGTGGCCAAATATAGCAGAAGCAGACTAACCCTGTGAGAATATTGATGCACTCTAAGATTGTTATATAATGATTTACCAGTCTGTAGGCAATGCACTGAATTTATTCCAAGCTTATTCTAATCCAGGTATTGGCCACCAATATATTCACAGTGTTCATCTCCTCCAGCAACTGATATGTCAGGTCAGAAGAGCACCATTGATCTTTCTAAATGGGTTGACTAAGTTCACAGATTGTGCTAAGTCAAAATGCAGCTTGCTTTTTCATGCTGCAGTGAGTTCTATGATCTGTCATTGCAGCTCGCAGACCATCAGTAATAGATTAGTGTATCGCGAACCTCACTGGTTGCAGTTTATTTAATTGACTTTGATTAAACCTCCCATAGCTTAATGCAAGGTGTGAATCTTCTCCTTGTGGATATTAGTGGGAAACGTTAGGGGCACGAGAAATTAATAATCAGCAGTTTGGGGAATGGGTCTGAAAAAGCAAATGCACTGTGCAATAATGTAAACATCATAGATATATACTAGGGTTTCTTTCCATCTTGGAGTATTGCTGTATTTGGTTCTCTTAAACCCACAGTTAGAACCAGCGTGGTACAATGGTGAAGGCCAAGACTAGAAATTGGCTGCCTGTGAGTTCTAGTCCTGCCTTAAGCACAAAGCCACTTGAATGGGTTTGGTCCAGCCCTTCTCTCTCAGCCCTAGGAAGAAGGCAATGGCAAACCAGTTGCCCAATAAATTGCAGGGGCTTGTCCAGGCAGTTTCCAGGAGTCAACACTGACTTGAAGGCAGTTGCCTTTGAGATTAATCCTTGACTCTATTGTTGGAAAAGGACAAGAAGTAGAATTTGGAAGCTCAACTTTCTTTTGTGTCTCTTGCAAATTAGACACAGCTATCATGCCTAAAAAACCATTTTTCTCAAGACAGTTCATTTGTGGGTTCTCTCCAGGGGTGAAATCCAGCAGGTTCTGACAGGTTCTGGAGAACCAGTAGCGGAAATTTTGAACAGTTCGGAGAACTGGCAAATACCACCTCTGACTGGCCACAGAGAATGGAGATTTTGCAATATCCTTCCCCCTGGAGTGGGGAGGGAATGGGGTTTTTGCAGTATCCTTCCCCTGGAGTGGGGTGGGAATGGAAATTTTACAGTATCCTTCCCCTGGAGTGGGGTGGGAATGGAAATTTTGCAATATCCTTCCCCTGCCACGCTCACCAAGCCATGCCACCAAGCCACACCACACTACACTACACCACACCCACCAAGCCACACCCACAGAACCAGTAGTAAAAAAAATTAGATTTCACCACTGGTTCTCTCTCAGTAACTTTTTAGGTTGTTTCATAAACTGAATCCCGGGCCGAAGCAGTGTGTTTTTTCTGGTTATTGTAAAACATTATCACATTTATAATAAATGTTTGCTTAAATTTTTTAATGGTACCTGGGATTGACATCCCAACTCTCAAACTATTGACAATAGTACAGTACAGATTGTACCTGAGGCAGTAGATGGTGTACTGTCACATGATCTATTTATATTTGTAAAATATACTCCCCTTCTATGTGTATTTTAATTTGGTCTCTGACCGCAATAAAAGCTTACTTCTGACAATAGAGGATAGCAAAATGAAAGCTTGGCCCCCAACTATAGCCAGACAATGCTGATCTGTCCTTCCTTCTTTTGTTGAAGGAAAAGTCTTTTCCATGTCTGGGAAGTGGGATTTCTACTATCCCAAGGGCAGCTTGTCCTATTGCTGCCGGAGGCACTTCCCCACCAGCATCAATACAGAGTTGAAAGAACATTGCAGTCAGCCCATTAGCCCATAATGGCTTCTGATCATGGCAATCACAAGGCAAAACAGTCTCAGGTGAGCAGCTGCTCTAGTGCCATTGCCCAGGATGACTTGGAGAAGCAACAGAGCAAGAGCAAACAACCCGCCTAACACTGCCCAAAGCTGGCAAACATAGAAAGAAATGAAGCCCCATAGAGCGCACTAAAGATGCCCCCTGGGATGTTTACTTTCATCAATTATTGTTAGACATCTGCTCAGTGTCAGTCGGGACTAAAATGCATCCTTGGTTGTCTCCTCTCTGATACAGGCAACATCTAGCCTTCTTTCTCACATATTTAATGCTCATCAATGTTTGCTTCCACCAAACACATTCTTGCATTCCTAAATGCAGAAGTGCCTGGTGCAGCAGGAGGGCAGAGGAACAGTAGGAGGCTGCATAGGTGAGGCAGACTTACTTACCTGAGCAACTTTCAACCTTCCCTGCCAGTTTCCCCATTGACTTTTCCCCTGCAAGCTTCCCACGAGCAAAAACTTTGCTTGTGGGAAAGGTGTCAGAGAATATTGGCATTCATGATCAGTTTGACGGTTCATACCGGCTTCCTTGGTGACTTTTGAACAGCCGTCAGGGAGTGTTGGAAATGAGGATTGCATGACCACAGCTGTTCACGGCAGTGCAGAAATACCCAAAATATTCTCCAATTTCATCTCCATGGGGTTCATGGGTCCTGGCATTTTTTAAATTGTCCCAGTTGTGTTTTCTTGGTTCAATAATTGTTGCCCTATCCCTTCCCATTTGGCCCAGTTGAAGGTTACAAGAAAAGAAACATGAGGGGTTTGGTAGAAAATAGCTTTCCTGGCTGTCAAAATCATTTTTCACCATTCATCAGTAGTGATGTTTTTCAAATGAATTTATACTATTATTTTAATTAGCTAAGTAGACAGTAGATTAGATGTCTTTCTATATACGTGGGATTTATATATGCCTGTGAGACGGTACAGGTAGATCTCAACTTACAAACAAAATTTCTGTTGCTAAGCAAGACATTTGTTAAATGTTAATTCATTTTACGACCTTTCTTGTCATAGTTTTTTAAGTGAATCATTACAGTTATTAAGTTAGTGACATAGTTGTTAAGTGAATCAAGCTTCCCCATTGACTTTGCTTGTCAAAAGATGGTCATATGATCCTGGGACACTGCAACCATCAGTTGCAAAAGGTCTGAATTTTGATCAATGACCTTGGACCGTGATGGCGAACCTATGGCACGCGTGCCACAGGTGGCACACAGAGCCATGTCGCCTGGCACGCCAGCTCAGCTCCAGCCATCTGATTTTCGGGCCTTCTGGGCCCAGCAGAAGTAGGGAAACAGGCTGTTTCCTGCCTCCGGAGGGCCTCCAAGGGGGTGGGGAAGGGTGTTTTAGCCCTCCCCAGATGCATAGAGAGGATCTGGAGCCAGGTGAGAAAGAAAAACAGGCCTACCAGGCCATCACGTGCCAGGAGTGGGGGGGGAAGGGGGGGTCGCGCACACATGCACAGGGCGGGGCTTATAGAATTATGGGTGTGGGCACACGCAGGTGCGAACCCCCCCACCCCCTTCCTGGCATGCAATGGCAGAAAGGTTATCTATCACTGACCTTGGAAATGCCAGAAGTGTGAAATAAGGTCGTAACTCACTTTTTTCAGTGCCATTGTAACTTTGAATAGTCACTAAACAAACTGTTGTAAGTGGAGGACTATCTGTAATTTCATCTTACATATCTTGATTCTCATTCATACCATAGACAAGCAGCAAGGAGTTGCTAAACCTCTATTACATGGTTTTTTAAAAAAACTGACAAAAGCTGAATTACAAAAACAAAGCGGAATACTTAGAGAACTGACTCTAAGAGTCATTTTTCTACATTGAAAAATGTAGAAATCCCAAACATCTCTTGGAACTGATTTACAACTTGTTAGTGAAATACAGCTCCAAAATCCAACAAGTTAAAGATGACATGTTTTAAAGAATGAAGCATTTGAACAGGATAATTGATATACAACAATGGGAAATTTGATGGAAGACAAATATTAAATTTGCCATGAATATTACGTTTACAGAAAATGGATACAAGATACTTCGCTATGGATATATTTCTCCAATGCTGACTGCCATAATTGATAAACACATTTTATAAAAACTGTTAGAAATGCAGTAATCAATCCGGATCATTCTCTCATATCTGGTGGCAATGTTATAAAGCTCAAAAAAAGTGTGGAAGAGATTTATTATCAAAATAAACACATTTTAAAAGTTGAATTCTCTTTTCTGCCAGCTGTTTTTCTGTTAAACATCCCCAAATCGCATATCCCTACAAAGTGTACTGAGTTGGCTCAGTATATGAAACCAGCTGCCAGGACAAATTATCCCTTTTATTGGAAATCACACATAATTCCCTCTTTAGAACCATAGCAAATTAAACTGTGGGAGTAGGCATCAATGTCAAAAATAACTTTACATTTGAAAAACAAATCTGGTACAGAATTTAATTCAACTTGGAAACTGCTTATGTATTATAATTCTACTACATATGGACCTTCTAGCACAACTGAAATTTGAGTTTCTTCAACATAAGGCTTTCGTTCATTTGCTTTTGCCTCATTTGTTAAATAATGATAGACACATTAGAAAAGACAGAAACCTTTGTTAATGGTTCATTCTGACTCATTTATAGTATATTGATCACTTTTTTTATTTTTTTTATTTTTATCCAACCCTTTTTTTTTCATATAATGACAAATAAACCTAATACTCCTTCCTCCTCCTATTTTCTCCAGAAAAAACAACCCTGTAAAGTGAGTTGGGCTGAGGAGGAGAGAGTAGTACTACCACTAGCACTTAGACTTATATACTGCTTCACAGTGCTTTACAGTCCTCTCTAAGCAGTTTACAGAGTCAAAATATTGCCATCTGGGTCTTCATTTTATCGACCTTGGAAGGATGGAGTCAACCTTGAGCCTGGTGAGATTCAAACTTCCAAATTGCAGGCAGCTGGCAGTCAGCAGAAGTACCTGCAGTACTGCATTCTAACTACAGCGCCACCACGGCTCTTAACTGGCCCAAGGTCACCCAGCTCGCTTTCATGGTTAAGGCGGGACTAGAACTCATACTCTTCTGGTTTCTAAACCAGCATTTTAACCATTAGACCAAACTGTCTCTCGGTATTTGATATTGGATATCAGTATTAGATATAGAACTGATTTCAATAATGGTTTTGAAATCTGATACAAGATACTTCAATATGCAGAATAGAGCTAAATTTACATCAATGTTTTTATTCAATATTATACAGGTTGTAAATATAATTTTTCTTTTTTTAAAATCCTGTTCTTTCTGAGGGCTATGCTTTCAGACGTCTATTTATATGAAATAATGAATGAATATATAATTACCTAAAACCTTGGACATTTTCTATAAATTAAAAAGAAGTGTCTGATGAATATGACGTTGCTAACAGTTTCATATGCTTCAAAACATAAATAATAAGTTATGAGGCAGATCCTATGCTCTGGAAATTCCCTATGAAGAATGACTTCACAAGGAATGACCAAAGGCTTTGGTGCAAACATTGAAATATATGGGTCAGAAAAACTATACTTTTTAATGACAGGGAGGCATTAAAATCTAAGATAAATTCACTATTCATAAAAATTGTGTTTGTAGTTTTAATTTAAATAAAAGTAGTCATGATAGGTAACAGCATCTTGGATGAGCATACTGTATTTACCAAGAAATATTTGTAAAATTTGATGCATTCTTTTGAAAAAGTAAATTTTGCAGCAGTCTTATTTATTTATCTGTTCCTTATATTTATATATAAGGGTTGTATCAGAAATGTTCCCAAATTTTGCAGGGTGAAGAGGAAGCCAGCAACAATAGGTCTGACACTCTTGCATTATTTACATGACCCAGATCAAGAATTTTGCAAAGGTGTGGCATAGGTCCTAGAAGAACAGCAAGGCTCCAACACGAATATGTCCTTCAAAAACTGAAGCACAGAACTTTGTGCTTCTAAGACCCAAGATTCATAAGAATTTAAATCTAAACTGAGTTCCAAGAGAAGCTGGCTGTCTCCCAAAGCAAGGAAAGGGCACTGTGAATAGAGAATGCTATCAAATCATCAGTTTTTTTTTTTATTTGATTTATATGCCGCCCTTCTCCGGAGACTCAGGGCGGCTTACAATGTGCTAAGCAATAGCCATCATCCTTTTGTATATTTATACAAAGTCATCTTATTGCCCCCACAACTGGGTCCTCAATTTACCTACCTTAGAAAGGATGGAAGGCTGAGTCAACCTTGAGCCTTGGCGAGATTCGAACCCTGCAGTAATTGCAGGCAGCTGGTCTTAATAACCAGCTTAATAACAGGGTGCCTTAAACCCCTGTACTACCAAAGCTCTGGGGCAAAGGTGAGAAAAAGGAAAGAAATTCCAATTGGAAAGCATTAAAAAAACCCTAATAGAATAACAGAGTTGGAAGGAGCCTTGGAGGTCTTCTAGTCCAACCCCCTGCTTGAGTAGAGATCCTATACCATTCCTGACAAATGTCTGTCCAATTTTTTCTTTAAAACCGCTAATGATGGAGTATCCACAACTTCTGGAGGAAAACCATTCCACTAATTAATTGTTCTCACTAGGACATTTCTCTTTAGTTCTTGGTTGGATTTCTCTTTGACAAGTTTCCATCCGTTACTTCTCGTTCTACTATCAGGTGCTTTGGAGAATAGGTTGATCCCCAATGGTTTCATATTCATAATGTAAACTATTGTATATGCTACTTTATAGGCTAGTCAGTCAACATCTTCCCTCTTTCTTTGCCAGAAGCCCATGCATTTGTTTTAAGATCAACACTATGTAATCTACCAAATGTATTCCAGGATGGCCTCCTACCATCAAGTAGTGAAATGACTCTTTTACATGCCTATCTACACCACAAAACAATTCTTAAACCAGCCTTCCTAGCCAGGCTCTCTTCTAGAAGTTGATTTGGGCTCCAAGAATTATACAGCTAGAACGTTAATTGCTGCACATTATAGAAATTGCAGTGTACACATCTGAAGAATAACCAAGTATTAGGGAAGGCTGATAGACAGTCACTTTGCTTTTTTTCTGAAGACAAATATATGACCGATTGTGTCTCTGCACACCGTTTGGCTGTTCTATGGAATTTTGCTGGAAATGGAACATGGTTCCACAGGTTCCATCTAGAGCACATTTCAAATCAAGAAGATTCCTTGGTTCATGCTTGTTCTAGATTACTTCTGTCCCTAGAGTACGTGTAAGAGTGTCTCAGTAGGAGCAGAGGTGAAAGAATCAGTTCAGATATGAACTTCACTTATTAGATATTGTGTACAGTGAATATATTTCATCCTCGTAGGGCAAGGACTATGGGGAAAGTGCTAGATAAATTTTTACTCAAGTATTTTTTATTATTTTTTATGCAGATCCACCTTTTGAAATTTCTGCTTTTTTTATTTATTTCTTTAGCTATTGCTTGCTTTTCTTCTAGGAACTTGGTAACATTCATGAACAGCTTCCTTTTAGTGTTCTCTGTTAAGAATACTATTAGCAATAGCAATAGCACTTAGACTTATATACCGCTTCACAGTACTTTACAGCCCCCTCTAAGCGGTTTACAGAGTCAACATATTGCCCCCAACAATCTGGGTGCTCATTTTACTGACCTCGGAAGGATGGAAGGCTGAGTCAACCTTGAGCCGGTGAGACTTGAACTGCCGAACTGCTAGCAGCTGGCAATCAGCAGAAGTGGCCTGCAGTACTGCACTCTAATCACTGCACCACCTCGGCTCAGTTATGTTGCAACAAGAAGCAGTAACTCACCCAAAAACTCCCAATCAGTTTTTGTTTTGTTCCGTACAGACTTAAATCCCAATACTTTAACATCTGCACTATCCTTTTTCTCATACATGAAATTCAGACTGGCAAATTTTTAAAGGTAGTAAGAACATATAGATTGTGAATACCTAAAGATCATACTTGGATCATGTTTGATAGTGATTTAGCATTTTTCAATTAAACGGTGTTTCTTAAATATGTCTGGATGAATGAGATTTTTCTGCAGAGATTAAAAGTAATGACAATGTTCCTTGGCAGAAAAATTCAAGAGAGTGGCTTTAAAATAATGTAAGTACTGGTAGCATTTCAACAGTGATCTATTACAAGAAAAGTACACAGCCATGGAAGGGTCTCAAAGCCAGTCCACCCAGGTGAAGCCTGTTGAAAGGTACAAATGAAATGTAAAGGAGATAAAATAATTTGCCCAAAGTAGTATAGTTCTGAAGTAATCAGTGTTTTTATTATATAAAAGGGAAGCAGCAGATGAATAATTTGTAGATTTAAAATACATTAATTGGTTTCAAACACATTAATAGATTGGAAACTAATTTGCAAAATGTGGATAATCGTGTGAACCAATTAATGCACAGGCCAAATTTCCTTCCTTAACCCTCCATGGAACTTCTTGATAACCAATGGCTATTTTTTAATTCCCCCCCCCTTCATCTGTAGTCACCGATCACAGGAGGGTAGAATTCATGTTCTAGTTGAAGAGATTAGATTCTTCGCAGAAATAAGAGGCGTGAAGGGATCATCTTTCTTTTTCATGACTTCTAAATTCATTCTCTTCCAGATCTTGTCCCATTTTGTTATAGTGAATGGGATGTGAAGTTAGGAGGGCATGTAAGGTATTTCTTTGGGTATATTCAGCCCATAGCGTTACTGCTTCTCTCAAATGTTTGTTGCTTGCACTCAGGATGTTTCTTGCACAGAACTGTGGAAAAGGAAAACACTTTTACTTATATAAGACTTTATAAATGCTAACTGGAATTGAAGTGACCACATATTATCTCTGTCTTCAGTCTACAGCATTTTGTTTTTGCAACACATTCTGTTTTATTTCCCTCTAAGGTTGTGTGAAGGAAGGAATTCTTAGTCGCCAACCATATAAACAGATTTCAGGCTACTATTACCAGGCAGGAAATTATTAATTATTTACTAGAAGGAGTGTGTAAGTGTGCAAAAGATTGTACTCTATGTTGCTATTTTAGTCATCACTACAAATCATTGTGATATTTTGTCTCACGCTATATGAGCAATAACTCTTCAGTATTTATATTTAAATATTTAATCCTTATGATGGGGGCTATTGTAAGTTTCATTTTACAGATAAGAGTAACAATTGTATGATAAGCTGTGAATTGCTTGAGACCATTCAATTAATTTCATAATTGCATCACAAACTGAATCTGTGTCTCCTGTGCCAAGATTTTATCTATCAAGTGGCACTGAGCAGGATTAGACAAAGTGTTTTTTCAGATATCCACAATAGAAAAGGGTGAGCTTTGCAGAATGAAAAAAAAAAGTTTTAATTGTTCTCTCATAAGGAATAAATCCATTTTTACTTCATAGTTCCATCGTGAAATTAATTCCAAGTAGCTTAGAGGCATAATTTCTTAACCATGATGGGAGAGGGAAGAGACACTGCAGAAGATTGTTTAAGGATGAGATATATAGAGCCGAGGTGGCACAGTGGTTAGAGTGTAGTACTGCAGCTACTTCAGCTGACTGCTAATTCAGCAAATCAGCAGATCAAATTATTTAATCTGGTTTTAATTATGTCTTTTAACCTTTGTATCTATGTATTTTATTTTGTGCCTGTTCACCGCCCTGAGTCCTTCGGAGTAGGGCGGTATATAAATCTAATAAAACAAACAAACAAAACAAACAAACAAACAAACAAATCTCACCGGCTCAAGGTTGACTCAGCCTTCCATCCTTCCGAGGTGGGTAAAATGAGGACCCAGATTGTTGGGGCAATATGTTGTTCATATTGTCTTTGTTGTAAGCCGCCCAGAGTCTTCGGAGAGTGGGCGGCATAGAAATACGAATAATAAATTAATTAATTAATTAATATTATCATGATGGTTCAATGCACAATCAACCACATGTGCAGATGAGATTTGGCATTTTTGTCCACTTATTGAGTGCTTCCCAAGGACCTGGAATAAGCAGATGTGGATGTTTGCTGGTGTTAGAGGTTTTGCTGTAGGATGTAAACTGTTCCAAGTAAAGCTGGGTTTTTTGAAATTGACCAATATTCAATTTATTTATTTCACTTGTGCCACTCAACTCTCAAAATGGTTCACTTGCACAAAGAAATCACAACAAAATCAATAAAAATGATAAAATCAAAGATGGCAAGTGAAATGAAGCGAGGGGGTTGAATCTCCCTCACCAAAGGGCTGGTGAAGAGCTAGGTCTACGTGGCTTTTCTGAACAACAACCTAGTGGATCCATCCAGTTATCAGGAGGAACCTAGTTCCAGAGGGCAGGTGATGCTGCAGACAAGGCATGCTTTGGGGGTCCCAATAAATGATGTTTTTCATTCAAAGGACCCCAGAGAATAGACCCCTACAGAACTAAAGGACTCCTGCAGCATCCAATTGGCCAGGCAGATGCTGTGAGAGAAGGCAGAAAAACTCCTATTAAGAAGCTTACTAACCTGGACAGCTAAACTGCTCTCTGATTAAATATCAGAGTTATCCAATTAACTGATTCTGCATTTTAATCCACATCATACACAAATAGCTTACTATAAACAATTTAAGTTTTGAGTGCTTCCTTCTTTCCGTGGAATAATAAGGTACTATACTCTTATAGATTGATTTTTTTAAAACATCAGAACGGATGCGGCTACATCTACATAGGATGCTGCACTTAAAAAATATACTAGACAGTGGTCCTTTGTATGACTATTTTAAAGAAGCTGTGTTTTTTCATGCATCATGTCCTAAATATGACCCGCTGAAGCAGAACTTTAGAGGCCTTCCAAGATACTATTTATCTTTGTGTGCAAACCAGGATGAGTTTGGATTTTCATGCTGCTGCCTTTCTGCTCATTAGTTCTGTTAGTGGCAGAAGAATAACAGTCATGTGAATGAACCTAATCTTCATAAGTATTTTCATTGAACATTAACAGTAGGGAACACTTTTGAAAGTGAGGGCACGTCAAAGCTGTCTCTCTAATCAGAGTGAAGCAACCATCTCAGGTGGCAGATGTTGGGAAACAAACAATTGTGAGCATGCCAAAGTGATGGCCGTTACTTAATGGCATTTTGGAGTCTGAAGCAGATATAGGGTGTAGCATGTGTGTAATGATTTCACATTTCTCACTACCACCCCTGGAGGAACATATCAGGGGATGAGAGAGGGGAGAATGCTCTATTAGCAACTTCCTAGCTGTTCTTGAAATTCCTCAGCTTTTCTCTTTCTTGACAAATTATGATGAGTTCTCTAAACTAAGGGTCTTTAACCTTGGCAACTTTAAGATTTGTGGACAGTGGTGAAATCCAAATTTTTTTACTACCGGTTCTGTGGCCGTGGCTTGGTGGGCATGATGTGGCTTGGTGGGTGTGGCAGGGGAAGGATGCTGCAAAATCTCCCTCCCCACCCCACTCCAGGGAAGGGATAGTGCAAAAATTCCCATTCCCAACCCACTCTGGGGCCAGCCAGAGGTGGTATTTGCCGGTTCTCCAAACTACTCAAAATTTCAGCTACTGGTTCTCCAGAACCTGTCAGAACCTGCTGGATTTCACCCTGCTTGTGGACTTCAACTCCCAGAATTCCTCAGCCAGCTTTGCTGGGTTTGCTGAATTCTGGGAGTTGAAGTTCACAAGTCTTAAAGTTGCCAAGGTTGGAGACCCTTGCTCTAAACTACATAACTGTCCTCAGATAAAACAGCAAACATTATTCCATGATCAATGGGATTCAGTCAGATTCATCCAACAATAGTTTAGAAGTGGCTTCTATTTTCCCCAAGAAATTAAATGTTTCTGCACTAGCTTGAAAGCACATTTAGCATACAGTACATCTTTGAATAGGTCGGTATAACTAGGCTTGCCCTCTGGAATCAATACTTCTCTTGTTTTCCTTAAACTTACTTTAAAACTTTGGGAATAGAAATCACTTTAAAAAGTGGGGTTGCACGACTTGCTAGATTTAGCCAAAAATGAGATCATGTAGTTTGTAATTCAGTTTGTGATCATATTATTTATACATTGATATTTTATGGGTCAGTAATGTCTTAGATACCATAATGACACCAAAATACAATTTTGGCTCAAATTGTTTGTAGGCATTTATCCAAGGCATCTGTATGTCATTAGCATTGTTGTTTATTTTATTATCATTTTGTTGTAGTTGCTTGGGGCGGCCTACAATTAAAATATAATAAAATACAGTAAATGAATAAACAATAATTCTTCACAGGAAATGAAGAATATGGCATATACTGTATATAAATCTCCACCTTACTTTTTTCAGTGATTTGAGGATTCTGCTGCTCGGATTCAATAAGTCATCTACAGTGCCCTGTTGTGGTTTCAGAGCTGATCTTCCTGTCAGCACAGGGGACCAGGTTTGCATAATTGCAGAGATGGTTTTTCTGGAAGGCATATGACTTTTCCATTTTGAATAATATGCCAGCATTTTAGCCACAGGTTCATAGAGAGGCAGAACAAAGAGGTCTGGAGGCCCAATAGGAAAGTACATCACTGGCGGTAGTTACTGGACTAATGAGCTAACACCCCCCCATCCCTGTGTTCCTGCTCCCTTCTGCCTATCTTTTTAATTTCATATTTTTGTACTTCCATTGTTTATTTTTATTGTTTTATTCCTTTGGTATCATTCTGTTTACATTTTTGTCATCTTTTTTTTGCTGCCCAGCAAGATGGATGGCAAATAAATTTAGCCAGGGGTGGGCTTCAAAAATTTTAGCAAGGGATTCTCTGCCCGGTTGCTGGGTGGGCATGGCCTAGTCAGCCTCCTGCACCACAGCAGGGGGGCGTTTTTGCCCTCCCCAGGCTCCAGAGGCTTTTCTCGACCCTCCGGGAAAGTGAAAACAGCCTCCCCAGACTCCGGAGGCCTCCTGGAGGCTGGAAACTGGCTCATTTCCGGTCTTCCTAAACTTCCAGTAGGCCCATTTTTCGACCTCCCCGAGCCTCCGCGCACACCCTGCACTTGCCTGCATTCAAAACAGGCTGCATGGAGACTCCTGGGAGGGGTGGGCAGGGGTGGACAGGGCCAGCCAGGAGTGGGATTTGGAGGTTCTCCCGAACCCCTGCGAACCACTAGCAGCCCACCCCTGAATTTGGGAAATAAATATACAAAATAGATACCCACACAAATCCAACAGAAAAAAAGGCACAATCTTTTTTTTTTTTTTACTGCTTTCAGGGATACATCATTGGTTATCATTCTTGAAAACTAATTCCCAGTGTGAATACAGAATAGTGTCTGCTAATTGTTATTATAGCCTTCATGGTATCTAAGTATATCTTGATAGAAAAAGAAAACACAGAATAAGAGAAAGCCATTGGTTTTTCAGATTGTTGCCCCTATTATAAACAAATTATCCAATATGTATTTTGTACCATAATATCAACAATATGTTTCCACTGGATATGTTTTAAAACTCTGTTTAGAACATTTTAAAAGACTTACTGATGTTATTTGCCAGGAAAAAGTTCTATAATGTATCAAACTAAGAAGTTATATGAAAAGATTTGAGGTTTAATTTTTGTCTATTGTTATGTGTGGGCTGGTTTCTGCATTTGGGGAGGTAGGAGGCTTTTTGTGGGAGTGTTACTCTGACTATTAAAAAACTGATTCCATCAAGCAAAGGGCTACACCAGCTCTGGCAAGGCAAAATTCACTCCCAAAATAGATGAAGCACAGACCTATGTGGTGTGTTAGTGGGTAGAAGAATAGTGAAATTTTTTACATGAATATTTCAGACTTTTAGACTATCAAACCAATCTGCACAAGTATTTGATGGCTTCATATAAATAGTTATTGATTATTGGCAAGTTAATGGCAAGATTTTCAAACTAACATAATCAATGCTGAATAAGAATTTTAAAATAACATATTCCTCGTAGAAGAATAGCATAGAACAGGGGTCTCCAACCTTGGCAACTTTAAGACTTGTGGACTTCAACTTCCAGAATCCCTCAGCCAGCAAAGCTGAGGGATTCTGGGAGCTGAAGTCCACAAGTCTTAGTTGCCAAGGTTGGAGACCCCTGGCATAGAACACTAATGGTTCTAATTACCCCAAACTTAATTTCCCATGATTTTTTTAAAGATGCCCTCTTTAAAAAGGAGGCAAAATGTTTGGACCTGTCTCCGGTGGAATCTCTCAAAGCCGCCAAACTGACTATTTTCTATTTCCTTTTTTGGTCCTTTTATCCCTTTTATCTTTTTTTCTTGGTTCCCCTTTCAAATATCCATTGAAACAAAATAAATAAAAAGAACAGTTTTTGTGGCAGCAGAGATATCTTCAGATTGATTCTTGAATTGGTGAAGATCTGGCTCAATTCATCATACAATGCAAGTTTATGAGAACTCCTGGTTTTCATTGCTTATTAACAGAAAAAAAACACTCTCTTAATTCTGGTGAGTTTTGACTTATTTTATAATTCTCTTGCCACAGTTGTTAAGTGAATTACTGCAGTTGTTGAGTTAGTAGCAGGGTTGTAGAGTGAATCTAGTTCCCCATTGACTTTGCTTCTCAGAAGCAAAGGCACAAAAGATGATCACATGACCCCGGAACATTACAACTGTCATAAATAAGAACCAATTGCTAACCGACCAAATTTTGATCATGTGACCATGAGGATGCTGCAACGATCATAAGCGTGAAAAAACATTCATAAGTCACTTTTTTCAGTGCTGTTCTAACGGTCACTAAACAAATGGTTGTAAATCAAGGACTACCTGTATATCTCAAATTTAGAAACCGCCATCTCCCTCACAGAGGGGCCCTAGATGGTGGACAGGTAAAATGGAGCTCCAGATGGAAGAGAGTTCCCTCTTTTTTCAAAGAGCAATCTGCCTTATCAGAGAAACATGGCTATGTGCTCTTCCACTGGATCATATTCAGCAGCAATAACATTTTGAAGAATCAGATTCAGACATAAAAAAAAATGGGATCTTGAGAGACAGGGAGAAAGAGTATGTCATTACATAATTATTCTGCACAAAGCAGAAACTGTAATTAATCGCAAAGGAAATTAAAGACTGAAATTAGAATTAGAATTCAGACACTGCATGGCACCTTTGATTAACAATGACTAAGAATAAATACCAATAATGAGTTTAAATAGAGACTTAGATAGGCCTAGCAAGGGAGACAAGCTAAGAAAGACCACAGAAATGCAAAGTGGAACAAACTCTGTGGCTACATCAATCTGGTACTGCCCTTATGGCAATGACATAAAAATACAGCTGTCCAAAGGGATTCCTTCCCACCCATGCTAAAACAATGTGCAGTCATGCTGTTATGCAAGTAAAACATGTATTTAAGATAAGGAGTAACTGTGTCAAAAATATGCTCAGTTAAATATAAGGGAGAAAATGTTGTTTATCATGAATCCATGGTTAACATAACTTTCCTTGTCAAGGTGACAAGGAATAGGATTGCTCGCATCTTCAAAGGAGCATTGGGTTATCAAGGCTGATTGGTTTTATCTCAGCCCCACTGTTCAAACCAACAGAACCACATTTCCATTAGGATGCGCATAGGATTCAACCAAATCCAGAAACAACTTGGACTCATTCAGGCAGATTTGCTCATGTTCTGAACTGAAGCACAACTCCATCTGAAGGCTTCTGTCCTGGAATGGATTTCAAGAGACACAGAAATAAGGCTGTGTATTATAAAGGTTGATGCATTTCTCTTGAAGCTCTCCATGATTAAAAACAAAAACAAAAAATCTTCCAGAATTGGGAAGGAAAGGAGGATTTCAGTTTTCTGTTTGACAACTGTAGTTTCTACTTATATTAAATGATTTTAACAGGCTTAGCAGCCACAGGACGTTGTGACGGTAACGCTGAAACATAACTACTGCTGCACTCTTGGAAAACACGGTGGTATTGCTAGTTTTCTCTTCCAAGGACAGACATTTGAAAGGGTTTCGGTGGAGCTTGTGAAATCTGGATGAGTGAACCTTTAAGTGCATAGATTTTATTTCTTAGAACTTTCTGTTTTCTTGCAGCTGCTATTCTGGAATATTTCCAATTCCCTGTCTAGTCATATATGTGTGATGCATGCTAGCTTCATACAGGTTGCTTAGTGAAAGGAAGAGAAAGCATCATTCATCTCCCTCCCTTCTTCTTCTTCTTTTTTTAAAGATTTATTCCAGGGGAATTACCACTGCTGCTATTCCTCTGAATATTTTATAACATTGCCCACTAAAAGCATAGGGAAAAAAATGACATCCTTTTTTTTTCACCCCTCAAAATCTAAGTGCTGCTCTTACATAATCCACCCTGTGGGTTATTGTTATGGCTGATTGGTTAAACCTGCCGCTGATCTTGTGTTGTTGTTTAGTTGCCTTGGCCTGGCTGCATAAATTGTTATTCTGGCAGACTCGCTGGAGTTGGATTCTTCCAGAGGTTTTAATAAAATAAGGAGCAGAGAATATTAATCCTGATTCAAACATTTTTTTTTAATCAGTAGAAAAAAATACCACAGCCGCAATCAAATAGGATTTTTCAAGCTTTCAAGCTTCACTTTATCTCCAGAAGGGTAGAAAGGGCAGAAGGAAAAACAACCATGAGAAATCCATCATCAAAATAATGATGAACTGGTCACAATCAGTAAAGACAAAAGGAAAATAAGTATGGCAAAGTGGCTAGTTTTATTGAGAAGATTTATGTGTTTGATAGTGCTATAGATTTTCCCCAATTTTCCCAGTTTTTTTTCCAGGCCTTCCCATCTCGAATAAGGAATTGAGTTTCCTGGAAATGCAACTAATTAAAAAGAAGGGGGGAAATTAGCTATTTCTGTTATATTTCTATGTTTATATTGATAGTAAATTCAGGTTCTGCATCAAGATTTGAATTTAGTTATGAAGTTGACTTAGAATGGCTTGTAAACCAATCCAAGGCAAAGTGGTTGTTTCCTGAATCTATCTATCAGAATTGAGATTTGATTGTGCAAATCATGCATTTCCTCATACTTTTTTTTCCCCCTGAACCTTCCCTTTCTATTTTGTAACAGTGCAGGATGATTTGCTACCCATCTCAAATGTAGAAGTAGCAGCATGATGAATCACAAATTGGAATGTCCTTGCACAACTTTTTGTAAAGGTCAAAGGCATGGAGTTGCATTCCCACTTCAGGTACCACATCACATATTCTCGTATGGAAACTACATGAAAACTGGATTCTAAATACCTGATTCCAAGGCAGAAAATAAATCTGAAAGATCAGAAGGAACAACATAAATAAGACTGATTAGCAATTAATTGCAATAAAATAAGAATGTTGTAGGATCCATTTAAATGCCTATCCTTTTTCTAGAATTTTTTTAATACACAGCCAATAGATTTTTTTAAAAAAAATGCTACAGCTTTAAGTGTTACTTCAACTGCAATGAGTGGATTCCTTAAAGCAGTGACATTTTGTTTTCAAGGTTTTCAAGGAAACAATTAGTTTTAGTTCCACATAGAGTGAACAAATGCAATGAAAGATTAAATGTGTTACATAAAAGCAATTCTGGGCATCTCCTAAAGGCTCTACTTATAATTTGTAAACTCACAGCGATAATTCTTCTTTAAAATATATTTTTCATGTACCCTATTATATATTTTCAAAATCAAACTCATCTGCATCCAAGTATTACATCAACCGCAATGAGTGGATTCCTTAAAGCAGTGACATCTTGTTTTCAAGGTTTTCAAGGAAACAATTAGTTTTAGTTCCACATAGAGTGAACAAATGCAATGAAAGATTAAATGTGTTACATAAAAGCAATTCTGGGCATCTTCTAAAGGCTCTACTTATAATTTGTAAACTCACAGCGATAATCCTTCTTTAAAATATATTTTTCATGTACCCTATTATATATTTTCAAAATCAAACTCATCTGCATCTTCTACAATAAAGCAATTCAAGCAAATTTTTGCTCATTCCTCAAGTACTATTTATCAATAAAGTATTCTGTATTTCTGAGAATGCACTCAATACTCAAATATATAAAAGTATCCTTTAGGGAGAAAAAAGAACTTTTATCCTAGTTTTGTCCAGCCTCTTCCACCAAAAGTCAATTTTTACATAAGAAAAAATCTGAGAAGAAAGTATTTCACAGTGTGACATTATTTCAGCGGTAAGAATATCATCTGTAGACTACAGTTTTAGGACCAAGCTTCTTCCACACAGCAAAAATATATAACTGGATAACAGCTGCAGCTCAAAGATGCTATAGAACAGGGGTGTCAAACTCGCATCATCACGTCATTGTCACGTGATGTATCGCAAAAAATTTTCCTTTTCGCTAAACCGGGGGTGGATGTGGCCAGTGTGTGACGCATCCGGCCCGCAGTTTGACACCCCTGTTATAGAATGATGTTTCAAACATCTCTATGAGAACATACATACAGGTTTAGTAATTTTTGCAGAAAAAATGGCTTGGAGAACAGATAATCCTCGACTTATACACATTTGTTTAAAAGTCTTTGAAGTTACATGAAATTGAAAATAGTAAATTAAAACAGGTCCTCACACTTACAGCCATCACAGCATCCCCACAGTCACATGATCAAAATTGAGGGACTTGGCAACGGGCATGTAGTTACAATGGTTGTAGCATTCCAGGGTCATGTGATCACCATTTGCTACCTTCCCAGATAGCGTCTGACAGGCAAAGTCAATGAGGGAAGCTGGATTTGCTTAATAACTGCATGAGTCACTTAACTGCAGTGATTCACTTAACAACCATGGCAAAAACAATCATAGAATTGGGCAAAACTCATTTAACAACTGCTTTGCTTAGCAATTGAAATTCTGGTTCCAATTATAATCATAAATCAAGGACAACTCGCAGCCCAAGGGCCAGATGCATCACACGGTGGGCACGCCCATGCCCGGTTTAGCAAAGGGGAAAAAGTCATGATACATCATGTGACGCTACTGTGACAATGCAAGTTTGACACCCCTGACTGGTATCCATTTATTTCTCTTCCCCCACCCACTTTGATCAACTTATGTGTCAGAAGAAATGAACATAATGTATAGACTTTAAAGGAACACTCCAATTTATTTTAAAAATAAAATCCAAAACTGTGCATGTTACTTGTTTAATATGCATCTGATAACTTACGTGGTGAAATCTCTTCGTGGGGTGTTTTTGCCTCATAGCCGAATCAGCCCTAATCTCTTTGCTCTTACATCAACCAGGCTCAATTGCAGCCCATCCAAAGTTACAAGGGGGGAAAAAGTGGTATTTCTTTTTTTGTTCTAAATTTTTATTTTGTTTTATAACGAACAAAAATTCCAATTTCAATTGAACAGTGTGTTGTCTGGGTACAAATCATTTTAGGAAATAATAATCAGAGTGTTTACAACAGGGGTGAAATTCACTTACCTTCCTTACTGGTTCGCAAATGTGCATGCCCACTCCTCAGCAAAGCCGGCCTGGAGGAGCATGGAGAGTTGTGGGCCTAGCGCCGGAGCATCAGAAGGTGCGCTTCCACATCACCCCAACATGCATTTCTAGTGCATGCTCCTCTGTCCCGAAGTGGGATTGAATGGGGGGTAGGTGGGATTGAATGGGAGGTAGGGGGAAGGGAGTAGGGAACAGGGAACAGGGAGCAGAGAGCAGGGGGAAGAGGGAAGGATAGGGGGGCTTCTAGGAGGAGAAGCCCGGCTGGCTTTCCTTTTGGTGTAAGGACTGGGGAAATACTCAATAAAAATCCAATTTCCCCCAATAAATGGAGAAAATAAAGGCCCGGTGGGTGGGATCTGTTCATCGGAGGATCAGAGAGGAAATCAGTTGAAATCTGGGTGGGAGACTATTCAGAGAGGGATCTGCCTGGGTCTCTTCTTCCCTCCCCCTTAGATTGTCCCCTTCCGGCTTTCTTCCCTAGCCTCATTTTAAGGGGAGGGGGAAGCAAGGTGGGACAATAGTAGCTAAAAGGCTGCAAGGGGGGTTAGGGTTGGGGTTTATTAAAGATGGGGATGGGGAAAAGATGCCATTCCTTTCCCAAGGACCCAGGGAAAGTGGAATAAAAATTGTGTGTGTGTGTGTTTGTGTGTGTGTGTGTGTAAATAACAGCCCGGGATAGCTTCAGCCGCAAACAACAGCTGCTGTTATTTTTGCTGAGAGCTTCTAAGCTACACAGCATTCTTTAATAAATACTAACAATAACGAACCATAATATACAGGATTAAAGGAAGGAAGGTGAAATCAGAGGAGGGGGGAAGGAAGGGAGGGAGGGAGGGAGGGAGGGAGGGAGGAAGGAAGGAAGGAAGGAAGGAAGGAAGGAAGGAAGGAAGGAAGGAAGGAAGGAAGGAAGGAAGGAAGGAATAAGGATGTGATGGCCCACCAGAGGCTACTGCACTACACTTCCATCATTCCTGAGTTGTGCTGTTAAAGAAATCCAGTGCCACCAGGGAGAAGTCAAGTTGTGAAAGAGTTTGTTTCATTTTGTTTTTGTTTTTATTGGATTTGTATACCGTCCTACTCCCGAAGGACTCAGGGCGGGGAACAGCCACAGAATAAAACACATAAATACAAAAATTTAAAATAGAATAAAAACGAATTAAATAATTTGGCTGAGACAAATTAAAATACCCAATAATTTAAAAAACAAATTAAAATTTACATTTAACAGGGGAAAAGATTTAGGCCAGGCCAGCTTGATGAAATAAGAAAAACCTGAGCGCGCGATGGAAGGTGCGCAGATCTGGGATCCTCCGTATCTCCGGGGGGAGCTCGTTCCAGATCGTAGGTGCCCCCATAGAGAAGGTTCTCCCCCTGGGGGCCACCAGTCGACATTGTTTGGCCGACGGCACCCAGAGGAGCCCCTCTCTATGGGAGCGTACTGGCCGGTGGGAGGCTACTAGTGGTAGCAGGCGGTCCTGTAGATAACCAGGTCCTAAGTCATGGAGCGCTATAAAGGTGATAACCAAAACCTTGAAGCGCACCTGGAAGACCACCGGGAGCCAGTGCAGCTCGCGCAGGAGGGGGGTCACATGGGAACACTACTTCGCTCCCATAACCACCCGCGCGGCCACACTCTGCACCAGTTGGAGCCTCTGAGTGCTCCTCAAGGGGAGCCCCATGTAGAGAGCATTACAATAGTCCAAACGAGAGGTGACGAGGGCATGAGTGACTGTGCGTAAGGAGTCCCGATCTAGAAAGGGATGTATTTATTTATTTATTTATTTATTATTCGAATTTCTATACCGCCCTTCTCCTTTCGGACTCAGGACGGTGAACAGCCAAAATAAAAACATTTATACATAAATACGATTAAAAATAGATTTAAAATAATTAAATTTGGCCCATAGTTTAAAATTTATCAATTTAAAATCCATATCAAAATTTAAAACCAACCATAAAATCATAAAATCAAGAGAGACCGGCTAACTGAAAGAGATGAGTTTTTAGGGCCCGACGAAAGGTCCGGAGGTCGGAGATCACTCGTATCTCTGGGGGTAGATTGTTCCAAAGGGTAGGTGCCACCACAGAGAAGGCTCTCCTCCTGGGGGTCGCCAGCCGGCATTGTCTAGCCGACGGCACCCTGAGGAGGCCCTCTCTGTGGGAGCGAACTGGCCGGTGGGAGGCAATTGGTGGCAGAAGGCGGTCCCGTAAGTACCCCGGCCCTAAGCCATGGAGCGCTTTAAAGGTGGTCACCAACACCTTGAAGCGCACCCGGAAGTCCACCGGAAGCCAATGCAGCTCGCGCAGGAGAGGAGTCACATGGGAGCGCCCAGTCGCTCCCATAATCCCCCGCGCGGCCGCATTCTGCACCAGTTGGAGCCTCCGGGTGCACCCCAAGGGGAGCCCCATGTAGAGAGCATTACAATAGTCCAGACGAGAAGTGACGAGTGCTTGAGTGACTGTGCGTAGGGAGTCCCGATCCAGAAAGGGGCGCAACTGGCGTATCAGGCGAACCTGATAAAAAGCCCCCCTGGCCACGGCCATCAGATGCCCTTCTAAGGACAGCCGTGCATCCAGGAGGACGCCCAAGTTGCGGGCCCTTTCCGTGGGGGCCAATGATTCACCCCCAATAACCAGCGATGGCGTCAGCTGGCTATACCGGGACGCCGGCAGCCACAGCCACTCGGTCTTGGAAGGGTTGAGTTGAAGCCTGTTTCTCCCCATCCCCCCCTCATGGCCCAACCAGATCTCCGTAATACCTGCCAGGTCCGCTCCCCCCTCCTGAATAAGATCACAAATGAGGGGGGCTTTATTTACTACGGACCTGGCATTACACAACATCAGCCGGAAACTCGGGCCCTGAGACTCTAAGCAGCCTGAGGAACGGGAAGAGCTAAGGGGACCGGGGCACGCAATCGCTCGGAGATAGCGAGCGCGTGCCCCCACCACATGATGCGGCCCCCTGCTCCCGCCATACCTGCCCCTCCCACTCAGCGTATTGATGGAAAAGCCCTCAATAGAGGGCATTCTAACAGTCCCCTTTCCCCCAGAGTCCGTACCCCCTATGGCACCATTAACAGCCAGACTGGCCTCCGTCCCCACCCCCCTCCCCAAACCCCTTAAAAATTTACACAAAGACAATTTTAAAAAACCCCTCAGCCCCCTCTTTGCGGCATGCCACCTCTCAGGATTCCAAAATCAGTCATCAAGGTAGGCCCTCGATAACGTGGGGGGCCAAGCCTGCGAGAGGGGGGAATCTCGCAGACCAAGAAGCTCCGCTGCTGTGTACGTCTTGCCACAGGGATGGGGTGACCGTCCCCTAAAGGGTCCATACAGAAAAGTCCGAGGGAGAACATAAAAAAGACAGGAGCCACAAAAGGATTCAAGACCCAGTCCACTGTTCTCTCACAACAGAGGCCAAGTCCGTCTCCAGGTCGACACAGTCCAAGGGGGGAGGAAGAATAAATCATACCGCCCTCTCACAGCGGCTTGGCTCGATGGTCTACCCCCTTTACTGGTGAGATGGAAGTAATGGTTCAACTTGCGCACTTGGCACCCATAATATAGGTCCAAAATCCGCCCTCTCACGGCGGATTCGATGATCCGTCCCTCTGCCAGCAAAGTGTAAGTGTAAAGTGCAGGTGCCGAATGATGGTACAACAGAGACAGTACAGCACCCAGGATATAAGTCCCCAATCCGCCCTCTCAGGCGAATCAGGCGAACCTGATGAAAAATCCTTCCGGTCACGGCTGTCAAGTGCTATTCTAAAGACAGCCGTGAATCCAGGAGGATGCCCAAGTTGCGAGCCCTTTCCGTGGGGGCCAATGATTCGTCCCCAATAGTCAGTGATGACACCAACTGACTATATCGGGATGTCGGAAACCACAGCCACTCGGTCTTGGATGGGTTGAGCCTGAGCCTGTTTCTCCCCATCCGGACCCGTACGGCCTCCAGGCACCGGGACATCACTTCAAGGGCATCGTTGGGGTGGTCCGGGGTGGAGATGTACAGCTGGGTGTCGTCAGCGTACAGAGTGATTGAAATTCCTCACAAAACCTCATTATTCAGGTTAAATTGCCATGTTGGCACTTTGTGATAAATAAGTGGGTTTTGAGTTGCATTTTGGGCACTCGATCCCTAAAAGGTTTGCCATCACTGATATATAGGCTAGAAATATTCTGAGAAGCACAAGAGGGCAGCAAAGAGAGTTTTCAGTACCTCCGCTTTGCTGCATAAACATAGTGTGATACACACCTGAAGAGACGTAGAATTAAGTGTGAAATGCTGACAAGGTTAAATAGAAATCTAGATAAAAATGGAATTGGATTAGAGTATCCTAGGAAAGACATAGTTCAGGAACACTGAGTCTCATTCCATGCCTGGCAATTTTTTTCTGGGTCAACAGTTTTAGGAAGTTCATGATTGCTCTATATTTGGGGAAAGACCTTTTCCCTCACTTTGGCATAACCAAGAATCACAATTATCATTATACTTGTTAGAACAGTGGGAAGCCAGAACTGTGAGTTAGCCAAACCAATTTATCCGGTACTTCAATTAGAATGATCTGATGATATTAATTATTTCTTACAGGAAATGGAATTTTATAAAATATCCACATAACTGATTGTGAGAGTTTATTTTTTTCCCAGTAAAATATTTAATATATTTTGGTTAATTTATCAAAGCTTAAGTATGTGGTCAGTGACAGAGTACTCACAACATACGGGTAATAGTAATCCAAAATCACCCAAGTTTGTTGAAACCATGTTAGAAAGGAATAAACGTTACACAGATGGAAGAGACCTGGATGGATTTGACCATGTCATCACAAAACTGAGACAGCTAACCTGAGGGACCCTTATGGTGGTAGAGGCAGGCATTATTATACAAATACAATAGTCATTTTCACAGGTTTTGTTCATTGTCATTTGTTTAAAGTTAATGAACTGATAGTTGCTTCATTCCAGGGGTGGGCTTCAAAAATTTTAGCAACGGATTCTCTGCCCGGTTGCTGGGTGGTGTGGCCAGGGTGGGTGTGGCCTAGTCGGCCTCCTGCACCACGGCGGGGTGGTGGTGTTTTTTTCCCTTCCTTTTTCCTTGAGGCTTTTTTCGAGCCTCCAGGAGGACAAAAATGGCCACCCCAGGTTCCGGAGGCCCTCTGGAGTCTGGAAATGGGCCTGTTTCCAGCCTTCCCAAACTTCCGGTAGGCCCATTTTTTGCCCTCCCCAAGCCTCCGCACGTGCCCTGCACTTACCTGCATCCAAAACGGACCGCGTGGGGACTCCGGGGAGGGGAGGGGAGGGGTGGGATGGGCAGGGCCAGCCAGGAGTGGGATTTGGGGGTTCTCCGAATTGCACAGAATCTTAGCTAGAGGTTCTCCTGAACCCCTGCAAATCCCCAGCAGCCCACCCCTGCTTCATTCTATTTTGCACAAACCTAGAATGTATATAAAAGTATTGGTTTATGCCATAATTATCCAAGGTGTTATCAATAATTATAATCTGATGAAATCAGTAAGATTTCCTTTCACTAAAATGAAAACTGTTCAGCTGCTGGCAGAGCCTAGAAATTTCTGTCCAATGAATCACGGTGGTCATGCCTTTATGTTTCAGTAGTTGGCTTCTCCAGCAAAGAGCCAAAATTGAAATATACAGCATGGGAAATAAAACACAAAATGTCTATATTGTTCTTTTTTTAAAAAAAAGAATTCTATTAAGAATTAATAAATAATTAGCATATAAAATTCATAAGTATATAAAAAATAAAAGTCAATGCAAACTATAAAAATGCAAACAAATATAAAAGCAAAAGAAATGAAAATGGGAGGAAAAAGCAAAAGTAACTTTCCCCTTTATCCCAGCAGGTAAAAATAATTGTAATAGTTTGTCACCGTCTCTAAATAAAATATAATCTCTCTTCTCCCCTTAGCTCATATCTTAGATAAGGAAAACAAAACAAAAATGCTGCATCTGTCAATCTTTGTCAACAAATTTCAGTAAAAGCAACCAGATATAACTATTTTTTTTCTTTCACCCTGATCAAACAATCAATCTTATAAATCATCCCTGATTTGATCCCTTTAAAAAAATATCCTGTTCATTTGTGTTTCAAGTTTTGAAATTCTTCAAAACTTTAACAGATTTCTCTTGTATCCAAAGTTATCCTTTTGTTTGTCACTTCTTAAAAAGTCCTTCAAATCTTGGCAGAGCTCATTTGCATATCAAGAGGAAAAAAGAATATCCAAATCAATTTCCTGATTTAATATTTCTTCATTTCCTGTAGAGAATAAGTCTTTCATCAGATTCATTTAAATTACATTTAAGATCCCTTTCAAATTAATTTCATAAACATTCATTGCAACTTGTTCTGGATTTACAACTTCATAGGAACATGCTCTGTCAATTTCATCAAGCATCTGATCCATTTCCTTCCAAAAGTTTAGCTAAAAGATATTCAAATATTTGCCTTAAGGATATCTGCTCTATTTTCTTTATCCTCTGGCACTGGCAGCCTGGCACTGAAAGTAGCCTTCAAGTCTCCTTATCAAATTAAAAATGAAAAAATTTCCATTTTCCCATTAGAACATATCTTCTAAACAATTAAAAGCTGTAATCCCAAATCTTTTTGGCCCTTTAATCCGTTATTAATCTTCCAAAATCCATATACTAAGTACCCTTTCGCTGCACTACCCCAAAAATTGTGAAAGTATTTTTGAAAGCTTCAAAAGTATATTAGGCAGGAATATTGGGAAGGGGGATGAGTTTTGACCAGAGAAGATGGACTGGACTTAATATCAACAATCCACATTATCTATATATCTTTATATTTACATCAAAAGACATTGAACTTTTCACAACTACACTATTGCAAACAATACCATGGATAATATTATCCTAAACAATGCCAAAGGGAACCTTAATCCTTTTATGTACATAACAGTAGCAGAGTAGAGAAGGACAGTAGGATACCAAGTGATTTATTCTGTACTTTGGAGAAACAATTTAGTAAGAAGCGGGTGATATATCCAATATTATGCAGTTATAGAAGCTTATCTGCACTTTTGCACACACAGAAAGTAATTTTAAAAAGGATCAGAAATAGCTGTATATGAAAAACTTCACAACAAATACTGGCATCTGATCTCCTTTTAGCAATCACAAAACCACAGATAAAATGCACTACCTGTATTTTATTGAGCCGCTCATCATTATTTAACAAATCTCAAATATAGGTGCAAATAGTGGTATATAACATTGCCATGAATGAAAAAAGAAACCTATGTTGCTATTTTCCCAGATTTCACAAATAGCAGTGTGGTGAATGATTTAAAACCACATTCAGAAGTATCCATAAAATGAATTAAAGCCGCAAGCAGTCATATAGAGATGGCTTCTGTAATTAGATACAAGCAGAAAAGGAACAATTTCCTGTGCTGAATGCAACCAAGTAGGACAGGTTTATTCTACAGGGCATTTCCCAAAAGAAAATGTAGCTAAAGGTTAAATTTTAAAAGTTGGCTGCCACTTTGCCCAATTACACGCGCTCAAAAAGAAAAGAAATGCCTCACTGGATCAGGCCAATGCCCCCATCTGGGCCACGTTCTGTTTTCTGCAATTGTCCAAACAAATTGCGTTCAAGAAGCCAATGAGAAAGGCACGAAAACAATCTTCTTTGCTATCAGTTGTTCCCAACATGTGACATTCATAGATATATTCCCTCCCCACAGGGCAGAAATTCCACAGAGCACATTTTGTACATTAGTTAATCTAAAAGATCTCATAGAAATTTCAGTTCCACAGAAATGTATATGGTGGTACATCAAGTGAAAGTGAAGAACCTGTGTCCTTAACTTGTTGACCCTAAGTGAACAAGTTCACTTAGAGTCAACTTATTTTCCAAAGGACCAGAAAAGCAAGACAAGAAACAATGGATGAAAACTAATGAAGGAGAGAAGCATCCTGGAACTAAGGAGAAACTTCCCATTAGCTGAGATGCCTTAGTTCTCCCCATCCGTAATAACAATAGTCTATTGCTTTCATACAAAATGGAAGAAGCTATACCCAAGGGGGAAAAGAAAAGAACAGTTAGTGGAGACAGATTTAGAGAAAAAACTAGACAAGGAACAGATCGGTCACTCTACTGCTTCTTCACAACAAATCGTTCTTTCTGGATGTTATTTTGCAGTGAGGAAATGGGCTGACCTATATTCTCAAACCATGTATAATTAGTAAAGCTGTGCAGCAATCTGGATTCAAAGGGGAAAGGTGATTTGGATTCTAAGACAAGATCCATTTCATTTCAGGAGTTGCTGAAAGAAGGGACATGTATGCCCCACATGTGCTCTGGGTCACTTTCCCCCCTTTGAATCTGAACCACTGCACAGCTTTTTACTATTAAAACTTAAAGAAGATGGGAAGTCGGCCAGAGTTGATTGAAAAATGGGCAGCTAGATAAATGTTTTAATTAATAAAATAAATAAATAAATTAAGCTCATTGAAGATCCGTATGACTGATTATTGAACTGTGTACAAGCATTTATTCTTTCTAAACATCTTGCTATCATACTTATGAAGTGATGAAACCATATTGAGGTCAGTGAAACACTTGATACTGGTCTTAAATTGTTTTGCAGTATTTTTTTAAAAAATCATTGTTAATTGTTTTTGCCCATCAAATAATATAGAAGGGATAATCTGAATGTATTAAAATTATTATGAGGTATTATAAAAACATGATGCATAAAAGAATGATATGATGAATATAACCTGCTTGTGGATCCTAAAAGCACTAGAAATGGTTGTATAAAAAAGATTATTTTTAAGTACATACATAACTGGAAAAAAAATGCCCTTTCATTACATAACAAGCAATCAATGGAAATAATAAATTGAAAAACAAATAATAAAGCCACGACACAATCATGTATCTCAAATTTCAAGAAGGAAGAATAATTTAAAATGCTTGCTAAATATCAGCAGAATATGTTTTAAAAATGGTATGAAGCAAGAAAGTTAAAGGAGCATCAACAAGATCAAGGTGACTTGGGGCTCCATGGGCACCAACATTCAAATTTGGGTAGAGCCCTCAAAAGTCCTTATTTTGCATTCCATGGTGAGCACAGCTAAAATTGCTGGTGAATTGTGCAAGGGCAAACTGCTTATAGCAGTGATGGCTAACCTTTTTGCCGTCACGTGCCAAAAGTGGGGGGGAGAGTGGGGAGGGTTGTGCGCGCGTGTGCCCACACCCATAATTCAATGCGCCCCGCCCCCTGCACATGTGACCCCTTCGCATTCCTCCCGCTTTTGGCATGCGATGGCATGGTGGGCCTGGTAGGCCTGTTTTTCACTCTCCTCAGCATCCAGATGCTTCCTAGGAGCCTGGGGAGGGTGAAAACGCCCCCCCTCCCGGGAGGCTCTCCGGAAGCCGGAAACAGCCTGTTTCCTGACTTCCAGTGGGCCCGGAAGGCCCAAAAATCAGCTGGCCAGCGCGTGCATGCGTGCTGGAGTTGACCTAGGGCAATGCTCGCGTGCCCACAGATATGGCTTCGTGTGCCACCTGTGGCACGCGAGCCATAGGTTCGCCATCATGGGCTTATAGTATTGGTTTTACAGGCATTATTGAGAATCTTCTGCAGCTTCTATGAAGTCATTTTAACTTTCTTTTTTATTCTAATAGTAAAAGCAAATGTAACCTAAGAGAAAGAAAGAGAAATAGAGGGAAAGAATTAAAAATGCGAAGAAAAAGGATAAAGAAAAAAGAAAAGAAATATATAAAGAAGTGACTTCATTACAAATATAAAGAAATTTTTTTATAACTCTTCACTCCCTGAAAGTTACAAACAGATATCTCTTCTTCCTATAATTCATTCCTTATCTATATGCAAATACATAAATCATACAACTTTTCAGTCCTGGTGTCAACGAAAAGTCCACAAAGGGTTATTATCAGAACTTTATAGGGAAGGGCAGTTCTGAAAATAGGTTCAAATGACTAATAGTCTCTCAGGGTTTGAACTGTGTTGCTAACTACTTGGTATTGGTATATGTAACTATATCTTTCCCAACTTCAGACGTGTTGAAAATATAACTCTCCAAATTCTGAGCCAGAACATCTGGAGGACACTGAGAAAGCCACTGAATAAGGCACCCAATTTTTGCTCAAATTGTTTCAATATTATATTTCAAATACCTGCTATTTAAGCAGTGGTTTATGCTCTGCAGTCTAAATAAGCCTTTTTTAAAAAAGTCCAGTCCTTTTGTAGCTTTACAGAATATATAGTATTGGCTTCATTTGAGACCTTATTTGATTAACTTTTTCAATATGCCCTGTCTTCTGGGATACTGAGAGAAAGCAAGGGAATTTGCTAGAGCAAGTCAGGAAAGATGAAATAACATGGTTGCTCAGCTGTGTCAAAGTGTACAGGCACAGATCCAGCCACTGTTTCTCAAAGCAACACCAGAAATCTAAGGAGGCATAGAGCAGCCAGAATGACCAAAACTTGTAGCCACTCTTGTAGAAGAAGTAAAGGATTCCAGGTTGGAAAGAAAGACAAATAACATGATAGAGATGTGGAGAAATTATGGTGACATGGGTATGCACAACAAATGAAATTTTTGCAAAATAATGAAACCTGCCTCTTAAATATTTGAGTGCGAAATTATGGAGAGTATAATTATCCCAGAACCAGCTTCTAGAATTCAAATAGCTACCCATAGTGACAACCAAACATTGAATAAGTAAAGAACATTGATTGATTCTACTTTACCAGCCTCTGGAATCTGGCTTTCTACATGGTTCTTGCTAGGGTTCTTAATTCACCTGATTTCATTTATTTAAATGAATGAATGAATCACATACCCATCCACAGAAAGAGAGGGGGGGAAAGAGAAAGCACGTTGGCATTCTGTAAAGCACCAGCCATGAATATTCTTATTTCATGTTAAAAAGTAAGAGGAGAGTTGCATCAAAAGGCTGGCTTTGTCTGGATTTAGAAGCTAAGCAGTGGTGGACCGGATTAGTACTTGGATAGAAGATACTAAACAACCCTGTTGGGTTATTCTTTCAGAAATATTTCCCTACCTAAACAGATAAACAGAGTGATCACAGATGGGCAAAAATAAATAAGTAAATAAATCCAATGGGCTCAAAGTGACTTCTGACTTCTTGCTGACTTCTCCATTGTCAGCTTGTGGGAAACTGACAGGATGTGTTGGAAATCATGATCATGTTACTACAACTAATGGGGGCAATGTTGCAGTGCAAGGGTGGGTTCTACTTACCTTTACTAATGGTTCGCAATGGGGCCACGCATGCGCAGAAGCATTCTGATGACGTTGGGCTCGGTGGGCGGAGCCTCCCTCTGGTTTTACTACCGGTTCTATAGAATCGATCCGAACTGGATCGCACCACTGTTGCAGTGGTCACAAGTTTGTGAATACAATCGGTGTGAAGATTCTTGAAATTTCAATTACACAGGAGTCATAAGTCCTTGATTTTGTATCCATTCTTTAAGTTAGCAGATTTGAGGTACCTTGATTCAAAAAAATTTGAACAAATATGCACCATTTGAGCTTATTGAAGGCTACAGATAGACAGAAGAGTATTAATAGTACATAAATGTATATCAAAAAATATATCAAAGGAAGCAAAATCAAAATACCATTGTTGAGAAGGCCCATGAACCTATCAGGAGAACATCTGACTCAAAGGGATTTAAGGGGGAAAAAAGGAATAGAAATATTTTGATTTCCAAAGGTAATATATAACACAATTTTTAGCTATTTTGAAGCACCTGATTTTCTTTGGAAAGTCTAAAAATTCATTGTTACCATAGTCACCCGTGCATAGATCAAAAGTAAGTAATCCATTCATTTCCAGTGGAATGCAGTATGTTCTATTCTATACCATATCTTGGACTTCCAAAGATAAAACAAATGTAGAATGTGCTAGAAAGTGGAGTCTGATACTGATTGGGTTATAATTTTGCTGTGAGTTTATTTATGGTCATATGTAAATGTAGGGAAAAGACAGCAAAAAGCAGAGAAGTGAGAAATTAGGTCAACTGATCCAGTCCAGACCTCTTATTTTTCAGAATGGATTTTTGCTCCATGCTATTGCTAAGTAACTAATAAAAAAGAGAAAACAAAATATTACAACCATTCGAAGTTGGAAACAATATAAAACACCAACACATGTTATAAATATGATAACAGAACTGATTGGAAACAAGCCAATCCTAGATGCTGTATAAAGGTAAAGGTTCCCCTCGCCCATATGTCCTAGTCGTTCCCGACTCTAGGGGGTGGTGCTCATTCTGTTTCAAAGCCAAAAAGCCAGCGCTGTCCGAAGACGTCTCCATGGTCATGTGGCCAGCATGACTAAACGGCAAAGGCGCACAGAACACTGTTACCTTCCCACCAAAGGTGGTCCCTATTTTTCTACTTGCATTTTTTACGTGCTTTCGAACTGCTAGGTTGGCAGAAACTGGGACAGGTAATGGGAGCTCACCCTATTACACGGCACTAGGAATTCGAACTGCTAAACTGCTGACCTTTCGATCGACAAGCTCAGCTTCTTAGCCACTGAGCCACCGCGTCCCTAGATGCCGTATAAAGTCTGCCTAATTTACACTGCTGATATTTAATTTCATAGTTTGGAATGCCTTCCCTTTAACCACATTTGGTGAAACATGCTGACTTTTTTTAAAAAAAAAAAATATGACTCACATCTCACTGTTAACATTTTTCAATCTGTTTTACAGATAGATATAATTTGAATTGCTACAGTAGTTCTTTTTCGTTCTGTACTATGATTTGAATCACTAGATGATATTGATTTCCTCTGGGTTTACATGATCAAAAACGTGTAATATATAAACATAATAGCCTGAAGTCTTTGTTCCAGACCTTTAGTTACTAACAAATTCTATTAATGGTATGATCTGATTTGCCTTTTAGAATATTGCACCTCCTTATGACTTATTTTTACATGCTTGAGCTTGTTTTTACTTATTTTAGCTCTCTGCTGTATTTTGTAAAGATGCTCAGTCATCCAGGTCATGGTTGTCCCAAAGGTGCTTTTTCTGGAGGCAACTGGGCTTTCTTTCTCTCTCTCTCTCTCTCTCTCTTTTCTCTTTTTTTTTCTTTTTCCCCCCTCTGCTGTATTTTATTTATAACATTTTGAAAGGATGGGTTCAGGATATTTTTGCTTCTTTTGGTTTGATATTTTGCGATTTGATTGTATACACACTCATGCAAAAAAAAAAAAATCCTTTCTTTTGCCTTTGAAAGAATATCCTAACATAAGTAGTTCTAATGGAGAACATCTAATCCATTTTGATGACATTTTGTATTATCAAAAGAGATTCTCTCTTTCTTCTTTGCTTTCACTCCCCCAAGGAATCCCGAAAGAGAGGGAGCAAGTTGGAGCCTTGCTTTTCTGACAGTTTGTAGGACAACGTGGGCCCTGTTTAGTGCTCGACAGAAGATCATTCATGTATAATAGCAGGAAAGGTTACCCAAGCATTTAATTCAGAATGACAGCAGATTGCTTCCCGTGACTGATCTGCTGCATTTACATACAGCTTTATTTAACCAATTCCTCAGCAGGAGGATGTGAGCCCGCCAAGGCTCATGGCAGTAATCAGAAGTGAGGCGATTGGCGTTCCCCTATGAAAAGGATGGGTTCACGTTGTGCTACTGAATTGAACTGAAAGGAGGAGTATACACCCATGCATATAGATTTAATAGGTAGGTAGGTAGATAGATAGGTACTTCCAAGCTTCTGATTAACCACTTGCCAGTTGTTAACATTCGTCCATGTTCAAGAATAAAGCCAAGACAATTTTACTTCTACACCGTTCAGAATGGCTCTGTGAGGGAGATGGGCAGTTTTTAAATTTGACATATAGAAAATAAATAAAATCAAAATCCAGAGGAGTTTTAGTATTTTTGTTACAGTTTTATTTATAGTTTTTTCTTTAACATCCATAAGTGCTTGGTGGACAAAGTATTGTCTACGTCAATATATTTTACACACAGTAATACCGTACTAGTAGTAACATTGTTTAGATATACATAATCATAACTGAGATTTAGTATTTTTTAAAGAGCTGTATTTTAAGCCATAGCTTGGGATCATCTCCTGGCTGCACAGTGACCCCATCCACCCACCCATCCGTCCCCAGTGAAGAGATGCTTTTATTTATTTCCATATCATTACTGTCATTCATTTATTACTGGAAAATGAGGCTGCCTGAATGCATATGGTCTAAATCTGGCTGTCCTTCACCATTAACTTCATGTAACCTGGCTTTCATCCACAGTGACCCAGCAGGGAGATGCATTGCATTGAGGGTTGACATCAGTCCATTTTCCCTGTGATTATGGGCCTTTTGCTTGGTTTTACGCAGCTGGTTGTTTACTTCTGACCTGCGGTCATGCTGAGCTTTTATCCTGTCCAGATGAAAGGAGCCCAAATGAGTAGCTTCTTCAATAGCCACTGGTAACCTTGACCTGCCTGGACTTAATGGGATTGGTCTTGCGCTGGAAGTGGGTGGGATTTAGCAATCTTCACTCTTCTAAACTCAGTCTGACTCATTTCTCATAAACGAAGTAATAAAGGAGTTACTGGTATCACATATGTTCTTATGTAATAAACGTAATTTACCTCATATACAGGCTCTGAAGAAAACTGCATTTTTATGATAAAAAGTAGACAATATTTTCTTCAGTATCATTGTCCAGATAAAAGTCATTAATTATTAAGTTATTCTTGTAATAATACTTTAGTTTTTTTTAAATATATATATGTTTTATATTATAGTGTTTCTTTAAATTTCCTTAATAAAAAGTGACTTATAGGTTATGATTGGCAAGTAGTTTTTTCAGAGAAAAATCCTTCTCTTTGCATCAAAGAAACAAAACTTTGTTGCTAAACTTAAATTTAAGAGAATTCCAATTATAGTGTACATAGGAAACGATATCATCAAAAGCCAAATGATTTTAATAGACATAATTAACATAACTGAGACATAATCAAGTCAATTATAATTTATGTGCAATTAAAATTCTGTACATTTCCAGGTCTGATTTCTGCAATGATATAATGCTACTTATACTGAGAAATATTCAGCCGGAATACTATTATTCAGTTCTTGTCCTGTCCTCTACAAACTTTGAAGTTAAGTGGTAAATTCAATAGTGCTATATTCACTATAGGTTATGCTCTACACTTCCTATCTATATACTTAACATTTGCTTACTCTGCCTTCCTTTCAGTGAGCATTAAAATGCCATTAATTTCCAGCACTGTTTCTGAGTAAGAATTTTGCCAGTCATTGAGAACTTGTCACTAGCATTATTGATATAATTTCAGACTGTATTTCCTAAAACTTGAGATTCTCTTCAACATTGTTTTCTCCTCCCAGGCATACATATGTTTGTTTGCTACTTTATCCCAAACTGGGCTTTTAATGTTTTCTTTTACTATTTATCTTATTATTTTAAGCTTAAGCATTTGTATAGCAATCTAATCAAGTCCTTTTGCACAGCTGCCATAATAGAGAAGAAGGTGAGTCAGTTACCTCTAGTTCTGACAAATAAAACATGCTCCAGAAAGTTCGCAGAATAAGCTTGGTACCAGTTCTTAATATTTCTACATTTCCTTTCTTGTTGTAGCATCTCTGCAAAGCATCAAAATGTAAATATATACCAATGTTTCCCAACCTCAACAATTTTAAGATGTATGGATTTTGACTCCTATGCTGACTTGGGAATTCTGGGAGTTGAAGTCCATACATCTTAAAGTTATTGAGTTTGGGAAACAGTGATATGTACATTGGCATATATTCTTGTCCCTGTAAGGATAAACAATAAACAATCTATGTTCCCTGAAGTATTAGAGATGCCATAATCTTTGAAAATGAGAACTCATTATGCTTAATGAATTGCTGAGATGCCACTACTCTAAACAAAATTGGTTTAATGATTGTAATTGCATTCTTTGTCATAATGCTGTGTTAAGTTCCCTAGGACTTACAGTTGCTTTTATCGATCTAATATTTATTTGTATTTTCATCTCAAAAATGGGTGAGATTTTCTGGTTGATATTGGCATTGAATTGGTTCACTTTTATATCAGCTATATGGCTATAGAAGTGGCAAGATGCCTTGTTAATCTTGAAAGTATTTACAAAGCCAACACAACCTCTTTCACAACCTCTAAGATTTTAGTCAATATCAGTGAACATTCCACACATTCTAATATTGCATGTTTTTTATATATATTTGTGCTTGGTGGAGGGAATGTATTCCCAAACCAAAACAGATGGGGAAGGAAAGATGTCCCATGTAGCTCCCATAGAATGTTCCATTACCTTTAGAGAAGCTATACATGCGTATAACACACAAAAACAATATTGCATGGTAATGAAATTACAATATCTAATACAAATTGTGCCAAAAAAATGTGAAGTAAGCAACGCACATTGGGTTTAATACATGACTGAATAAGCCCCAGTAATGGGATAATCACATGACACTAAATTGTAAGCCTTGATTTATAAGCCATCAAAGTTGGGCTCATCCACTTTGTTATATTGAAATCAAGTAAGCGCCATAATGGCTTAAACAAATGGGTAAACCTAGCAGCAATATAGGATAGCAAAATTTTAATCTCCCTCTTCTGTTGTAGCCATTTCTTTGTAGAAAGGCCTTTGGCCAATAAGGTAGACTCCCACAGCCTGGGATTTCTGTGCAGCCTCTTTTCTCTGATATGAGAATAATCATATTGTTAGTTAGGGGTGTATAATTAATTAGAATAGCATTTGGAAAGGGATTAACACAGCTTGTTCAGTCATAGTGGAATGACATAATTAACACAGAGCTTTAACTATATGCATGTACTTAGGTATATGAATGTTTCTTAAAAACCTCAAACATTTAAATTTAAGAGGTGGCTGCATTTAAGCAAAGGCCTCTGGCCAAGAAGATAAAAAGGATTATTGGGAGACTCAGATAGCTATTTCTGCCTTATAATATATATCATATTACTTTGCATATTGTGTTACTGGAAAATGTGGGTTTGTGTGTGAGAGATATTACTTTAACTGAAATTAACTCTACTGGAGATGAGGGAAGAGTTTATGAAAATATTTTTTTGCTCTGGTTAAGAAAGGATCATCTTTTTTTAGAAGAGTGAAGTGTTATTTTAATATCCTGAATTTGACTAGATCAGAGTAGGCAGATAACCCAGGAGGAAATCAATGCATGAATGACTAGTAACCAAGCAGAGGACCAGTCACCTTAAGGCTGCTAGAATAGCTTCCCTGCCTGCTGGCTTATTTCTCTTCTATTTGATCCGTCTCACGACAGATGACCCACTCCAACCAAAGCCTTTGGTATTTTTATTTTATTTTTTATTTATTTCTATCCTGCCTTTTATTATTTTTTTTACAAATAATTCAGGGTGGTGAACATATCCATCACACCTTCATCCTCCTATTTTCCACACAACGAAACCCTGTGAGGTGAGTTGGGCTGAGTGAGAGTGACAGGCCCAAAGTCATCCAGCTACTTTCATGCCTAAACTGAGACTAAAACTCTCAAGTCTCCTGGTTTCTAGCCTGATGCTTTAACCACTAGACCAGCTATCCATATCTATATCTATATTTATATAATCTATCTATCTACTGTATATCTATATTATCTACTGTATATCTATATTGATATAGATATGTAGATATAGATAGATATCATCTATATCTATCTTATTTATATTTCATATTTCTGAATCACCCATCTCTCTCAAAAATCTATCCTCTCTCTCTCTCTCTCTCTCTCTCTCTCTCCCCCTCCCTCCCTCCCTCCCTCCCTCTCCCTCTCCCTCCCCCACATTTACATCTATAGTCATATCATAAATACACATATGCACCAATTTCCCCAAAGCATCTACCTTGGTCTGCACAGAGCTGCTGTAGAAACTCAGGCTATGTTCATTTCTAAGTACATTTTACAGCTACACTGTGAACAGCCCACATAATGAGTACATGGCACTCACAGACAGCAGTCTTGGTGGGAGTGCTGGTTTGGATTTAGAGCAGCAGCAGAGAAATTTATTCTGGTATCTCAATCTGTGGTTGTAAAGGTAAACTGTAGTTTCTACATGTTCATAAAGCTGATAACCCATCTATTTCCATGATAGAGAAAAGTCATCTAAATGAGTAATATTTAAAACTGTAGAATTTCCGAACAGAGATGGTTACATTGAATATTGAAATCCAACAAATGCAATAGCAATAGCACTTAGACTTATATACCGCTTCATAGTGCTCTACAGCCCTCTCTAAGCGGTTTACAGAGTCAGCATATTGCCTCCAACAATCTGGCTCCTCATTTTACCAACTTCAGAAGGATGGAAGGGTGAGTCAACCTTGAGCCTGGTGAGATTTGATCTGCCAAACTGCTGGCAGCCGGCAATCAGCAGAATAAGCCTGCAGTACTGCACTCTAACACTGCTCCACCAATGGCTCATATGATGCAAATAACTTTTAGTAAAATGTAGTAAAATTTCATATCCAAGCCAGAAGGCTCCCATCAGTTATTCATTCTTTTGAGGAATTACATTGTATATTTCATCTGAAAAATGAGATAAAAAGAGGAAAGTGCTTGGACCTGGAATTGTTTTCCTAGCATATTTAGATATTGCAATATTGGTGCCATTTTGCCTATCTACATTTTCTATATGTGTGTACAGAGCTTTGGTCAAATCTAACTGATTCTTTAAGAGGAACTGAATAATCAATTTCTTATGGAGATAGTCAGAGCTCAAAGAACAGTGGACGCAATACTCTGGGAGGCTAAATATGGTGGTGGTAGCTTATTATTCTTATTCTTTCTTATTCTAATCATTAATGTTATTTTCATATCAAATATTCCTAATTCAGTTTATCAGTTATACCTGCAACATATCAAACAGAGCAGACCATGTGTTTATGACTTTAATTGTATTTCCTGCATTTAATTTTGCTTTAAAAAATCAATTTTGTTTTATTACCGCTCATATTCATTTTAATTTATCATGTAATAAAACAGAAGCTTCCATTAATCCTAAGTATTTGTATCCTTCTACTAGTGCCAATTGTCTAATTGTGATGGCATTCATTAGCTGTAATCCATTTTCTTCAACATTTTTGCTTCCTTTAATTTCAAACTTGCATATTTCTCCAAAGCAAATTGCAATTGCATTTCTCTAGACCAAATTGCATTAATTGTCAATGTTGCGCATATCCCTAGTCCAAATTGGATAATGTTCGAAGCTTCTGCTTTTCATGTTGTGAAAAAAATTTAGATCACCCATGTGAAGCAAATGGGTTACTTTGATATTTTGTTTTGTAAACTGACAGTCATTGCTTTGTTTAGAGTAGTGTAAGTGGTATCACTGCTAAAGCTAATAGTACAGATGACAATTAGTCATGTTTGAATATTCCTCTTCTGATTTCCTATGATATCTTCATCATTGTACATTAGATTTGTTTTCCATGCATTCATCGACGCTTCCAATTATCTTTGTCTGTTTTTACTAATTCCAAAACTTTTTACTCATTTTCTAATCCAGCAATGTAGGAGTGAATCAAATGCTTTTTAAAGTGATCTATCCAATATGTAAATATGTAACAGGATTTGTTTTTCTTCTTTGAGCAACCAGTCTATTTGCTTTGTAAATTTTAGGAAGGTCCTTTTGGCTCATTGGGGAAAAGTGCATCTTTTTAAAAAGCAGAATATAATAAGTTTGCTATGAATCCTGGGTAACTTAAATACGTATTTTCTTTTATTTTTCTGTATTAGAAAGATTCTGCCAGTTGTCATCTATTCATCATTCTTTGCAGTTTGCGGAAACTCACTGAGTTTGTTGAGAACTTGAAATGAACGTGGGTGTTTCATCCCAAAGCCATACAATTTATCCCTTCCTGAGACACATCTTGACATTGGATACAGAAGAGCCATAATCTCCATTATGGTCCTTGTTCATCTAGCTGGCCAATCAGGGAGGCAAATTGAATTGTTTGTTTTCAACATTACTAAGATGGTTTGAAGGTGTTTAGCCTGGTTTGTTTATAACTTCTGTAAGCAAGTATATGGTCACTATAGCCCTCAGCATTTTTGAAGCATGTAATAACCTCACAATAAGAAGGTGACTATTATGTGGATGATGTTATAAATATTATTGATGTTGTTGTTGTCGTCATCATTTTTATAGCACCAATTCCTGATTCAGAGTCACCAAATCATGGTTGCATATGAGGCTCAGGGCTCATATTCAGACTTCGAAATTTTGGAAATCTGAACTTTAAACCATTTCTCTTTCTCCTTAGGTTACTCAGTGACTTTTCATATGAAACATAATCATACACACTGTGCATTTTGTCTGTATGGTACTTGACAACTCTCTACTGGTTTATTTTGTTTGTTTGTTGATTTATTTATTTATTTATTAAATGTTTATGCTGCCCATCTCTCTGATCCAGTGACTGATATACAATAAAAAAAAAAATAGAATCCTACAAGACAATTAAAATTAGAGGAATTAAATAGAAAAGCTACAAACCAAGATGATGGGTGGCCTGGTGGTGGGGGTCTTCTCTACCCAATCAGCCAGTCCCAATGTAGCTCTCCTAATATAGGTTTCTATGCTAGTTATCAATCAATATATTTACAAACTTGTTCATCAAACTACCTAATGCAGCTGACCACCTGGATGTATCACATGGCAGTTGTTCTTCCATTGGGACTCATCAGACATTAGTCGTCAAAAGTTTTTCTATGAGGTTTGAACCTTCTATGGGGATTAAATTGATAGATCTTTGCACTTTAGATGTTCATGTATGGTGCATTATCTTTAGGAGGTATCCAGATCCTGATGCTCAGTGGTTGCAGGCAGGGAAATCTAGAAGCCCTCAGAAGATATGTGCCTGTCTAGGTGGCTCAGTGGCTAAGACACTGAGTTTGTCTATCAGAAAGGTTGGCAGTTTGGCAGTTCGAATCCCTAGTACAGGTCTCCTGCGTGAGCAGGGGGTTGGACTAGATGACCTCCAAGGTCCCTTCCAACTCCGTTACTGTTACCAGTCCACCTTTCCTTAAGCTCTCAGAGTAGAGAGATATGGATGTTGCATTATATCATGCCTCCATAATGAAATTCTCCCTTTCCCAACCAAGAGAGGTGATAGTAAAACCCTATACTAGGGTCATGACATCATATAACATCTGTATTTCTCTCTTTAGGAATTTAATGGAAGTTGGACTGTATATATCCCATTCAGAGCATTGTTAATGAAGACGGATCAGGCATCAAGCCCTGGCTAAGGAATTAAAAAATGAAGAATGTTGGTTTTGTAAAAGTGCATTTAGCAGACTCTGTCAACGCTTGTAATCGATGTAAAAACCAAATATCATTTCTTAGGCAAGGAAGGAGAAGAAGCTATACCCTGAACAGCCTGTCCCAAGAATTATAAGCATGCAAAAATCTGTGCTGATAACTTGTGTTCCAGAAAGCCATAAAATCCAGCATGCAAGTGAATATACAACCTTGTCAAGCAGGATAAGTGAAGAGGAATGATGAATATTAAAGTAGCCCTGCTTTGCTGAACTACTTCCATCAGTAACTTGCCGCTACAAGGTTCTTCAATAAGAGAACTTGTAGTACATCATCCTTCTTTTTATTGGAAACAGTCAGTGGTGGCCCTAAGAGCTGCCATAAGCACTTCGCAAATAGGCAGGCAGACTCAGTTTAGAATAAGCAGACAGGCAGGAAGCCAAAGCAGGCTTAGTGAGCTCACCTAGGATCAGTTCTGCTGTGTTTGCACACAAAGTGATTAAACTGAAGGCTGGAATGGTAATCAGGGATGAGTGGCCCAGCTCAATGTGGAGAAAAAGGTTTGAAAGGGTTTTTTGCTTTTGAGTGGCCATTGTTTATGCATCTCTACATTTAAACTATGGTTGTTATTTTTCTGACAGAGAAATAGGGTCCTTCCAAGCCGGTCAATTCATATTATATATCAGAGTTAGGCAATTATATTTCTGCCTAGCAACATCCCTGACACTTTTAATCTCCAGGGCATGATGGGCAGAAGCTACCTAATTAACCACACCGGTGTAAAAGGCAAAATTTATATACATTCAATTCAGTGGTGGGTTTCAATTTTTTTTACTAACGGTTCTGTAGGCATGGCTTTGTGGATGTGGTGTGGCTTAGTGGGTGAGGCTTGGTGGGCATAGCAGGGGAAGGATACCAGGGGTGGGTTCTAAAAATTTTTACGACCAGTTCTGTGGGCATGGCTTATTTTGTGAGCGTGGCTTGGTGGGGGGGTAATGTGACTGGGTGGGCATGGCCAACTTTTTTTTTTTTTACTTTTCAAAGCATTTTTTTCTACAACCTTAAGAGGTTGCAGAAAAAAATGCTTTGAAAAGCCTCTGCTGATCAGGCAACTCAGCTGGGATCGTCAGAGGCTTTTCAAAGCATTTTTTTTACCACCTCTTCAGCTGAAGAGGTTGCAGAAAACAATGCTTTGAAAAGCCTCTGCCGATCAGGCAACTCAGCTGAGATTGTCAGAGGCTTTTCAAAGCATTTTTTTTACCACCAAAGAGGTTGTAGAAAAAATGCTTTTAAAAGTTAAAAAAAAAAGCCTCTGATGAGGTGGGTGGGGTTAGTGAGCGGCGACTGGTTACTGGTTCTTGGAACTACTACAAATTTTTACTACCGGTTCTTGTGAACCGGTGTGAACCGGAAGCAACCCACCACTGAAGGATACTGTGAAATCTCCATTCCCTCTCCAATCCAGGGGAAGGTTACTGCAAAATCCCCATTTCCTCCCGATCAGGTGGGCCTTGGGAGGCAGAGAATAGGTGGGGGCAGGGCCAGTCATAATCTTTACTACTGGTTCTCCAAACTACTCAAAATTTCCGCTACCGGTTCTCCAGAACTGGTCAGAACCTGCTGAAACCCACCTCTGATTCAATTACATTATTTTATAGATCAGGGGCTGGACTTGGTGGCCTATACAATGGCAGCATTCATATCAAGCATGACCTGCTTGTATTGATGACATGGACATAAATTCTGGACATTTTTTTTTTCACATGGGAAGCATTATAGCTCAATGACAGAATACGTGCTTTGGCTCTTGGATTTTTACATCAAACCTGCCAGAAGTAAATTCAAAATGTTCTTTCAATTTAAAGTCAAACTTTCTCTGAATGAAAAGAAAGACTTATTCATCAAGTCTACTGCAAAGTATGGATACTGCACAGTATGGATTGTCCCAGGTTGCCAGAAAATATATTTTCTTTTATACCATGGTCTAGCAAGTACGGTATATAACAGCTGTAATGCTGCAGCATCTAACACATTTTATACCATATCTACAGGCTGTCTGCTGGAGAAAATATTATATGCTTTAACACCCCTTTAAAAAAAACAGTGCCACGCTAGGTTCTAATTAGCAAGGCATCTGTAAATTGCCAGTATTGGATTTCTATTCGACATTCTGAGGAATTTACTTGCCTATTAGCTTTTTATTGAAGGCTGGGTGAAATGAAGACAGAACTGAACCTGGTATTAAACAACAGGGATGCCTTTTGATGTTGTGCTCTGTGGCAGCAAATATGGCCTGTATATAAATATGAACAATGAAAGAAAAGAGTTTAAATGCATACTGTAATTAGCAAATACTAGGCCTGTACAACATTTGATGAAATGCTTCACTTCTGAGCAAAGCACCTCTCTGGATTCTCTCCTGGAAGCTGTAAAGGAACTCAGAATCCTGATGTGATTGATTTGGGACTCTTCTAAGCTCTTTTGGGAGTTTTCAAACAAAGGTCGAACAGACAATTGTCTAGGAAGGACTGAGGATTCCCATCTTGGCAGGAAACTAGGCAAGAAGACCTCCATCCCTATGATGCTATTTTGGATAAGATTGAACATGACCAATACTGTCTTGTGACTTTGAGAAGCAGATCCCAGGCTATTTTGCTCAATGCAATACTAATTGTATTGATAGCAGAGACTTAGCTATTTACTTCTTGGAGCTGGTCCTCAGATATAGGCTCTTTGCCCCCAAATTCCTGTCCTATTGCAGTAAGATGAAGAGCAAATGCATCTTGAAATGGTATGTGGGAAAGACAGGGTGGGCTTCAAAAATTTTAGCAAGGGGTTCTCTGCTCGGTTGCTGGGTGGGTGTGGTGGGCGTAGCCTAGTCAGCATCCTGCACCATGGGGGTGAGACGTTTTTGCCCTCCCCAGGCTCCAGAGGTTTTCCTTGAGCTTCTGGGAGGGCGAAAATGGTCTCCCCAGGCTCCAGAGGCCCTCTGGAGGCTGGAAACAGGCCCGTTTCTCAAACTTCTGGTAGGCCCGTTTTTCGTCCTCCCCGAGCCTCCGCACGCGCCCTGCACTTACCTGCATCCAAAATGGGCCATGTGGGGACTCCTGGGGTGGGGTGGGCGGGGCCAGCCAAGAGTGGGATTTGGGGGTTCTCCAAACTGCACAGAATCTTAGCTAGAGGTTGCGATCCCCCAGCAACCCATCTCTGGGGAAAGAGCTTGAGAGATAGGTCTAAGAATCACCATCTAGAAGAGTCAAATAAGAAGTTGCATAGCATGCAGCTGACAGTGAGTGAGGCAAGAGGATCAGAAGACACCTTCCCTAGTATCTCGGATGGTAAAGGAGAGGGGGAGAGAATTGTACTTTCAAAACTTGCAAAATTCAGTTAATGTAGCTTTACAATTAAATAGAATTATCTCATTTGGTCATGTTCCCTGTTAGGTTTATCTAGTAAAGCTGACACATCTTTTGGTTTTGGTGGTCACCACTGGGCCAATGGGAAATAACAGTTACCAGTACAAGGAAGGAAGGAGAGATGGTTGATTCTACAGCATGTAGTGATAAATACAGTGAATTGGCTAACCTGGCAATGGATAGCCACATCTTAGTAGCTTTATTTTTCTCACTTTAACTGGAATATTAGTCCCAACAGGAAAAAAACAATGTTAAAAACGGTGTTTAATTTTGCATGTTTACCAGTATGATATAAAGCTGAGAATGTGGGGCGAGGAGAGGGCAGGGATGCTGCAGTTGGATATAGAGAGAGCGAGGGGGGTGGAAATATAACACTGCTACTAGTGATTCAATTAGCTGAGTTAAGTTGCTGGGATTCTAAATTTATATGTGGGGGTGGTCAGGTTTATTTCAAAGCATTGCTCTATCTGGCACCCTAGGCAGTCTGCTTAGCAGTTTTGGGACAGGAATAGCATAGTGATTACAGGTCACGATCGTAGAAAGTAAGAACAGGCAGCATAGATAACTGCAGAGAAGTATCTTAGCATATGCTCAGTAGCTGTCCCTATTACTGCCTTTTCCCCCTTCCTGTCAGTGGAATTAGCCAGTGATGGCTAACCTTTTTGCCATCGCATGCCAAAAGCAGGGGGAATGCAGGGTGGTCGCACGTGCACGTGCCCACACCCATAATTCTATGCGCCCTGCCCCCCCATGCATGTGCGCGCGACCACCCCGTGCTCCCGCCGCTTTTGGCATGTGATGGCACGGTGGACCCGATAGGCCCATTTTTTGCCCTCCCCAGGCTCCAGAGGCTTACTGGGAGCCTGGGGAGGGTGAAAACAGCCTTCCCCACCTCACCGGAGGCCAGAAACAGCCCATTTGCTTACTTCCGTTGGGCCCAGAAGGCCCGAAAATCAGCTGGCCAGCACGTACATGCGTGCTGGAGCTCAGCTAGGGCAACGCTCGCGTGCCCACCAATATGGTTCCGCGTGCCATCTCTGGCACACGTGCCATAGGTTCGCCATCACGGCCCTATACTTTATATCTATCTTAGGACCAAAGCCACCATGAAGCACTTCTTCTAGAGTAAAGTGAGCTTCCTCTACTATTCTATGCATTTAGAATCTTTACAAGTTTGAGAAATGTAGATTCTTGAAAATGAGATTATTTCTCCTCCCGCTCCCTTCATTACATTGAATATTACAGAGGAGTTCAGTATGGAAGCATTTTTTTAAAATTAAGCTAGCTTCAAATGTGGTGCCAATAGAGATTTTCTCACTTGAGCCTTATTTTTTAAGCATTCTCTTCTTTTGTGCTGCTCGGAAGGTCATATCCCTTCAGAAATCATCTTTAAGCCTGAACTTGGTAACATGCAAAGTGCTGATTCATGAGAACAATTTTATTTTTAAACCTGTCATATGGTAAAGAAATTGATCCCAGCATGGTTAAATGTTCCTTCTATACATTTTTTTTCCCAGATCCAGTTTTAACGGTCATATTTTTGGATATATCTTTTAAATGCCCTGCAAAAGATTACAGTTGTAAATACTTAATCGTGTTGCAGACATTAGTCATAGCACAGTGCGGCACAAAATATATATCATTGGGGAAGCTCTATCGGTTTAGGCCTTAAGATTACATACAGGCAAGAGAATTGTTCAGTAAAGGATCCGATAGGCAAATGAACACCCATGTAATGGGGCAAGGTCATCCAGTTAAAAATGATGCATTGCAACACTTGTATTCAACTGGTTTGCAAGTGGCACCTCCTACTGGATTGGGACATGTACACAAGCCAAAGGATGTTGAATTTTGGATTTCTGTCATGGGTCAACACATCTAGATCAGGGGTGGGTTCTACTTACCTTTACCACCGGTTCACAATGGGGCCGCATGCACGTGCACACGCTTCTGCGCAGAAGCTTCCTGATGACGTCGGGGTTGGTGGGCAGAGCCTCCCACCAGTTTTACTACCGGTTCTATAGAACCGGTCCGAACCGGGGCAACCCACCACCGATCTAGGTCCGTGTTCCACTGCGAGATCACACGGCTAGATCTCTATATTCTGACTCAGTTCTGATTTTTCTGCATTCTCTCTTATTCATAAAGATGCCAAACACTGGAGTGGTACTACTGAATTTACTCAAAGAAGGCTGGCATAAAAGCAAAGCCAAGCAAACTCACAAACAGGTTATACAGAATGTCACAGTGTGACTTGGGTCTTTTTTAAAAATGGAAATATATTTAGGCTTACAAGAATGGCAATTGAGACAAAGAAATCAAGGCAGCGTAGACTTCTTCTTTACTATATACACCAAAATTATTTATAACTGGTATTTACAATATGATTTCAACTTCTATCCAGTGTTGGGTTTCCTTGAAGTCTCTCTCTCCAAAAGTATTCCCCTCGGACTCTCCTCAGCTTCCTTCTTTTTTCTCCACCTCCCGCTCCCATTTCTGAGATAAACAAGGAAGAGTTATAAGGAAGGAATATGCTGGATTTACGAATGTGTTCAGCACTGCTCACTATCTTTCTTGGATCTGCTCAGCCAGTCAGCACCATCTGTGGCTTCTCTGTTAGAAGAAGATCCTCTCTCAGGAGTCTTCTGCTTAGTCTTTCCCCAGAGACTGGGACTTTGCCAAAGACAGCTCTCTCCCTCCTACCTTCTTGAGTGAAGATCTTGTGTCTCTGAGACTTTGTCCATGGAAATACTGCCTACCTCTGCCCCACAATAGTTCCAGCTAGCAACCAATTTAGCTCATCAGCTTTTGTGACAGCATCACTGTACTTCAGGGCCAGAATCAAGTTTCTTCTCTTTTTCTCTCTCCATTTGCTGACTCATGTCAGCATAACAGCAGCCATAATAAGCCACTAAAACCATATGCCACCGTCTTCTTTGGGTTCTTCATTTCATTCACACACACGTACCATTATATTCGGCTATAATTTAAAACATCTTTAAGGACTGACATTGATGGGGTAAAGTATAGGAAAATGACCCATTAAAGATGAGCAATTAAAAAACAGAGGATTAATTAGAAAGATGGTGGCTCATTCTGCTTGATTCTTTAAGTCTGATTTAAAGAGGGAACAAAAGACGCTTCTTTTATATCAAGTCAAGTAGCTTTTCAGTATTGCTTACCCCTTTCTCAGAGGAAATCTATCTCTTCACCCATAGCCTTATTCTTTTAATAAGAAGCAGCAAAGCTCTTCTAAATTCGATGTTCTGATTTTACCTTTGAATTCCCACCATGTCCCTGTGTGCCCTTCAGCTTAATATGGTCCTTAGAAACAAAACTTGTTAGAGCGGCGCAAGGCAACAGGCGAGAGTCGTTAGTGAATTCAGTACCTTTTATTTCCAGCAACGTGTGACTGCACTCTGCCGGCTGGGCTGCTGGAGCTCGCCTTTTTAAGGAGCCCCAGGCAGACCACCTGGCCAATGACAGCAGGTTAAATCTCCCACAATCCGGACAGCCAATCAGTGGTGAGCATGAAACCTTATGCAGATTCTAGCCAATCCGTGGTGAGCATGAAAACTTATGTAGATTCTAGCCAATCAATACATAACACCCAATCCCCTGCCTACGTATGTGACGTAGTCCTCTAGGTAGGCGGGGCGCGCTGGCTTCCTACTGGACCTGCACAGTTCACTTGTCCCCGAGATCTTGGCTGCAGCGGTCGAGTCAGGTGTTCCTCTGGCTGCCTGGGAAGGAACCTTCTGGAGTTCCTCGGCCCGCGAGTCGACTTCCGGCCTGGTTCCTTCAGCTTCAGAGACTGTCGCTTCCCGCTGGACGCCCTCGATCCCCGACGAATGGTCGCGGCTCTGGTTGGTGAGTAGTCCCCCTGTTGGGCCACCAAGTAGGCCTGGTTCCTGCTTGTCTGCTTCCCGGCCAGCGGTTGAGCATGCTCCTTGGGGCGGAGACCTCAGGTTCTGCGACTGTTGCTCTGGCCCTCTGGTCATGGTCCAGTCGCCCTGGTTCCTCAGCTCGGTGTCCCCCAGGCAGTATCTGAGTTGGTTGATATGCCTCCTCCAGATCCGGCAGTCCTCCAGCTCAATGCAATATGACTTGGGGCCAATGACAGCCATGACTCGGCCTGCCAGCCAGGTCGGATACCCCGCATAGTTGTGTGTGAATACCCGGTCCTGTACATTGAATGCCCGCGTGGGCTGTGCGGAGTCCAGGGGGGTCTCAGGAAGGTAGTCCGGGTGGTATCGGTCAAGTTGCGACTTCAGCCTTCTTCCCATCAGCAACTCCGCTGGGCTCTTCTTGGTGGTCGCATGGGGGGTGATGTGTTGAGCGAGGAGGAACTGGTCGACTTTTTCCTGCCAATTCCCTGGGCCCATTCGGGTGAGGGTTTCCTTGGTTAGTCTCACCATTCGCTTGACCTGCCTGTTGCTTGCTGGGTGGAAAGGAGAGATGAGTACCTGCCAGATCCCTTGCTCTGCGAGAAATGCCTCCATGTCAGTTGTGGGCCATTATTGGAAACCAGGACGTCGGGTAGACCATGGGTGGCAAACAGCCGTTGGAGGGCTCAGATGGTGGCTTCTGTCGTGGTTGTCTGCATGATGATCACTTCTAGCCACTTGGAGTATGCATCCACGACAATCAGGAACGTCTGTCCTTCTATTGGCTCTGCAAAGTCAATATGTATGCGGGACCAGGGCCCCTTGGCCGCTTCCCATTCATGAGTGGGTGCCTGTGGTGGCACTGGTCGCATCCCCTGGCAGGGTTTGCAGGTGGCTACCCACTGGGTAATGTCCTTGTCCATCTGAAACCACCGGATGTAGCTCCAGGCTAACGCCTTCATCATCATGATCCCAGGGTGGCCCATGTGCAGGGCGTCCATGGTGCACCTCCGAAGCTTTTGGGGAATGACGACCCTTTCTCCCCACAGCAAACAGCCCTTAATGGTTGACAGTTCGGTTTGCTTGCTGTGGTAACTCTTGAACTCCTCACCCAGGTTCTCCTGTGGCCACCCCCTCAACACTCAGTTCAGAACCTTCATCCCTCATCCCCAGGATGATCCGGTCCTTCATCATTTCTTTGGGATTTATGAACTTGCATCTGGTAGCAATCTCCCGGAGGCTGGCCACAAAATCATTGACGGTTTCTCCCTCTCATTGGCGCCAGTGGTAAAACTCATTTCGGCTGACCATGGGGGAGGTGGATGGTGCATAGTGGTCTTCCAGGGCACATTGCAGGGTGGCCCAGGCGACGGTTTCCATATCTGCTGGGGTGATCAGCATCTGTGCCATTTTGTAGATCTTGGTGCCGCAGTAGGTCAGGAATAACGCTCGCTTCCTGTTGTCCGGCCTGTCCTGGTAATTGTTGGCCTCCAGGAACATTCTGAAATGGCCCATGTATGTGTGCCAGTCTTCCGTCTGTGGGTCGAAGATCGCTGGGGCCAGCAATACTTGCGATGCCATTCGTGCAGGTGGTCGGAAGGCCTTGTTTCAAGTCAGCTGTGTCGTTCATGAGGAGGTTCTCAGGTCCCTTTTGTCCTTCATCGCCAGTGTTAGATCGGTGCAAGGCAACAGGCGAGAGTCATTAGTGAATTCAGCACCTTTTTATTTCCAGCAATATGTGACTGCGCTCTGCCGGCTGGGCTGCCGGAGCTCGCCTTTTTAAGGAACCCCAGGCAGACCAGCCGGCCAATGACAGCAGGTTAAATCTCCCACGGTCCGGACAGCCAATCAGTGGTGAGCATGAAACCTTATGTAGATTATAGCCAATCTGTGACAAGCATGAAAATTTATGTAGATTCTAGCCAATCAGTACATAACAAAACTAGTAACCAGTAAGTAACTCCAGCCCACTGTTCCTAAGACAAGAGTTAGTCCTCCTTATACTGTACTTTGTAACTCTTGTATTTCTCTTCTTTTCATATTTGGATCTCTAGATATTTACTGGTAGGAAAGTAGCCTTAACCTGATGCTCAATATTCTTTAAGAATATGCTTATTGTATGCTTATGGCCATAGTTAAATAGCTGTAGGTCTGCTAGAGCTGGGCTGCAAACGTAGATGGCACCAAATAATTAGTGTTCACTATCACTTTACTGTCATTTAATTTAACTAAATTATCATTAAAATCTTGGCCCCTGAAACTCTAATAGCTATAGATATCTGCAACTGTGCAGAGTCCACTCCTCCCCACCCCCCATCCTCCCGGCTTTATCACCTGCAGATAATTCTTCTGAAGACATTATGGCTTGGCATTAGCAAGTAGATTTCCCAAGCATGCCACGAAACCATTAATGTGGGTGGCCACAAATATATGGACAATTACCATCATGTCTCTAAATAGAACACAGCTTGTGTGCTTCATTATTTTTCATCTGATGAGCAGGAACAAAACTTTGGATGAAAATAGCTGCATTCTTGATGTCAGTAAAAAGAAAATGGACCATGCTGTTGCTCTGTTTAGAGTTTAATGAAGTCTGATTTCCATATTTTTACAATGGTACATCCAGGAATTGGGCACAAGTCCAGGCCCAAACTCTACAGTTGAAATGCCCTCCTTCTAACTTCTGTAGCACTGAAAATATTGAACATGAGGAGAGATTTACATTCAAGTCATTGATAGGTATTGTTTTTCTCCTTCAGATCTGGAGAAATCAAGGACAGAATTTGACTGCCCACTTGTCTGCCACAAATAAATGCAAACAATCCCATTGCTTGTTTTTTATTTTTCACCCTCTAATTTTGTCTACAATACTTTTTTAATTTTCTTCATTGGTTTGAGCCATATTTTTCTATTCATCTTTAAACATAATTAACTTTTCAGCAGTTTCTTAATATGGCTTTTATTTACATTCAATATATTCTTTAACTTAATTCCTTCCTTCCTTCCTTCTTTCCTTCCTTCTATCAATCCATCCATCCCACCATTGCCCATCCATCCAGATGCCTTCCACAGCTACTCTGATCACTTCTTCTCCTTTTAGAGATGGTGAGGCTACTCTGAATGCTGGATTTCAATGGATCCCTCTGTTTGCATTTTGATATCCAATCTATTTGCCTTTGATTTCAGTTGTCCTTTTTGATTGCTTTAAATTGTTGCTGTCAGGTAGCTTTCTGAGGCCAAATGATGAAAATCAATATTTAACTAAATAAATGAATCTTTCCTCCTCTAAAAGTCCACTACCAGAGAGAGAAATATTATTCTTGTAAATAATGGCTAGCTAGTAAATTAGCCCAAGTTAAAAATAGGAGTCTAGGACAACTTGCCATGGCCATCCCTCCACAGCCAATCCAGCACAGCCATCTCACTGCAACCAACACGGTACGGCCATCTTGTTGTGGGACAACTCACTGATAAATGTTATCTGCCACTAGTTTTTTTTATATATTATTTCCATTGACAGAAATGGAAATAGTGAATTGGCCATGGCAAGATGGTCATGGTGAGATGGTGGCACCAGGTTGGCCACAGCAAGATGGCCATGGCGAGTGCACCGTGGCGAGATGACTGTGGCAAGATGGCCACAGCAAGTTGTCCCATTCAGAAAAGATGGGGGAATCTGTATTTCTTTATAAGGGTTTATTCTTGATTTTTAGAGTTATATTATAATATCCATATGATAGTAGGATATTGGACTATTCACTATGTGTTAACAGAGTGGCTTATATATTTTGTTTGTTATATTCTTCTTTATAATATAATGATTTCTCATTTACTGTTGAACATTCTAAATAACCTAGTAATCTTCCCAATTAGTTTTGATTATTAGGTTAATTTAAAATGAAAATAAATAAATAAATGAGATTTCTTTGGGTAAATAGATACTTTCTAATTCTGCATCAATTAACCTCAGAAAGATTTATTTCTGAGTAGATAAGCCTAGGAAGGATTTGTGAAACCTATGACAAAGTGCAAAGGTATTTTACCTGAAGGTTAAAACAATATGATTCTGTTTCTCTGTTAGTTTCCTTCTTTTCAGGTATTACTCACAATTTCTTGATATATTTCATTACTATAGTTTGTCAAGCATAGGATTACCTGGTAAGCGATCCCAAACAATGAAAATACCAAGTGCAGGTACTGGTAGTCCTCACTGAATGACCATTTGTTCAGAGACTATTCAAACTTAAGTCAACTTAACTCAAAGTTCAACTTAACTCAACGTTAAGACAGCATGAATGAAGGGTGACTTATGGCAGCTCCTCATAGCTGTGGCCATCACAGCATTCCTGTGGTGATTTAGACACTTGGCAACCAGTTTGAAATCATGCTTGCAGCATGCCACAGTCATATAATTGCATTTTCCACCTTCACTGCTGGTTTCTGACAAATAAAATCAATGGGGAAAATAGTAGGAGGTTGCAAATGGTGATCGTGTCACTGAAGGACACAGTGACCATACAGGATTTGCCTAAAAGACGGCAAATGCAGCTGCCAGAACTGCTGTCATAAATTGGTACAGTTACACGACATAGAACATTATGGACTCATCATTTAGCAATGGAGTTCCCGATCCCAATTACCATTATTAAGCAATGGCTGCCAGTATTGGTTATTGCTATTTTTAAGTAAGCAGAAGTATTGTTACTTATTAAAATAGAATAGAATATAATTTTTTATTGGCCAAGTGTGATTGGACACACAAGGAATTTGCCTTGGTGCATATGCTCTCAGTGTACATAAAAGAAAAGATATGTTCATCAAGAATCATAAGGTACAACACTTAATGATAGTCATAGGGTACAAATAAGCAATCAGGAAACAATAACTCTACTTTTGGACCATGTTTTTCAACAAATGAATTGGCTGCCATTTTTAAAAAGGCATTAACCAAAGCTTCACTTTCTAATTTTCTTCCCAATAAGGTCCAAATAAAACTGAAACATAAGCAATCAAAGACATCCTTGATGGATTCCTTGTTGGATTTCAATTACCCATAAAACAATCCCATTAGAGATGACTTGAGCAGGAGGATTAGAATAATTCATTGTAATCCAATAAATACTGTATTAAATCTAAACTTCATCGCTTTAAAAAAATAATTTTCACCATAACAAGGGCCTTTTCTGTGTCCAAAGATGCTAAAACCATTAATTTGAATGTATCAATATAACATCTATAATATCAACCTTCAACCAATTATCTGAAGTATCACTCTCTTTCATAAAGCCACATTGTCCCGAAATAATTGTTATGGGTAAATCTTCCATATTCATTTTGGGAAGGTAGCTGTCAAAAACTGAACATCAGCATTTAACAAAGATACCAGGTAATTCCTTGTGCAGTCCATAAGATACTTACCTACTTTCAAAATTACAGTTATATAAAATTCATAATACAAACCAAAACTTGGGCAGCATGCTTAAAAAAGAGACAAGAGCTGATATGTATATGATTTCTAAAGCTCTTTCCAGATCTTGCCTCAAGTCCCACAGACTATTGCATGTAGTAGCAGAAATTTACATTGCCCAGGATATTTTAGAGTTACTACTCCAAACGGAGGCAAAGAAATGAATGTAAACTTTACATGCTCCATAATCAGATAAATCATCGGTCTGGAAGATACTGCATTGGTCTCAATGGATAAGATAAGATAAGATAAGATAAGATAAGATAAGATAAGATAAGATAAGATAAGATAAGATAAGATAAGATAAGATAAGATAAGATAACTTTATTGTCATTTTTTACTATATATATATATATATATATATATATATATATATATATATATATATATATATATATATATATATATATATATATATATATATATATATATATATATATATATATATATATATCACTGTCCATTTTGAATACGTAGCGGAAAGAGGAAATTAGAGAATTCATGAAGTTGATGCTATATGGAACAAAACTGTGACTGAATCTAGATGTTCTGCTTCAGACTAGTGGATGGAAGAACTGTCCCAGAGTCTCACATGTAAATAAGAATCTTTGTTTCCTCCAGTAATGATAAAGGTAAAGCAAGGACCCATCCTATGCTCTCCATTTCACCAAAAATTTATGAGTTCCTTTACTTCTGAAAATTGAAGCAGAATTACAGAGGATGATCCAGTGCAGAGGGACTGAGTTATGAACTAAACAGACTGATGTGTACAATGGTACCAACAACAACAAAAACTTTTGCATATACATAACATTGAAACAATTGGACATAACCATGAAAAGTACAAGGTAAATTCTCCTACTATAAATGGCATTCTTTCTCCTATTCAATACTGCAGATTTTTTTTCTTTTGAAGTATTTTATTCTTCCCTCTATTCAGTTTGGCAGATCCATCTAGAATTCAAACCATGCTGAATTCACATTGAACATATCATTTCATTGATTTTCTCCCTATAATATCTTTGTAGTTTCTTGTCTTCTCCCACGTAAAATTGGAAGTGTCTTGGCGACGTTTTGACGAAGTCTCATTCGTCATCTTCAGGCTGGTGTTCTCGGCTTCATTGCTCCTGGAAGCACGAAGCCGAGAACACCAGCCTGAAGATGACGAATGAGACTTCGTCGAAACGTCGCCAAGACACTTCCAATTTTACGTGGGAGAAGACCCGAATAACCAAAGACCTACATATATATATATATATATGTGTGTGTGTGTGTGTGTGTGTGTGTGTGTGTGTGTGTGTGTAGTTAATATTTCGGGTTTCTTCCCGTGTAATTGTGGATATATCCCTAAAAGGGTAGAAGCGACGTTTCGGCAGAATCCCATCTGCCATCATCAGGCTTATGCCAGTAGTCATTTTGCACTAACATTTTTGATCCCAAAAATGTTAGTGCAAAATGACTACTGGCATAAGCCTGATGATGGCAGATGGGATTCTGCCGAAACGTCGCTTCTACCCTTTTAGGGATATATCCACAATTACACGGGAAGAAACCCGAAATATTAACTATACACACATACATACCCGTGAAAACTTACATAAACATATATATATATATATATATATTCTAACTATTCTAATATTGTTGTGGTCCGTCAGCAGCCTGTGCAGCTAGTAGCTGATTCCAACAGCAAGGAGGCTGATGTGGTGCTGCACCAGCAGTCTGTGCAGCTAGTACTCGAGTCGGACAATGAGGAGGCTGGAGAAGATGTGGTGCCATAGGCAGGGATTCAGCCAGGGCCTTCAGAACCTCCAGAAGCTCCCATAAGTGAAGAGGAAGAAAAGAAGGAGCCTCTTCTCGATGCACGGGCGCGCAGAGCTGCCAAAAGGCAGGAGTGGCTCCTCAGGAGGAGGTCTCCTCGAGAGTAAGGCTTGGGGCTAATTGGCCATTCCCTTAGCCTATTTAAGGAAGGACGACGACTGAGGCAATTTTCAGGGAACAAATTCATTCACTCTCCTTCACGTCCTGATTTTAGTTCTCTTATCAGTTTCCTGCAAATTGCTTCTGGGCTTTCTGCCAACCATAGTAAGATTACGATTATTTATTCTTTGGATTCTTGTAGGCTGTTAAGAAAGTTAATTAACAGCCTTTATTTGAAAAAGACTGATTTAATTTAGTAAACTAAGGTTTGTACAGACTTTGTGTGTGCTGCGTTCTTTGGGGTCTGTAGCTGGGGCAGAACAAATGTATATATATTCATATGGCTTTCTATGAAGAACCAGATCAGAGATTGTCCCTGTAAGGATAAACGGCCCCATATTTCTCACAAACATGGGATACTGTATCAATGAATCCAAAGTAAGCTCAGAAGCAAAGAAAGTGGAAGCTCCTTTAGGAATTAACCCCCAGAATTCCTAATTAGGCTGAGGAGTTTTGGCAGAGATTCTCCCACCTTTTCATTGAACTACTCAAAATAAATATCTCTGGCATGTACAGAAGACAAAGCTTCAGGGGGGATCAAATTATTCTTATCTACAGCGCTGATAGTGATTGATATCAAGTGGCACACTGCAGTGTTGGTGTGGGTGTTAGTCAGACTAATTTACTTGTTTGTTTGCTTTCTGAGGGGTGCTTGGTGCTCTCTGAGCTTGCTCATTTTCTTGCAGATGTTTCATTACCCAAACTAGGTAACATCATCAGTGCTTATATTTATGGCTACCCAGCTTGAATATTGGGACACCTGGGGACATGTAGTAGGCCCTAATAAGTTCAATATTTCTTCATAGTCACAAGGCAGATCTGAAGCCTATTGGCCCAAAACGGTCACAGGTGCAGAAATATGATGAGCTCAAACTGAGAAAGTTTGGTAGCTCTGGGGGTAGAATCAGGGATGGGTTCCACTTACCTTCACTACCGGTTCGCAACAGGAGTATGCACGCTCGCTTTGCTCGTGCACGGCGCTTCTGCGCATGCACAGAGTGTCCGTGATGACATCTGGACAGGTGGGAAGAGCCTGCCGCCACCGCTACTACCAGTTCGCAAGATCCGGAGTGAACTGGTAGGAATTCACCACTGGGTAGAGTATATTGTTCTCAAGATATCTGTATGGTCCAGATTCTTTCCAGATACAAATATGGACTGGAGCTCATTAGTTTGTCTGAAAATTTGCATGGTTTTGAAGTAAGATGCCAGAATTTCTCCAGGTGATAAGCTATGAAGCTCGTGATGAATAATATCCAGGCAAAATATCTCTGGGATCAAAAATGGGATTTAAGTCCCACTGAACTCCTCTAATGCAAACTGAATTCCAGGTTTAGGAGACGTGGAGACTCTGATTGGCTGCTTCTTGCTGTTTCTGATCCAGGTCTACAGATAATACTGAACTTTATGCAAAATGCTTATAGCCTTGTTACTATTTTATTTCCAAGACATGCCAACTCTTTATGAGCTAAAACCCTAAGGAAATAAATGCATAATGTTGTCCTCAATCCATCTCCAGCCTGGACAAAGACAAGCTCTGTCCCTTCTTACTGTCCATCAAGAGAAGTGTTTTCCCAGTTGTGTTAGTAATAGTCATGCCAAATGGTCCTTCTGCTATAATTTATTTTGGTGTGCTCAGGGCCTCCCCTCCAACTGATTAATATGCACTGTAGTAGGAATGCTCCCTTTCCTTCAGTCCCTGATATTTGCCATCCTCAGCCATTTCATCTTTGGAGGATTAAAAAAAAAAAAAATAGCAGTAGCACTTGTATAACACTCCAGAGTGGTTTGCAGCACTCCCTGAATGGTTTACGCCGGCAGCATACAGGTAGTCCTCGAGTTACGACCACAATTGAGCCAAAAATTTATGTTCCTAAGTGAAACATTTGTTAAATGAGCTTTGCCCCATTTTATTATCTTTCTTGACACAATTATTAAATGAATCACTGTAGTTGTGAAGTTAGTTAAGTGCATCTGGCTTCCCCATTGATTTTGCATATCAGAAGATCTCAAAAAGGGGGTCACATGACTCCGGGATACCGCTATAGTCATAAATATGAATCAGTTACCAAGCATCTGAATTTTGATCATGTGACCATGGAGATGCTGCAACAATCATAAGTGTGAAAAATGGTCATGTCACTTTTTTCAGTGCCACTATAACTTTGAATGTTCGCTAAATGAACTGTTGTAAGTCGAGGACTACCAGTATTGCCCCCAATAGTCATTTTACTGACATCAGAAGAATGGAAAGCTGAGTCAGCCTCGAACCGATCAGGATCAAACTCCTGGTTATGGGCAGAGTTAGCCTGAAATACTGCATTCTAACCACTGAGCCACCACGGCTCTTCCTACGAAAAAATGTTGCTAGAAAACAAAACACAATAGCCCGATGAAAATACAGTCTGGCACTGTTATTTTCACTACTCTGATACCGTTTTGTGTACTTTGTGATAACTCTGGATGTTTTGGATGCTTGTTGCCAACATGCCCCTGGCCTCACATTGAGTTTGCATCAGTGGTGAGTTGCCCCCGGTTTGGACCGGTTTGCAAGAATCGGTAAAACCAGCGGGAGACTCCGCCCACTGACCCCTGACATTATCAGGGAGTGAGTGAGCGAATGAGCGAGCGAAGCAACCGCGCATGCATGGCCCCATTGCAAACCGTAGGTAAGTACAACCCACCCCTGGTTTGCATATTTGTGAGCAGGGGGTGAAATGTGTTATGACAGAGGATAGAGCTTCAATAGAGTCCTTTATTGTTCTACTAATTTCACAACAAATGGGCCTGCAATGGCCAGTAAATCTCCATCCCAAACTTCCCTGAAGATGGCCACGCACAGTTCCACAAACAAAGCCAATAATCACCAGAGCCAAATCACAAAGGCAGAGAGAAAGTCCAAAAACAAGGTGCAAGTTCCGTAAGTTGGACATGAGATTCCAGATCCACAGGGCAAAGTCAGAGTCCACAAGTGAGAGTTGAATTCCACAGGCAGAAACACAATGCAAGGCAGAGTTATTCCAAGGCAGGGGAAGTGCATGCCAAAGCAAAATAATTGTTTCCAACAATCTCCTCTGGCCTCTGCTTAAATCAACTCAAGCCTTGTGTTCCTTGCGAGGAGGGGTGGGGAGACCAAGCAGCCTCTCAGACCTTCTTTGAGCTTGCCTCCGCTCTACTCTCTGTGCCCTCAGATCGAGTGGGGGAGGTAGCAGTTCCTCATCAGAGGGGATCTGCTGCCACTCAACACCGCTGTCTGTCTGCAGCCAATCCCCCTCTGTGTCTGTGAAGGCAGGCAGTGCCTCATCCACCTCCCCCAATGTTTGAGGGGTCTGGGACAGCATCGTCCTCAGCTCCTGGCCAAGCATTCCAGGGGAGACATGCCATCCCCGTTAGTCCCAGTCCCAGTTCCAACTCCTGCTCCTGCTTCTCCTCCTCTTCCGAACAGGGATCCAATGGAGTCATGACAAAATGGACAACAGCTCGGTCAGGGGTTTTTTTCTACCTAGAATGACAGAAAGATGTGAAATGATGGTGTTTTTCTTACCCCACCAATGGAACAATGATGCACAGGGGGAACATAAGCAGTAACGTATTGGATCAGAACTCTGGCTCATCTAATCTTGCAGTCTGTTTTCACAGCGGCCAACCAACTGCATAAGCAAACTCACTAATCTCCCAGCAGATGGCCTTCACAGGGATCAAGACTAATAGCCATTGAGCCAATAAGGGAGAATATTTGTAGCTCAGGGTTGAAATGAGAAGCTCTTGGTGCCCTCTGAGCTTGGTTGTTTGTTTACGGACATTTCATTACCCAGACTAGGTAACATCATCAGAACTGAAATGATGAAATGCAAAAAAACAATCAAGCTCAAAGAGCAACAAGGAGCCATTGATCACTTCCAGGAATTGATCCAACCCCTTTGTGAAGGCAGCCAAGTCGGTGGCCTGCATCACTGCACCAGCCCTCATGCTTAGCAAATCTCAATTTTTCTTTATTGCATGAGTTTCACGAGTCATTGCTAGAATGGTGAAGTGGGGGTGTTGTCCCACTTAGCAGTTCACTGAGTGCTCATCATGAGCAAATAACTCCAAGTTATTTGCTCATGATCCTTTCTAACTCTATGATGCTATGATTCCTGAATGTTGTTTGTTCACACAGATGGAAATGTGTCCTGAAAGAACTGCTGCTGCCAGCCCCACTCACACGCATACACACCACATACACAAATTATTGGCGCTTGCTTTCTTGGAACAGGTTGAAGGGTTAAAGAAACAGGGGAATCCACCAATCAAGGCAATCACCATCTGGACAAAAAGTCTAGCCAACATTGTTGCCAAAACATGAAATATGACAGCAATTTCTTAACTAGTTTCATTTCTAGCTAATGTCAACAGAGAGGACAAGAGCTGAAGGATACTATGGGGAAGTGCCCAGAACCAAGATTTTAAAATCAGTCAATCTTCCTCCAAAGCTGTACTTCCGCAAGAAAAATAACCATTAATGATTACGCTAATGCCAAACCAACCATGAAAGAAAACTAGAATTGATATTTGTGAACTTAGTTGTTATAGCTCCTTTTTTTCCAGGGATCTGGAAAGTAAACATGTGGCTACAAAAAATATGAGATTTACTGCCATTAATTGTTTTTAAAAGCCAAAAGTTGGATAGAAACATTCTGATCAACTGACAAGAGAGAATGCCTTACAATTCCAAAGAAAGAGATCAGTCAGAGCAGTGGTGGGTTTAAAAATTTTTTACTACCGGTTCTGTGGGCATGGCTTGGTGGGCGTGGCAGGGGAAGGATACTGTAAAATCTCCATTCCCTCCCCACTCCAAGGGAAGGTTACTGCAAAATCCCCCTTCTCTCCCGATCAGCTGGGACTCAGGAGGCAGAGAATAGATGGGGCGGGGCCAGTCAAAATTTTTACTACCAGTTCTCCGAACTACTCAAAATTTCCGCTACCGGTTCTCCAGAACTGGTCAGAACCTGCTGAAACCCACCTCTGACTCAGAGGTAGAAGTTTATTCCTCTCATAATAGATCCTTCTTCACTATCCCTTAAGCCAATAGGGCTCCTCAGATGCCTTACATATATAAGCCATGGTGGGAGGTATTTTATCTTCAGAGATCCAGGCTGGGCCAGTGAATCCGATCTATTTTTGTAAAAATCCCCTTCTATTGCCTTTCTTCTTCCTTCCTTTCCATTCTTCTCCTTCCATCCTCACTATTCTTCCCCGTAAGCTTTCCGCTGGGATTCTGTTTCTGATGAGACAGCTTGTTTTTCCTCCCCACCCCCATAGTCTTCAATATTTCTCCAAGGCTGCTTATATTATCAGCTGGAGTTAGAATTTATAATGCCTACCAATTTAAATTGCTTTCAGAGCAATTCACTGAGGAATACCTATTGGTGGCTACGGGGCTCAGTGGCAGCATATTGCATCTCAAATTAAAGAAAGTATATCTTGAATAGCAGATGATGGGGAGAAGCAGTGGAAGAGAACTATTGTCCTACTACCCATACTTGTGAGCAGGGGTAGTGTCATTTCGGTGATATGCTATCAGACTCATATGAGTTATTTAAAAAAATGAGCATCAAGTAAACTATATAGTGAATGCTTTAGCTGGTGACTGTCGAGAGGACCATCAATAAACATTACATCCTCAAACCCCCACAGCTTCAACTTAAACTGTCTACCGTGGACTTCACCCCATTCCTAAGAGGTCCGTAAAGGGGGCGTGCATAAGCACACCAGCATGCCTACCATCCCTGTCCTACTGCCCCCATTTATTTGTATTCATTTCCTTCATTCATGTTCATACCTGCTATCTTGTACATGTTTGACAAACTATAAATAAATAAATAAATAAATAAATAAATAAATAAATAAATAAATAAATAAGCAGTTCTTTGCAGCTCAAGAGCAATCTGATCAGTTTCCAGAAACAACTGTTTCCATTTATTTATTTATTTATTTTCTTCATATTTCTGGTGAATTGTAAAATTATATCCACACTCTGAGCCTTGCATTTCCTAAGGCTCATTTATACTAAAGTAAAATCTACATTATCCATAGTATGTTTTTCCACTGAGGTCAGAATATAGTGTGATAAGGTCAAAGTGACATTATAAACCAGCAACTACTGCTGCTACTGCTGAATTTTATTCCATGAAAGGATTTGAAATTTCAGCAGTCCCACATGATATGAAAATATATAAAATATTTACTTATAGTAAGATCTGCAAAGAACAACATCATCCAGAGCTAATTTATTATCCTTGCAAATGTTCTTGCTTTGACCCTTTCTCTCACCTAGGACCACAATCGATATGATTGCATGAGAGGCCTGGACTGTAATACTACCATCTTGAGCCACCAGCCTTTAGTCCAGAGGAGTTTTTGCTGTTTATTGTCATCCCCAAACTGTTCCTGATGATGTCTTTTTAAAAAATGCAATTGTTCATCTCATTTGGGAAGCAACGGACTCTTAGTACAAAGTAGTAAAAGCCACATAAAATTCAGTAGCAGAATTTGTACAGTGAAATGTAGATCTTACCTGCACATTTCTTCAAGAATTCAAGCCAACAGGCTAAAATTATTTCTGCAGGTAACATATAGATGCTAAAATCACATTCATTTGACGACACAAGCCACTCATTTAGTTGAAAAAAGATAATTTTTCTGTTTATCAATTGAGCAGTAAAGCTGTCAAAAACATAGGAAATTGCCACTTGGGAGAGATCCAGGCTTATAAATTCATTGCCATAACACACAGGAAGTGCTAATGTTCCCCTTACTGCAAGAGCAATTCCTTACAGATGAATTGCACTAAGTCAAAAATTGTAGTCTTTGACAAGATGCTTACTTTACCTGGGTGGTTAACCTAAAACAGAAGAGATGACCAAATCACCAAAGAGATTGAAAGGTGCTATACTTCAGTGTTTTGTTTGCATGGTCCATGATTATAGGTTGTAACCTTATAAATTATGCGTTCCATAAAGCTTCAGTTAATCAATCTGCTCTAGCTCATTTTTTTTAATTAAAGGATGCAGACAGTACATTTGTTCACTAGTAATGCAGAGAAGAAATGTTCAAATATCTCTTACTGAGGTTTTTCTATGAAGTGAAGATGATTGTGCACCTGTTTTGCATTTTTTTAATATTGGGGCTCAGCAACTGATTGCATCTATTTTGACTCCATTGCCAGGAAGAGCTACTGGGTTTTATGTTAAATATTTACAAGGAGATAAAATTCCAAGGATAATTCCTTTCATGAATATGTTTCCATTAATGGCTGTTGTTGATAAAAGACCTGTTTTAGAGATCAGAATTACTTTACGGCTCCGTTGTATTACATTTATGCACTTTATTATGGTATTAGTTGGGGGCATATTTTTTACTCAATTTGCTGTGTGCTATTTTACCTTTCAACTATTGACAGTAATAAACTTTAGAGCTATATGAGCTATCAATAATAAGTTTAATCACTTCTCACTAGGGTGACTAGATTGTAGCTTATTTTGTTGACTATGGAGCATATAATATTCAACTGTGAAAAAGAGCTATTTTTCCCCATCAAATCTATATACTGTTTGTACATTCTGAGCAAATTCTTAAATGCATGATACACATACAGTATTATTGTGGTTCTGAGTCATTGTGTCAAACTTTGAATTTGTTGCTGATTTAAAAGATATTTACAAAACTTAATTACCTTCAGAATTCTCAATTCTCACCAAGTCTGCCTTAACCAAATATTCAGTTTATAATTATCACTCTAAAATCCCTTATAAAGTTCTGCAGAGGGACAAGTGGGAAATTCAGGGAAATTCACAAATTTTTTCATCAGTCTGTTTCATGTGAAGCAGAGGCAAAAAATATCTCTATATTGGGCCAACAAATGGTTCATGTGCCATGTTTTTCTGTCCCAGAACCAAATTCATGGTCATTTATTTTTAATGTAATGAAATTCTGTTGCCTGGCTGCTATTTGCATATATAATAACAGTACTTGGTATCTCCAAGATGCATTCCAAGCAGCAGAGCCACAGATATTCCAGTTGTACTTGGTATACTAGATGTGCTTCAATAACAGTTCCATGTTTTTGTATGTTTCTTTCATGTGTGCAGCATAGCCAACAGGTATTGAAGACTATATATTGCAATTGTGTAAAAACGGAAGATTTCTATAAAATGGTATGTGACAAGTTAAATTACAGGTTATTTTCATGATTAGCAGCCAAAAATCCACAAGATACACCTAGAAGTGTTCAGGAAACAAAATATTTGTTGTCCAGTCATATCTGAAGTTATCTATTCCTATTTGCAGAGTTTTCTTCATCCAATGGAAAAAAAGGATGAGGTGGGGCTGAATAAGATATCTTTGCGGTATCTTATATTAATTAATTAAATATAAATAAGATATCTTAATTATATTTCAAGAGACGGTACACATTTCATTCAGTTTTTCTGAGTGCAGTATAATAACCAAGGGAGCGTCCAGATGAAACTCTTATTGCACAATCACGTTTCTTAAATCACAGAATTTTAACAGTTTCCAGTTGGTCATATTGTCTGTAACCAACTCAATTTTTCCCAACACTTTTTCTATATATTTTTTCTTTCCCAAGAAAATCCATTAAGGAAGAAGAGGTCGAGTTGCTATGCCATCCTCTTTGATTCTTAGCACTCAGAGCTGTCTGTATGGAATCAGTCCAAAAGTCATTATATGGATATTTTACTGGAAGGACAAAGAGGATGAAGGTTTGCCAATTTGTCTTCCATTTAACATATGGACTATTATCTGGTTTCAAATGTGTTTCTGGCATAATTTAAGGATCTCATTTGGACTCTCAAAGTCTTAAAGGTGAATCCACCCTTTTGGTTTGTACACAAGTCCCGCCTGGAAGACTCCGGAAGTTGTCTTCCTGAATTAGGATCATTCACATCACAATTGCTTGCAATTCAATTTATAATATGGAAAAGTAATACTTTATGTTCAGCCAAGTACAGCTTAGCTGTATATCTGGAGACAGATAACAAAGGAGTGCCGAAAATATGTAAAATGCCAGTAAGAACATCTTGTACTTAAGCTGCTCATCAAAGAGGTTGCAAAGCAGACAAGCCGTCAGACTAATTAGATTTTTAAAAACTAAATTAAAACAAGCTGCAATCTTTATAATAACTGATCAACAATAGATATGCATGCGAGCGATACCCAAATTGTATCTTTAAAAAGAGAAGAAATAAAACCCAATAGGAATGTTTTTAGAGGGATGGCTTCAGATCCAGTAGTGGGTTGCTCCCGGTTCTGTCTGGTTCTATAGAACCGGTAGTAAAATCAGTGCGAGGCTCCGCCCACCCGGCATGACATCATCATTGGTGATTTGCACATGCACAGAACTTCTGCACGTGTGCAGAAGAGCATGCATACGCGCAAGCAAAGCGAGCACATGCGCGCGATTCCACTGCGAACCGGTAGTAAAGGTAAGTGGAACCCATCCCTGTTCAGAACATGTTTGTAGAAGTAGACTATGTAATAATTAGGCAACAGTATATTTATGAACCTTAATATTGCAGCAACGTTTTTTCCCATTATTAATTGACATCTGAAAACATCCTCAGATTCATCATCAAAACCTCTTAATAAGATTTCAGGGCTAAACCCAGACAGGTGTTGCCATGGAAATGATCATCTGTTTCCCTTTATTCTAAAGAAGTAAAAAGAACCCTCCCTTGACAAGCTTTCTCAAAAAAGATAATTGGTTTCATTCCACCCTCTTTTCAATCAGAGAGCTGCATTTGACACCCCCATGCACGTCTGTGTTTGACAGGACTCTTGCATACACCCACACAGACCTTCTCACCAACCTGTGGAAGCCTCCCCCATGAAGCTGCACAATGAGGATTGTCCTCTTTCCTTCATTAACAGAAAGCTTGCACTGAGAAATAGGTATCCAAACAGGGGTCAAAGATACTGAAAATAGACAAGCCCAATTTGGGGGTGGGGGAGGTGAGCATAGTATACCACATCAGTACCCTGCAGAATTGCCCGGTCACAGAATAGTTCAATGCTGTATTTTGAGGAAAGCCTCTTTTAGAAGAGTCTGCTAAAGTGGACATCCCTTACATTGGTTTGGTACCAAATTCTATGCATTTTAACTTCCCTGACTGGGAATTCAGGAAGCTGCAGTTCCCACACATCCAGAAGATACTGTTTGGGCTTGTGCAACATCAAAAAGTCATACAGTGAGTCAATCAGGGATTTGAGTAAAGAAGGAAAGGGAAAATGGTTTCGTCCATTTTCATATCTCCTGAGAATCAACAGAGGTAGTACAAGGTTTCTGTTTCCTGAAGCCCATCGTGTTATGAGATGAAAATATAAAGCATGAGCAAATAGATTGCAGCATGTTTCACACTTCTCTGATTTGGAGCTATTGACAGCAGACAAAGGTTGAGAAGGACAAAACCACATGATTCTTTGCATGTTGCTGCCCATTGTATTCAGTGTGACTATAAATGTATTGTTCTAATTTGCAAAACACAGAATCAATTATTATTCAATTCTGACCAACTTATCCCCCTTCCCGTGGTGTATCATTCAGAATAAACTGATTTTTGGGATAGAACTGCATGACTTCAACTCATATGCACATATTTAAAAAATCCTTTCTTGCCATAATAGAACAAAAATAAGATTCCTGAGAAAGTGTTCAGACTTATTGTTCGGGGTCAAAATCAGTACAAAAATGTATTTGCTTGTTAACTCAAAAAGTTTTATTTTGCTTTGAAGATGCTGTTATCAAAAAGAAATCTTATATCAACACCATTTTCATTTTTAAAAAATGACACAAAGGATTCTTCAGCCCAAATTATATTGCATATTAACATGCAGTTAGCAGGCCATACATTATTGTTACATCATATGGACTTAGTGGCTCAAAATGGTTGAATAATTTCTTCTCAAACCAACAGAGAACATGAGTAGGTTTGTCTGACTTTACAATAAATAGTATTACTCCTCCAGTTGCCTTGGTAACCAAATGAAACTCAATTACCTTGGTTGCAGTTTTCAAAACCGAATCCGAGCTAGAAGAGTAGCTGTGATGGTCTGGTACAGCAAAAAGAACAAAAGGTTTACCTTGTGATACCTTGAAGGCTAACAAAAGGCTTATTATGCTACAGGCTTTGGTAGATTTAAGCCCATAACAGGAGATTCATTTGATAAAATCAGCTTCTAGTCTCAAAATGCTTATGCCATTATAAATCTGTTACTCTATATCAGAGGTCTTCAAACTGGGCAGCTTTAAGACTTGTGGACTTCAACTCTCAGAATTCTCCAACCAGCATAGCTATGATGGCTGGAGAATTCTGAGAGTTGAAGTCCACAAGTCTTAAAGCTGCCAAGTTTGAGGACCCCTGCTCTATATGGAGCCTCATACCAATAAATAAATAAATAAAAACACATCCTTCTTATCTGTAGATGTATAATTTTAACAACTAAGCCCCATGCTTAGTATAAGCAGTGCTACCTAATGAATACGGTAAAATGCAGGCTTGAAGGTCAAATCCAGATCACTTTGATAGGAATTTAGTTTTGTTACTGCAATATTACAACTCATGAGAACTTTCCCCAGAAGTTAAAGAATAGGAAAAGCAGATTTCTGATACTTCAAAACTATTTTTAAGTTTCAAGCCCCACTTTCTTTGCTTTGATGTGCTTTCGTATCTCAGTCAACCATTCTAATTTTTCACCTCTACTAAAAGGCATTGTCTAGGGCTCCATGAATAATTTCTTTTTGCCAGGCAGCACAAACAGTTTTTGACATTTTCTTCCCTAAGCAATAGCCAGGGTATTGTTGAGTCTGTGCCAATTTTTGGAAGTCTCCTCTTGGCAGAGTTTGGCAATGAGACTCTCTGGGTAATGCACCTTTCACTGATTTGAGTGTTGTTCCCAATCTGTTACAGAGGCTGGACAGTGTCAGCAGTTTGAAGAGAATCTTTGAAAAGAAATGCTATCATCAGAACCTGCCTTGCAATAATTTACTATTGTTATTTCCAATGCAAGAGAGTCTTCTGTTTCCCATCTTATTTAGAATTTATTTCACATTTCTCTGAGTGGTCCTTTAGAGTTGATTTGATTGGGGTGATGGCAGAGTTTAGAACTGATGTGGCTTTCTGTATACAGCTTTCTCACTGACTGCCCTCCTGACTGCCAATACCCAGTTGGAGAAGTTCCCTTAAGACATCTCTTCTCTTGGAATGCAATTGATGCTTACGATGCCAGGGCCTAATAGTAATTCATAGATGGAACTACACCAACTTAAAATTGCATTCTATTCATCAAAGGCTTTCTGGATTGCATTTGAGGGATTATAATCAAATCAGTGCAAACTGCCATCTCTGAAGTCAGGGCCCATGTAGTTATTTCTTTTGGCAGAACATTTTCAAGGAAATTGTTGACTTTATGGCTATCATCTGATAAGAGATATAAAAGAAAAGCTTCGCAGATTGGATGATCCACCAGGAGAGATTCTGCCATAGTTCTCAATTCTGAAGTTTAGGGCAAAATGATGTATATATTTATTTTATTTCCTTATTTCTTTGCTAGCAGCCAAGGCTTCTTAGATATCAATGGTCTAATCCCAGAAAAATATTCAAGGGATAAGTAAGTCCTATAAGATGGCTTCATAGAATAGGAAACAACATCAGGCAATCTATGGAAGTCTGGAACATGGAATGTAATAGCAAAAGTTAACTATTTCCTGTCACACAGAGAAAAAGCCTGAAAGAGCTTAAATGCATCAAGTCCCAACAATATATGAATACATGTAAATCCGGTCTATAAAAAAACTAAAGGTAAAAAAAAACTATTTGCCGCCCTAGCAAAAAAGTAAAAGAAAAGGGGGGGGGGCAGGCAAGACAAGGAATTCTCAAGTGGCTGGCTACTACCTGCATCATAATTTTAGCAACAGTCTGATCCCTTTGATAAAATAAAGCATTTAGTTTCCTTTTTAAAAATGCCCCTTCTTTTCCTGCCAGATGCCAAAGTTTATAAAAGAAAGATGACATTTGTTGAATTGTACAATGCACATAATTGAAAGGTTTTAGACAAATGAATTAATGTTTTCTACAACTAAATATGGTTGATGAATATCCTGGGGAAAATTTTCTTCTGACTGTGCTGTAGGACATTGGCTTCAGTGAAGTCCTTTGCTATGGCAATAGGATAACTGCAAAGACGAAGCAGTGGTGGCTACATATCATGCCAGCCTATATTCAGTGTTTATCCATGCAGATGTGAGCTTAAGATGCAAAGGCTGGAAACATCTAGCTTCTAGGTGTGTTGTGCTCTCGGTCTCTCCTCCCCAACCTATCCAGACCTCCATTCAGGTGTTATTAAAATCAGAAAAGCCCCCTTCCTAAAATCAATCAGTGGATATAAAAGAACTGTCCACCCTATGAAGCCTTCATCTTAAATTGCTCTATAGTTGGGCAAACTATTCTGAAGGCTGTGCAACCTGCCAAGAAAAAAAGCCACATCTAGCCACACAACATTCCACAATGATGTTCTTTGATGAGACAGTATCAGGCAAGAGTTGCTCCTTGGTGATTTTGTTTATTTATTGGAGGGGAGATCATTGTTAAGTGGGGTTATCCAATTTATATATTCCCCTTACTAGGAATGTATAAGATAACTGGATTGTGGTAGGATTGTTTTTCTATATTTGCAATACTCTTCACAGTATTAATGAAAAGCCAAATGCATTAGAGGGACAATAGGCTTTTTGGGGTCTTAATTTTTTAACTTTGGCTATGAGCCTAAAACAATACCAATGTTTGTGTCAATATATACCTCCTTGGACATGATATAGTTGTTTGCAGCAGCCTCTTTAATACCTAAGTAATACAACCTGTTCCATAGACAAAAATAAACCATATTACGTCTTAATCGTTATATGGGATTGGCCAATATTGAGGGAAGAGAAAGGATGCCTTTAAAAGAATTCCCTGGAATGGTAACATGTCCATTAGGAAAAGCTCTGAAACTGCAGCAGAAACCCAGTCGAGAAATTAAAATTGCAAGCAAAGCAGACATGCATCCCCATGACAACAGAATGAGAACAAACACCCTCTTGAAAGCAAAGAAGAATAGATGCTTAAAATGAATAGAGCAGAATTAAAAGCAGAAAGAGAATTTCCTGAAGGAGAGTCAGAAGTAAGACAAAAGAAATTTCCTTGGCTATTACAAACTGCAATATTTATTCATGCTGGTTCATTTTTCAGGTTTTTGCTGACACAGAAAACCAGAGATCTGATTTGGACATAAAATAGAGTTAATTCAGTACCTCCCTGATCTTTGGCATGATTTCATGGAGATGTATGTTTGTACTGGATGGATGGATGGATGGAGAAAGGGAGAGAGGGGGGAGGGAGGGGGAGAGAGAAAGAGAGAGATGAAAAACACAATTTAAATAATTGTCAGTTATTAGTGGGGGGTTTCTTTTGTCCTGACGCCTCTCTTCCCAAGCATGACATGGTTGAGGACAATGACTTACTCAAATTCATGAATGGGATTAATTATTCAATAAATACTCGAAGGACATTTACTTTAATTCTTATCATTATAAATCTATGAAACCAAAACCATCTGTCATTTTGTAAACTTCACCAAACATATTTCTGGAGCAGGGCAAGCATTTGAGATATAAGATAGATAGATAGATAGATAGATAGATAGATAGATAGATAGATAGATAGATAGATAGATAGATACCATGTTTCCCCGAAAATAAAACCCTTATATTTTTTTGAACCCTGAAATAAGCACTTGGCCTTATTGCCATGCTCTCAAAAGTCCAATTGGGCTTATTATCAGGGACTTATTGGGCTTATTATCATTATTTTGGGGGAAACAGGATAGAGATAGATAGATAGATAGATAGATAGATAGATAGATAGATAGATAGATAGATAGATAGATAGATAGATAGATAGATAGATAGATAGATGATATAGGTAAACAGACAGAGATATATACACACACACACACACTACACATAAACCTAACATGCTTAATCTCTGAATGACCTGGGATTTTTCTTTTTCTTTTAAATTCAACTGTTTATAAGCTTCTCAGAGAAGCCAATCTTTTCAGAAGTGTTCTGTATAAAAAAAAAAAAATACAGTTCCTGTTAGTAGTAGTGTTACAGCAAATTTCTTACCATAATAATAGTGTGGCAGATAGGTATTGTGTAGTATCTGAGTCTTAAACAAGAATTCAAATAATGGTACAGTAAACACTATTTCTACTTACACAAGTATTTTATTTTATTTGGTTTATAGTTCGATGCTACAAAAAAATGTAAACTGTTTTTTAGAAATAAGATTTGTTAGGTCAGTTAACAACTGTAAAGCATTCCAGGAAGCTGAAAAGGAATTATTATTTTAGTTGGAAGTGCTTAATGAAAGCAGCTTCACCCATGATGGTGGGAGTTGTTTAAATAAAGATGATGATGATTACAAATAGGAGCCCTGGGTAATCCCTTACATTTTGTTTTGGTGCTTCATGTCAGTTTTTTTTACTTCTGGGGGCTGCCTGGACAAATCCCTGCAGTTTTCTTGGCAAGACTTTAGAAGTGGTTTGTCTTTCCTACTTCCTAGGCCTGAGAGAGAGAATGATTGGTCCAAGGTCACCCAGCTGGCTTTGTGCCTAAGGTGGAACTAGAATTCATGATCTCTGGGTTTCTAGCCAGGTACCTTAACCACTATACCAAACTGGCTCTAAATAGAAAGAACTCTAGGTAGACTGTAAGTGCTCCTTGTGACCAACATAGCATTTAAAAGATGTGCATTTAAAAGCCCCTTCCTCTGCTATAGCATCAGAATTTAGAATTTAGAATAACAGAGTTGGAAGGGACCTTGGAGGTCTTCTAGTCCAACCGCCTACTTAGGCAGGAAACCCCACACCATTTCAGACAAATGGTTATCCAACATCTTCTTAAAAACTTCCAGGGTTGGAGCATTCACAACTTCTGCAGAAAAGTTGTTCCACTGATTAATTGTTCTAACTGTCAGGAAATTTCTCCTTAGTTCTAAGTTGCTTCTCTCCTTGATTAGTTTCCACCCATTGCTTCTTGTTCTACCCTCAGGTGCTTTGGAAAATAGCTTGATTCCTTCTTCTTTGTGGCAGCTCCTGAGATATCCCCTGAGATATCTCAGGGTAGGGCCTGAGATATCAGAACAGGATTATAGCCTTGTGAGATTATTGTATGAACAAAAAGACGGAAAGATTTGCTGATATCTGCGCAGAGGAAAGATAGGTGCCGCAACTTGCTAAAGCAGCCAAACCAGTTTGTTGGATTAGAACAGTGGTGAAATCCAAATTTTTTTACTACCGGTTCTGTTACATCTCATGAAGATGTAGCATGACCACGAATGCGGAGCCAAACAAAAGCAACGCAGACCACGAGTTCAAATCCCCCTGCAACTCAGACCAACCTGAGCACAGCCAAGCCCCCACCCTATCAGAACACACCCCCAGCCAATCAGAGCACAGCCAACCCACCACCCAATCAGAGCACAGCCAAGCCACCTCCCAATCAGAACACACCTCCAACCAATCAGAACACAACCATGCTCCCACCCAATCAGTTCATACCCCCACTGGCAGTTAAAAAGAAGAAACAACCACGATCACACATTGCTCCTAGAAGCACAAGGCCGAAGACACCAGCCTGAAGATGACGAATGAGACTTCGTCGAAACGTTGCCAAGGTACTTCCAATTTTGGACGAGGATAGCCTCGTCCACAGAATTAGTGATATCTGATAGGTGAATACACTATTCGGATTGCATAAGCAGGTGCAAGATGTTTGGCCTGAATAAAGACTTTTGGCATTGCTGCCTGCAGGCAGCTCAACATTATGTCTTTGCTAGCCTGTCATTTACATGGCTCTTTGCAATAAGAAATTTATGCGTACAGCCAGCAAAACTACACTATATATATTTAGGAACAGCTGACACATAAAAACATTAAAATAATTTCTCACACTTCGTGAGCCCTGGCAAATCTCCCATATCCATATATTTATATCACTATCTACTGTTGTGGATGTGACAAGCTGTACCTTTTAATTTATTGCCGAGTCTCACCTGAATAGCACCAAGGACTCAGTGAGCAAACTAAACATCATGACTCACACACTAAATCAAAAATGTCAGCCCTGCTTATTATCTTTTTAGATGTTTCTAATTTTAGGAGCAAACACATCCTATCTAAAGTATCCTTCAATTCAGAGTTATCTGCAAATGTCTCACCTGCTTGCACTTATAAGAAAGGAACATTGTTTTGCTGCTTTGATTATCCCCTGTCTGGTTTTGGCTTCGAATATCTTTTGAAAGGCTAAGCAGGAGCAAATAAGTGCATCAAAATTTCTTTCCTTGACTTCCTTGGTCAGTGTTTATCACACTGCCTTATCTCCCAATTCCTCACTTCTCCAATATAATTGCTTACCTGTCTTCTTTGTTCAGACATCTATTCTGGCCCTAACTGGATTTACCTCCCTTGGAAATTTCCAGGCTTTAGTTATCCAAACTTCTGCCTATACAGTTTCTTTCATGCCTATCACTACACGAGGCTTTTCCCCAGGGGTGGGTTCTACTTACCTTTACTACCGGTTTGCAATGGGACCGCACACGCACTTGTGCTTCGCTCGCTTTACTCACGCGCTTCTGTGCATGCACGGAAGCTTCCTGATGACGTTGGGGTCGGTGGGCGGAGCCTCCTGCCAGTTTTACTACCAGTTCTATAGAACCGGTCCAAACCGGGGGCAACCCAACACTGCTTTTCCCCCAATATCTTATTTTTACTCTTTAAATACTCTATGCTGGTTTGGCATTTAGAATATTCAGAAACACTGAAGGTAGAAGCAGCTTATGATATTTGTATAGCAATGGACACAAACTTCATATAGTAACTAAAGTGTTGCATGCAATGGAATATAAACATAAAGATTCTCCTCCCACAACACCAATGATTAAGTCATCCCTTCTGGCATTTGGTTGACTTGCTTTTCTGGAGAAGCAGCACACATGATTTGGTCAGGAACTTTTTTGGTCCTTTCATCCACCACCAAAGGGACTAATATTGCTTTCCCTGGTATTTTTTTCCATCCTTCGGAGAAAAAAAAAATCAAAATCTACTGCATTGTGATTGCAGTTGGCATCACAGTGGAAGCTTTGATGGGGCTGGGTAACCTGTATCCAATTCTACCTCTTTTTCACCCCGCATGGCCACAGGTAACCTGAAATGATCATCAGGATTAAGTGGGTAGAAAAATATTGTTTTTGTGAGGCTTCTCTAGGGTTTATCTCTACCATAGATATCAGAAAGGACAGTTAACATTCCTCTCTTGACAGCATGATCATTGAGGTCCACTGAATTTCTACAACAGATACTTTGCAGATGAATCTGTCTGGATTCAAGACAGAGCTTGCTAACTTGATGAGGGATAACTTTTATTCTAAACCTGCAGTCGGATTTACAATTACTTAAAATGTCAGTCAATCTTTAATGAAGGTGTTGTTAATGAAGTTGTAATCCCGCCTCACAGATTTTCTGGTGGAAGGATCAGGTAGTAATTCTATGCTAACTTATCTGGGAACAAACCCAACTGAATTTGATGGAGCTTACTTTAAAATAACAATCTGTAGGATTGCATAGTCACTGGGTTAGTTTGACATACTGGCAGTGTTTGAACTCTAAATGAAATTATTGCATTCCTGAATGCCAGGAATTCATTTTAACTGCTCAACTTGATTTTAGATGCTTCAATTAGGGAGCTGTCTTTCAGCACTGCTTTATTCACATTAAAAAAAAACCTTTTTTTTTTGGCGTATAAGATGCACCTTTTTCCCACCTAAAAGGGGGTGAAAATTTAGGTGCATCTTATACACCTAACGTAGCTCCACCCACCCACTGGCCCCCACCCTTTGGCCAGTGGGTCTCCCAGCAGTTTACCTCCTTGCAGCAATCAGCAAGAAGAAACAGCTCGTTTCAGCTGCAGCACAGCCTAATTAGCACAAATTAATTGGATCAGCCTCCCAACTCTCAGATGTTTTGCTCTCAGCTGTTTTGTGTGGGCCTCTGCTGCTTGCTGCAAGGAGGTCAATTGCTGGGAGCAGATTTTTTTCTTTCTTGTGCTAATCAAGCTATGCTGAAAACGAAAATGAAAGTAAAGCAGGCTATTTGTTTTTTGCTGCAATGAGGCAAAATTGTTGGGAGGCAGAGGCAGAGGCTGATTTCTTTTTCTTGTTTTCCTCACCAAAAAAGGTAGGTGCGTCTTATAGTCTGGAGCGTCTTATACTCTGAAAAATACGGTACCCAATATAGACTGAGTACCATTTGCAAGCCACATATACTATGCTTTTCAGAAGATGATAATTAATGAAAGGTGTGTCTCCTATCAGGGGGTGTCTGGAGGAAAATTGAACCCACAGGGCTTCAATCCTATAGCCATGGTTATCATTCTTTTTTTTTTTTACCCCAGCTCTGCAGATACCCTAACTTCCACTGAGTGCATCTCAAAGTTTACTCCATCAAATATTGTCCTTTCTTTTATACACCAAGAACTTAGGGAGGGTTTTTTTTTTTTTTAACTCTCCAGATGGCAGCACATTGATTCTTTCACAGTTTTCTCATCTGAGCGTTCTTCCCCAAGACAAAGCCAGACACCTTATAGAGCACAATGCATTCTGTTTTCAGGGTTGCATAATCGGGTCTTTTAGCTTCTCTGAAAGCAAATGGACACTCTTTATCCTCCAGAGCTAGCTTAGCTTGTCTGCAAGCTTGCGACTTCATTATATCTCACAGCTGGATAACATAAATGCAAAAGGTTCTGTGACTGAGTGAATGGTGTTCATTGAAGTGAATTGTTATATTGATTACCTTAATATTGGTTCATGGCACTAACTGCAAGAAGAGAGAACTAGAAGGCAGATTATTATTTGCAAGAATCCTTCTGTTGAAGAAATGACTCAACCAACCTCCATAAAATTCACATTTGGGGAGCTGGGAGAGAAGAATCCCTCTTGCTTATAACTGTATATTCTTTTTGCTTAATTTTGAATCAGAAACAGGGGAATAGAATAGAATAGAATAGAATAGAATAGAATAGAATAGAATAGAATAGAATAGAGTAGAGTAGAGTAGAGTAGAGTAGAGTAGAGTAGAGTAGAGTAGAGTAGAGTAGAGTAGAATAGAATAGAATAGAATAGAATAGAATAGAATAGAATAGAATAGAATAGAATAGAATAGAATAGAATAGAATAGAATAGAATTCTTTATTGGCCAAGTGTGATTAGACACACAAGGAAATTGTCTTTGGTGCATATGCTCACAGGCAGTGGTGGGTTGCTACCGGTTCTTCCCGGTTCGGGAGAGCCGGTAGCGAAAATCTTGACGTGAGAGTGAACCGGTTCGCTCCAACTGGCAGCTGGGCTCTTGTGCCCATTGCCACGCAATACCTATCTTTATTCCTTTGTTTTTTGCCCAGCTGTAAGGCACGGCAGAGCGGATTGTCATGCCTCTGCTTTTTCGAAATTCGATAGCGCACGAAGCATGTGCGTGAAGTGAACTGGTGATAACACCAATTAGAACCCACCACTGCTCACAGTGTACATAAAAAGACAAGATACATTTGTCAAGAATCATAAGGTATAACATTTAATGATAGTCATAGGGTACAAATAAGCAATCAAATCATACTAGGAAACAATATAAATCGTAAGGATACAAGCAACAACGTTACAGTCATACAGTTATAAGTGGGAGGAGATGGGTGATAGGAACAAGGAGAAGATTAATAGTAATGCAGACTTAGTAACTAGTTTGACAGTGTTGAGGGAATTATTTGTTTAGCAGAGTGATGGCGTTTGGGAAAAATCTGTTCTTGTGTCTAGTTGTTCTGGTGTGCAGTGCTCTATAGTGTCGTTTTGAAGATAGGAGTTGAAACAATTTATGTCCAGAATGGGAGGGGTCTGTAAATATTTTCACCGCCCTCTTTTTGACTCATGCAGTATACAGGTCCTCAATGGAAGGCAGGTTGGTAGTTAATTGTTTTTTCTGCAGTTCTAATTATCCTCTGAAGCCTGTGTCTGTCTTATTGGGTTGCAGAACCAAACAGAGGAGTAGTTACCATTTCCCCCTCTTTCTGGACACTCCGAAGCACTGAACTCTAAAGACTGACACACTATTTGTTCTAAGGCTGAAAAAGACCTTCAGGAATTGAGGCAACTCAAGCTCTCAATCTGGTACACTTTTATAATTCCAGCCCACATATGAAACTATGACCTAGGAACTGCATTGTGTACTTAATCTCCTGACTTCTCCTGAGCAACAATAGAGAAGAGATAGCATCATTCTATGAGACATGTTACTAAGAACATCTCTGTTCATCTCTGCACTATTGTAGACCCGGTTCGGTTCAGGGCCTAGGAATGTTTTTTCCTCTCATGAACATAATGCCTCCTCTTATTAACAGACTAGATTCCATTGTTTGCATGTCTGGGTCTGGAAATGCAGCAAATTCAGCACAGACTGGAGGACCACATATGAAGATCCAATGCTCTTGGATTTAAGGAAGTTCCTAGGTGACCACATGACAACAATGGCAAGAAATCCCTTTGCAGATTCTTGGATAATGCATTAGTTGCATTCCCCTCTGTTATAGGTGGATTTGGCCTCAGTGACCCATGCTTTAATAATTTCTTATTTAGATTACTGTAACATGCTTAAGTATATGCTTCCAATATCTCAGGGGTTGCCACAAAGAAGAGGGAGTCAAAGTATTCTTCAAAGCACCTGAGGGTAGAAAAAGAAGCAATGGGTGGAAACTAATCAAGGAGAGAAGCAACTTAGAACTAAGGAGAAATTTCCTGACAGCTAGAACAATTAATCAGTGGAACAACTTGCCTGCAGAAGTTGTGAATGTTCCAACACTGGAAATTTTTAAGAAGATGTTGGATAACCATTTGTCTGAAGTGGTATAGGGTTTCCTGCCTGGGCAGGGGTTGGACTAGAAGACCTCCAAGGTCCCTCCCAACTCTGTTATCCTATTCTATTCTAAGTATTGCAAGCAAATTATAGCCAGCATGATATATTATGCATTATGCATTCTACAAATCAGAAAGTAGCATACAGTACTTCATTTGTTACTTTGTTCTTCTTTTTATTGGCAGATTTTAGGCTTGTCAGATCTCCTTGAGTTATTGTTTGTTTGTTTGTTGTTTGTTTGTTTGTTTGTTTGTTTGTTTGTTTGTTTTAACAGAATAAGATTTCTGTTAAATTTGTGTTAAATTTAACACAAAATGCAGAATTTCCAAATGTCCATCTAGTAAAATAACATCTCCTTTCGGTCAAAGCTTAACTTCTGATGACTTCATACATAAATCCATGTATTTTTCTTGGCAATACAATGCAACTGATTTCATGCTATTTTCTTTTAGAATAGTTTTTTGCTTCCCAATCTAGTCTACAACTCAGGCATTTCCTTGAAGTCTTCCATCCAAGAACTAACAAAATGTAATCCTGTTTAGCCATGAAACCCAAACAAGGCCAGCCAGTTATATTCACCTGCTGAGATTCTACGTAGAATTAGGACTGGAGACTGGTTTTATATAGTATCTAGTTATTTGCCTGCATTTAAGGTGAACCTATAGAGTAATGCATTTATGGCTACCAGCAATGACATTAATTTCAGCAATTTTTTTTACTTGTATTTTGTTTTTGCTATCATTAAATATTCTCCTAATCTAAATGTTACTGAAAGTATATTTGGGGTTTGTGCATGAAATGGGGAAGAAAAGTAGCCATCCCAATCTTCTGCAAATCAGTCAAAAGCATTGATTGATTGATTGACTGACTGACTGATTGATTGATTAAATGGATTTTGTGTCATCAAGTCATGTTCAACTCATAGAGACTGCATAGATAGATTTCTCCATAACAATCTATCCCTCACCTGTTCTTTCACTAAGAGCCTTGGTGGCTCTGTGGTTAGAGTGCAATACTGCAGGCTACTTCTACTGCCTGCCGGCTGCCTGCAATTTGGCAGTTCAAATCCCACCAGGCTCAAGGTTGATTCAGCCTTCCATGCTTCCAAGGTGGGTAAAATAAGGACTCAGATTGTTGGCGGCAATATGCTGACTCTGTAAACCGTTTAGAGAGAGCTGTAAAGCACTGTAAAGTAGTATACAAGTTGAAGTGCTATTGCAATTGCTATCACAGTAATTGAGCCCATCAATTTCTTGTAGGCATCTGATGAGAGCAACAGTGTTGCAGTTATATTGTATACTGTTGTATTGTATGCAAATACATTCTATCACTTTGTTCTCTATCATGATAAAGCCTAAGAATCATTAGTTAGCCAATATTGATCTATGAATGTCCCACTGCCTACTCTTACTATCATATATGCTTAATGTTTGAAATCACTGAGTCAAAGAAATGCATTAAAGAGACATGAACACATTCTGTTACGTATGACACCAATACAGATATGGCATAAAAACTAGTGCCAATCATTTGCTATTCATGGCAAATAGATGCCAGTTCTTGTACAAAGAAAGCAGCTGCCCATTGTAAGCAAGTATTGCCGTACAATTATGTTCTGTATTATAAAAGCCTCCAATGAAATCCTGAGTGATGATAACACTCATCATGCTATTTCTTAATAAAGGTCACTTAGCTGTAGAGACTGAATAAACAAGGACCATCTGGAAAAATAATTACCCAAACAGCATCTTGATTAAAATCAAGAAGATATTTAGGGACAAAATAAAGCAAGCCATGAGCAATTCAATGGAAAATTCATGCTTGGCATGCATAAAGTTCCAAGTTTAGATCCTGGTATGTCAAGGTCATTTTGTATTGTTTATCCATCATCATCATCATCATTGAAGACCTCAGCACCATTTTTTAAAATCACAATGAGACTAGTTGTGGTGTGTCCCAAGAAGACTGAAGAGATCAATTGAAGCACACTATGATCTCACACATATTGGATAGATATGTTGTTGCACTAAGCTCTGGTCTTATGTAGTTTGTGGTTATGTTGTGCTTTAGTATTGCACCTTGCTTCATAAGCTTCATAAGTTCAGCCATAACTTTGTGGAGGTAGGGCACCTTTATGCCAGATTTTTCCAGATGCTTATGCAACCTCAGAAAGACCTTTAGTGTGTCTTTGAAATGTGTTTTCTGCCCTCTACGCAAGCATCTTCCAGCAGAGTGTTCTCTAAAAAGGAGCTGCTTGTATATGTGCTCATCCAGCATACAAATGATATGACCTGCCATTGGGTCGGTGCTCTCATCATCAGTAGTATGGACTGAGGGTAGACATGTTCTAGATAAAATTTCAATGTCTGACCCTTTATCTTGCCATCTGATGCCCAATTTCCTGCAAAGATAAGTCATATGGAAATAGTTGAGCTGTCTTTCATACCGATGATGCATAGTCCATTTTAGAAGACCCTGGAGAGCAGATGCCCCTCAGTATAAATAAGATTTATCTATTCATCTTTAATACAGTGAAGGTTTTATGCCCAATATTGCTAAGGCATAATGAAGTGTTTGAATGTAATCAAATGTTTTAATTTAGTAGATCTGTGTAATGCTCTGGATATGATTTATTTCCCAAAAAAATTACTAGAAATAGAAGAATGCTTATCCATTGATAAGTAACTGTTCAATAGCCACAGGGCCACTAAAAAGGGTTTTTAGAATTTAATTTGGAAATGGCATTCAAGCCTCACATTTCACAGCCCATAGAGAGGGAGATGTCAACAACAATAACAACTGTTAGTTGTAAAAATCACTTACACTGTTTCAGAGATAATAACCTTCTAATACCGATTAGTAACTGATACTGAAATGAGATTGGAATTAATCCCAGTTTTCACTGAAGTCTTCCATGTGTCATGAAATGCCTTCCACTTTCAGTTTTCCTAATTCCTGCAATTTTTTTTTCTAACTCAGTTTCAATGAGAGAGTACCTGTTTTGCAACTGGAAGACAAGAATTTGGAGAAATATGCTAAAGAATAGAAAGCAATTCTATTCAAGCAATTCTGTGTTTGTATTAATTAGAAATAGGGAATCTAGTTTCTAGAGTAGTTTTGAAGGATGATTAAATGAACACAGCAGCATATATAAAAAGCAGGTATAAAAATCAAATAAAATAAATAATAAAATAAATAAATAAATATGTAACCAAGAAAAGGGAGGGAGGAGGAAAATAATGTAAATAACGAAAATAGGGAGGGGGTAATCTCCGTGAATCTTTCTTTGACATTCTGAACAAAACTTGACTGAAATTAAACAATTCTAGAGTGTTATTACTAGAAGTCTTTCCACTTCCTTTAACAGAAGTGACCATAATGGATTTTTCCCGGTAGTGGTTAAAGGACCATCCCAATGACAGGAAGGGCTATACTGCTAGGAGTATATATTCCCAGAAGTGTCACCTGTGATGGGCAAATCAGAGATGAGGGATTAAACTAAATATGATCCACTGGAGAACCCATTTCAGTATTCTGCCAAAGAAAACCAATTAGACATTCACAACCAAAACAATGTGGACATGATACTGGAAAATAAGTCAGCCAGGTTGAAGGGTATGAGCTACTGAGGAAAAATAATAGAGGACAAATATCAATAAGCACTGGTGCTTATGACATGGCTGAATTAAAGCTGAAAGGATGTCCAGCTGCTAAAGTGGCCAGAGTTAAAAGAAAACTTCAGTATTGCAAAGAGATTCTTAATATTGGAACCATGAATCAAGGATTTGTCAAGTTTGAACATTAATATTCTGGGTATGAGCAAACCGAAATGGATTGGAATGAGTCACTTCATATCAGAGGAGCATCAGATCTCCTTCTGTGGACAAAAAAAAAATTAAAAGAAGAAATGGAGCAACCATCTTTATTAAGAAAAGGCCAACAAATATTTATGGGGATCCAAGAATATGCTTCAACTACAGAATCAGAATAGATAATTTGCAACACTTTGCACAACCCCCCCCCAAAAAAAAACATATCATAAAGATAGGAATGCTGTAGTCAGAAGTAAAATTTTATTTGGAATAATGAAAAAATGGGCTCAGTGTATAAAAGAAAGCTGGAGATAGATTAATAATATTCTGAAAAGAAAATTAGTAACAAATGTCTCCTTCCAACCATCTAAATAATGATTCTTTATAAGGACATCACTGGATAAACAATGTCAAAATCAAAATCATAGTTGGAAAAGTTCTATTTGGTCACCAAAAACAGTGCTTCTCGTGATTGAGGCTGAGCCCATGAATTGTATCTTGCAAAATTACAACTTAAAGAAAATAGATAAAATATTCAGACCCAGATTCATCACATGATGAAGACAAAGTAAAATTTACAGGATTCAATCTGATAAAGAGAGCGCCTCAAAAACTCTAAAATTTCTGACATCATTATACAAAGACCTGCAAATAAAACTAGAACTTCTCAGGCAAAAAAAAGTACCAATAGTAATGTAAAAAATATGAAAATGAAAATCTGTCCAATTAAATGCCCAGTCCCAGAAAAGAGCAAAAAGGGGCAAGGAGTTATATTTAAAGAACCTGAGAATGACAATTGAATGGAAGGGACAAAAGGTTTATTTAACTGAATTACAGAGACAAAGGAAACTTTGTTCATTCAAAGAGGTGTACAATAAAAGACCTACTGGAGAAAGAGGATATAAAGAAAAGATAATGTGAATATAGAGACTAATTATAAAAAACAACTTCCCTAAATCAATGATACATATCAAGACTTGATAACTGAACAGACATTCTGAAAAGTGAAGTGAAATGAACTCTAGGCAATATTGCTAAATGAAATTGGAGGAATTAATGAAATATTATCAAATCTCCAAAATCTTAAAAGATGATGTGGTTTGTCAGCAGGTTTAGGGGAAAAAAATTCCTCCATTCAAAATCTAAATCTTGGAAACTGCTGAACAAGTTCCTGCAATTTTCTTGGCAAATTTTTTCAGAAATGTTTTGTTATTGCCACCTTCCTAAGGCTAAGAGAGAGTGACCGGCAATGGTCACCCACCTGGCTTCATGCTTAAGGTGGAAATGGAGCTCATGGTCTCCCGTTCCTTACCTGATGCCTTAATCAAACTAGTTTTGTGCAGAATATAATATAATACAATATAAGACACTGCATATCGGACATTAATACAATTGAGCGAGTCCAGAGATATTTCATGAGAAGAGTCCTCCACTCCTCTGCTCACAACAGAATACCTTATGCCACCAGGCTTGAAATTTTGGGCTTAGAACTACTTAGAGCTATGCTGCCTTTGGTCTGACTTAAACGTAGTACATAAAATTATCTGCTACAAGATCCTACCTGCCAATGACTACTTCAGCTTCAACCACAACAATATATGAGCACACAATAGATACAAACTTAAGGTAAACCATTCCAAACTCGATTGCAGAAAATATGACTTCAGCAACAGAATGTTCAATGCCTGGAATGCACTACCTGACTCTGTGGTTACTTCCCCAAACCCCCATAATTTTAACCTTAGACAGTCTATTGTGGACCTCACCCCATTCCTAAGAGGTCTGTAAGGGGTGTGCATAAGCGCACCAACGTGCCTACCGTCCCTGTCCTACTGTCCCCCATTTATTCGTATCCTTATCCTGTATTCATAATCATGTTTATACTTATATCTGTTATCTTACGTGTTTGACAAAATAATAAATAAAAATAATAATAAAAAGAATGACGAAGTCGAACAACTAAAATTTATGCAATTTGGAATAAAATTTGAAAAAATGATAGGGAAAATTTGTACAAAACAAACAGCAAGAGTAATCATGAATGACAATACAACAGAACAATTTAGTATAATAAAAGGGGTAAGACAGAAATGCCCCTCTCTCCACTTTTGTATATATTAACGTTGGAGATGCTCCTGAAAAAGGTTAAACAGGATCAAGAAATAAGAGGTCTAAGAATAAAGAATGAAGAATACAAGGTTCAGGCCTTTGCCGATGACATGGTGTTCATAGTAGAAGAACCGCTAGAATCAGGACCAAAATTAATTAAGAAATTAGAAGAATTTGGAGAAGTAGCGGGACTTAAGATCAATAAAAACTAATCAAAACTAATAACCAAAAACCTTACTAACATACAAGAAAAAGATTTGGAAATTAATACTCAAACAACATGGCAAGTAAATTCAAAATTAACTTTATCAGCGGCATACAAGGAAAACCAGTTTTGTTTTGTTTTTTAATTTGATTTATATGCCGCCCTTCTCCGGAGACTCAGGGCGGCTTACAATGTGCTCAGCAATAGCCTTCATCCTTTTGTATATTTATACAAAGTCAGCTTATTGCCCCCACAACTGGGTCCTCAATTTACCTACCTTAGAAAGGATGGAAGGCTGAGTCAACCTTGAGCCTTGGCGAGATTCGAACCTGCAGTAATTGCAGGCAGCTGGTCTTAATAACCAGCTTAATAACAGGGTGCCTTAGACCACTGTACTACCAAGGCTCTTTGAAGATGTTTTATAGATGGCATTTACCACCGACAAGAATTGCAAAGATGTTCCCAAATAATGACCCAACATGTTGGAAGGCTAAGAAAATTCATGGAACCTATTACCATCTATGGTGGACATGCCCGGCGGTGAAAAAATTCTGGACAAATATAAAGAAATGGTTAGAAAAAATAACAGATCAACCAATAGAAAGAAAACCGGAAACATTTCTACTAGGAATATTTACAAGAACATATACCAAAGAAATAAAATATCTGATTTTACACATCATAACAGCGGCTCAAATAACATATGCACAAAAATGGAAACAGGAAGAAACACCAACAGATGAAGAAGTGATAAAAAAAAGTTTTAGAATGTGCTGAGATGGACAAGTTAACAAAAGAAATTAAAGAAAAGGAAGAGACAAATGGTATTTTATTTTATTTTATTTTATTTTTATATGCCGCCCTTCTCCGGAGACTCAGGGCAGCTTACAACGTGTTAAGCAATAGCCTTTATACTTTTGTATATTTTATTATGTATGAATGTCTCAAGAGCAGAAATAAAGAACAACACAAATAGGGGGAGAAGATAAAATGTAAAATATGTAAGTAACAAATATATATATATATATACTGTATATATATCTTAGCTAATTGTTTTAAGGGAAAAAAGTTGTTTTAAGGGAAAAAGTTAAGCATTAATGGGTTTTTCAGGCGAAATGTATAAGATTAAGGCTATTAGGATTAGAAAATACATTGTAATCAATCAAAAAGGGGACAATGAAGAAAATGAAACAATATGAGAGACATGGGTTGGGGAAGTCACAGTGGAAAGCAGACCACGAAGAAACATTTGTAAAAAAGAGGATATATTTATATGTTGTATGTGATGTGTTTGTCATAATGTGTAATTTTAAAACAATAAAACTTTTTTTAAAAAAAGAATGAAGAAGTCTGCAGCATTCTGAGCCACTGCCCAATTGCCTCTCCCATAAAGAATGCAGTAGGGATTTTTCCCCTCTATCTACAGTGCATAGTTTGAAATCTTTTTTTTTTTTTTTGCTGACTGTTTTTTCAGTCTCCAATTTGGTCCTGCTCTGTTGTTTTTGGGAAGTTTATCTGCTGTTGGTAGCAGGGGTGAAATGCTCCCGGATCGGACCAGATCGCCCAATCCGGTAGAAATCTTGGCTGGTGGTTCAGCTATCTGGTAGCGACGGCGGAGCATAGCTCCGCCCACCCAGCCGGGTGTCATTACTTCCTGATTGTAACCAGGAAGTGAAGTAATGTGTTTGGTGCATGTGCAGGAGGTCTGTGAGCACGCACGAAGCAAGTGCACGCACACGGCACATGCACTTCCGAACCGGTAAGGAAGGTAAGTAGATTTCACCCCTGGTTGGTAGGCAGATGGGCAGAGTCCCAACCTCTTTATCAAAAACCCGCCCCCCCAAAAAAATACCCTCTTTAAGGATATCACATCCAATATATTTATGCCTAGATCAGAACACTCCTGCTGGGATCCAAATAAACAAGGCAAAAAGAAAGGACAGTATTTGCTTCCCTTCCTTTCTGCATGTTTTGCCCTCCGCTCCTGATCTGGGAAAATCATCAGAGAGCAGAAGGCATTTGGCTCCCTCAGAGGTCACCAGCTGCTCAGCAGTCATCACATCTCTGGGTCTTTGGGATGCATCTTTTAAAAACCTAAAGCAGGATGCTACAACTCGTGAGTTACCAAATCTTCCTTAATGAGGACCATTGTGAGAATCCCAAAGAAAGGTCAGCAGAAGATGAGGCACTGTCATTACTTGCTCTTTCAGTTAGAAGGTGATAGGAGTGAGATGCTTCCTTGACAAGGGAAGTGAGAGCCTCGCTTTTCACTTCTCTTAAAATAGCCCAATTGAACTATCTGCATTACAATTTGCTGCCAGCTGTAATTGGAGATTATGCATGCATATCAACTCTCCTTTCAAAACATTACATTTTGCATTATTTATCCAGGGAAGCAAAATCTTCCCTGCTTGCCTATAGCTGGTTTTGAAAATCTGAGCCTAAAATCCGTGTTGCAGCTTGATTTTTAAAAGAAGAGACAGCAAGTGGCCCTACTGGCATCAGAGTCTTTTGGCAAATGTGCCCAGCACCTCACTTAGTAGAAAAAGACATTCATTGCTTTGGGATATTTTAATGAAAATGATAATTTAACTGTAGACAGAGTCATATCTGTTATATAATCTGCCACTGGTTAATCGTGTTTGGCTATAAAGATCAAAGAAGGTGATCCTGAATGAGAAGTTGTGGAGAAAATCAACCGTGAGGTTAAGGAATACAAGGTTGAGATCATTTTGAAAAATCTATTTGCAACCCAAGGACATAGGTGAGCACAACAAGTTTTGACTAAAGATTGGTTTTAAATATGTGGCACGTGCGCTCACATTTATTCACTTATATTTCCAACAACACCACGTAATCACATTATCTCAGACCTGTTCATTTTTCAACAGTTGTCTCTGTACAAAATATCAACTCTCGCACATTCAAGCACCAACTGATTTCAGACACAACCAATGCAGTCTTTAAATTAGGTGCTGGGCATCCATGGAAGAGGAAGTCTGGATCTGATTTTTGTCTCTGGTCAGTGGCAGAATGATCTAGAAATAGGGGATTTAATCGCCGAACCCTTGTCGTGGTCTGATCATTCTCTCCTTCGTATGGACTTTTGAACCACTACCCCTTACCGCAGGGAGACGGAACCGACTAGATGGTTCCATCCCAGGTGCCTGATGGACCTTAATAGGTTCCTCTCACCCCTCCTGTTCAACATTTATGTGAAACCACTGGGCGAGATCATCTGTGGCTTTGGGGTGGATTTCCATCAGTACACTGATGATATTCAGCTGTACATTTCCACCCTGGGCTATCCCAATGATGCCCTTGACGTGATGACCCAGTGCCTGGAAGCCATACGGATCTGGATGGGGAGAAACAAACTCAGATTCAACCCCTCCAAGACCGAGTGGCTGTGGTTTTCGGTGTCCCATCATAGTCAGCTAGTCCCATAGCAGACTATTGGGGGTGAGACCTTGACCCCCTCAGAGAAGGTTCGCAACTTGGGTGTCCTCCTGGACTCGCAGCTGGCCTAGAAGACCATCTGAAGGTCGGCTGTGGCCAGGGAGCTTTTTATCAGGTTTGCCTGATCTACCAGTTGCGTCCCTTTCTGGACCGGGACTCCTTGCGCACAGTCACTCATGCCGTCGTCACCTCCCGTCTGGACTACTATAATGCTCTCTACATGGGGCTCCCCTTGAAGAGCACCCGGAGGCTCCAGCTGGTCCAGAATGCAGCCACGCGGGTGATTATGGGAGTGACTCAACGCTCCCTTGTAACACTGCTCCTGCACAAGCTGCACTGGCTCCCAGTGGTCTTCCGGGTGTGATTCAAGGTGTTAGTTGCCATCTTTAAAGTGCTCCATGGCTTAGGACCCGGTGCTTACGAGACCACCTTCTGCCACCGATAGCCTCCCATCGACCAGTACGCTCCCACAGAGAGGGACTCCTTAGGGTGCCATCGGTCAAACAATGTCGACTGGCGACCCCCAGGGGGAGAGCCTTCTTTGTGGGGGCACCTACCCTCTGGAATGAGCTGCCCCTGGAGATTCGTAGGATCCCCGACCTTCGCACCTTTCGCCACGCCCTCAAAACACTATTGTTTCACCAAGCAGGGCTGGCCTAAATGCTATTTTAATGGGTGGTTTCTACTTTAGCTCTTTCGGCCAAATTATTTAATATTTTTAAATTTTCTTTTAACTTTCATATAGTTGTGGGTTTTATTTTTGGCTGTACACTGCCCTGAGTCCTTTGGGAGAAGGGCGGTATAAAAAATTAATAAATAATAAATATTAATAATAATAATAATAAGTCAGCAGAAAGGTTTCTTAGGTTCCTCAAGTTTATCACCATATACAAGACTTCTATTTGTGCTGGTTCTTGGTGAACAAAAAGCTTGATTGGTAGCTACTGCTTGTTTTTGCTTATATTAATGCTTGGGGACATGGTGGCTCAGTGGCTAAGATGCTGAGCTTGTCAATTGAAAGGTTGGCAGTTCAGCTGTTCGAATCCCTAGTGCTGTGTAATGGGGTGAGCTCCCATTACTTAAAACGCCCCAATTTAAAAAGGGCCCAATGAGAGGCTTCCCTCCTAAGATATGCACTTGAGAGTTTATTTACAAAGAAAGGTAGGAAATTCACACAGACACTTTAGTCATCTTCTTGTTGTTGTTATTGTTCAGTCTCTAAGTCGTGTCCCACACTTCGTGATCCCATAGACCAATTAGTCATTTTGCTACTAAGTATAGAAACAACATGCTCCACCCAGGAGTATTTCTCAGCAATTCTCTCGTCCTTTGAAATAAATTTCTGAAGCAAATAAATTTTCTGAAGCAAAACAGCTGGAAGAGAACCTGAAAGAAACAAATGACAAAGAGATGATCTGCTAGCATTCCCAAACATATTTTCACGTTTGTGTAAATCTTGAGTGCCTCTCAGGTTTATACTGAAGTACTGCCAGATAGCATGTTAATGGCAAAAAATGGCTTGCTACAGAACTCTAAAATGAAGAGAATGATGTCAAGGCCTTTTCCTCCACACTTAATTTACCCATGACTGAGCAGTTCTCCAAGAACTCACAGCTGATAGCTAGAAAAGATGCAAAAAACGTTTGGATATAGTGATGTCCAATACTGATATTTAATCATTGGTGACATTCAGTGAACTTGCCTTGGTGTCCATAGCAACTACATGCCAACTAGCTTTCACAATGGGTCAACTTGGGAGGGGAGGGAAGCCTTTGTCAGCCACAACATCTTATGACCAGCACATTAGACAAACAATATTTTTTGTAACAACAAAATATCTTGCCATGATAGCTCTTCTCTTATTACTGTCCATGCATTATCTGGTTAGGAAGCATCGGAGATATGGAATTTGGATGATTAGTTAAGCCTGAATAATTATTTATCCTATTTAGAAAACTTTGGCTCTATGTTGGTTTCTTATCTATGATAAGAATGTGTTTAACACATTCTTTTCTGAAACAGAAGAATGAAGATGATGATGATGTTGTTCAACTATGTGAATTTTGAAATGATGATGTTCTGACTGATGATGATGTTGTAAAAGAGCAACTCTATGCTATATAAGGTGGAAAGAGCCTTGGTGGCACAGTGGACTAAACTGCTGCTGTTAAAGTAGCACTTAGCTGCCAGCTGCCTGCCAATTACTGCGAGTTCAATTCTCACCAGGCTCAAGGTTGACTCAGCCTTCTATCCTTTCGAGGTAGGTAAAATGAGGACCCGGTTTGTGGGGGCAATGAGCTGACTTTGTATAAAATAGAACACCGCTTGGGGGGGGCGCCAAAAAGCCCTACTAAGCAGGTATATACAAAAGTATGAAGGCTATTGCTTAATGCATTGTAAGCCGCCCTGAGTCTCCGGAGAAGGGCAGCATATATAAATCGAACTAATAAATAAATAAATAAATAAATAAATAAATAAATAAATAAATAAATAAATAGTGATGTATTCCAGTGGTATCTGATAGTGCTGTTGAACTCAGAGAAACAGGTGTTTTGGAGTGCATGGAGGTAGCTGGACAGCTCTAGGAAGCTGCTTTTTAAGGAGTTTTTTTAAGGAGTTACAGACAGATGTTTTGAGTGCACTCCTATATGCTCTGAAACATCTTCTTACTTTCATAGCTGAAGCGCTGTCCAGCACTATGGTCTAGCAAGAGTCAATGAAGCTAGAAACAAGGACTGCTTCTCAAAATCTTACACATTTGAATGTCACAATAAATAAAAATGCCCAGTGTCAACTGCTTGATTGCTCCCACTTGACTCCTTTGGCTCATTTCATATTAAATGGGAACCAGAATGGCTCATAGAATCATAAGCCATATTTTATTTCCTGGTTTGTGGTCCTGCTGTGTTACAAAACAAGCAATCCAAAGTTACTGTTTCACACACTAAACAAATAATAGAAACAGCCTGAATCTAGATTAAGCATATGTTAGTTTCATTTTTAAGCCTATGATGTTTTAGTACAATCTCTGACTCTTTTTGGAGGGGGGATTGATATTTAGTTGAACTGACAATCTTTAATTCAGAATATTTGTGTTTTACCTTTTAAGATATCTATCTTAATTTTCATTTCAGAGACTATAACTTGGTAGGCATGCCTAAGGCATTCTTGTAATGCATATGAATAAACCTGTGTTCCCATTTTTTACATTAATATGGCATTCTCGCACAAGTGGTAGCAGCACTGGAGTGAAATAGAAGCAATATTCTTCTTGCAACTAATGGTTACATTGAAAATGACAGTTGTAAAACAATCAATATTTATTTTAAATTTGGCTGTCCTTGACAGAACGTTATCACCTTCAGGATTAACCGTGCAATAACCTGAATAGACAAAGTGATTTCTGAATACAGTCATGATAGTGCACTATTTGGAACTATCTAAAAGCATGGTGCTGTCATCCCAAAACACTTAAGTCTTTTCCAACTTCTGAGATCAGTAAAATAGGAAAAATGAAAACAACAAGCATATAACTGGAGATATTCTTAATAAATATCTATTCATGAACTTTAATAGACTAAAAGAGAATTCTTTATTGGCCAAGTGTGATTGGACACACAAGGAATTTGTCTTGGTGCATACGCTCTCAGTGTACATAAAAGAAAAGATACATTCGTCAAGAATCATAAGGTACAACACTTAATGATAGTCATAGGGAACAAATAAGCAGTCAAATCATACTAGGAAACAGTCAATATAAATTGTAAGGATACAAGCAACAAGGTTACAGTCATACAGTCATAAGTGAGAGGAGATGGGTGATAGGAACAATGGGAAGATTAATAGTAATGCAGATTTAGTAACTAGTTTGACAGTGTTGAGGGAATTATTTGTTTAGCAGAGTGATAGCATTTAGGAAAAAACTGTTCTATAGTGCTATAGTGCTCTATAGCTTCGTTTTGAGGGTAGCAGTTGAAACAGTTTATGTCCAGCATGTTAGGTGTCCATTTTAGGTCTTGAGATATGGTAGAATCTAGAAATTTGAAGGTCTCTACTGTTGATACTGTGTTGTCTAATATTCTAAGAGGTGATAGTATGGGAGGGTTTCTCCTAAAGTCCACCACCATTCTATGGTTTTGAGTGTGTTCAGTTCCAGATTGTTCTGGTTGCACCACAAGGCTATTTGTTCAACCACCCGTCTGTATGCGGATTCATCATTGTCTTGAATGAGACTGATCACTGTTGTGTCATCTGCGAAGTTCAGTAGTTTAAAAGATGGATCGTTTGAGATGCAGTAATTGGTATACAGAGAGAAGAGAAGTGGGGAAGAGCACACAGCCTTGTGGGGGCCCTGTGCTAATTGTACAGGTATCTGATGTGATTCTGCTTAGCTTCACCTGCTGCTTCCTGTCTGTTAGGAAGCTTATGATCCACTTACAAGTGTGTTCAGGTAGTGCTAGCTGGTTTAACTTAGTTAGAAGAATGTCTGGAATGATGGTGTTGAATGCTGAACTAAAGTCTACAAAGAGGATCCTTGCGTAGGTCTTTGGAGATTCAAGATGTTGTAGGATGTAGTGCAGAGCCATATTAACAGCATCATCTGTTGAACTATTTGCTTGGTATGCAAATAATAATTTAATAATTTAATAATTTAATAATTTAATAATTTAATAATATATGTAATTAATTAATTATATATATATATATATATATATATATATATAATTACTTAATTATAATTAATTAACAATAATTTAAATATTTATTTAAATAGTCACCAGACATTAGTAAGTTTCAAGTGTTGTACAGTAATAAATTATGCATTCCTGATTTTCTGTTTATAAAACCCTGTGACTTTGACTGGATGTTTTAGCTGAGTTTCTTGGAACAAGGGCTTTGCAGTATCAGGCCTTCATGTCAGCACCAGGTCATGTGTATGAAACAGCATATGTGGGGGGAGGGAGGGATAATGGACTGAACAACTGGGATTTTAAGCATGTGAAGTACTACTTTCCTGGTGTTACAACATTAAACAATATAATATTTAATCTAAAGTATACTAGCAGCTCTGTTCAAAAGAAAAGAAAAGAAAAGAATATATATGAAACATCCAATTTGAAATGTCAGGATGTTTTCACTGCTTTCTTACAGCATAAGGGCAATTCAGAGAATGCAAGTGTCACCCATTTTCACTAGATGTTTCTTCCACTATTCTGTAATTAGATTATAGATATGGATATGGATAGAGGATAGAGATAGAGATAGAGACTGAGACAGATATAGAAATAGATACCCATACACACACACATATCATAAAGCATTCAGCACCTTGTTCCAAACAAATTTTGCAAATGTACAGATCTTCCCTCTATTCTGAAAACTTTGATCATGATTTCTGGTATCATTTAATTATCAGACTTTTCTTCTAGTTATACCTATGATTACCACCTCCCCTTTTTTTAAAAAAAAAAATGCCTACCTTCTTATTCATTGCTGCATTTCTTTTATTTGAATTCATGACCAGTTTTGCTTTTAATGCAGATATTCAAGGAGGCTTGCAACAAATAAAATGCTCTGATCTCCAAGCTAAAACAAGGCTATGACCTAAAATAATGCAACTTTTAATATCTTTTTCCCCCTCAGTGCTAAAACTTACTAACTGTAGTAGCATCAGCTGTCATGAGATACAGTGATAAACATTGAGAATTTTCCACTATATTAAATGAACAATTGGCCTGACTCTTGTCATCTAAAAGTAATCATGCCATATCATATATTTTGGCCAAACACTTTCCTGCATTTAATATAATGCTTCTTTTTTATGATTCCAGAATGTTGAGTAGCCGAAACAACATCCACTTTCCTCTTTGAAGCAAAATGTAAACATACTAATTTTTTTTTTAAAAAAAAAAAGAGAGAACTCGCAAAACAAATTCCATACAATAGAATGAGACGAAGATTCCCGAGATGGGTCCTGAATTGTACATGAGCCTTCTCTTTGCTCATAAATTAACTAGGCCAGACCTGATTACTTTACTGCATGAGTACCAAGAATCTGCATTTAGGTGTTTGTGCCAGCCTTATTTTCTTTAATGAGTCACAAATGGATCTCTGTATGCTTGGTGGTCTTTCTATCCTTCCCAAAGAAACTTAATTCTCTAACTATTTTCTTCTTCTTCTTTTTTTTTTCTTTCTACAGTACATCGCATTTGCTTCCCTCTTCTTCATTCTGGTTTCCATCACCACCTTTTGCCTCGAGACCCATGAGAGATTTAATCCTATCGTTAACAAGACAGAGAAGGAAATTGTTGGCAATGACACCCAGGTGCGGGTCTATCAGGAGACTGAGACGGAGGCTTTCCTGACCTACATTGAAGGGGTCTGCGTGATTTGGTTTACTTTTGAGTTTCTGATGAGGGTCATTTTCTGCCCCAACAAGATGGAATTTATCAAAAACACCTTGAATATCATTGACTTCGTGGCCATTCTCCCTTTTTACCTGGAGGTTGGACTCAGTGGCCTGTCTTCCAAAGCCGCTAAGGACGTCTTGGGCTTCTTGAGGGTGGTCCGGTTTGTGCGAATTCTGCGAATTTTCAAGCTGACTCGCCATTTCGTAGGACTGCGGGTTTTGGGTCATACACTCCGTGCCAGCACAAACGAATTCTTGCTGCTCATCATCTTCTTGGCACTGGGCGTCTTAATCTTTGCCACGATGATCTACTACGCTGAGAGAATAGGTGCTAAACCCAACGATCCTAGTGCCAGCGAACACACACATTTTAAAAATATCCCCATTGGCTTCTGGTGGGCTGTTGTCACCATGACTACCCTGGGCTACGGAGACATGTATCCTCAGACTTGGTCAGGCATGCTGGTGGGGGCCCTCTGTGCTCTCGCAGGCGTGCTGACCATTGCCATGCCTGTACCCGTCATTGTGAACAATTTTGGAATGTATTACTCCTTAGCTATGGCTAAGCAGAAGCTACCAAAGAAAAAAAAGAAGCATATCCCGCGGCCGCCCCAGCTGGGATCCCCCAATTATTGTAAATCTGTCATAAACTCTCCACACCACAGTACTCAGAGCGACACATGCCCACTCGCCCAAGAAGAAATGTTAGAAATTAACAGAGCAGGTAGGAAACCTCTTAGAGGAATGTCCATCTGACTTTTAATCTCCATCCTTTCTAGAGCTTGAAAGATTCAGTCAGACTGCATTCTTAGCCCAATGGATAGCACGTTATCCCATTATTGTCCCACTACCACAAATGGAATCATGTGTGGGACGTACAGGTTGCAGGGACAGGTGACAAACAGGAGAAGCTGATGAACAAAATTTAGCACTGCACAGGTTTGTTAGGAGCCCTCAGATCAGTCCTGTTTAACGGGATACTTAAAGGCTCCGAAGGAATAACTAGATTGAGGAATATTTTCAGAGTTCTATTATTTTCACTGACAGACTACATTTTTTATTTCAAGATGGTTCACAAAGATTGTCTGCTGCCTAGCATATTAGCAGTCAAGGGCACAGCTTTTGCCCCAGAAAGAAAACACAAACATAACAATACATTTTCCCCTACTTTCCTTTTATACTTAGCTATGTCTAAAGTTGCAGAAAACCATGGATTTGGGGGATTAGAAGAACAAAGCGAACAGTAACTTACATCTACATGCAGATCCATAAGAAAAACACTTTCCCCCTCAAGTGGTTTACTTATTTATTTATTAGAATGGCAGCTTAGATTTCTTAAAGACATGTGATGAGGTTCAGAAAGGAACAAAGCTAAACATAAGGATTTTATTCTGTGGCAGGCAATTCCAACTCAGTAGGATCATACAGAAGCTTAGCACTTAGCATTCAAAACACAAGGCTCATCAATGCTTTCTTAGTCTGAAAACTTAGTCTACAATCAACAGCTTCTTCAACCATCTACTATTAAAAGGCTGATGGAAAAAGGGGAGCATGGTGGCCATTGGGGGCAGATTTCTTCTGAAGAGCCTTGAGCGATAATCTCACAGGGTATCTTTTTTTAAAAAAAAAACAAACAAACCATAGAGATAAATGAAAGCAATAAGAAAATAATTCCATTCGGACTAAACTATTTTTCACATTGGTTCAACATAGAGGTTGGGGAATAAAAATACTAGTCATCATGGAATATGTTATAATATTCCATGGCTAGTGGTCAGTTATGGGACTATCTCAGTTTTATGAGACTCCTCAAAGAGCACACAAACATACAGGGCTTTGATCTGATTAGTTCAACCCCATAATCTACCTCTATCCATGGAATATCATTGACCTATTCTGTGGAAAAAAATGTAATTTTAAGAAAAAAAACACACCAATTATTTTGGCTGGTGAAATCAATGTAAATTGCAAGCCATGTGCAATATTCAGCCTAAGTGTTGGGGGTGGGACATTTCTGATTGGTATATATCGAGAAAAAAATAATCATTTATACAGCAGTTCATGCTAAACTTTAGGGGTAAGAATCTGTTTAAAAGGATGAGCTTATGATGGTCTTGCAGTACCATTTATTTGTTTACTTTTGTGGAAAATCTAATTTATTGCTCCATGCGGTGAGGACTCTTCTCTTTCCATCTCATAGCCATGCATGCAGATGCTATTGAAAGAACACAAAAGAAGTATAACTTTCCTTTGTGTGTGTGTGGCTTTACCAGTGCCAAATGCTAATTTCTAAGAGATGACAAAGAGATAGTACAACTTTTCAGTTATTTCGTTGTGGAACTTGAAAATCCATCCAGATGGGTAAAGTTTTCATTTTTGCCTCTGTTCTTTCCTGTGGATTTTTTTTTAATCCTTTAATTTAATTTGAAGACTTCCATTGCTCCAGGCTGGCCACAATCCATGCAAATGACTGCCTCTTTACTATTTTACCCTTTGCACATACCTACGCATTCTTCTCAGGTTGCAAATGCTTATCACAAAGTCATCACCAAGAATAATGCAACTTCTTCATGAGTAAAGAAGTACATGTATGATTCTGTAACACAGGGACGATATAACAATGCTTATGAAGCAGTATGCTGCATACTTCCAATTGCTGAACAATGTCCCTGCTTATTGGGTGCCTATAATCCAGAGAACCAATTGGTTTTCATGAAGGCTCTAAAATCATATGTGACCCTTGTGTGTAAAAAAAAAAAAAAAAAAAGATCTGTGGCCATCTGTTATCATTGGTCTATTTCTTCTCACATGTGGAATTATGTGCAGTATGAAGTGAACTGTACTGTATATGATATAAGCCAAGCAGCTCTTTTGTACTGGTTATGACTGGGCTAGCCCTTCTATGCAGCCCAGTTCATGTTAGGACATCAACAAATGGTTCTATACATGAAAAGGGTTATGTGCAGAAAACAATTGGCCAGCTTGCATGCATGAGCCTTAAAGTCAACAGTTTGTTTGTGCTTTTCATCAAGCTCCAAGAGCCCATCTGTAATTTGTTTAATAGAGTTGGATTACAGTACCTGGTTGTTTATTCAATACAATAGAAGCAAATGTTTAATACTTAATTGGCAGGGAAGGCATTAAGGAGTTGAGGAGGCTTCTGTCATATCCAGGATAAAGAGATCTGGAGATTCCAAGGTGATAAAGTAAATCCTATTCCCTGTATACAAATGCCATCATAAGCTAAACCCAATTCTAGAAATGAAAAGCAACCAAAAGAGAATCACAACCAACACCCAATTATCAGTGGACGTTGACCTATGAAACAGATAGTATCTAAGAATGACTGTAGATGCCCACTTTATCCTGGGTTTCTTTAATTACTCTCATTTTCATATCTGAAGAAACATGTTTTCTTTATAATTTTGTTATAATTCCTACCATTTAGTGATCAGCTACTACTTTGTTATATAGAATACAAGGAAGTAAGCTGCTTCAGAGGCAGATTTAATGAATGTTCTGTGCACCTTGCAATAAGATATTGATCAGCAGTAGTCAGTTTCTGGTGCAGTACGAAATTTTAAAATTAGATTATTCTACTCTTAACATATTAAAATATCCCAAATTTTATTTGAATCTCCCTCTAATGACTGCTGCTAGTAGTAGCACTAGTAACACTAGTAAATTCCAGTGCAAAAATATTCCTTTATGTTTGCACAAGTCTCTGTTTTCTCCAGCTTTTACAGTCCATCTTAAGGAAGAGGCAGATTTTTTTTTCTAAAGAGTTTTGGAATGATTAAAAGGCTACTGAAAAGAATAAAATGGGTGCATTTGTGCATCAGATATCTAGCTGTCAACAGTTAAAGAGAAATATTTGATGTTCTTCCTGTGCTTGGTGCAACTTTCCAGTGTTTAAAAGTAAGGCACCTGTTCTAGGCTACCAGATGAGCTAAAACAAATGAGCTCAGGCCAAGTCTAACCATGTAGTAAAGGTACGATAGAGGATAATATGTCTGTTTGTTGACTAAGGTGATATGAGCCTAAGTACCACACCATTTCATTTAGGATGGTCTAGCTGTCTCTGTTTGGAGGATTCATTAGAACCCGCATAACCGGCTTCACTATAGATTGCACTACCTACCTCATAATGGATAGTTTACTTCAATAGAACTGTTTTGCCTTATTGAAGGAAAAAGTGATTCCTGATCTTAGTTGCACAGAAGCAAAATTATTAAGCCAACGAGGTATATTTGAATGCAGTAAAAGTCAGGTGAGATGTTGTGTTTGGTGAGCATATTTGCAGTTTTCAGCGCTTGGGGTGAGCACTTTCACAAAATGGCTGCCAAAAAAGCACTTACCTACTCACATTCATTGATATGTTCCATCACAAAACACCCCCATGTATCTAATGGCAGATTAGTGATGGTACTTCCTGCCATCCCATCTAATAATTTCTCCTTCCCCTATCTTCAAAATGCAGTCTGTAATCTCATGTCAGTTTTGCCTTTTTCTTGTAACCTCTTCAGTCAGCCACCATTATTATTTCCTAAGAATGCCTGTGGGCCCCCATGTGAGTCCATAGGCAGTCTAGAAAATCTATATGTATAAACAGTTGTTTGCAGGAAAACAGCTTCCTGCTGTTTTAATTACAGAAAAAAGCTGGTGGACCATAGAATGTATAGAATGTCATCACTTAGGAGTCAAGTTTGTTCTTCACATCCAGAAGGCCCCTGAGTCTATCTCCAATATATTCAGGGGAAACTTGGAAGTGGAATTGCTTCCATTTAATAAAAACAATATGCACCAAGCAGGACCAGTGGTTATACTCAGTAGAAGTCAACTGCTCCATCCCAATGAGAATAACCCTAAACTTTATCCTTCATTAAATGGTAATTCTACCCCAACTCATTCCATGGCCAGACTGGTATTAGACTTAAGACAAAAATGAAGATATTCCAGTCTTCAGATTTATAACCAACTTAAATAACTGATATAATAAATGCTTATTTGTTTTAATTTGGGGCTAGTTATTTTCATGTTCTTTGGACTGGAGCCCTTGCCCTTTTTGATAACTTTATCAGGACCAAGAGCAGACAATTTGCATTTCAGACCTTTTCAAGAGGGAGAGAAAAATCACCAGAGATTTCATGTGAACAGGCCCTTTGTTTATGAAAAGGAACAAAGACCAGAAACAGCACAATGCTATTTTTGTTTCAATCACTTAATTTAACGATGTTTGCTGCAATGATCAAGGCATAAGTGTGATTCAGCTCCGCATAGACCAGAGAAAGAGATATATACACATTACATTTCCATGAGTACACCATGAATATGGAGTTTACATAGTAATCTTTCTCCCTTGTGCCTGTTAGATTGAGAAATATTTTTAGAGGTCTCGCTAACATTACATTAAACATTTCTCTGCTGAGATTGATGAGGCTGGAGAAACTACTGTGTGATTGCATGATAGCATACGATAGGAAGTCTGAAGTCTAAAGCATGATGAGGTTAAGAAAGAAAATATGGCTGATGGATGCAGCTTTATTATACAGAGTTTATAATGCTTATTCACATCTTATAGAGGATCATTTGGGATGGATCCATTCTGAACTGAAACAGCCAAGCATAAACAATGACCCATTGCTATTTTTGATTCTTTTGAGGCACGAAAGTGAGATTTTTCCAGATTTTAATTGAAAGTCAATTTCCCTTTGGCTCTCTGCTTTTGCTATGCCAGAAATAGAGAACACAAGTAGGAACCAAATTTGAATTTGAAGACTTGTTTACTTATTTCCCAAACTTGCACTGAATTTGAATCATTGCTGGAACGTTTCATTCAACCTTGACTTAACTTGTCTCCCTTTTAGACCATAATGGTCTAAAAGTCTACATTTCTTTATTAAAACATATGAGTTTGAATAGGATGCCTTGTGTTTTCTCCTCCAAAATTATCTACAGTATACTGAGAGATTAGGTTAAAAAATAGGGACAGACCCAAATTAACCCCCTCAGTGGCTGAGGTAGGTTAGATCCTGCCGTTCCCTGGTTCTAGGCTTTCACATTTACTGTGATACTACCCTGGCTGTCTTTTCAGCATATTCCAATTCCATGCCTTTGTACTTAAAAGAAATAACTCAATGACGAGGCTGTTTATGATCATCCCAATTTGAAATTCTAGCTTCAGTAATACAATGCCATCTCTCTGTCTAGGAATGTCTAAATCCTGGATTCAGTCATGTCTGACTAATAAATAGAGGCAACTGTGTTACAGCTCCTTAAATACCAAGATTGGACAATCATTCACTCTGCATGCAATGAAAGCCTAGCAGCAATGTTATATAATTGACTTTGGAAATTTGTGAATGTGAACGTCAGTCACCCAATTGAAACTGGGTAGGAACAAAATGAGCATCTCTCTACCTTGTGGCATTATCCAAACCTATTTGCTTCACTGAAAATGATGCAATCACAGGTCACGTTGACAGCCATTTGACTTTCAATGGTCATTTTCTGCACCAGTGCTGATCAACATCAAAGCAGCTGCGCCCCCCCCCCAAAAAAAACCCAAAATCCAAGATAATAATCTGATCAGAATTCAGAATTATGTCTTAAAATCAGAACTTGTAATAAGATGGGAAGCCTAAAGCACTGGTGATTTGAATCCTAGAGCTGGTGATAAAAGTGTATACTAGGCCACGAACAGAAAACAAATGATGGTTAGCTTGCACAACTAGAAAAGGCAGCAAACGATCATTTCATAGGGATCTTTTCAGTGTACTTTTTCTTACTCTCTTATACATGATGTAAACTTCTGCTAAGGTCCTTCTGCATCTGCTATTTTCATTAACTAACCATTCTCACACTCATGGTCCTTCACGTTCATTTCCACTCCATGAATGGCATAGATTATCACCATGTTGCAGTGTTTATTATCTAAGAATGTATCTAAACTCAGGGATCTTAAAGGGTAACAGGGAGAGGTAGTACCCACATTAAATCTCCCTCTCCCAGCTGTACATTGAATGTAATATAATATCCTTCAATGTCTGATTTGTGCATAGTGCATTGTAACAGAGCATTGCTATGGTTTTAGTATGATTTCATAGATAGGGCCACTATCTATGATGGGCCGTAAGTACTGCAAGACCACTTCAAGTTCCAAGATACATTTTGGGAAGTGCTGCTGGGAACAAACCTTTTTTTCAGGATTACCCAACTGGAACTTTCCAGAGTTACCTGTAAATGAAAGACTGCCTGACCTTCTCATACTTATTTTAACCCCTTGGCTTCAGCGGTTAGTAAACCATTGTGCTACCTCATTCATTTTTAGAGATATGAGATATTGTGTCTCTAAAAATGGGGGTATTGTCTAGGAGGGAGATCACAGTTTTGGCCAGTAAGATTTGAGAGAGGTTATTTGCTGAAAGATCTTTACTGGGACCTACACTTCCTGGAAGGATCCAATTCAACACGCTGGTGAGTAACTACTCACAGGTAGGTTGGGTTTAAGGGCCTTTGGGTTTAGTATGCTAAGCTAAAATTTATCAAGATAAGCTCTATTGCTAGAAAGATAACATTGAATCACACACTTAGATACATGCATAAGATAATTCTAAGTTTTATGAAAAAGCAATATTACTTTTTGGTTCAAAAAGCTAAAAGTATAAAGTTTTGAGATAGTTAAAATCAGCTTCTGTGTAGAAACAATTGAAGTCTTTACATGTTCTTCATGTTTCTCTTTTTCTCTCTTTCTCACTATTTGGTTTATTTATTTGTTTCTTTATTTACTCCTATATGTTGCTTCCAACTTATGTATGTTACAGACTGTCACATTTTATATTCTGAAGTTTTTCTTCAATTGTCATCAACCTGAGTTCCATACTGGGCAACAGAAGGACATTAGAGTACAGTTCTTTAAATCCAACACAACAAGGGATATCACAGGCTGTAGGTAAACTCCACTGAGGTTGTGACACACACACAAATCCTGATGAAAAAGGTATAAATACCAAAAGAAAAAGTAAGTACTTGATGCAACATGGCACTAATTGGCTATGTTGTTCTCTTTAGTACTATCTGCATGGAAAACAAGTTAAGTTGCATAGCTCTCCAGCAGAATAATTCCAAAATGTATCCGCTGTAAGAGGATTCCACTACTGCTTTCAAAATCACTTCTGTCATAGCTCGAAGCTGTACTTGTATCCATCATCTTTCTAAGCTGTCATTTTCTCACGTCATCATTACTTGTCTGGGTGTTCTTGTCTCTTCTGTAATTCTTCTCTGTTATAATTAATGGCAAATGTGCTACCCTACCCTTAACAATCAAAATGAGTCCATGGTTTTCAGTGGAACTACTCCTAAGAGAAGGTACTTAGTATCAGAATGAGTCATCTCCTTTCACAGAAAACAATGGAGCAGAGTTGGAGTCCTTTTGGAATTCCACTGGAGTTCTGGTACACATAGATATCTAATGTTTCTTTCTGAGCACAGTCTGCTGCACAAGGCAGACAAATATTTTGTTGATCTAGAGCCTGACTGAAAATGTCCCTTTTGTTTTCAATGAAGCAAATCTTGATAGTGCTTTTGTGTTTATTTCTCAACAAAAGAGAAATAAATATATGGATGTATCATTCTGAATGCAGAAGGCTGGATCCTAATTTATCATATATTAGTTGAGCCTAACTTAAGCCACGTTGATTAAAGTATTAGTAACTAAAAACAATTCCATTAGAAATACACATAAAGGTAAGGGATGGGGTGGGAAGAAGAGCAAACAGAAAGGATATTAACAATTCAGCTCAAGAACCCAAAAATTCTAAACTTAACAGTGTAAAGTGCAATTTCACAAAAACTGAGTTAAATGTATAATTGTATTAGAATTTTACCACATCTAATGAAACCAGGTATATAATCAAACCAATATTTTCATTTGGAACTAAACTAATAGCTAAATAACTTGATCTCAGTTAGTGCATAAACAAACATTGATTTTTACAAAGAAAGAAACTCCTGTTTTTAAGTTAATTTTAAAAATCCTTTATTTTTTAAAAAATATTTTTTAAGTTTGGTTCCATTGTGTCAGTCTGGTCTTTGGCAATTATGCAGATAAATGCCCACCATCTCAACCTTCTACAACCAATAATTCATATTTCTCCCAGGATAGTCCAGGCAACTCCTAAACCCCATTGATCCATCTGTTCTATTCTCTTTTTTCCACTTTCCTCAATTTTGCCAAACATTGTTATTTCTTCTACTCCATTGCCTGCTCACATCTACAGTCCAAAGTAAATGTGACTTTCTACTTTTTGGTCATCCCTTCAAGTGACTAATCAGGACATTATTTCATCAAGGGCCAACTGGATTTTCTTGAAGTCCATGGTACTTAATAATGGTTTCTAAATCTATTATTTAAATCATTTATGTTCTATCTTTTGATCTCTCTCAATGTCCAGCTTTCAGAGTTGCATATTACTCTTAAGTAATATGTTACTAAAGTTTAGCTTTACTAAAGTAAAGCTAAAGTAAAGCTAAGTAATATGTTACTAAAGTAAAGCTGTTACTTTAATTATTCTGATTTTTGTTGTCACAGAAATACCCTTGATCTTGTCTAACCTTGCTTTCTTCCCATGAATCAAATGACTCGGCTGTCCGTTTTTATTTCTGAGTCCCAGAAAATCAAAACTATCATCTACATTCACTCCCTTGCATCAACTATGAGTTCAATAGTGAGCCAGTTGACGTTACCTTTGTAACTTTAATCTTTAACTTTAATCCATATTGTTCGCTTTCCAGGTTTGTTTTTTTAATGAGCTCATTTCAGGCTTTTTGCTTCAGCTAAGAAAGTAGCCTTGTCTAGGCAACTCAGACATTAGTGTTTAGCTTGAATTGTGTTCTAGCTGACATCTCTTCCAGTCTTGTATGTTTTATAACAGATTTGCTGAACAAGTTAAATGAATATAGGAACAAAGCGTGTGTTCCTTCTCTATTCTGAACCACCATATCTCTCCCTACTCATTTTTAAGAGTAGGTAATTTGTGCTTTCTTCTGCATCTCTCTCCAGTATACCCTCTTCCTTTGTGACCTTGGATCTGTCAGCTATTTAAATGCTGCTTCTCCGTTAGCTGTAAAGCTTTTTTCTGTACTGGGTATTTTCCAGTATGGCGGCTATTTCACTGAGTCTTTACTTTGTAAGGGAGTCAATTCCTGAATATGTTGTCTCTGAAAATGTTTCTGTTGTTTATAATCCACCATTACATTTGTAAAGGCAACATACATTTATATAACATTGATATTCACCAGAAATTAATTATAGCAGATAATAATCCTAACATTTATAACCAAGCCATTGTTGGTTATACAACTGTTGAAAAATATTGATTTTTCAATATTGATTTCTTGATTTCTTATATGGTCTTATGCCTGAAATATTTACTATATGGTCATCTGATATATAGTAACTAATCTGGCCCATTTAAATTCACATATGCCTAAACCATCCATTTAGTAGGCTTCATTTCTGCTTTGACCATTTCAATTTTCCCTTGGTTCATACTTCTCACATTATGTTTTCCAAATTGTATATGTCCTTGAAAGATGAGGAGTCCCCTTTTAGTGAAGGCATCATCAGTGGCCAGACTCTCTTAAAGCTTTGGTCTGGTCATATTATCACCACTGTTTCCTTTCCAATAATTATAGGGACTGCCTTCCGATATGAGATTTTCATCATCTGGTATAAATTTGTTTCACTTTTCAGCCATGTTCATATAATTGTGTGCACTTTAGTACATAAGTGGTTTGCCATTCTCTTCTACCAGATTAGATTTTGGAATTCATTCTTCTAGGTGGATTGGCTTTCAACTCATCTGCAGGGCCCCACATTCCCTCATGCCTGTCATGGATCATCTTAACCTCCTTATCAGCAAAAATGACCCTCCAACTCCATCAGTGTTACTCTTAGATAATATTAAATTTACCAAGCCATCCCATCATGTCAAGTTTCTAATTCACAGTAGGCATAACGTAGTTTATCACTCTGTTAATATTAAGTTAAAATATTGTAAGATTTCTTGGCATATCTCCTAAGGTGTTGGATGAAAATTTTATTTTAGATTGCATCATCTGCATTTCTGGCTTCAATAAAGTGCTTCTCTGAATTCTAAATCACAAATGCAGATTTTAGAAAGAACAGCCAGTATTCTTTATAACTTGTGCCCACAGGGATGGTGCAAATAATCTCTTGATAGAGTTTACAGTTGCTCATTAGTGAAAATGCACAAATTAAATCAATCAACTGATGGGACAAATCTGATCCAATTGTCAGTTACCGTAGTGATTATCTCTTAAAATGTTCCTTCCCTTCAAAATTTTAGTTTTTGATATCCATTTTGCTTCATAAAAACTCTTCTCCCAAACCAAAAGGGTCATGAGCTTTCGCCCCTCTCCATCTGGTGACCTCATGATGCTCACATCTGTTGATACTTGGAAACCAAACAATTTTTATGTTTTGAAATGTGGTCCTGCCCACCTGTTTGGGTTTTCTTTTAATGTCACACTGTTCTATCCACAAGTATTCTTAGTGTAGAGGAATTATTTTTTATGTTGTGTTGTTTTGAATTATGCTTTCTAACACAGCTGTGCAATGCTTTGTGTTTTATTGCCATGCCAATTTAAGAAAACATACAGCTGCTTTAAAGCATGCAAAGAGATGGCACATTCTCACTCGCATGTTTTTGGGACTCTAATTCAAAGCACATACCTAATGTGTTAAACCTTTTGCAATTGAGCATATACTGCTCAGTTTGGTTTCATTTTAAAAAAAAATATCCTATATTTTGTATGTACAGAATTTGCAAGAAGAAAGAAGCAGAGGCATGGGGAGATGTACATAATTCCATGTTTTGGGGGGGGGGGGTTGTTTTCTCTTTGCAAACACAAGCAAACAAAATATAATAGAAAGTAATAAACCTGAATTGGACCTTTATTATATTTTGAAGAATTACGTGAGTCAAATGTTATATAAGGAGAAAAATAATAATATCCCTTATCAAGAAGATAATAATTGTCCTTTGTATTTTTCGTCTACTGATATAACTCAGATTTACTAATATTAGTTTTGAAACTCAGGCCTCACTCACCGAAATCATCTGGATATAACAGGGTTTGATATTTGAGCTTTTCTGGCTCTTTCAGGGTCAGTTCTTATTTATTTCCTGGGTTGGGCAGCCATTGTTGCTATATTAGAAAATTGAGAACTGTGGGTTAAGGAAAATGGGCACAGGCCATTGATTGTTGATTCTGATGTAATGTCTCGATTCCTTCCTTGAATTCGGAATTCAAGTGAGAATCAAGTGAGTGGAGGATAAATGTTGGGCATCATAAAGTTATTTTACGAGATGTCCAGATATCTTTTTCTTAAATCATTTTAAAAAGAGGCTGAAATTTCCAGTATCAAACATGGTTTAAGAGTTCAATTATCTTGGCATAGTTCATATGCTGTCTTAAGAAATAAACACATAATACCGAGTTTATAAAAGTGCCATTTCATGCAACCTTCCCTTTTTTCTGGAGGATTAAATGAATCAATTTTATTAAAAAACATGTATTATTTATTAAATGTAATTATTTACATCCTACCAAATGTCCACAAGCTTCCTTGTCTTGGCCCTTTTATATATTGTGATTTAATCGCTCTGTTCTGTGGTAGAACAGATTAAGTGCTTTTAAAATTAATTTTTGTGAAAAATTATAATTCTCCATGATAATTTACAAAATACTATAAGACACGACATTTCCTTCTAAAGAATGGCAATACATGTACAAAGATTCAAACTACCGGTATCTCAAAATCCAAGTATTACTTTTTGATTGGATGAAAATATTAACAAAAATGTGAATGATATAGTAAAAAATGAAGCAATCTGTATTTGCAAGTAGATAACACAGAAAACATAGGTCTGGGATTGGCAAATTTTTCAGGTGGCAGGTACCATTAAGCAATTTTACATAATGACACAAATCACAAGAAAAATAGAATTAAAACCATCAAATTTTCACAAGTTCCTCCAACCTCATGACATGTTGGCAATCTCACTATGAAATCTGTGGAGATTTCAACATTTGCACCTAAGATCTTGTGATATTTCAATATTATCAGCTGAAATCTTACAAGGTTTTGAAGATCATTATACTCTCTAGTGAATTAGCAACCTCGCTGAAATTTTAGCTTTTACATTAAGTTTTAGTTTTGCATTAAAAATGTGGTTGCTTGGATATTCTCTAGAGATGTTACAAGCTGAGTGCTGTTGCCAGTTGTCATTAGGTTTTGAATCCAGTTATAGTAAAGTTAAGGAGAATCAGGGACTTGGCACTATCCATTTATAACTGCTTGATCCAACAGACTTCAATTTTTTAAAAAAGCCAGGTAGAAACAGATCTGGTGAAAATTCAGTATACTAATTTGATAAGGCAAAATATAATGCCATGCCAGGCTATTTCTGTACTATCATATCTTCCAGGTAATTGTAAAGATAAATGTAAAATAGTTAACTCCTAAATAAGCTAGAGTCAGTATAGCAGGTATAAACTACAGAATTGTAAAAATCAAAAGTAATTTGTCCACCAATTCTACCTACTACACAAGATAGGAAGTAGATTCAGAGCACCTTACCTAAAATTTTCTAACAAGAATAAGAAAGGAGATCAACTTAGGAAGAAACATTATTATTACCACTTTTATTAAATGTATTTGCCACCCATCTCGCAATTTGAGGCATCCTAATGTTATTTGTATATGTTATGCTCTTAAAATTATTTAAGTCTCAGGAAGTTTTCACATTATTTACTGATGAATACACTTGATTGTTACATGGTCTCTTATAAATGAGGAGATTGATTTTACTAATTATCCATTATGAAGCAATGAAACAACAGGCTGTGCTGGACAAGTTTGAGCATTAAATTCTAGCATAAGAACAGAATATATTAGGCTCCATTAATTTCCCCTTTAGCTAAAACTGGGTAGAGACACTTCTATGTCTATCCAGCTATCTTTATGTAATAAGCATTGTGCAACTGAGCGTTTGAATGATGCAATTATAGCATGTCAGTTCCTCTGAAAAGGTTACTTTTACATAAGGTGATTCCTTCTTGGCCATAGTGAACTATGCCATATTTCACCTATATTCTTAATATACTAATTTGCACTTTAGTAAAAATTTTAAAAGAGCACTTTAAATTGCTTTGAGATTGTGAAGCAAGTCACACAGAGGAAACAAAGTCAGTTCTCTTTAAAAACATGTAGATGGAAACATGTTTACAAGCCATTTTTAATCATGTGCCATGTATGTTTGTTTTTCAATCTCATTTGATTATCCAGAGATACCCAGCATCCCTGCTGCCATAGAAATATGTGGGGCAAGGCAGGGGCGGGGGAAAGAACCATCAGTCAACTTCTCGGCACATGGATTTTTACTGTGGAAAAAAATCTATGTTCTGCTATCACATTTTCATTGCATGCTACGTGTGTCTGCGTAAAATGAGTGCCACTGTTTTGTATATACGGAAATGGATAATTTTGTTCAAAATTCACGCTGGGGAAAAAAAATGTAAGACAGCAAAGCTAGAAGTTACTCCAATACCACAATCTGAATCATTGTGAGTGCCAACCTCAAAAAAATGTGGTTAGTTCTAGACAGCTAGATGAGAAACAGATCATGTGGGTGCCAGCTTCCATCCTACTAGATATAATCACATTTTTAATTACAGACTTCTGCTCACAAAGTTAGGAGCCATGTTTCTAGCAAGCTAACATTCTCTTTTTTCTGTTTTTTCCCCACATTAACATTTTTCCTTTAAACAAGAGTGCCCTGCACTTCACCAAGCTACCCAGGACAAATGTGTTCATTTTTCTCCCCTCACATACTGTTACCACCTAGTTGTGGAACTCTACCAAGAGATTTCATGTCAACGAAAGCATGCTTAGTGTTTCAATAGCCTTCTGCTTATATGTTTGAAGATTCGAAACGGAATGGGGAGGTGGCCAAGGCGGCGCTGGCAAATGAAGACTGTCCCCACATAGACCAGGCTATGTCGCCTGAGGAAGGTCTGCCATATACCCGTTCTGGCACTCGGGAGAGATATGGACCTTGCTTCCTCTTATCAACCGGGGAATATCCCTGCCCGCCTGATGGAGGAATAAGAAAGGGTATGTAGATAAGGTCCGCTAATCACATAGATAGTAAGATAGTTTAAGATTATGATTTATTGGAGAGTATTAAGTTTGTTTGAGAATATTGGTTTCTTGCACTAAAAGTAACAGTCAGACATCTTGATCCATTCATCAGACAAGAAATGGGCATGGCTGAAATTTGCACTGGTGTACCTTTTGAGGATAATTCCATCTGATAAGGATGTCCGACATATTCTTTCATTGTGCATTATGACCTTAATGGTCATATGACTCCACTTCAGATTTCTTCCATTATTTTTGGTATTATGGCACTGCTGGGCCAGCCTGGTGCCAACTGTTTCATCACCACCGATATTTTCAGACCTGTAGTTTTGCTGCTAGTTCCTTCTTTAACTCTTCTTTCCTGTAAGGCAGGGGTGAGCAACTGTGGCCCTTTTACAACCTGTGGACTTCAACACCCAGAATTCCTGAGACAGCCAAGCTCTCAGAATTCCTGAGACAGCCAAGCCAAGCTGTCTCAGGAATTCTGGGAGTTGAAGTCCACAGTTGCCCACCTCTGCTGTAAGGTTTGTAGAGGCAAGAAGGAAGGTCCACTATGGCAAATGCAGGTGTTTGTTTTTTTTTGTTTGTTTGTTTTTTGCAGTGGGAAAGTGATCATTAAAACATCTCTTTGCCATTTCTCCTGGCAGAAGCTCAAGTCCCTAATGGGCTTCAGGATCCTAGTTTGGAAACCACCAAGTTTAGAAAAGCTCCCTCATCAAGCAGGCTAGTCATCAAGGGATAGTATCTCTTCCTGCTTGTTCCTGAAACACATGAAAATATTATATTGTTGAAGTTAGTAATTAGTAGCTAATTGGACAAGGCAGGCATATTCTATTATTTGCCCACCTCCGTATTTTATGACATCTAAGTGAAAATTCCTAGATAAATTAAAAAGGCATAAATGCTTTATAGTTCAGAAAAATAGCTACCATCAAAATTCTACCGCCATTTTATGCTCCTTTGTTCAGTTGTATTAATTGATGTTGAATTTTTGTTTTTTACTGCAGTTTATTACTGAGCTCCCTGAATATTTCTTACAATATTGCCTGCACATATGAAAGGAAAATAAACAAATGGTGGCATATTTAATCTAAATCCAGGAGAATTAAAATAGCAATTTCTTAAGGTCACACCTATGATAACTTTAACAAGTGCATATTTGGGGGGGGGGAACCTACATTTTCCTCAATTAAATCAGCATAGGCAAAGGCTCTGTTGTGGCCATGGTGCTTCAGATGAGCAGTTCCCTCATATTGAACAGAATACTTAATGTGCTATATTCAGTTTAGTAAATGCAGACTTATATTTTGGATGATTGTCACAAAAGCCTTGTGGATTGTAACTGCAGAGTATAATAATATTACTACAGACTCTGCAAAAACTGGAGTGTGGCCCAAATCAGTTCTTTACCAAACCTGTAGGATGCATTGCATGTTGACAGAAAAAAAAAGGGAGGGGTGGCTATAGAGCAGGGGTGTCAAACTCGCGGCCCATAGGCTGGATGCATCATGCGCTGGCCATACCTGGTTTAGCAAAGGGGGGAAAGTCACGATACGTCACGTGATGACGCGAGTTTGACACCCCTGCTATAGAGTATACTTAATTGTAATTTCACCATTTACTAACGATAAGATATAGGAGGGTCATTTTACTTTCTTATGAAAGTTTTTGCTTAAGTTTACCTTTGTAGCAAAAGTGTTTTACACCTGATTCTATACTGGAGACACGTTGGTCATTTTTCATTCAGCTTGAGCCCTGGTTCTTGGTTCAGTGCTTTGTGAGTTTGCTTCTAAAAGGTTCCCCTTTTAGGATGACAAATGGATAATTCTCACAAAGCAACTGAAAGAATGAGGCTCCACCCAGTTGATTGAAAGTGTGGCCAGCTGGCCGAAGGAATGATAAATGTCAGCATATTGTTGGCTTGTGTTGGGGTGGGTGGGGGAATATTATCAAGGACGCCTTTAGTGTTTCTACAGATTTTCATTCCATAGATTGCATAACAATGCCTCTGATTTGCTGAGCTGTTTGGTGCATGACTAAAAAACTGGCAGAGGGAAGAGGAAACCGAATGCATGCAAAAATGCTGGTAAACAAATTGAGTAGTATCTCTATAGCAACAGAACTATAAATGCTTTTGATAGAGCATTGGGGTGGGGAGATAGAGACATCTTTAGTATCAGATAATACAATGTGAAATGCCAAAGGTTCAGTACAATCGCATACAACACAATGACTTGGTAGTGTGACAGTTTCTCTATGACAGATTGAGGGTTTGCATTTATTTAGAATAGAATAGAATAACAGAGTTGGAAGGGACCTTGGAGGTCTTCTAGCCCAACCCCCTGCTTAGGCAGGAAACCCTACACTTCATTTATTTCCAGCTCCTCTATATCATAGCAGGGGGAACATTGAAACATAGGAATATTTTTTCTTCCACCATTTCTAGCCAAGGCCATGTTGCAAGGGATACTACTCTTGGCATGTCAAAGCATGAAAGATGCTGCTGCAATCAGGCTGTACTTTACTGAGTTTGACCATTCTGTTGTTGATCCAATATTCTGTGATTTTACCTTTTTTTTTTTCCTTTTAAAAGAAGGTTTTGAGATGTTATAAGCCTTAACAGCTTAGTTTGCAGACATGGAAAAATGGTAGAAAGATCCTTCAAGCCTGGAATTCTTCGAACTTCGTGAGACATTCTTGGTCTCCCATTCCGTAGCATGGATCCGTAGCAAAGAATGGTCTTCTAGATTCTAGTATTCTAATCATAAAGCTAATAAAAAGAGGGAAAAGAAAAGCAATGATTTCTCATTAGCTTATGTGGTGTCACTTGTAAGCAGATCCTGATGTTTGAAAGTATCACGGCTTTTGGTAGCATCTCATGGGGTTGATGTTACTACTGGGGATAGTAACACTTATCTCGGCCAGATCCTTCATCATGTAGAGCTAAATTGACACTATTAGTTGCTTTGGCGGGCCATAACACTGCATGTTATTGATACATAAGATGCTAAGCTGGAGGCACCACATAGTTTCTTGTGGTGGTGCACCCCATCCTGGTATGTGCTTTTCTCAGCTACCGGTAGATCCACTGGCTTTTTGGAAGTGGGTTAGATTGTCATATAGTCCAATGCTGAAACTTGCCAATGACTAAAGATTTTTGCTTTTCTCAGGATATTGTTGAGCCATAGGAACCTTACAAGAGTGTGAGCAAAATACAAGCAGTAGGACAAAACTTTGCATGGTGTCTCTTCTATGTTGAAAGCAATAAGATACACTTTAGAGAGGTCTCTAGCTGGCTGGCTGACTGCATGGGGAAAAAAAAATATTGATGGAGAAGAAAATTGGCTGCCTCTGCATGTAGCTCTTTCTCCTTTCTCCTCCTTGCTATAAAACACCCAGCTTGGTTTGAAAAGCACAGGAGAGAAGCTCAAGTATTGATTATATTCTTTACATGCAGATCTTTGCAAAGAAAGTCCTGTCATTGCTAAATATATGCCAACAGAGGCAGTCAAAGTGACTTGACATGGAGAAAACGAGATGGACAATGATGGCTTATAAACGTCTGGGTGGAACTGTGCAGGCATAGAAGACCTCTTCTTTGGACAAATGTAATCTCCCTCCATGCAAGTTTGCAGGATGATATATGTGGTTTCAAAAAGGGAGACATGCAGGATTTCTCTATGGCCAGAATGTAACAAATGGCAGATTTTTTTCGTTGTTGTTGTTTCATAGCATGAATTGCATGAAAAAAAAAAGAAAACCCCTGAGATTGTACAAGTTAACTTACTTTACTATTAAAGGGGTGTTTTGGGGGAAGGGTGGGGAGATAAAGTAATATATTTTCCTTCAAAGCTCTTTACTTTTACATATGTTGTAGTAGCAAACTGTAAAAGATATTCTAAAGCCGTACATTCCTTTGCAATGGATTGTTTATTTGTATACATGATCACAAGGGTGGATGGTTTAAAAAGTGCAATTGGCAGTCACATTGACCATGCCTTCATAAATTCATCACGCAGAACATGAAACTCAAGAACTTTTCATCCAACTAGACTTGTGTAAAATGTACAAACAATCTTCTTTTCTTGTCTGTTTTTGTTGGCATGCTTGTGAAATCTGGGACCAGTTTTTGATCCTGATGGAAACAGCTGGTCTAAACTAATTTTCCAGCTCTGTACTTTATTGGTGTATAGATCCAGTGTGAAGACCCTTTATGACAAATTGTTTATATTAAGTGATCAGTAAAGAATTCAACCAAAAAAGAAACCAACATTGTTTTTTTTAAAAGCAACCACAGCAACACCTGGGGATTTACAATATACAAATCAGGAACCTACTTCGATATAAACTTATCTCAGAGTTTTAAGAAACAACAAAATGGCATTGTATGCAATTTAGAATTCTGAATAGAATGCATGCACAATGTTATGCAAAATAATTCTAGCATGAAATAAATTTTGTATAATGGTTTCAATGCCTGCTGTATAGTGTAAATCAGAATTCCTTCCTGAAATGTTCAGAACGTCCCAAAGAAATGCTTTTGAAATTGTAAATAAATGCCATGCAAAGATTCCCAATGGAACAATCAAAGAGAAAAATGCTTTGCTTGTAAGATGGTAAACTGGTGAGTGCCTAAGGAAGTCACCTCCCAAATCCTTGATACAACTCATGTCTTCAGTCTTCACAACACTAATAAATATTTCCATAATTGAATAGATAAAATCTAGAGATTGGTAGATTTCACTCTATTCCTTTTTTCTCAATTAATAATAAAAGTTTGGCTTTTTAGTTGATAATGTGAATTCAGTTTTTCTTACTACTGTGGTTCTCTTAACAATTGATAGCACTTAGAAAGATGTAGAATTAGATACCTTTTAATCATACTAAATGATGTTTTAATTACCTAACATTAAAGGTAGTGTAGAGGTTTGAATCATATCATTTTATTTCAGATTGAAAGAAAACATTTAGAATTTTTGTCATAAATTTGCTTGTAGTTAAAACAATGAAACAAAGGAATAAGTTTCATCACATCATAAGACCTAACTACTTCCTAGGAAGAAGGTAAGGCTATTGATGATGATGATGATGATGATGATGATAAAGCTTAGGAATGAAGTATTTCATAGAATAAACATAAAAGGAAAAACACAAGACAGTAGCAATAAGAGTTACATAAATATGGAAGCTTTACTTTTCTTCATCCCACTTCCAAAATTCTTTCCATTCCTTAAAACAAAAACGGCAGGAAAAAATTCCAAAAGAATATATCTTTCTTATACTTGAATGTTTAAGTCAGTATATTTAATAAGAAAAATGAGGCATCTAATGTAATAATTACTATATGCAACCCACATTTCTAAATAGTCTTTTAATTATCTATAAAACATGTATTCATATATAGGAATGCATATGTACATTCTTCAGAATATTGTATAAACTGATAAGAGCATGGATATTGCAGTATCAGGATTTAAGCTATTTATTTACATTGCTATCATAAAAACTCACATGTGCCTTTGTTTTTGTGTTTGTTTCACAATTATCAGTATACAGTATATCAGACCACGTGAGAATCTGTATAAACCTTCAGTTTCCAGAACAATAATTATTCTGTGATGTAAGTCTAAAAGGGAATTGCTTGAATATATGATCACATCACATGAACCAATGCAATACTTTGAGCACATGTCCAGCAAGTAACTGAACCAATTAGTTTTTTCACTAAATGGACACAAAGATGTTAAATAAACATAAAATCTTATGGAAATAATCATAATCTGACATCAGTTTAAAATGTGACATAAATGCCAAATTGGACATCTGTTGTCCTTTTTTTTTTCACATACTGGAAATCTCTTGAATATCTGCCTTTTAACACCCATTTACAACTAGTTATTATAGCCTCATTATTTTTCAAAGAACATGACTTTCATGGCAAGAAATTCCACTGCTAAAATGTGCTTGGGCTGGTTGTTTAATAAAGTCCCATTTGAAAGCTAAACTTTAAAGGAAGTAATCTTGTGCTACCTAGGACAGCGAGTAGGAAGAAAAACACAAAGCAGCAGCAATAAGAATTACAAGGATATACAAGAAGCGTTATCTTTCCTCATCCAACTGTTGTGGCCCGCCGGCAGCCAGCGGAGCTTGCAGCAGAGTCGGACAGTGAGGAGGTTGGGGAGGAACTTGGGCCAGTCCTGGGGGCTGGGGAAAACTCGGACGAGGGCTCTGTGTCGGAGGCAGAGAGGGAGTTACACAGCAGCAAGGCAGAGGAACAGCTGGAGCCCATTCCCAGTGTGCGCATGCGCAGAGCTGACAGAAGACAAGAGCAACTCAGAAAGCAGGGTCGACTTGGGAGTAAAGCCACACTTTGGAGGTGATTGGCCCCTCCCATAAGAACTAAAACAGGAGCGAACGGGGAGGGGGCTTTTGCAGGAATCAATTCGTTCGTTCCGTGACTCTGAGAGACTCTGTGCCGGGTTTTGCCTTGTACTGCGATTGGAAAAAGTTACGTGGCAGTTTGCCAAACGAGATAAGGTGTGTTGAGAAATATTCCTTTGCAAAACTCTTTGGACTAACCTTGCTGACTGTGAATGAATGTAATTCACAGTCGTGTGAATAAAAGAAGCTTTGCCGGGACCAATTCCTGCCTCCTGCGTGTTAAGGGAGCCTAGGCCAAAACACCAACTTCCAAAATTCTTTCCAGGAAAAATTCCAAAAGAACATATCTTTCTTATCCTTGATTGTTTAGATTAGTTTAATCTCCTTGAGGAGTAGCAGAGGCTGTTTCCAGAGGCAACCTGTGGAGCTGCAGAGCTCTAAAGCTTTCTTATTCTTCATGCATGCCGTCAAAAGGGTCTCCAAAATTACACCAGCCCTGAGACAGGGACAGAGCATGTTATCTGCAATCGATGGGATGGAGAAACAGTTAAGTTTGAGCATAGAGAGCTTGTGAATTCCTTGGTATCTTTTTAAACCCCCTTTGTTGTTGGAGGTGGCAAAAGATTCCAGTGCTGGTGTTGATGTTTATGGTTGCACATTTTTCAATCTCTCTGGATCTCACATGGGAAAAAGACTCACCGGGAAATTTCCCCCCTGCTCTATTTCCTTGGGATTCAATGAAAGTGAAAGGTGGAAAACTGCTGAAGACATGATTGTACATGGAAAGATAGCATCTTTCATAGGACCCCTGGCTCCCTGGCTCCCTGGCAACCGAGTACGTACTAGAAAACCATACTACATCAATGGCATTTGGCTGAAACTTTCATTGGAAAGTAATTTCCAAAATAATTCCCAACTAAATTCTTTTTCAACAAATGTGGTGATACCAGAGATGTTTTATCACATATTTCTAGTTTTGACAGATGTGCCAAACTATAATTTTATACCCATTTAAAAGGAACTACTCTTATTTAGCATTAGTAAGATTGCTTTTTTTTCCCCCACCAGAGAGTGGTTTACTGCATAGTCATAGATATTCTATATTTCATTTTCTTATTAATACTATAAAAGTATTTTATTTTGGGAAGCATATGAATCCTGTGTGGGTTTTGTCCAACGCAGTCAGAGAACTTTGATTTTTTTATATATATAATAATGTTTGCTGAAGTTTAAAAATACAATGATAAAAAACTAATAACAATTCAGAAAAAATACATAAAAAGCAAAAAGCAAAAAGTGCAGAGGGAGAAAAGGAGGGATGAAAAGAAAGAAAAATATGAAATGGATAGATAGACAGACAGACAGATACTGTAGTTAGGAGAGAGAGAGAGATGATAGACAGATAGATGTATATTCATATATAAGATTTATTTACAGTTATGACATAAATTAAGGAAAGAAGTGTTTTTGTAGTATTACAGAAAATACTAAATTACTGGGTAAAGTAAATGAAAGAAATATTTTGTTTAAATCTAAATGTGTATATATCTTTATTTCTGGTAGCTGTTAATGGACTTTGTTGATTAGTATTCAGTTGTGAATTTTTATGATTTGCTAATAGATAAAAGATGAGATACAATTTCAGTAATATCATCTTCTCTAACATTTCAGCCTACATTTACTGGTCTTAATGAAGGGAATGGTCATATATATGACTATATATATGTGACTTCTCCCTTCATCAAGACCAGTAAAATCTCTTCATTTTCTTTAAGAGATTTTAGACTGAAATGTTAGAGAATTTGATGTTACTGAAATTGTATCTCATCTTTTATCTATTAGTAAATCATAAAACCTCACAATTCAATCTTAATCAAGAAAAGTCCATTAATAGGTACCAGAAATAAATATAAATACATATTTAAAGTAAATCAATTTCATATTCCTTTCATTTACTTTAGCCAGTAACTTAGAATTTTCTGTAATAATACAAAAAATGACTTCTTTCCATATCTTATCTCGTAACTATAAATAAATCTTTAAAGCTTTATCATTCGAAATTCATTTTAAAAATTCATTAAAAGGTACCCGAGAAAACATATTGAAATTTAATCCCATCAAATAATGTCCTATAAATTAATTTCTCATCATCTATTCATCTCCTTTCGGAAACTCCTTCACAAGTTCAACACTTTCCTTCCATTTTAATACCATAGCTCTTCACTTTTTTAAAAAATAAAAACAAAAAATAATTTCTTCTTTCCATATCTTATCCATAAACAAATCTTTAAAGCCTCACCACTGGGTGCCAATTTGCTTCCAGGTTCAAAGTGTTGGTTATTCCTTTTAAAGCCCTACATGGCATGGAGCTAAATTACATGTGGAACCATATTTGCCCCATCACATCAGCCCCTTCTACCCCCTCAAGCAGACCCTATCAGTTGAAGAATTCAAACCAGCACATCTGTGAAGACAGCCTTCTCAGCCCTTGCCCCTGCCCTTCAAATATTCTCCCCTTACAGACAAGGCTGGCCCTGTTTCCTGCACTTTCTAAAATATCTAAAGTCTTGCCTCGGCCATCTTGCTTGGGGCTCACACAAAAGCACGCAGCAGTGCGGTTGGCTAGTGCCCTGAAGACAACTTTTAATGTAAAATTTTAACTATCCTTATTTCTTTTTAAATTTTATATTCAGTTTTTATGTTTTTAAGATTTTATTTGTACACTGCTCAGTCTTTCACATACTCTATGAGGGAGACGGGTAGTTTCTAAATGACACAGGCAGGCAAGCAGGCAGTTCTGACCCAGCCTTAGCAGAAACAAGAAACAGACTCCTTGTCACAAAAAAACCCCTCTTTATTTATCTCCTGTGAATGAATGGCATTCACACACCAGAAAGTCCAGGCAGTAGTCCTTCAAAGAGTTAACTGAAGTAACAGACCTTATCAGTTCCTTGCAATAATTGCCAAGCCGTGAGCTCCCAGCCGCAAAGCTGCAAATTAAGTTCTGGCAATCAGTTTCTGAGGCACGAAACACGATGAGCCAAATCTTCAGAAATCCGAACTGTTGTCTCCTACGATCACCACTCCCCTTTCCTTCTACTTATTCTGCAGCCAGGAAGGGGCCATTCAGTGTCCACGTGCATGTTGCTTCCTGAGTCGCCTCCTTGTCCTCAATTGTTCTCCTCTCCTAACAGCGCTGCGCATACCCGCATCTGGAACAGGCCCCAGCTGTTCTTCCTCCCCACTTATCTCAGCCTCCAAAGGTAGCTGCCTCTCTGGTGGCTGGGAAATGTCGGACGGCCCTGGCTCTATCTCTGCATCCAACGCAGAGCATCCATCAGAGCCTTCCCCAGACTCCAGAACTGGCCCAAGTTCCTCCCCAACATCCTCATCATCTGAGTCACAACAGAGCCACAACAGAGACAGACAGGCAGACATTAGATGATTAGATGGATGGATGGATGGATGGATGGGTAGATAGATGGCTGACTGGACAGACAGACAGATAGACGATATATAATAGATGGTAGATGATAGATAGAGAGGCAGACAGAGAGACAGACATAGAGATTATATATAATAGATGGTAGATGATAGAGAGGCAGACAGACAGACAGACAGACAGACAGACAGACAGACAGACAGAGAGGTAGTCCTCAATTTACAGCCACAATTGCGCCCAAAATTTCTGTTGCTAAGTGACAGAATTAAGTGAATTTTGCCCCATTTTACAATCTTTCTTGCCACAGTTGTTAAGTGAATCACTGCAGTTGTTAAGTTAGTAAAACGGTTTTTAAGTGAATCTGGCTTCCCCATTGATTTTGCTTGTCAGAAGGTCACAAAAGGTGATCATATGATTATATGACCATGGGGATGCTGCAATGGTCATAAGTGTGAAAAACGGTCATAAGTCACTTTTTTCAGTGCCATTGTAACTTTGAACGGTCACTAGATGAATGGTTGTAAGCGAAGTACCACCTAGAAATAAAAATAAAATTCAGTGCCCTATCCTGCTCACATACACACACACCACGGGTGTTAGAAATCCTTGAGGCTTCCAAGCCCCGAATAGTCTTCCCCAGAAATTCCTCACACACACACCAGCGCCATCCCAAGGATTCAGTAGGCTATTCAAGGAAAACCCCATACCAGTCCACAGGGCAAAAGCAAATCTGCAAGACAAAGGCAAGTCCACAAGGCAAAGGCAAGTCTAGAGTTCAAGAAGCACGAGCCAAAATTTTGAGGTACAGAATCAAAATCTGGCAGTCAAGGAAAAAATCACTACGGCTGAAGAACGCACAGCAAGGAAATGGACATGTTGCTTCCAGCGTCATTTCAACTCCACGCGCTGAGGTAAATAGCCACTCCCTGGTGTAGTTCATCAAGAGGGGCAAGGATGCCGACTCACAAATAGCCTGGCTGAACTTTGTTGTGCCTGCCTCAGATTGGGAGTGGTAGGCAGATTTTCCTCATCTCCTGAAGGCTTTGGACTTCCCAGCTGCAGCTGGACCTCTCCTGTCCATTGCTCAGCTGACCACTCCTCCTGTCACTCCTCCTGCGACTGCTCTGTTGTGCTTGGTCTTGCAACTCATGGTAGCCTCCGGCAACCTCCAGATGGTCCTCCATGCCCGCTCCTGATGTCCCTGGACCTGGCTCTTCCTTATCTGAACTATCATCTGGAGAACTATCATCTCCATATATATATATATATATATTAACCTTGATCAAATAAGTCAACTGTATAAATCTTTTTATTTTTTAAAAAAGTCTTGATGTTTATTCCTTTTAAGTAGTGTCCCAGAAACTGATTTCTTTTCATCCTCTACCTTTTCTCAGGAATACCCCCATAGATATAATACATCTCTTCCCTAAGTCCAACGTAAGGAGATTGTCCATGTCACTCTTTTGAATTTTTTCTGATAATTGACACCTCCCAAAACTGCTGAAAAGATGGTTGTTCTTCCCGACTTCCCCTATCCATTTTACCACTTTACCCAGTTCTAAGGCAAATCTTTCCTTTATTTGGCTCTTTTTCATAAAATTGTATCTCTAGTCATTCAACCCTTCCCCGACCTTTTTCAGTCTGCAATTTTCAATAAAGCAGGAGAAGCAGTCTTTCTCTCCATAGTAATAACAGTATGGCAACTAAGCTGTGCACCCTTTGAAAATAAGAATCTTTGAACCTCACAGGAGGATAGGACTTCCCTGTTACTCATTAAAGCAGCCTGGTTTTTTTTCCCCCCAGGCTTCTAGATGGGACTGAAAATAATGTCACTTCTTAAAGATATATTTGAATGACTGCTAATCATTGCTAATTCCAAGGCTGACTGGACCTCAGGATCTTATTTGAAGTTCTCTAGTTGCCCCTAATCTACGGTATTCTTTTTTTTTTTGGCCCCACTGGCAGGATATAACATCTGGCCAAGCAGTTTATCTGCCTGAAAAGAACTGGCTTTTCTGCATTTCTTTACTGCCATCTAGTGATTTTTTTTTTCTGCAGACCAGATCTGATAGCCCTAAATAGTAATCATGCTTTCCAGCTTTGTACCTGGGAAACTCCCAATTGTGGACCTCCATGTCTGGTAATATAGAAGGAAGTTATTTTATTTATTGCATCTTAGGGCTGAAATTTATGAATTCTATTTTTTTTTTACCTAAATTAGAAATAAATGGAGGGTGGGAAGAGCAATAAATTCTATTTCTGTAGTCAACCATACGATTAAACTGCTTAGATGCCATATTGGTCGCTTAGATGCAAATAGCCACATTTCTGTAGTCATCCAGAAATGTTGTAATATTTAAATTGGATGTATCTAAAAGTTGGCAATAGATTGTGTTTAACTTTTTTGCTTCATGTTCTTTTTATTGTTTGCCTGGAATAAATAAAAATAGGCAAAAATTATTTTAGTGCTAAAAGTCAGGCATGAGAATGTTTCAATGTAATCATTGAATTGAATGAAAATCAATGTCATGCATACAGTACAAATGTTAGGCAATAAAAATACAGATGAAATCCATGTTAAAATGCATTTAAATTAACATTGCCATCATATCACTTAACATTTTAATCAAAACTTAATTCTGCTGGTTAAACAGATTCTAGACCTGAGATATAATAGGGCAAAAAATGTGTTAATCAGCTCCTTCCCCAATTTCTGTTGAATTTCATCACCCATCATGAGATCTAAAGACCCCTCTCCCCCACAATAATTCATTTTGGGTAAGATTCATAATTTCCAACATTACAGCAGAAGGGGAAAGAGGTGCCTCACTTGACTTCCAGTGTGTCATTCTTTGATTAACTTCAGGACAGGCTCCAAAATCAATCATCAAATAGTTCTATAGTGAGGGGATTTGGAGGGCAGACGGAGAGCAATCAGGAGGAGACCTCTTTCAGCCTTCACAATCATGATAGGTTGCAGGAGGAAAGAAATTTCCTAAGGGGAGTAAAATCTAAGCTACCAAGTTTCTACTGCTCAACACCAGCCTCTTGATATGCTGGAATGTCACAGCAACCTTCTGTTGTGGCCCACCGGTGGCCAGCAGAGCTTGCAGCAGAGTCGGACAATGAGGAGGTTGGGGAGGAACTTGGGTTAGGCCTGGGGGCTGGGGAAAGCTCAGATGAGGGCTCTGTGTCAGAGGCAGAGAGGGAGATAGACAGCAGCGAGGCAGAGGAACAGCTGGAGCCTGTTCCCAGTGTGTGCATGCGCAGAGCTGCCAGAAGACAAGAACAGTTAAGAAACCAGGGTCGACTCAGGAGTAAGGCCACACCTTGGAAATAATTGGCCCCTCCCATAGGAAATAAAAGAGGACAAACAGGGAGTGGGCTTTTGCAGGAAACAATTCGTTCATTCTGTGACTCTGAGAGACTCTGTGCCAAGTTTTGCCTTGTACTGCAGTTGGAAACAATTCATGTGGCAGCATGCCAAACAAGATAAGGTGTGTTAAGAAATATTCCTTTGCAAAACTGTTTGGACAAACCTTGCTGACTGTGAATGAACGTAATTCACAGTCGTGTAAATAAAAGAGGTTTTGCCGGGACCAATTCCTGCCTTCTGCTTGTTAAGGGAGCCTAGGTCAGAACACCTTCTACAGACTTTTCAGAAAAGGGCTCCTAACAACTCTTCTCTCTTTAAAGGAAAAAAAAGGTGTATTTAAGTAGAGTAAAACCTACTAAGATTTAATTCCACTTTAATGTCACAAGGCAAAAGTATCTCAACATCCACTTCTGTGGAATTGGGTAGCATTGCTATAACACTGCTAATAAAACTAACAAAACTGTTGTGGTATTTTAAAGATTAACAAGGTTGTTTTTGTTTTTGATTCTGCAATGGGCCACAGGCCATTGCAGGTAGATTCCTTCTACCTTTCGCAGGCCAAAGACAATATTTGGCTATTGTCTGTTTTGTTTTGGCAAAGATATTTGATTTGTGATGGAAGCAGCAGCTGAAAAATTAAGGGAAATCAAAGCAAAAGATATCCCCATCTAGACACCCCGTACAACAAATGGGTTCAATGACAGAATGTCATGTCCTCCAATACATTTTTGCCTAAATATCTGCCAGAGTCTCTCATTAGAGTGCATGCCTATTTTAACTGAGGCTAGAAAATATTTCCTGAAAGCTACATAAAAGCCTTTATTGTAAGGCTACATTAACAGAATATTGCAAATCTCGAGGTACAAAGGTACAAACTTCCTGCCACTTTTACCTGCTTGACCCTTTAAAGCAGGTTTTTCCCGAGTTTCTTTATCTGTCCATTAAGCCACTAGGAGTTTCTGCCTCTCTTGTGTAATTGTTTCCTAGGTAATTGTTTTGTGGTGTAATTGTTTCTCTTCCCCTTCATTTTCCAAGTCATCTACATACATTTCATTACATACAAATGCAATTTGCCTTATGTAAATAGACACCATGAATGAGAAAATAAGACTTTGTAGCTCTTATTCTTAGCATCAGCACTGGACAAATCATCGGGCTTCCCTTTACTATTTATTAGGAACAACTGCATTGATGTTTGCTAAATATTGGTTATGCTGCATTACAGGTAGTCCTCAACTTATGATCCATTGCTTAGTGATGGTTCAAAGTTATGACAGACCTCTCCTGGTGTACTCATGAACTGGTTCCTAAGTTAAAACATCTGCCACACACACGCCAGAGTCACATTACTGCACATTGGGGCATTCAACAACTGGTCCATATTCACAGGACCTCATTTTATGATGTTTTTGCCAAAAACTGGCATTTACAAGCAAACAGTGAGTTATCCATTTATGACCTTTTTTTTGCAAAGCAGTTGTTAAGCGAACAACTGCTTTGCAAAAAAAAGGTCATAAATGGATAACTCACTTTATGACTGTCACAACTTACAACTGTAATGGGCAGGTACTATTACAGTCATAAGGAGAACATCAACAGAACCACTGTATATCCTTGTTTATCTGAAGGACTGAGAATTCATATGCTAGAATGTTCTGATGTTTCTTTTAGTGATGGAACTTATTGTAAATGATCAATCCCATGTTTTTTATTATTAGAAGTTTGTTCTAGGGATATACAATCCAATAAAAACTTGTCTAGCAAACAGATGAAATAACATGCATTGTAGGAACATAACCCTTTACAACAGGGATGGGGAACTATGGCCATTTTATGACCTGTGGACTTCAACTCCCAGAATTCCTGAGCCAGCATGGCTCAGAAATTCTGGGAGTTGAAGTCCACAAGTCATAAAGGGGCCATAGTTGCCCACCTCTGCTTTACATGAACAATCCTAATTTAGCTGCATTTAATAATGTTCCATTTTTGTCACACAAAATAATAATTTACCAGCAACTTTCAGAGGGCTATTTGGGTTGCATACATAGATTCAGAAGGGCACATAAAAATGTGGGGTTTCTAGTTCTGTCCAAGGGTACCTGGTAGGCCTTTGCTTTGACCAACAGGCTCGGAATATAATTAACATCAAAAACAGTGAGGAAAAGATTGTTCTATCCATCTATCTCATATCAAAAGGCCAACCCCCTCAAAAAATAAATGAAAGTAAAAAAAAAAAAAATTACATGATAAAAATAAAATATATACATGATCAAAAATAATTAAATATTCTGCAATGCATCTTGATGCCCCTTACACAGATTAAACAACTAATCAGATAATTTTACTGTTAATAATATGCAAATAAAGGAGGAGGGTAAAGGGAAGAAATTCTATTTATTTTATTATGCAAAAAAGATTAATGAATGCAAACAATAGATACACAGCACAGAATTAACAATAGTGTAAATCACTATTGGTGTACACCTTAAATGAACTCAAGTTTAGGAGGAAAACTAAAAAGGAAGAACAAAGGAAGAGGAGCAAAAGGGACACAAAATGCAGCTGTGAAAGAAAATTCAATTCATAATCTTTCCCTGTAGCCAAGGATATACAGATAGAACAAGCAAATGCCTAATCAAGAGCTTGAGATAAAAAGTTTAATAGCCTGAATACAAGCAAGCCTAATAGCAGAACATGATTTTTTTTTTAAAAAAAAAATCCTTCTGCAAAAGGATGTCAGCAAAAACATGAAGAGGTAAAATAGTTTATAGCATGCTCAACATTATGAAATGATTTCTGAGTGCTGATGATGATTAAAAACAAAACAAAGACAGCTGGAAGGACACCTCATGAATACTGTACTTTTTTTCTTTCAAGCAATCTTCCTCATCAGATTGAACATCTTTCTGCGCTATTGAATTTTTATGGTGCAATCTGAGGGAAAGCATAATAGAAGACTTTTTTGTCACCCCATTTAATCTCATTGAGTTAGAAGGAGCTAATTAGTTCATTCCCTTGCTTAATGCAGGATCTACTAGAGGTAGATGTAGAGGTGTCAAACTTGTGACAACACGTCGTCACAAAAGTGTCGCAACTTTTCCCTCCTTCGCTAAAATGGGTGGGTGTGGCCAGCATGTGACTCATCTGGCCCGTGGACCACGAGTTTGACACTCCTGTACTAGAACATCTCTGATACATGACCATATAGGCCTCTGTGTTAACCAGGTCAATAACAATAGTAATACTGCTTAGACTTATATATCATTTTATATTGCTTTATAGTCCTCTCTAAATGATTTACAGTCAGCCTATTGCCCCAAACAATCTGGGTCCTCATTTTACCAATCTCAGAAGGATGGAAGGCTGAGTCAATCTTGAGCCCATCAGGATTGAACTCCTGGTAGTGAGCATTGACTTAGCCTGCAATACTGTATTCTACCAAATATATTTGTGTACATACATTACGATTTATGTTGACTAGGGTATGTACTGTATAAAAGGAGCAGTCACCGCAATAATTTCTGGTAACATGCCTACAGGTAAAGTAACAGAGATCACAAATAGCTAAACAGATCTTGCTAATCCGTCTTAATTGGCTTTCCAAATAAATTGGTTGTAAACAGATGGAACAGATTAGGCTTACAGAGTATCAGACTATTAACATAAAATCCTGGATTGGTAGAGTACTGCTATCACTGATTCAGTTGATGTGGCACAGAACTCCAAAAATTCTGCATTTTATACATATGACAAACTCCAGTCGAGGAAAATAAAACTTTTTTTTAATTAACTAGCTTATTTGTGAAGACTGCTATTATATTTATGCCCCTTCTACGACCTAATATATACATATAAAGGCTATGATTCAATTCCAAAAAACTGCGTTAGAAGGCACAGGAGAGCAAATGTAGCAACTCTTTAAAGCAGCCATATTTTCCCCTATCTCTCACAGGGTATCCATCAAATCCTGAGAAAAGACATGAAAGTTTCAAAGAGGTATAGGCAGGTATTATGTTCACAGACCTGCATATGATTGAAACTGAATCAAAAGGGCTGCACAATTCTAATAAATATATTCAGGAGTTTGATTTGTAAAATATAGGAGATGGGCATTCAATCCAGGAATGCCCAAAGAATAAAGGAAAAGTAAAGCTGCCACTTAGATATTGAACTAATTCAAAGGCCTTTCAAAATACCATCTGGATTCGTGACCCAGCAAAACACCCAGTCAATGGACAGTAAAATGTAGAGTAGTAACAAGGAACCATGAGTTTGGCAACATATTCTACTATATACTTGATTGCTTATGTGTGTATATGCATGTGTGTAAGAGATATAAAAAAATAAATGAAAAAGTGAGACAAAGAAGAAGAAAGATATCTAAAGAAGCAACTTCCAATCTTCTTTGCAGCAGATAACAGAACATATACAACAGAATAATAGAATTGGAAGGGACCTTGGAAGTCTTCTAATCCAACCCCCTGCTCAAAGCAAGAGACCCTACACCATTTCAGACATGTGGCTATTCAATATCTTCTTAAAAACCTCCAGTGATTGAGCACCCACAACCTCTGAAGGCAAGCCATTGCTAGCATAATGATTCACCATTTCCAGCCTCTGAAATTATATATTTTGGATCCCGTCTTCCTGTAAACAACGCTTTTTAATCAGTAAATCCCCCAAAACCACACACTTTTGTCCATTTGCAGCAAAAAGTCCATAAAGGGTTTCCATTCTTTTATTTAAAAAATATTGTTGTACCTTCTTTAATTAGACAAGTCAATTTAGCCATTTCAGTCAGTTCTACACTCCTCACATTCCACTCCACCATTGTGGGTATCTCTTCTAATAAATTTACAGGAACCTACAGTCTACTGGTCCCTATATTTGTTTAAAACTTTTATAGTCCAAGCTTTTAATGTGCTTTTTGCTGCAAGTTAATTTCTGGAGAAAAAAATCTGGTTTTTTTTTCCTGTTAAACACAGATGGTCCAGTTAAACTGCTATTCCAGAGAATTCTTTAGTTTTTAAATAGCTACCATCCGAAGTGCTTAAGAAAGTGGGACTTGGTATCCATTAAAGGCTCCATTGAGGCTGCAAGTCAGATCTTCCTTGGCTCCAAGCACTTCACTCATGAGGTGCCTGTAGAATCCTTTTGGGTGCTGCAGGTTTCCGCATAAGGAACTACTATCCAGAGCACCCATGGGCAATCTTTTTAGCTTTTCATTGTCTGGAAAAGTTGTGTAGGAACAGCCTCACTGGCAGGCATAATTCCATCCTCAGCATCCCTACCCTTTCAGAGAAGCATCAATCCATAATTTTTCTCACCTGGAAGTCTCTATATCTGATTGCATTTGCATTGATGAAACAGTATAGTCCAATTATAAATCTCTGATATTGAGACTAATGCTCCAGTATATATACTTGGATAAAAACTGGACAGGTAGTCTTTCACTTAATTATCATAATTGGGACCGGTAACTCTGTTGCTAATCAACACAGTCTTTAAGCAAGCCATCAGATGATTGTGACTTATAATTTTATTGTTGGCTTCTTCATTGACCTTGCTTGTTGGAAGCTGGCTATGAGGTGTACAATTGGAGATCCCATAACCGCAGGCTGCTGTAAACATTGCAAGTGCAGGGACTGGTTGTAAAATTATTTTTTCAACACCATTATAATTTTTAAGAATCATTAAACATGGCAGTCATTAAGCAAGGACTACCTGAGGTAATCATGTGCTTGATATCAATAAATGTAGGAAAGAGACTGGCAGAACCAGGGGGAGGAGTTAAACTAGGCATCAGTTTAGAATGATTTTGTAACCACAAGCGAACTAAGTCCAATCCACCCTTGTCTGCCATTAATACTTATCTAGTTCTGTCCAGGTGCTAACTCTTAATATCAGGAGACTCCTGTGTATAGGCTGTAGTAATAAATCAGTTCATTAGAAGCTTTACATGTAAATCTGGTTTTTCATGCTTGACAATAAATAAAGCACATTCTGTTTCATTTCATCACACCAAAATGTTTTCATACTTTGCTCCCCTCAAACAAAAGCAATTTTTTTTAAAAAAAAACTTCCTCTTTCTTTTAAATACGAACACGGCAAAATGACTATGTCAGTATATAACATGGATAATCTTGCCATGGCTAGTATGACTGAATTGCTTTGACATTAACTGCATTTTATTAACCAAAGACAAACCTCCAGGTGAATTTAAAATTGTGCAGAGGGTGTTATGTCTAAGCTTGTTAAAGAGCAAAATGCTAAGGAGTGTCCGGCTCCACATCCAATTAAAAGCAGCTCTGAAGAACTAAGAGGTTCCACAGGCTGAGGAAGACAAACATTTTCTTCTGTTTCGTTGCCACACATGCCATGCTCGTTCCATCCCCAGGAAAAACACTGGTTACCTAAGTAAAATGAAAAGAAAAAAAAAAATAATCAGCATATTAAAGCAGCCAGTGAAAAATCGTAACAGCCAAATTCCTAGTGAATCATACTTAGCAAAGCTCACTAACCTTGTCGTCCTAAAAAAAAATGAAGACAAAGAAGGTATACAGATAGTCCTTGACTTACAACCATTCATTTAGTGACCATTCGAGGTTATATCAGCACTGAAAAAAGTAACTTGTGACTGTTTTTCACACTTATGACCACTGCAACATCCCCATGATCACACGATCAAAATTCAAATGCTTGGCAACTGATTCATATTTATGACAGTGGCACTGTCCTGGGATCACGTGATCACCTTTTGTGCCCTTCTGACCAGTAACGTCAATGAGAAAGCCAGATTCATTTAACAACTGTGTTAACAACAACTGTCGTGATTCACTCAACAACTGTCACAAGAAAGATCATAAAATGGGGCAAAACTCACTTAACCACTGTCTCGCTTAGCCACAAAAATTTTGGGCTCAATTGTGGTCATAAATTGAGAACTACCTATGATAATTTACAGATCTTCACAGGGATTAAAAATTCCGATGCAGGGACTGCAATTGAAATGATTATTACATTGTGGATCATTCGTAATTGTTCAGTTAAAAAGAGAATAATGTGTAGTGGGAACTTTTTAATTGCAATCCAATTTTGCTCATATAACATTTCACAATTTTCCATGATATCTTCACTATCCTTTGTCTGATCAAGAACCAAGATTGATTCTTAGTGGTATTTAGAGATAGAAATTCCATATGAAATTCTCATACACTTAAAATAATCTGATGCCAAAGGGAACTCTTGGTCTGAAAAGAAGCAATTTGCTTGTGGGAGAATTATTTCAGCTACTCTAATGCTCTTTTTGGCACTTACCATCGAAGAAAAATACTTACAAATGAAATGATTATTTTTTTAAAAAAACTTTCATTAAAGTATCTACATGACATTTAGTATTAAATAGATTTCTCCAGAGAAGAAAATTCAGCTGAACAATAAAAACCAAACAAATTTCTAACAGCATCTTGGGGAGTACTTCAACCACCAGGGAGGCAATATCTTTTCTAATTGCAAGAAGCAGCTTTGTTTACATCAGCTGTCTTTGTGAAAAAGGAGATCTTCATAGCAGTATTTCTTAACCATATCAACTTTAAGATGTGTGGACTTCACTTTCCAAAATTCCCCAGGCAACATGTAGGCTAAGGAATTCTGGGAATTGGAGTCCACACATCTTAAAGTTGAGAAACTTTGTTTTGTAGAGTTTATGAGAAGCTCCATTCTGAAAGAGCAGACTGCAATTTCCCAGTATTTTATAAAAGTTTTGTTGAATTTTGACAGTGAAAATCTCAAGTCACATGTGGCAATAAAAAAAAAAATCTCTAATGAGGTTTCAGGACATATACTTTTGGCCAAGCTCATTCATTGTCAGTCTTGCCAAAAACGTCAATATATAAAATCTAAGGAAAAAAAATAATATAAGACACTCGTGGAAAGAATCCCCTTGATTCGTATTTTATTTTCTAGAATTGTTATGGCTCTAGCTGTTTTTTTCCATAGTCAGTAGAAGAAATCAATATATGCTTGTGATTTCAGACTCTAGTACTAAATGCCCAGAGGCAAATTCCTTGTGCACAGTCACAACAAAAAAGATATTGCTGATGAATTGCTCAAGTGTACAATAGTGAGGAAGTCCCTGGTGAAATTCTCATGGATCAAACCCCAATCCATCCAGTTGGTTAAAGCATTTGTACATCCACTTGGATTCGGGTCTTTAAAACTGAATGGGACGAAACCAAAAGCATTCTTGTTGTGAAGGATGGACCAGTGAAATTCCAGATCCAAAGACCTAGCTGACTATATTGTCACACAAAGGAGGAAATGACATAACCTCAGTGACATGGCATAGGAGGATTTTAAACCTGTGGAAGGCCCCAAGGAATGTCATTATATTAAAGCCACAATGAAATCTCTACAAGTGTTGCTTTTGTTGATATTCAGGAATGTAAACTGCGAACTACAGTAAGTGGTAAGAGCTATTTACCCTAATCCAGAGAATGGGATCTTTTAACTACATGAAGTGAGTAATGGAAGTTTTATCGTTAGGGTGTAGGGTGTAGGGTATGAATTCAATACAATGACATACAACCAACTAATAGTTTGATTAGAAAAAAAAATGAAAGTTCTTAATAAAAGACTTACACATTGTTATTTGATCTTTCAACCAAGCACCAAGCTACTCCCTTTCCAGTCTTCATATGAAACTGACCCAGAGACAGCTATCTGTACACTGTGTATCACTGACACCTGTGAATGTCCCCGCCCTTTTCATAAAAGAGGAGGGTCCAATGTGCCACCATAGCTTCTTCACCCATTCTTACCCAAACAGAATAGTTTGTTTAAACTTTGCTGATACAGAGATTACAGTAGGAGTTAGTTTTGTCTCTCAAGCTCTCATAGGGGGTAGAGTATACCAGTAAAAGATGCCATGCTGACATTAGAGGTGGGATGAAACCCAACTAGGGAAGAGAAGAAAGCTGGAAATGGAAATAATGGCTGGTGGCCCAAAAGAGCCTTGATAGTACAGTGGTCTAAGCACCGTGTTATTAACACAGCTGCCTGCAATTACTACTGGTTCGAATCTCTCCAAGGCTCAAGGTTGACTCAGCCTTCCATCCTTTCTAAGGTAGGTGAAATGAGGACCCAGTTTGTGGGGGCAATGAGCTGACTTTGTATAAATATACAAAAGTATGAAGGCTATTGCTTAACGCATTGTAAGCCGCCCTGAGTCTCCAGAGAAGGGCGGCATATAAATCAAATTAAAAAAAAAAAAAGCTGAAATGATTGGGTTGCTGGTTTTAATAAAACCCAATAAGGCATGGTAAATCTGGACTGGACTAGTTCTTAGGCAGCTAAAAAGAATGCTGAAAAGAATTGTTTGGACATGATCTGAAGAAGCATGCTGAAGAGGAAGAGATGCTATGCAGAAGGTTTTTGGTGGATTTGAAGATGACAGAAGAGAAGATGATCAAGGGTTTACCTATCATGGGGAAAATAAGCCACGAGATAACAAGTTGCTAATCTGATTGGTGGAGGATGCTACCAATATAACTTTAAGCCCTTTCCTAACTCTAGTTTGAAATACTTTAGTATTTACTACTATATAGAAGGATGTATATGTGCAAGGTGCATACATATCTTAAGTTCATAATATAACCTATATGATTTGTGTTTAAAATGGCTCTGAGCTGGAGTTCAGAGGGGAAAATACTCATTTAATACAATTGCAAGAGACTGTCAGTTGGGAGGATAGAATTGTTCACAAAGAATGCAAAACAATTAGTGAAACTGTGTGACTGTTAAATAAAGTTTGGCTGAAATTGCTTTCTACCATCTTTTAAGTGAATAATAAAGGGGAAAACCACTGGAAAACGGTGCCTCTTTCAATCAGGTCCCTTCAACCCATGTGCCAATCCCATGGCACATTGCCTGTAGAAAGAGCACTCGCACAAATGAAACCCAGTTTTAATTAAACCACTTTATCTGGTGTTATTAAACTTTTTGTCCAATTTTCTGTTGTGATAAGTTATGTAATTGTGATTGATGAATGCTGTTAGCTGATGAAACTGATCAGTTGATTGATTATTTTATTTTATATTTTATTAGACTATTTATTTGTTAGACTAAAATGCCACTTCCTTACACTTTATCCTTGGCCCTCAACAATTAACTTCAGTGCATTCAGGAAAGAGGCTCTTCATTCCTTCATTCCTTAGGAACACCGGTTTTTTTCCTTTGAGACAACCATGACCTGGATGACTGAGAATCTCCACAGAGATTCTGGAAATGGCCATTTGAATAAGCTACAGTTAGTCCCCAATTTATGGCCAGAATTGGGACCAGAAGTTCCAACGTTAAATAAAGCAGCTATTAAATGAAATATGCCCAATTTTACAACTTCTTTTTTGCCATGGTTGTTAAGCAAATCATTGCTGTTAAGTCAACCATGCTCTCTTTTAGCAATTCTGGTTTCCCCCATTGATTTTGCTTGTCAGAAGCTGGCTGGGAAAAGTCACAAATGGCAATTACATGACCTTAGGAGGTTGCAACCATTATAAATACATGCCAGTTGCCAACCACCCAAATTATGATTATGTGACCACGGGGATGCTGTGGAGGTCATAAGTGCGAGGACCTATAGCAAGTCTCTTTTTTCAGTGCCCTTGAAATTGAGAATAATCACTAAAGGAATGGTTGTAAGTCAAGAACTACATGTAAAAGCAGAATGAACCATTTGTAGATCTCCAGTTTGTGGTGTCCCTGTATTCCTCTTGTAGCAGATTCCCTCTGTGTATCCAGTCCACAATGGTATGCTTGCAATTATTTCTCAATATTTTTAGTATGCAGTCTAAATCTTTTTCTTTGCCTGGGCATTTCAAATGGGAAAACAATCATCCTTTATTTGTATGTTTTAAAGTTAACCCAAAGGAAATTTGGAATGGGATTCTATTACTTATTTATAATTTATTTATAAATTTTATTTGCCATCCATCTCACATCCAATGACTCTTCTATAAGTTTTCATAAGAGAAATTGATAACAAATATCCCAAAGGATAAAGATAAGCAAGAATCCACAATAGAACGTTCTTCAGACAGCAGATATCTTGTCTGACAGAGAAACCCTTTGAAGTGAGCTAGTCCCACATTACAGTCACTTTATGGTTGATCTGGAAGCCCCCGGTAACCATTTTGTGAGAGTGCCCACAAAACACGTTCAAAATACCTAAATATGCTCTCCAGCCTCTGCGACAAGATGAAGAGGTTTCGGAATAATATTGTAAATCATAAATAAAAAATATCGTCCATCAAGTTATTTCTTTGAAGCAAAATATAATCTATTACCCATCCGTGAAAATGAATATTGGGGAAATCTCCTCTAACTATGGTGTTGCTTAATATTGCAAATGGTGAAAAGTCTGTTAAATGAGATATAAGACGTTAATGTTTTATGGGATGTTAAGTTTCAAAGTGTCCTCCTGAGCGCATTTATTATTCAGCTGTTATTTGGCAAATAAGAACAAACACACAAATGCTGCCTTCAGTTGCAAAAGGGACCATTTGTGATGTAACTTAATGCACTCTGTGTTTGAGTGCTCTGAGACACTTTCTCTTTTTTCGTGTGTGTCTCTCCTTCTCATATCAGGTGATTCAGCAGTTTATTTCCTTTCAACTGTTCATCTGAAACCACAAGTGGAAATATCAACATAGAATGATAAAAGCTATTCTTACGTTGTAACAGGGATAGTTTTGCGTGTCAGAAATTCAGTGAGAAAACATGTTCTCTTTTTCTAAGTTTATTCTGCTGATTTGAACAAGCAGAGGATATGCAATGGAATGGAATGGAATGGAATGGAATGGAATGGAATGGAATAGAATAGAATAGAATAGAATAGAATAGAATAGAATAGAATAGAATAGAATAGAATAGAATAGAATAGAATAGAATAGAATAGAATAGAATAGAATAGAATAGAATAGAAGGGACCTTGGAGGTCTTCTAGTCCAGCTCCCTGCTCAAGCAGGAGAATCTAACTATTTTAGATAAGTGATTGTCTAGACCAGTGTTGGTGAAACTTTTCGGCACCAAGTGCAGCCTCCCAGAGGTCTTCCGGTTTCTGGCGCGCATGCCAGCGCACAGGTGTGCGCCAGAAACTGGACAATCATCTTCCCAGCACGCACATGCACGCCGGGCAGCTGCTCTTCCAGTTTCCGGCACTCCCGTGTGCGTAAAGACCAGCTGGCCAGTGCGCATGCGTGCCAGAACCCAGAAGAGCAATGGGCGATGGCTCGCATGCCCGGAGAGATGGTTCTGTGTGCCACTTCCATAGGTTCGCCATCACGCATCTAGACTCTTCTTTAAAACATCCAGTGTTGGAGCGCCCACGATTTCTGGAGGCAAGCTGTTCCACTGGTTAATTGAACTCACTATTAGGAAGATTCTCCTTGGTTCTAGATTGCTTTTCTCCTTGATTAGTTTCCAACCATTGTTTCTTGTCCTGCCCTCAGGTGCTTTGGAGAATACTTTGACCACCTCTTTTTTGTGGCAGCCCCACAAATACTGGAATACTGCTACCATGTCACTCCTAGTCCTTCTTTTCTCTAGATGTAGGACATGGATGTCCAATCTTTCGGCTTGCCTGGGCTGCAATGAGTGAAGAGGAATTGTCCTCGGCTGCACATAAAATATAGTTGATGTATATAAATAACAAGCCTTTTAATTTTTATATATAAATTCTGTGGGGCTGCATTACAAGCTCTCCAGGACTGCATGTGGTCTATGGGCCACAGGTTGGACATGCCTGCATTAGGATCTCAAAATTCGGCTGCTTAAATAATTGTTAAACCAAGTAGACGAAGGTCTCTCTAGTTGTAAACTGGGACAATAATATAACTCTACTCTTAGACAGACTGAGTTCGTAAAAGTTTCTCAATTTTAATGCAAGTAGTTATAGCTGCATCCTCTTCTTGCTTGTCTAAATTGGCTTATATTTTTTTCCCAGGGTTTAAAAAAACGTATTTAAGCATAGCATAAATATCTATCAGTTTTACATTACCACCAGCACCCTGATTTAGTAGAAATATGGGCAATTTAAAGAATTGTTAAAAAAAAGAAACTTTTCCAGCTAAAAATCAAGGAAAATGATTAATCCACACAATTCAGATTTCCCTGTCACATAATATGATAATGAAACAATAACCAAGATTGAAAGAAGGAGAAACGGGAATGAGCTGCATGATCAGCATTCCTTGCAGAGATGCACTTTGGCTAAGTCAAAGATCAGAATAATTTTGAACAGAGCAGAAGATCAAAAACAGAAGATTTTTTGTCTCTTGAAATAATTGTGTCTGTGAATGTAAATGCATGCAAGGTGCAAGAAATTTGCTCTGCCAGTATATCCTTTAACTGAGGTTCTGAATATAAAGTTAATGACAGTTTTTAATACAGAACAATTCACTGAAGATAACAATGGACAGCAGGCATAGATTCTGTCAGCTTGTTGGAAACCCACAGCTATTCTCATGCTTTTTAAGAGCACATCACATCTGAAATAGCAAATTATTTCCTTTTACAATATATATATATATATTGTAAGTCTAAAAAATAAACAGCCTTTTTGTCTAAAAAAATTAGTTTTCCAGGAGAAAAGACATTTCTCCCTCTCTTCTCTTTCTTAAGTGCCAGTGCAGCCCATTTTCATGTGCAACGACTTAGAAATGGAAAGATGCTCAATTGTTAACATAATTCTGCTGAATCTAATACCCCTGCAGCATACTTGCTATTTTGAAAGGACAGAGATGCTGGGTTGCTATAGAAACAAGGAGGCAAGTCTTTAGATTGCTCATCCCTGAAGAGCTACCCTGTCAATATATTTAAAGACTGAAAATAAAAATGTAAGCAGCAACAACATGTAAAAGAAATTTTGAACAATTGTTTAATACTAGCCCCTCAGTTTAGACATGGTCATGCTCTTTCTTATGGGCTACCCAAAACAATGTCTTTCAATAATCTATGGTATGAAAACAAAAATCATCAACCTGCAGTAATACCCAGTTGAGTTACTTAGACACATGCTCACAACGTAAGGTGTTAGTTCTTACATACAAACATACCCACAAGCTCTTTCTTTTTAGGATAACCAACGTTATGCTTGGTGCAAAGTAAGACACAATAAGCCAAAAAGTTAAATAAATGAAAAGAAACACAGAAAAAACTAATTTATATCATTTCCTATGCTCCTGTATACTTTACTATATTTGCAAACCATCCTCCTCCTGCATTCATACAATACTATGGATACTGCCTTTTGTGTCTTTAAAGTTCTCACACTTTTTTCTTTTAGAACATTATCAGTTTAATTCAACCACAACTGTATCGGTCTTCCTTTTCCTTTTGAGCCATTTATTCCTTTTCATGTATTTGTTTTGCAGGTTGTTCCCCATCTGTTATGTTTAGATAATTGAACAACTCAAATACTTCTTTCATAGTAGTTGTCTACTTTTGTATTCAGTTCACATGTATTCAGCATCCATTCATTCTTGGCCCAGTCTCATTTTGGTTTCTCACACTTTTTAAAGTATCCCATCCCATTGTATTCAATTTATTATGTTCACCTTTATATACCCAACTATCATTTTCACAAACAAAGCAGGCAGATACATGCATTTTTGCATCTTTTGACTAAACATTCAGTCCTCACACTAGACCAAATACTACCTTCTATATCTCAATTTTTTCCATTCATATTCCCATATTTAATTCACATTCTACCCATTTCCCATTTTTTTTTATTTAGAACTTGCAATCATTCACTCTTGTTAAGCACAACTATCTTGGGTCTCAAAACATTAATTCTCTGTTCCACATTTACCGAAAATCATTTGGGTTTTCAGCCAACATCTGCACGCACAAGTGCATGTACTTCTGCATCATCAACCAAGATACGTCTAATGAATTCCATATATATTTATCCAAAAATTCATTAAGCAACCAAAGTGGCATCACACATCCCTACTACTCAGTACTGACCATTCATAAACTATTCCTTTTATTCTCACACATGCATTGTTCTATAATTAATCATGAAAGTGAGATGGGTGACTTTGATTCAGCCAATCTCTCTCAGCCCAACCCACCATATACCTACGTACTGTCAGTCTATACCGGTCTGCGACTGAGCATTGTAATGTTGAAGCACCAAAACGAAACACCAGCTTGGAGAATCAACGGTTTATTCGCACCAACCGGCAACAGCAAACTCTGAGTTCACAAAGATGAAATAAAGTCAGCTCTGAGCGTTCCATCTATGTAGCTGATTTTAAAGAAACCGTGCGACCGCGCCCCATGCCCCACCCCCTCTAATTGTACTTTGCAGCTGATTCCGGTTTTCCGGGAGGTTGCAGCGGTCTGTGGATTATCATGTGGTTCCGTTTCTGCGTGCGGTATCCTGGTTTCATAGCCGGACTCTCTTAGTAAGGTAATTTGTCCCGCAGCCTAAACGCTTCTAGCCACCACCATTGTAATACAGAAGCCTAACCCGCCACCATTGCTAAACCCAAGTACTGTGTGCCTGTTCTCAGTTGACATGGCTTCAACGAATGCCTTGGCTTGCCTCTCCCTCCGGTATGTATGTCGAGCAGAGCAGAAAGCGGGCTCGATACATACATACATACATACATACATACATACATACATACATACATACCAGTGGTGGTATTCAGCTGGTTCTATCCGGTTCGGGTGAACCGGTAGCAGCGGCACTGGGAGGCTCCATCCACCCGCCCAGATGTCATCACATCCCGTTTTTGATGCTCTGCGCATGCGTGGAAGGTCCTATGTATACGCAGAGGTGGTGTGTGCAATCTAAGCAAGCGTGCACATGCTCACATTTGCAAACTGGTAGCAAAGATAAGTGAATACCACCCCTGATACATACATACGTTATATCAATGGTGGGTTTCCCTCAGTTCGGGCCGGTTCTATAGAACCGGTAGTAAAACCGATGGGAGGCTCCGCCCACTGACCCTGATGTCATCAGAAGTGATCTGCGCATGTGCAGAAGCTTCTGCACATGTGCAAAAGCAACGTGCACATGCGAGCTTTACTTGTGCACGTGCATGATTCCGTTGCGAACCAGTAGTAAAGGTAAGTAGAACCCACCCCTGCGTTATATATAACCATGACTTGAAGGAACCCCCCCCAAAAAATCCTTCAAACCTCTTTAGACAGAAGAGATGATCACCTCTTTAATAAAATATGGCTCTGGAAGCTGGAGCTCCAATCTTCTTTGTAACCAACAAGGAGCTACTTGGCAGGTAAAAATGTCAGAGACCAAAGTAAAGGGGTGGTTCCATAGGAAATTAACGAACTAATATAAAGTGGAGCCACAAGATTGCCAACACATAGCATTTTAGGCTGCTTCCCCAAATATATCAACATGTCCTACATTGCCTGACATTTCAGGTGAGGCAATGGTGAGCTAAGACATCTACAGAGGATGGCCAATGGACAGGCAATGAGCTTGGTCCAACCGAACCTCTCTGGACAAAGAGAGGACAAGAGACTGCCTGCTCCTCATGAGGAGACCACAGGAGAACAGACAACTCACAGGTCTGAAGTAGAGAAGATGAGAGAAGCCATTAACCTCTCAACCAAGGAAGAACTTTCAAGGACACTGGATTGTCCACCTACACTTTTTAAAAACACCCTCGCTTTTGAAATCTGTTTAATTTAGTTTGCTTACATTTAATCCCTGAAGATACAGGAACATGATATATGAAGGGGCAGCTAACTAAGATGGGACTTCATGTTAAATTTTGATAACTCATTTTAATGGTTACAGACCCCCACTGTACAGGGGAGATTTGGTAACAGGATAGGTAACTCATAACACTGTTACTGTTACATATCTGTCATACCTCCACTCCACAGAAAAAGCAGATTGTTCACTGGAGAGGAGGCACACAAGGACCCTGTTAAGGTCTTCAATTCTATCCATGTGAACAGTCATCATTTTCTGTAATGGAAATCTGCCAATGGTTAAAACTTTCTGCAGTTATAGCAAGAACTCTCTGAAGGGTGGCAGCTTAATTGCTGCATATTATCTCCCTTTTTTAAAAAAATCATTAATGATATGTGTTATTAGGCTAAATCTTCATTTTATAAAAAGGAAATAGAGTAGCAGTTTAGATGTATTAATACATCTTAGCAGTCTATTATTCTATGCAGGCTACAGAGATTAAAAGACAATTTGCAACATATAAGAACATTTCTGCCTATTATAAGAATAAATGTCATTGGAAAAAGCAAAATATACAATCCCAGAAAGAACTTGCCTATAAATAAAAATAAATATGTAAAAACAAAAATAACAGGAAACAAGGCTGACATAGCCACAAGTGAGAGTGGCAACTGAATTAAAATACATTTCCTTACACATCTACAGGATAAATTCAAAGGTATATCTTCTCCATGGCAACATAATTGTCTCAAGAATAAGACACCATTTCTAAAAAAAAGTTAAATAAACTTCAGCTCTTGTGTTGTAATAACATTTTGAAATAGAAAATAGTGGCCTAAGAGAAGTTAAATATCCTTCTTTTTAATAGATGTATATTTTTTTTATTCTTATCCAAGATGAAAAAAAATTAAATTTTATCAGCAAATACACCTTTTAGCAGCATAAGGAGACTTCAGCAGAAACCAAGGGATGTCAATTGTTTGTTTGTTTATTTATTTGGATGCCATCTGACTCCAACCAACTCTGAGTAGCTCCCAACTATAAAATAATATTAAAAACCACAAAATATGGGAAATGAACAAAAAAACAAGAACAATATTAGTTACAAAATAATCACAAGATGGCAACCCAACAACAAAACAAACATAAAACCTCACAAATGGTAGAGGCCCATCCACCTAATGCCAAGGCTTGTGCAAATAGCTTTAAGGGTTTTGGGAACATCATCAGCTTAGGATCTCAGAGAGGATCTCACTGCAGAGGGTACTTTATAGGACTCTAGTTTATAGAATGTAGCTGTTTACACGTTGCCCCAATTCATTCCCCTCAAATCATTCGCACTTCAGAGCCATGGTGGAGCAGTGGTTAGAGTGCAGTACTGCAGGCTACTTCTACTGACTGCCAGCTGCCTGCAATTTGGTAGTTCAAATCTCACCAGGCTCAAGGTTGACTCAGCCTTCCATCCTTCCAAGAGGAGTAAAATTAGGACCCAAATTGTTGAGGGCAATATGCTGACTCTGTAAACCACTTAGAGAGCACTGTAAAGCGGTATATAAGTTTAAGTACTAGTTCTAGTGCTATTTTCTGGATGTATAAAGATGCAAGACCAGGGCAGTCCTTGTTAGCGTCCCTACTTTTAGAAGCCACTGCCATACAGCTCTTTCCTGCAATAGAGTTGTAATACTAGAATCCTCAGGTTCCCTGAGAAAGTCTGTAAGCAGCCAGCTAATGCAGGTGACATCTTTTAAGTGCCTTTTCCCATATTGGTGCTGTTCTGGGAAATGGGCTGTTTAGATAGATCAATCAATCAATCAATCAATCAGAATAGAGTTGGAAAGGACCTTCAAGGTCTTCTAGTCCAACCACCTTCTCAAGCAGGAAACCCTATACCATTTCAGACAAGTGATGTCCCTGTCTCTTCTTTAAAATCTTCCAATAATGAAGCACTCACAACTTCTGACGGCAAGCTGTTCCACTGGTTAATTGTTCTCACTGTCAAGAAGTTTCTCCTTAATTCCAGGTTGCTTCTATACTTGATTGGTTTAGTTGCTCTTCTTTGCACTTCTTCCAAAGTCTCAATATCTTTTTTGTAATGTGGTGACCAAAACTGGATGCAGTATTCTAGGTGTGGGTTTATAAACTAAGGGTTTATAAAGCAGTGCTAATATTTCAAGTGATTTTGATTGTATGCCTCTGTTTATACAACCAAGGATTGTATTAGCTTTTTTGGCTGTTACCGCATACTGCTGGCTGATATTTAAGTGATCGTCCACTTAAATATGAGAGAGAGGGAGAGGGAGGGAGAGATGACAGGCAGGCAGGCACGCAGGCAGACAGACAGATGTAATAATGGCATTACAGTAGGTCATAACAGACAGGAGAGGTTCACAGAAGTTCTGATATCGCAAGAGTTGTTGTAGTTATAGATACTTGTGTTCAGGAGCTCAAGACAATGTTTTTTCTTCCTCTCCTTTCTCACCAGAGACCTGTGGACTTAGAAAAAGTGACCAGCATGCTTCCATACGTAGGGTGGACTAGAATGTGGGTCTCCTCATTCCCAGTTCAATTCCTTAACCACTACATCACATTGCCTCTCAGTCACAGGCTCCTTTTTCATCCTAATGTTTTCCAGTTATATAGACTTCAGCTCTCACAGCCATGAGCCAGTGCAATCAACCAAAAGCAACAATACGTAGCAAGAGCCTGTCATAAAAACAGCATCAGAAGGTGGCCTTTGGTGACAGAGGACAATAAAATAAGACTTGGTTTTTTAGTATTAATTTAAAAATATTAAATAATGAAAGACTATTACAAGAAAGCTTGATATTTGTCAAACAGCTGAACGGCAAGCCAAGAGCTTATTTTTGCAGATTTACCTTTTTCAGGATTGAAGATCAACAGAGAACAAACAATAACTTCACTGACAGAGCTTCACTTTTCTGGAGAATGCTTTTCTCATTAAACAGTCCTATTTAAAAAAAAACCATTCTAACTATCTCCCTCCCAGCCCAACAACAGTGCGGGAGCTTTTACCTTGGAGCATTCTGACATTTTCTGCGGCCTGTTTAGACACAGGCAGTCTGAGTAAAATATAGGAAAGAACACCAATTGCCTCTCTCCTCTTGCTGTTTCTATTTATTCCCACTGTGTGGAAAGAAATAAATTGACTCCAGGCCTGTAGAATATCAAATATTTAACCAGGCACAGCTTGTGGGGGAAGATGGAGAGGACTTTGGATGCTGCCAGATGCCCCCCTCCTCCCCACATGTCTCCATTAGGGTCTTCCTCTGGTCAAGATTTCCTGATTTCTAAAACAGCCTGCTTCAAAGTCTAGGAGAGGTAAAAGGTAGATCTAATAATACACATATATTGCTAGTAGTAGTGGTGTTACTATTATTTCTAGTGCAAGACTGGAGTCTAGATAAATTGTACAGCCTGAGGCACAACCCAAAGATATTTTATTTGACACTCCCATTTTGTTTTCCCTTCACGGCAGTCACAAGAGTGGGGGGAAAGAAATTCTTCTTTTTAGAAGAGATCCTATAAGAAGATCCTAGCAAACAAAACTACATTATATGAATCTATTCCATGATGCCCCTGCAACTCAAACTATTCTATATTTAGACTTGCCAAGATGAGTCAGACTCATTCCCAAGGGGAAGTGCTGCCTGCAATGGAAGTAAAATGGATCACGAGAAATAAAAATGACAGAAAGAATCTGTCAAGTAAGATGCTAGCAGAAATCCCTAAAGTCTTATCTTGTAAATGCATATACTAATCTGGATTAAGGGGAACCAGGACTATGGTTGCCAAAAGCAGCTAAAACCACCCACTCTACCAACCCCTTATTCTGGAGGGTTCACTAACTATTCAAATTATTATTTTTTTAAAGGCTCCCAAATTAGATCACTGTCTTTGAGATGAAATATTTAGTTGTTTGTGTAACAGCCTTTTAATTTAGCCAATGAAGTCATGGCTCAGAGATAAGTCTGTCTGTCTGGAATAGGGATTTCTTACATGATATAAGTAAAGGTAAAAATTCCCCTCGCACATATGTGCTAGTTGTTCCCGACTCTAGGGGGTGGTGCTCATCTCCGTTTCAAAGCTGCCCAAAGACATCTCCATGGTCATGTGGCTGGCATGACTAAATGCCAAAGGTGCACGGAATGCTGTTACCTTCCCACCAAAGGTGGTCCCTATTTTTCTACTTGCATTTTTTACGTGCTTTCGAACTGCTAGGTTGGCAGAAGCTGGGACTAATAACGGGAGCTCCCCCCATTATGTGACACTAGGGATTCGAACCGCTGAACTGCCAACCTTTCAATCGACAAGCTCAGCATCTTAGCCACTGAGCCAACGTGTCCCTCTTACATGATATGGATCTCCTTTATTAACTACTCTTTTTTTTTATTACAATATGAAATAAAACTGTTCTTATGTTGCCATTTGTATATAAAGGGGATTTTCTCTCTCTTCCTCCCCCCCCTTGTATCTATACAAACATGGCATTTTATGGATACAGAGAAGAAGCCCACTGACCCAGCAAAAAAAAATGTAGCTCAGATCAAAAAATTGTATTAATAAAAATCTAGGAACTTTGAATAATTGCCTTATGAAATATGGAAGGTATAATTCCTACAAAATTATTTTAAGAAGTGTTGGGAAAAAAAGGAAGTACGGTCAACGGCAGGCAATTTAAAACTTACAAGGCTTGAGAGAGAATGTTAGTACATACAGAAAATAAAATGTCAGTTGCTCGGATCTAGGGATTAATCATATTTGCTTGCATGGGAAACAGAATATGTGTCAGCATTATTTCTGGAGGGTAGCCAGTGTAATACATTTCAGAAAAAAAGACTGCAACAAAACCCATATTGTACCTTCACACACACACACACACACACACACACACACGTACCTTGCGCTCTCTCTCTCCCTCCTCTCTAGGTGCTCACTAAGAAAGGATTTTTCAAAATGACCATCAGAGCATTAGTATTTCCTTTAGTATTAACAGGCTCTGATGCTAAGGAGTTCTACTCCCCATCCCCATCTGAAAAGAAATCTGTTCCAAATACAAAACACAAGCAGAGGAGAGGAGTTTCACTTTCACAGCAGCAACCAGGGGATAGGATAGATAGGCTTCTGTGGGGCAAGGCTGAGGGAGAGAAGGGGATAGGAGAGACTGATCGTAACTACTCATTAATTTTCAAGTTGTGTTGATTTATCAAGCCCCATCACATAGTTTCTTGGCAAAGCACGGGTATCCAGCTAATATAGCTGCAACTTTGTAACATGAAAAGAGCAGTTTTGGGTGTCAACAGCCACCCTATATTTAAGCTATGCAATGATCAGTCGCAAGAAAATTTGTCTCTGAGCCTAAAATGAGATGCTTTGACACCTCAGAATCTTGTAGTAACATGCTCCAGAACAGATGCATGCTTTGGAAAAGATTGTTTAAGTTTAAGTTTATTAGATTTCTATACCACCCTTCTCCTGAAGGACCCAGGGTTGTGTACAGCCATATTAAAACACATACATTTATACAATTTAAAACCAATTAAAATTGAATATAAAAATTTGACCCGCGAATTAAAACACACATACACCCATTTTAAAAATTCAAACTAGGCCAGTCCGGCTTGCTGGAACAGAAGGGTCTTAAGGGCGCGGCGAAAAGTACGCAGGTCGGGGCTAAGACAAAGCTCTAGGGGCAGCTCATTCCAGAGGGCTGGTGCCCCCACAGAGAAGAGTCTCCCCCTGGGTGTCGCTAGTCGGCATTGTTTGGCCGACGGCACCCTGAGGAGTCCCTCTCTGTGGGAGCGTATTGGCCGGTGGGAGGTTGTTGATGGCAGAAGGTGGTCTCGTATATACCCTGGCCCTAAGCCATGGAGCGCTTTAAAGGTGGTAACCAACACCTTGAATCGCACCCGGAAGACCACCGGGAGCCAGTGCAGCTCGCGCAGGAGGGGTGTTACGTGGGTGCGCCAAGTCACACCCATAACCACCCGCGCAGCCGCATTCTGGACCAGTTGGAGCCTCCGAGTGCTCTTCAAGGGGAGCCTCATGTAGAGAGCGTTGCAGTAGTCCAGACGGGACGTGACGAGGGCATGAGTGACTATGCGCAGGGCATCCTGATCCAGAAAGGGACGGAACTGGTGCATCAGGCGAACCCGATAAAAAGCTCCCCTGGCCACAGCCGTCATGTGATCTTCCAAAGACAGCCATGCATCCAGGAGAACACCCAAGTTGCGAGCCCTCTCTGAGGGGGCCAAGGTCTTGCCCCCAATAGTCAGCAATGGAACCAGCTGACTATACCGGGACGCCGGGAGCCACAGCCACTCGGTCTTGGAGGGGTTGAGTTTGAGCTTGTTTCTCCCCATCCAGATCTGCACGGCCTCCAGGCACTGGGACATCACGTCAAGGGCATCATTGGGGTGGTCCGGGGTGGGGATGTACAGCTGCGTATTGTCAGCGTACTGGTGGAACCTCACCCTGAAACCACGGATGATCTCGCCCAGCGGCTTCACATAAATGTTGAACAGAAGGGGCGAGAGGACTGACCCTTGCGGCACCCCACATACAAGGTACCTCGAGGTCGACTTCTGCCCCCCTGCCAACACAAACTGCACACGGTCGGAGGGGAAGGAGGAGAACCACCGCAACAGGTGTCCCCCACTCCCAACCCCTCCAATCGTCGCAGCATGATACCATGGTCGATGGTATCAAAAGCCGCTGAGAGATCTAATAGGACCAGGACAGAGGAGCAACCCCTGTCCCGAGCCCTCCAGAGATCATCAACCAATGCGACCAATGCTGTTTCTGTGCTGTGCCCTGGCCTGAAGCCCAACTGGAACGGATCTAGATAATCAGCTTCATCCAGGTTCTGGGGAAGTTGTCGCGCCACCACACTCTCAACAACCTTCGCCACGAAGCAAAGGTTGGAGACTGGGCGATAATTCGCTAATACAGCCGGGTCCAGGGAGGGTTTCTTGAGGAGGGGCCTCACCACCGCCTCTTTCAAAGAGGGGGGGAAATAACCCTCGCTCAAAGAAGCGTTAATAATCCCCTGGAGCCAGCCTCATGTAACCTCCCGGGAGGCCAGCATCAACCAGGAGGGACACGGATCCAATAAACATGTGGCAGTGCTAAGCCTCCCCAGAATCCTGTCCATGTCCTCGGGAGTCACAAGGTCAAACCCCTCCCAGATAACATTCTCAAGGCCCCCCTCTGTCATCCCATCCAGATCTACCCAATCAGAGTCCAGACCTTCCCGAATCTGAGTGACTTTGTCATGCAGGAATTGCACAAAATCCTCAGCCCTGCCCTGCAAGGGGTCTTTCCTCGCTCCCAGATGAAGGAGGGAGCGGGTCACCCTAAACATTGTCCCCAATGATCAAAGAGTTATTGGCTTGTTGCAGGCAAATTAATTAGTTCTTTTGCAGACAGACAGAAACCTTTCAAGTCAGTGCTGACTCCTGGCAACTGTCTAGACTAGTTCTTGTTGCTTTCTTGGAAAGATTTCAGAAGTGGCTTGCATTGCCTTCATTTTAGAGCTGAGAGAGAGTGACTGGCCCAAGGTCACTTAGTTGGCTTCATGCCTAAAGTGGAACTGGAACTCACAGTTTCCTGGTTTCTAGCCTGATGGCCTAACACTACACAAGGTGGCTCTCTGCAGAATGCAGACGGAGTGTATTCTTCCTGAGAGTAAAGTCTACTGGTTTCTATTCAGAAATGCAATATATTATGCACATCCACAATCACAGACCAATCAGAACACTAATGGCTGCAAATGTTGCAGGAGCACTATAATTTCGTTCCTGTCATCTGAATTTCCATATCAGATTAGAGAGACTATTCATATCAGAGGGAGCATTAGTACAAGCCCCTTTCCATTTAGTCCATTTTTCTGGCAATTTTCTCTCTATGTATGAATCAATATCAAGTCTTGGTGGCATTATGGACACATCAATATGGTTTACTTGACAATAATAGCAAATAATTTTTTGATTCTAGAATAAAAATTCCCAGTCTAGGGATTTCCTAGAATCTCCTATTCATATATAAGTAGGTCCAATACCGCCTAGCTTTTCAATATAAGCTAAGTAAGGGTGATCAGATGCTACCACCTAGCCGGATTATTTTTACTTTTACTTTTACTTTATTTTCTACCCAACTCCAGACTCACTTTGGGCAGCTCACAATATAATAACAAATACTTAAGATAAATAAATAATACAAGAGGAAATAAGCAATGTGGCAAACCTGGAGCACTAATATCAGAACTTATGAAAATATGATTACATCTAACAAGGGTTCCATACACCCTATTCCAAGACCCAAAAGAACAGCCAGATCTTTAAGGCCTTCCAGAACACCATCAGGGTAGAAATCAACTGGGATTTCAACTAGGGGGGGATCTCATTCCAAAGGTCAGATCCGATAGAGAAGGTTCACTTTCTTGCTCCCAAAAGATTACACTGTTTAATCTGTGGTATCCAGAGCATACCCCCTGTTGGCTCTTACCTGCTGGGTAGACACCACGGGATATAGGTAGCCTTTTAAATAACTAATTTCCGTGCCACAGAGGGCTTTATAAGTGGTAACCAGCATTTTGAATTACGCTTAGAAGCATAGTGACAACTCCAGCATGCAAACCAAGAGTATCATGTGGTCTTGTCTAGGTAGCCCACCATTTCTCAGACCAGATATATTCAAGGATATTTGGATATGAATTCACTAAACAAAGAAACATAATGATCTTGAGCTTTGATTTAAAGAAAATTAAGAGTTTTTACAAGTATGTATGGAAGATACATAAAAAATGGTTAAAATAATAGAAACAAAATTGTTCACAATGATAATAATGATTACATATTATCAGAAATAGATATATATAAAACATATGAAATTTGATTCATTTTCATGCCATCATTTCATTAAATATGATTGGACACTATTACAAAAGAAAAGCCATATCAGTTTTTGTTTTTTTTTTAATTTTTGCAGCATGATCAATCTTGTCTCTTTTCTCTGGAACGAGTACTGGTGCTTTGTAGAGCACCACTGACAAATAAAGGCTGAACAAATTTTCTAAATTATCTGAAAAAAATGGCAACCTCCAGTGCAAATTAATAAAAAAGGTCACATTAAATCAGCCCTCCAGATTTTCACTTTTCAAAGACAGCTAGAGTTGAGAGTTCCTGCAGAGATCTATACAATTGTCCCCAGTTATGTCTAGAGCAACTATGATTCCCAAATTCATCCATTAATCAAAACACTGTTAAGGTACACAGTAGGTTCTAAAGCTTTTACCTGGACAATGTCATCAATTTTCAAATACAGTCCTACTTTTCCTTTGACAAAGGAAATCAAAATCAGTGTAAGAGTTTCAGTGAACCAGACTTTTTGACATATTAAAAATGGTCCATTAGTAGTATGAACACTGGCAGCACAAGCTTTTTCCAAAGCTCAGATTTTGTTCTCCACATTTTTAGTAGAACCCATAATGTCATTCTGAGATAGAATAACTCTATAGAGAGAGCTGGTGATCCCATGCTTGATCTCATTTACACAAAATCTATCTGGCATGTCTTGATCCTACAGTTTAATAGGACTGTTCCATGATTTGGACTTAATTCCAATGAGGTGCTTAGGTGCAACTGGAGGCACCAAGGTAGTCTGCAGTTCTTTAAAGCAGCAACATCGTATCCTGATGTGTGACAACTGTGACGAACAGCTATGCAATACCAAGAAAAAAATCATGTCTGGTTTAATGAGTTATAGACAGATGCTACATTTGTATTCTTATATTCCAAAGCATCTTTTTGTAATCAAATCCAAAGCACTATATAGCATTACTGTTGAATACTTAGGTTTACTGTATCTGAAAGATACATAGATTGTTTGAGACTGGAAATCAGACATATATAAATCAATATCAATATAACAAACATTATATTGACATTAAATGAAACATGCCATTCCCCCCTCCCTTCCACCAGCATTATTTCTATGTAAAATTCAAACATTTTTACATTTCATGTCACAAAAAAATATAGTTCTTACTGACCTCCAAAGTAGACTTTAGAAGAATAAGAACTATGATCAGGAAAAGACCACGACATCAGGTGGCAGACAAGGAAGAAGCTGAGGTGCCCATCCAAAGCCAATGCCCATAGCCAGTTGACAGCTCAGTGTTTCATTCTGAAGTCACAGAGTAAACTTTTAAGTAAGCACAGAGTTTGCTAGAATCCCAACCTTTTCCCATGCCTTAAATAGCTATGCAAGCTTGGGCAAAGATGAGTGGCTGGGACTGGGCACATAGGACATTCTCCATTACTGACGCTTTTCCCCTATCCTAATATGTGGTGGATAAAAATGAATGGGATTCCATATTCCTATCTGCCATCAAGAGTTGTGCTGGAGATAACCTGAACATTCCTATCTTAACTAAAAGAGCTTACATGGGGAGAGGTGGGAGTGGGGGAATCGTCCTAAATCTCATGTATGTTTTGATAAAGTACTATTTTTGTTTTTAATTTAAAGCATCAACTATCCCGCTGATCAGTCTAAAAGGACTCCAGTTCTACCACCTCAAACCAGTGGCTGGAGGAGGTTTCGAACTTGATGAAGGTGAATCAGCTGAAGCTTAATCCAGACAAGGCAGAAATGCTGTGAACAGGATCACCTGGACAGAAACATACAGAGGCTGGATGAAGGGCATGCCTCCTCTTGAAGGACCAAGTGAGCAGTATGGCAGATTGCAGGATTTAAGTCTGGGGAAGCTTAACTGATTACAGCAGATGGATACACATATGAACGGTTTTGTACCACAGATCAGAAAATGTGGATCTTGACTTAAATCATGCATGCATCAATTATATCCAGATTAGGCTTCTGCACTTTTCCCTCCACAGGACTGCACTGGAAAACAATTCACAAGCTGTTCAGTTATTTTTGGAACTAAATACTGGTATAGTATCAATACTATACTATTTGCATCAGATTCTGATCCAGTTCAAAGAGTTGATAAACTAAAATCCTAAACTCTTTAAAAGTCACTACAGCCATATGAACCTGCACTAATCTTAAAATCAGCATCAGAGGCCTTGCTGGCTAGTCAACTGCTGAGAGAAAAATTGACTGAGATAACAGACTATGGACATCACAGACAGGATATTTTTCAGTCATAGCCCGTAAAGTGTACAAGTTCTTTCAAGGGAAGAATTTTTGTTTCAAGTGACTTAACTGAGATGATTCTATTATGGCTGCTGCTGCTATCAGATTCAGGATTAATGATTTCTATTCTTAGTTTTGCATTACTGTGCACTGTTCACATTTGCTAGACTGAACAGTGCTAAATGTTTGTAAACTGTAGTTATTGTTCAATTGTTTTTGGAATGTTTGATGTCTACGCTTTGCATTTTAAATTGTGTTATATTCTGGAATTGCAATTTTACTATATTCTCTTTTGTAAGGCACCATGGAAGGACAACGTCCTTTCAGGCTATCTAAAAACCTTAGTAGAAAATAAATAAATATTAGTTTATATGACAGCATTGGTATTTCATACTGCTTCATGTATGTATGTATGTATGTATGTATGTATGCATGTATGTATATATGTATGTATTGTTTATGCTCCAAACAGTGAGTGTGGAAAACCAACCAAGAAAAAAAGAAAAGTAAGAATGGCAAGATTAACAGGGGATGTACACAGGTAGTCGTTGTTTAGCAACCGCACTTGGGACTGGCAACTCTGGTGTTAAGCAAAGCGCTCACTAAGCGAAACCGCAACTGTGCTTATGATCTTATTTCTGCTTTCTTTTCTTTTACAGACCTACAAAAGTCGTCAAAGCAAGGATTGGTGAGCAAAGTTTTCATATCTGTCGTAACTGCAGACAGTCACTAAACAAGGCAGTTGCTAAACGAGGACTACCAATATATCAACATTCAGAGTTATGCCAGAGGCTTTTTCCATGAAGTCTGAGCAAAACTATGAAAGTATATAAAAATACAAAAGTTTTGAAGCATTTATTTTTCTGTGCTTTACTGAAATAGAGGCAGTGATATTTTTTTAAAGCTCCATCAAAGGCGCCACTGCCCTCCTTTCATTTTAAATGTTAGATTCGGTCACTGCATTTTAGTGAAGGCAAAGTGACCTGCAGCATCCCTTCACCAGCAGCATTTACAGGAAGTAGAGTTAATTGCTAGGATGAATCCTTTGCCTAGTATTACATTATAAAATTTGGTGATTTTTCTTCCCTCTACCCTCCTCCTTTTGTAAACAGCTCAGGAGTTAAGAGAAGGAAACGAACAGAGAAAGCCAGAAAGCTGCCTTACACTGAATAAGAATAATGCTCTCCAAAGCCCAATATTACTGACCCTGAGTAGCAATAATTTTTCAGAGTTTTATGCAGGAATTTTTTCATCTTAATCAAGGATATGAATCTGGGACCTTTTGCATGCCAAGAAGGGCCCTCCCACTGAGATACTTATCAAATTTCATTCTCAAGGGGCATGATGAACCCAACACTTAAAATTCTAAACCAAACAAAGGAGTTAAATCCAAAGGATTTGCTTAGCACTACAGCCAAATAAAGCTGGCTTTGCATTCCATGTAGGAGATAACTATAGGAAATAAGCAACAGGGAAATTAAGAATCTCTGCCTATGTTGGTCTTGACTACTTATATCCCCAGATCATGTGGGACATTTGGGAAGCATCTTTGAACTCAGAGAAACACCTCAGGGCAATGAACTAGCAGTGACAGTGATCAAAACAGACACTCATTTGTTGGTACAGATCTATTCAAAGATGCATCACAACCTACAGGATCAACCAAAGGCAACGTGGATTTTACATGCTCTGTCACCCAAGCCAGTGAATATTATAAAGCTATTGTTTGTGACAGGAATGCTCTCATCTCTTCCCTGAATACAGATTCACCCTGAACATCAAGGTTTCACTTGATAGAAAAGGCCATCTCATCCTGTAAGTCAAGCAAGTACAGCGCTGAGAACATCAGCACGCCTGTAATGAATAAAAGACTTCACAAAACAATCCAAAAATAGGTCTGCCCACCTGGGGAGGAGAGGCATAAACGCTTTTGATGGAATGCATGGTGTAATAAAGCTTTTACAGACCTGCCCAAAATTCAGGCCATTAGTGCTAACCTGACACTGTCGGCTTCTGGTAATCAGTCATTGGAAGAGGGGGATACAATTCCCTTATTCACAAACTACAAACTTGTTTACCTATTATAAACAGTACTTTTTAATCCCTCCGACCAGGTATGTCATGAAAGAAAACAATGTTCAATAACCAATATAGCTTTTAGGGTTAAAAAGACAAAATAAACTAAAAAGAGAGAAATTCAACAGTTAATCTGGCACCATAGGGTACAATCCAGTGGTGAAATCCAAATTTTTTTACTACCAGTTATGTGGGAGTGGCTTGGTGGACGTGGTGTGGCTTGGTGGGCATGGCTTGGTGGGCGTGGCAGGGGAAGGATACTGCAAAATCTCCATTCCCACTCCACTCCAGGAGAAGGATACTGCAAAATCCCCATTCCCTCCCCACTACTGGGGGAAGGATATTGCAAAATCTCCATTCCCATCCCACTCTGGGGCCAGCCAGTGATGGTATTTTCCAGTTCTCCGAATTGCTCAAAATTTCTGCTACCGGTTCTCCAGAACCTGTCAGAACCGGCTGGATTTCACCCCGGTACAATCCAAAAGAAACTCTATTTAAGTAACTGGTAGCTGAGTGCTTGGGAGCGTCCATTTGTAATGTGTGGATCATCACTTTAGGGCAATTTATAGCAATAGCAATAGCACTTAGACTTATATACCACTTCACAATGCTTTTACAGCCCTCACTAAGCGGCTTACAGAGTCAGCATATTACCTCCAACAAACTGGGTCCTCATTTTACCAACCTCAGAAGGATGGAAGGCTGAGTCAACTTTGAGCCGGTGAGACCTGAACTACCAAACTGCTGGCAGCTGGCAGTCAGCAGAAGCAGCCTGCAGTACTGCATTTAACCACTGTGGCATCGCGGCTCTATTATGGCAATAATTAGCTGCCCAATAGTTCCCAATCTTATTTTCTAAGATGAAAAAGGTGATAGAGCAGCTAATGACAGAGAAGATACCTAAGAAGTAATCATGCAGCTCAAAAGTTAATTAGGACAAATATGGAATGGAGGGCTTATTTCTTCACATACATTATATGAAACAGCAGTAATACCCAGTAATTGAGAGTTGACTATTATAATTCTTTTTTTTTTAAGGTACAGTAGTCCTCATTTAACAACTGCCTCAGACAGTAACTGTTCACAGTTATGACTGTAGTGAAAAAGTAACTTTGCAACCAATCCTCACTGTTACAACCTTCACAGGAAACCTTTGCTTTTCAAGTAGGCAGACTCTAGCTACCCTACTCTCACCCAGGCCCTCAGGGGGGGAAAGCATCTCATATTCAACATGCCAAGCTAGGATCCACCTCCTCCCCCATCTCTCACCTCAGAGATGATGTCAAGCCACACTATATAAACCAAGAAACGAACACTCTAAGGCTAAAACTACCTTTATTACTTGTTGAATGCTGCCCAGAGTCACTTCTGGTGAGATAGGCAGTTACTAAATTTCAGTAAGTAAGTAAGTAAGTAAGTAAGTAAGTAAGTAAGTAAGTAAGTAAGTAAGTAAGTGGCTATAACAGAAACTTGCAAATCCTTCCCTCCCTCCTTTATACCCATGTGAATTAAAGGGGTTTCCACCTGAGCTGCTTATGTAAATCACCTTGTCCTGATCTCTTTTTTTTTTTTTTGCTGGAGTCCACAATTTAGTCCCACTGGATTTGCCAAACTTCCCAGCAGCAGAGCAAATGCCAATCCTTCCAAGTGCACAGTCCAGTAGAAGAGAGGGAAGACTGCAAAAAATGGCCACTACATCATATAGTCAGTTAAACGGCAGTTGCAAGACCCCCAGCCTGCTTTCACTCCTACTATCCATCTAGAGACACTTAAAGCTCCATTTCACCAATGGTCTATCTCCAGGATGCTGTTACCACTTCAGAGCAGTGCAGTCATGCCAGCCTTGTCTAGCCTGTACTATGTCATTCTCAATACTGGCCTCAAAATGGAATGGGTAGGTCAACTCCACATCTTCTTAGCTGCTTTCTCCAGCAAGATCCCACTAATCAAAAAATAGCTGGTCCACAGCACTGCTGAAATCTCCAGACCACTACTTATTCCCAGAGGGCTCTCTACAACAAGACAGCATGATACAAAATGAAACTGCAACTACATTCTATTGCTGACTGTTGCTGACATCCATCTATCTGTTGTCCAGCTGAACACATATGAAGCTTCTATCTCCACGCTGTCACCACCTTCCCCATCAATCCATACTTCACCCCAGACTGGAATTGGGCTGCTCTAGGTAAGACTCCACCAAGCCTAAACATACCAAACTTACAAAACCACTGGTATCCCAGAGTCCAACATCTCAGTGCCATATTAATAATGCTTTTTTTAGAAAATAGTGCAAGTCCTAAGAATATTCAGAAATCACTGCTAATATTGGGAGGGCAATAGAATATTGCTTTAAGGACCAAATACTGAAGATGTAAAGAACCTATAGTCCTTCATATGTTGTGGTTATCCTTAACCACTTACTATGCTAGCTATAACTGTTCTATTGATACCAGAAGACTAATGCAAGAGAGAGGCAGGAAGTATTCCAAATCTTTCTTTTTTGCAATGCATGGGTTTATCTCTCTGTTAAAACTTGTCACCTCTATAGGAAGTGATTGGTGGTTGTTTTCATCCTAGTAACTGTTGCCAAACAGCCACTTTGTGCAGGGTTAAGGCACCAGGCTGAAAACTAGGAGACTGGGAGTTTTAGTGCCTAAAATTGATTTTCAAATGGTCCAGGTAGTCCTCGATTTACGACCACAATTGAAACTGGAATTTCCATTGTAAAAAATTGCAATCATAAGTCCTCACATGATGGATCCAATTTTACAGTTATTTTTACCACATGAATGAAGGTGAATATATATGTCCCAGGATAATTTTGCAGGATCCAATCTGAGTTGTTCACTGGGACCAGAGAATTTAACAAGTCCTATCTATTTCATAATGTTGATCTATCTTTATACCAGTATGCTTTTTATACCAAAAAATATAATACTGGTCAAAATATGGAGGATAAATTTTAAAGAACAAGCTTAAGTATAAATGATTTCACAATGGAAGATTCAAGGACTGATCATACAATAATACTTAATCTGGTTTCTCCACCTTGGAGCCATCTTGTTACACAGGTAAACAAGCCCGGGGGAGGCAGAGCAGGAGGCGGCTTTTTATTTTTTGGTTTATAGGACTGTATTTCCTCTGACCTATTTTTTTTTTTTAACTAAAAATAGTCCTTCTTAGGTCACTACTGCAAATTGAATTCTGCTGCTTCATTGCCCATCTTAGTGAGCTGCCTACACACAGAGCTTAACTCATTCTCTGCTAAACAGATGTGACTCTTCCTTGGCAAAAAGCAGGCATTCAAAGGAAGCATAGTTTCAACAAAGCCCTGCTAGAATATTTCACATACACATTTATTTGGAATCTAAATTTAGATTCATAAATTCATGGATTCATAACAATTTTTTTCCACAGAATCATAGAATGTAAGTGCTACAAGGGACTTTGGAAATATCTAATTCTCTGCTAAATGCAGGAATTCGATATTTTAGCATTCCCACAGACAGCTATTAAATATCTTCAGTAAAGAACAGTCCACCTTCTTTATTGATATAAGACTCTTACAGTTATGAAAATATTCCTGATTCTAACCAAAATCTACTTTTCTGTAATTTAAACACATTGTCCCTCCCTTGTCTTCTCGAACAGCTAGTGTATGAACAATTCTGCATTGTCTTCCACATGGCAGCCTTTCAGGCATTTTAGAACAATAATCACATCTCCCTATTATTTTTCATTTCCAGGCTAAACAACACACTATCAACTATTCGACTAAGCTTTTCCTTCCAGGCCTTTTATCATCTGGGTTGCTCTTCATTGGACAATCTCCTTCCTAAAATGCAACCAAACTGGACGAAATATACAAAGTGTGGTTTGACCACCATGGAGAAGAATAGAAATAGAAATAAAAATAATAGGAATAGAAATAATAGGAATAGGAATAGGAATAGGAATAGGAATAGGAATAGGAATAGGAATAGGAATAGGAATAGGAATAGGAATAGGAATAGGAATAGGAATAGAAGAGAACAGGTTAGAAAGGACTTTTGGGGTCTTCTAGTCCAATCCCTCGCTTAGGCTGGAAACATTATACCATTTCAGACAAATGGTTGTCCAAACTCTTCTTAAAAACTTCCAGTATTGGAGTATTCACAACTTCTGGAGGCAAGTTATTCCACTGATAATTGTTCTAACTGTCAGGAAATTTCTCCTTAGTTCTTGGTTGCTTCTCTCCCTGATTAGTTTCCACCCATTGCTTCTTGTCCTGCCCTCAAGTGCTTTGAAGAATAGCTTAACCCCCTCTTCTTTGTGGCAACCCCTGAGATATTGGAACACTGCTATCATGTCACCCCTAGTCTTTCTTTTCATTAAACTTGACATACCCAATTCCAGCAACCGTTCTTTATATGTTTTAGCTTCCAGTCCCCTAATCATCTTTGTTGCTCTTCTCTGCACATTTTCTAGAGTCTCAACATCTTTTTTATATTGTGGCGACCAAAACTGGATGCAGTATTCCAAGTGTGGCCTTACCAAGGCATTATAAAATGGTATTAACATTTCACATGATCTTGAGTCCATCTCTCTGTTAATGCAGCCTAGAACTGCATTGGTTTTTTTGGCAGCGGCAGAGCAAGGACTTCTTCTGATCATGACACTATACTTCTACTAATGCAGAATAGAATATTTTTTTTGCAACCAGATCATACATGGTTCACGTACAGCTTGTGTTGCAGAAGACATCTGAGTTCTTTTCACATGGCTTGCTGCCCAATATGCACTCCCAATTCTTGTTCTTTCCTTCCCAAATGTAGGACCTTGCATTTGATGAAATTCATGTTGCTATTTTTACCTACTGTTTGCCAGCATCTTCCTATAGATACCGTCTTCTAAGGTATTTCCATCGACCTTACTAAAATTTTCAGAATCATATTTTCAAACCTCCCATCCAACCCACCTATAAGTATGTTGAACATCATACAGCTGTGAAAAGAATCCTGGGCACACCATTGCATACTTTCCTCCAGTCCAAATAAGAATCTTGTAATGGTATCCAAACCATATTTTTGACATGTCTGAAAAATTTTATGTGAACTCTGTTAAAGTCAAGGTACACCGTCTACCTTACAATCTCATGGTAAGTGAACTTGTCCCTCCATCAAAAAAATATCAGTTTTGTTTAGCATGATTTACCATTGATAAAGCCATGCTAATGCCTATTAAACAATACATTCTTTTCTAATAATCACTGCTTAATAATTTGGTCCAGAGTTTTGTCTGGCATCAGCATCAAGCTAATTAACCTTTAATTAACCATATTCTCTTTTTTTTTACCCTTTTTGAAGATAGGAACAACTTTTATTCTTATCCTATCCTCTGCCACTGCATCTATCTTCTATTTCTCAAAATTCATGAAAGAGGCTCAAAGTGACATCTGCAAGTTCCTTCAAAACACTTGATGCCATTGATTTGAACCATAAGCTCATTTATTGTTAGCAAAGTGCTCCTTTCCTATCTCCTTACTTGAGTTACTACTCCCTTTTTCGTCAATTTTCTCTTTAGGTCTATTTGAACACATTGATTTCAAGTCATGAACACATAATGTCTATTGAATTAAAACACTACATATACATCCTATACATGTTCTTTGTCTAACTGCAAAAAAGTGATAGTGATTATTTGATTTTAGTACAAAGCCTATTTATTAATTATGAATGAATATAAAAAAAAATAGGTTTTAGAATCTCTTTAACAACTTGTCTTCCTGCAAACATATAAGGTTGTAATTGCAATGATCATACTAGGTCAGGGGTGCCAAACTCGATTTCAGGTTAAGGTTGTGTTTGACCATGGGGGGGCAGGATGGGCGTGGCCAAGGTGGGCATGACCAGCTCGATGTCACTCATGTTGGGGGTGCCTATGGTGGCCCAAGCGCGCTGCCAGCGAAAACAGGCTCTCGAGTTCCGTTTTGGCAGTGATGGCCTCCTGCAACCCTCTGCCAGCAAAAATGGAGGTCAGGAGGGACACACGCAGCCCTCCTGAGATCCATTTTCACTGGCAGAGGCACTGTAGGCCGGTCCTTCTGTTTCCAGGGTGGCCCTGTTGGTCAGATCTAAGCACCCCGCAGGCCAGATCCAGCCCCCAGGCCTTGAGTTTGACACCCCTGTACTAGGTAGAGATAATATGATTTTGCCAGTGTATCTGGAAACAGATATGTTTTCACAAATAAGAACAGACAATTTTATACTACCTTCCTAATAAAATAGATAAGGATAATTCAGTTTATGACTATATCTAATTTGGATAGTGATTAATATCTTGATTCTGCCATGTATTTTATCAGTTGCTTCAGAAATTATGGAGGATATATTAATGGGTAAATTATGAAATATTGCTTACTGTAAATTAGGCCATGTAGATTTCAGAAATTTTGTTTATTGTGCCCAAATCGTGGTTGCCCTAAGGAAAAACAAACAATCTGCTCTTCTTGAGTTTGGGCCAGTAGAGTTCAGGACGCGCCATGTTGAACGCAGCTAAGATCACCATGTGCCAGCTATGATTTTCATAATTTATACCTGAAGATATTTTTAGTTTATGAAGACAAAACTTAAACTGTGAGGATGCCCAATCAGAAAATAATTACAAACAAGTACATTTTAAGGACAGCTTCCATTAGAGGACTGAATCCTCCCTTTCTTCCAATATATTTAGGAAGGTCAGGAACCCCTTCTTGGCAGTTTTGAGAAATTCACAAAGAGATCCAGAAACCAGGGAAGCCTCATTGCATAAATGAAATTATATAACACAACAATGTAGCTCTGAGGCAGCCTAATAATATTTATAAAAATATACATTCTAACACAACCTTCTCCACAGGGCGGGGAAGGTTGCCAGCCCAACAAAGTAGGCTAGGCTATGAAATATAAGTCATAAACATCTTTATTATAACAGCTGTAGTAACAGAATCTTGCAAATCTGAATGTGCTTTCCCATCCTTCACTTTATCCTCATGTGAACTAAGGAGGGACTTGTCTGAGATGTATTCTCAAGTTTTCTTGGCCGGGCTCAAGCTCCTCTTATCTGACCATTGCCTTGGTACCGGCTCTTCCTCGGATGGAAATTAGGAATATCACGGGGTTGTTATTGTGCGGAAAATAAAAGGAAGGTGTCAAATACCACTGGACCTGGTTTTTGTCTTTGGACAGTGGTTGAGTGATCTTGAGATAGGGGATATAGTGATTGAACCCTTGTCATGGTCAGATCACTCCCTCCTTCGAACCGCCACACCCCACCGCAGGGAGGCGGAACCGACGAGGTGGTTCCGCCCCAGGCGCCTGATGGATCCTGATAGGTTCCAGATGGAGCTTGTGCCATTTCCTGAGGTTCTGGCACACGACTCGGCTGAGGACTTAGTAGCCGCCTGGGATAGGGCAGCTGCTGGGGCTTTGGACCGAGTCGTGCCTTTGTGGCTTCTGACCCGGCGCCGGTCTCACCTGGCTCCTTGGTATACTGAGGAGCTGAGGGAGATGAAGCGCCAGAAAAGAAGCCTAGAGAGCAGTTGGAGGGCTAGTCGTTCTGAATCCGACTGGACACTGGTATGATCTCATATTAAGAATTACCTAGTGGCGATAAGAACAGAGAAGAGTAACTACTTTTCTGCTCTTATTGCGTCATCAGATAATCGCCCAGCCTGTTTAGGGTGACCCACTCCCTGCTCCATCAGGGGGCGCGGGAGGACCCCTTGGAGGGTAGAGCTGAGGACTTTGTACAATATCTGTATGACAAAATCGCTCAGATTCGGGAACAGCTGGACTCTGACTGGGTAGATCCAGGGGAGATGACAGGGGCAGGTCCTGAGAATATTACATGGGAAGAGTTTGATCCTGTGACTCCTGAAAGCGTGGACAGGATACTGAGCAGACTGAGTGCGGCCACATGTTTATTGAACCCGTGTCCCTCCTGGTTGGTGCTGGCCTCCCGGGAGGTTACACGAGGCTGGCTCCAGGGGATTATAAATGCTTCTTTGAGTGAGGGTGTCTTTCCCGCCGCCCTGAAATAAGCAGTGGTAAGGCCCCTCCTCAAGAAGCCTTCCCTGGACCCGGCTGTGTTAGCAAATTATCGTCCTGTCTCCAACCTTCGCTTTGTTGCAAAGGCTGTTGAGAGTGTGGTTGCGCGACAGCTGCTTCAGTACCTGGATGAATCGACCTATCTAGATCCGTTCCAGCGGGCTTCAGGCCCGGGTACAGCACGGAGACGGCATTGGTCGCATTGGTTGATGATCTCTGGAGGGCTCAGGACAGGGGCTGCTCCTCTGTCCTGGTCCTATTGGACCTCTCAGTGGCTTTTGATACCATCGACCATGGTATCATGCTGCACCGGTTGGAAGGGTTGGGGGTGGGGGGCACTGTTTCACGGTGGTTCTCCTCCTTTCTCTCCGACCGGTCGCAGTCTGTGTTGACAGGGGGGCAAAGGTCGATCCCGAGGCCCCTTGTATGTGGGGTCCTGCAAGGATCGGTCCTCTTGCCCCTTCTGTTCAACATTTATGTGAAGCCGCTGGGCGAGATCATCTGTGGTTTTGGGGTGAAGCATCACCAGTACACTGATGACACCCAGCTGTACATCTCCACCCCAGACCACTCCAATGATGCCCTCGAAGTGATGTCCTGGTGCCTGGAGGCCGTACGGATCTGGATGGGGAGGAACAGACTCAGGCTCAACCCATCCAAGACAAAGTGGCTGTGGTTTCCGATGTCCCGATATAGTCAGCTGGCACCATCACTGACTATTGGGGGCGAGTCGTTGGCCCCCACAGATGGGGTTCACAATTTGGGCGTCCTCCTGGACTCACGGCTGTCTTTAGAAGAGCATATGACGGCCGTGGCCGGGAGGACTTTTTATCAGGTTCACCTGATTCACCAGTTGCGTCCCTTACGCACGGTCACTCACGCCCTTGTCACCTCATGCCTGGACTACTGCAATGCTCTCTACATGGGGCTCCTCTTGAGGAGCACCCGGAGGCTCCAACTGGTCCAGAATGCGGCCGCGTGGGTGGTGATGGGAGCGACATGGCGCTCCCATGTGACCCCCCCTCCTGCGCGAGCTGTACTGGCTCCCAGTGGTCTTCCGGGTGCATTTCAAGGTTTTGGTTACCACCTTTAGAGCGCTCCATGGCTCAGGACCAGGGTACTTACGAGACCACCTTCTGCCACCAATACCCTCTCACTGACCAGTTCGCTCCTATAGAGAGGGGCTCCTCAGGGTGCCGTCGGCCAAACAATGTCAACTGGCGGCCCCCAGGAAGAGAGCCTTCTCTGTGGGGGCACCTGCCATCTGGAACGAGCTCCCCCCGGAGATACAGAGGATCCAAGATTTACACACTTTCCGCCGTGCCCTAAAAACGTTTTTATTCCAACAGACTGGTCTGGCCTAACTCTCCCTTTTAAATTGGGTTTTAAATGTTTTATATAAATTGGATGTTTTTAAATTTGTTTTTGAGCCCAAATTATTTAATCTATTTTTAATAGCTTTTAACTTTTGTATGTTATTGTATTTTTTCTTGGCTGTTCACCGTCCTGAGTCCCCCGGGAGTAGGGCGGTATATAAATATGATAAAATAAATAAATAAATAAATAAATATGTTTTGATGCCTTGAGTTGTTTGTAAAAATAATAAAGGTGGTATTCAAATAAATAAATAATTATAGTCCAAACACATTTCAAGGGTACCAATTTGGGAAAGACTCAAGTCTTGGATGTGGCTTCTCAAATACTTCTGCCCATATCAAACAATGTTGGGGGCAATATGCTGACTCTGTAAACTATTTAGAGAGACTGTAATGCACTGTGAAGTGGTATATAAGTCTCAGCGCTATTGCTATTGCTAATGTGTTTACAATATTACTGTAAACTGCCCTAGTCCAGAAAATAATCATATAATAACTTTGTTGCCATTTGAGTTGTGGAACTGTCCAGACTTCCAAACCTTAACTAAACTACCTTTTAAAACAATTAAAACAAAAGCTCTGTCACTGGCTGTGATTTTCTGTCAAAATAGCCTTTTGGGGTTATTTGGGGAAAATGTTTTAACACAGAGCTGAGAATAGAGGATCAGGTTATCAGAAAACAAAAAATGTTACATCTATATACAAAGAATTAAAAGTAACTGAAGACTTGTCCAATGGGATTCAATAGCAGGCATATTAGAACAAACTTTAAAACAAAAGGGGAAAAAAGATAATAGTTTGTGGGACAGAAGCCAGGACAGAGATGTTACATAACCATAAAAATAAGGGACCATTCCACATTAGTATTTATTATTATTATTATGTATACAAAAATGTGGAATCATAGTTCTTTAGCAGGTATTCACCTTCAAACACATTAAATTCTTCCCAAGAACTTAGGATGTCATAATATATCAGCATAGCATATGTGTGAATCCAAGCACTATGGCTTTTTATATTTGACAAATGGAAATTTTGTTAATGTGCCAATTTACTAAATGCAGTGCAAGACTTTGGCCGCCCAGCATGCCAATAACTACCACACCTTGGTGGGTTTATGTCATAACCTTTCTTTTTTTATTTTCAAACCTTGATACTTTGTGTTCTCCAATTCTTTGTTTTCTATTCTACTATGTCCTGGTATTATCCAAACTTTCTTCTTTTCAACCATAGTTAAATCTGGTATGCTATGAGCCAAGATTTTATCAGATTGTATTCAGAAATCCACAGTATTGTAACTTACTCATTTTCGATTATCTTTTCAACTCTATGTTCCCATCAATTTTTCATTATTGGCACATGATAATTCTTATAGAGGGTCCGGTGAAATCTTTTTGGTCACTGTCAATTTGTGCAATTTTCTTGTACAAGCTGAGCGTATGATCTACTGTTTCTTTGCACAATCTGCACTTTGAATCATTTGATGATTTTTTTTCAGATCTGCCCTTGACTGCATTTGTTTGAATAATTAAATAATAATTCAAATAATACAAATAAATTGAATAATTTATTATTGTTGCTGCTGTTCTTATTGTCTTCATTTTATTACAATTCACTATAGGCCACCAAACTCCCAATGACTCTGAGAAGCTTTAAAGTAAAAAAATTGCAAAAGCAAAAAATAAATTACAAGCAAACTTAAAAATAAGATATGACCAGATATATCTTGTAATACAGGCTCCCTTCACTCAACCACAAAGCCTTGGAGAACACCCAAATTTTAATAGCTTCCTGAATGTCATCAAGATACTCAAGGGATGGTGTTAACCAGGAAAGGAAAAACACAATAAAATGGTTCCTCCCACTCTCAGGCCTTGCAGCTATTCCAGAAGGATACTGTGATTGACAGTACAGAAAGCCACTGAGAGATCAAGGAACATGAGGATGAATGCACAATCTTCAGTGCATTTCCACCTCAAATAATTCACAAGTGTGGCTAATGTTAGCTCCATATAATGATCCAGCTTGAAATCTGACTGAAATGGGTCCAAATAATCTGTGTCCTTCATGATCCTTTGGAGCTAAAGCCAACCATCTTCTCAACAAACTGGTCTCAAAAGGGAAAGTAGGATGTGGATGGAAATTACCTAAAATCATTGTGTCCAATAATGGTCTCTCAATGAGGGAGCACACTACAGTGTCCTTCAAAGCTGAAGGGACAACTCCCAAAAAAGTAAATATCACTGCATGGTCTGCAGTCCCAGACAGTCTGGACCAATGAAGAGGGACCTGGATCTAACAAAGAGATGGCTGAACATAGAGTCTGGAAGAAGACTTGTTCTAACTGCCTATGTCATTATAGATTGCCTAGATTTCTCATTATGCTTTTCCCACTTCTTCCAACTAATCAAATCGGATGTCAAAATATTTAGTAGATGAATTACCATCATGAATTTGAGAGATTCCCTACTTGAAATACGGAATAAAATGATATTAACAATATTAACAATAATTTACTATTATTTTCTACTACAATATGAACTGTTGAAAATCATCTCGAGATACATCAATTGTTAGATTGTATTCTAATAACTTTTCAAGGGGGAGAGGGGAAGCAGAGAAACAGAATTACAGTCCAGGCTTATAACCATTTTTTCATTCATTCCTTTTAATTTTAACTTATTTTTGTTCAAGATCAATTCAGCATTTGTCAAGGTGAATTAGAGCATGCTGTAAGTTCAAATGTTTCATTTGTCCACAGGCCACTAGTTCTTTTTAATGTCATCAGCCCTATAGTATCCCAGCTATATTTGGACCTTATAAAAGTCCATTTATTTCCATTTTCAAAGAATTGTTTTCTAAAAGAAACCTGGTACAGTACAGAAACAGATTATATTTTTGGAGATTGTAGATCCATTTGAACTTTTCTATCTCACATGGTTAGTAGAGAAGCAAAAAACCAAAACAGGACTAGCAGAATATCCAGAAAAAGAATGGCTAAAAATCTTATGTGTAGACCAGGATGAGACTAGTTGGACTAGAGTGGTTAGGGATCATGCTTACCATACACATATTTTATCCACACACACACACACACACACACACACACACACACACACAGCAATTCTTCTTAATCCAGGAACAACTTTTCCTGAAAAGCTTTCTGATATGATTATTTATAGGACAGAAAGCCTCTGGAGAAGAGCCAGTACTTGTCTGAGCTTGCATGGCATTTTTATAGAGGAAGAGCTTGAACTCCTATCACTTCATCATTCATTTTGAAAAGTAAATTAGAATTCTGATAAACACGAGCTGTTCTTTGTGCCTAGTAGCAACTGTCCCACCAGGGATCTGTCAGAAGCAAAACACCCACAAAGCAGGATTTGTGACAAAATTTGTTTATACTTCTGTCTCAGAAAAAAATGCCATTGATATTCCTCTAGTCACTAAGAGGGCTGAACAACATGATATTTGCTATATAATTAAAAGAGGTGCCTCAACCAGATAGTGTCCTGTTCTGCTTTATATTATGAAATATAGAAGCAGCTTAAACTTTACTTCCAACCACTTTCTACAAAATCTCTCCCCAAAGGTTTAAACACATAAAATTTGAAAAAGATAAACCTCAGCTGGTGACGATAGAGGTTTTGTCTTTTAAAATCCTGTGTGGAAAATTTATCAAACCAAATGGGAAGAGAAGCAGCCTTCTGTCTGCTCATGGTGGCTATCATCTGTTTATATTACCACAAACTGTAATTAAAAGGGTAACTATGCACTACACTTTTCACCTCACGTTAAGTCATCATGTAGGTTGCTTGTCCTTTGCTTAGTGTGATTTGCAAACAACTTCATGAATAAACTATAATTAGTTTAGGGCAATTTAAGCCCACCACTTGGACTCCTGTTGTTTTCTTATTGATTGTATGACTATATATGATATGCAACACATGAAGACATTGTTTGTAATTTCCTCAATTTTAAAAAAAAAACTATTTTGCCACACCCAAGTTCAATTCTATAAAGATGCAAGACAACTACAGTTCAAAAGATTTCCTTTAACACCAGTCCCAATTATTGGAGGAATTACTGTAAGAAATCCTTGTATTCTGAGGTTTGAAGTCTATACTTCTCGAAGTCGTTAAGTTTCAGAAACGGTTATTTAGAATGTTCAACATTTCATTCTTAATCCTTAAATTGATTATGCACTTAATCACTGATCAGTATTTTCACCACACCAAGCAATTGTTTCCTTACCTTCACTGCCCATGTCAGAATAGCTAGATTCATGCAAGATGTGAAGGCAGCATCAAATAAATTTAAGGATGTTCTCTGAACCCAGTAAAGTAGTCTGAATGTATCCATTGGGTTCAGACAAATCTAAAATTCATCTGAATTTAGCTTTGTGACCTCAACTGTTCTGGCAAATCAGCTTTCTCAGATACCCTGAGAAGCAGAGTTATTAGAACATAGACAGCTTTTCTCCATCCCACTTTTATGTTATATATGTTTTTAAATAAGCTTCTATATAAGGATCTCAACTTTCCAGGATAGGTGAACATAGGGAAGCCCTGTATAACAGGGCAAAGCCCTCTATAACAGGGCAAATCTATCATGATTAACCTTCTCAGCAATTTCCATCAACATCAGAAAATTTGATTCAAGTAACAGAATAACAGAATAACATAGTTGGAAGGGACCCAGAAGGTCTTCTAGTCCAACTCCTTGTTCAAGCAAGAGACCCTATACCAGTGATGGGTAACCTTTTCCGGACCGAGTGCCCAAAGCGTGCACGTGAACCTCCAAAATGCAATGCCTGCATGCCCCCCACATACGGCCCGCCCCCACATGCATCCATGCCCCCCCCCGCAAATGCCCCGCGCATGCGTGGCAGAGACCCAAAGACCAGCTGGCCAGCGGGAGGCGCACATGCATGCGCAGCAAAGCTGAACTGGGGCAATGGCTCACGTGCCATCAGAGAGGGCGCTGCATGCCACCTTTGGCACGCGTGCCATAGGTTCAACATCACGGCCCTATACCATTCTGGACAGTAAAATCACCCCACTCATAAATTATGGACAGTACAAAATGTTTATTATGGAGGGAAAAGCTGTAAAAAGGCTATCTCTTATAATTACCTGACAGTGATACATTGTCATTGTTCAGCCACTGATATATTGGATTGGATATAATAATGATTGAAAGTCAGAGCTTGCTGGGCGTTTTAAAATATCTGAGTAATGTCTGCATATACATTTGGTTTATTTTAATTTTTCCTTTCAGTAAACAAATACATATGTAAATTCTGATAGTTAGATCTTCCTGAACAAGAAACATGTTAATACCTCCTAACTTGTTTATAGGAGGCCAGCATATTGAATGACTTGGCTGATATATAAATTCCAAGGCTTTGTAAGATTATTGTTGCAAGATATTGTTGCAAGATTCTAAGCTGTTCCAAGTAAAACTGCATTCCATTAATATAGAATGCTATGCTTATCAGTGCCTAGATAAAACTATTTTTTCATCTGTTTAACTTATAGTTCAATATCTCTCAATCTCTTTTTTTATGATAATCTAATAAACCATAAACTCTTACATTCTTAAAAGCAAAATTATTATGTGACTAGTAAAGCTTCCCTCTGTGAGAGTATGAAAGCAGAGTAAGTATAAAAATAGTTTATTGTTAGATCCTGCATCTACATAAAATACATTAATTTTAAAACATGCCTTTTCATTGTAAACTGTACTTGGCAAAAATTCCAAAGATTTTGTTGATTATATTGTTGATTCACTACAAAGCAATGAGACTATGCAAATATCCTTTTTTTTTCTCTAGAGAATTTCTTTTCTTTTAATTATTGCAGTTAGCAAACGTACGGTAAATATTAATTATGCATATTTATATTTGTTAAAATCTGCTTATCAGCTAAGATCCCCTGTATCTATATCAATCCTTCCTGACATAATTCCCTGCTAGCTATGTTTTATTTTGTACTGATATTTTTCACCTATTTTATTATACTTCTGTTTTGCTTGGTTTTCACTTGCAGAATAAATTTGGCTGCTGCCTAAATTAGAATGTATTATTATAATACCACTGAACAAGGATTTTGACAATAAACAACTGAATCGTTATGTCTACCTCTTACTCAAGCATATAAATCTTGATGGAGCAGTGATATAAATGCTAGACCTAAGGAATAATGTTTGGTTGTTAGGAAGAATTCCTGCTAAGTACCCTTTAAGCAAACTATGGATATGATTAGGACAGCTAGGAGAAAGAAGGAGTTGTTAACATGCTGCCATGCTGATCTTTCAGGAAGCTCATACAATGTAGTCTTAGTCAAGGCAGAATTTATCATGTATAATTGATAAAAGTAATACAAGGACATGCTGTGCTTCCTTGCTGTACACAAATGCTCTGTGCTGGGTGAAAAGATCTTGCTACTAATAGAGCATTAAGTGGGAAATCACTGCGACCGCAGGCACTGGAAACAACAGGTTTTTGTCTGTATGTGAGAAATTATTAATTGTATTATTTGAGATTTGTAGCCCAAGGCTTTGCTGGAGTTAGAATTTCACCAACAATTCCAATTACTTCTGTTGAGGACATGATGTGCTGAACATCCTTGAGATGATGTTGCCTCAGAAATCAATGTCCAAAAGGCAAATTCTGGCCACTTTCAATCTCTCCAGAAAAAGGAGAGATCATGAGATTGCACATACGCACTCTGGACAGCTGCTCCTTGTAAGTGGATTACAGAAACCAAAGTTTTTGTGATGAACTCATGATTGAAGCGGCTGAGAGTCAAGGGAGTTCCATCAAACTCATAGCCATTAACATAGTAGTATATATGGACAAAAAGCTTAGTTGAGCCTCATTTCTTTATCACTTTTGGAATTATATTTTAATTGCATTTCAACTATTAAGGACCTCATGAATGAAGGCAAATATACATGTCCCAAGATAATGTTGCAAGATCGAATCTGGGTTGGTCACCGGACCAGAAGTTTACTCTTCAAAGCTTTCAGACTTGTGCTGGAGCCCATCTTCAAAAAAATTCTCTCTACTGGGCTATTCTGTGAAGTGTATTTATGTGGTGACTTCCTATTGGTTGATTGGTATGTTAATGGCTGGCAATTGGCTATGGTTTCCTTGTGCTGCCAAGCCCATAGCTCCTAAGTACCTGATAAGTTGATGGTAAATCAGCACTTGTGTTTGTTGACAGAATTAAGAACCTATTAAGAACCTTTACAATGTTGAGTTTCCTTCAATCCTTGAATAAAGAAGCACTAAGGACAAGATTAAGGCTTTAAAAGGAGGAGATAAACAATAAAAGGATGATTAGAATCTTGATTTCAGAAAGTTATTAACAGATTAAGGGTCCAGAGAGATTTGAAAACATTTTGAAATTAATTATAAGAAACCTTTCCATGGGAAAATGTGGCTTAGAAAAGAACAAAAAAAGATAGGAGTTTAAAGGTTTGACACTAGAAGGATTATAAAAACACTAGACACTAGATTATAAATAAAAACACATTTAAATTCAAATCACTAATACAGAATGCAGCAAAACATTTTAATTCTGGATGAATTCAAGAATATTTGGGAAGAATGGATTCAGAAGGAGCCTGGTTTAGCTCAACAGACAGAAGCACTGTAATTTAACATCAGCTGTCTGCAATTAAAGTAAGATCGAATCTCGCCAGGCTCAAGGTTGACTCAGCCTTCCATCCTTTCTAAGGTAGGTAAATTGAGGACCCAGTTTGTGGGGGCAATAAGCTGACTTTGTATAAATATACAAAAGTATGAAGGCTATTGCTTAACGCACTGTAAGCCGCCCTGAGTCTCCGGAGAAGGGCGGCATATAAATCAAAAAAAAGAAGTTAATCTTAAAATTGTCTGTTATGGAAAAACAGGATTTAAATGAGGTTATTAAAGAGGAACAAATTTTACTGGATAACACCCAGACTGAGGTGAATTCAAACCTGGATTTACCGTATTTTCCGGCGTATAAAACGACTTTTTAACACATGAAAATCTTCTCAAAAGTCGGGGGTCGTCTTATACACCGGGTGTCATTCTCCTGTAACCAGGCAGACCAGCCCGAAAGGCTCTGACGAGCCTTAAATGGCTCTGGCGATCCCAGCTCTGAGGATCCCAGCTCTGACAATCCCAGCTGAGTTCCCTGCAACTCAGCTGGGATCGCTAGAACCATGGCTCTGACGGTCCCAGTTCTGACGGTCGATCCCATCCCAGCTGAATTCCCTGCAACTCAGCTGGGATGGCCAGAGCCATGTAAAAGGGAAAAAGTTTTCCCCCTCCAGCTTGCTTACCTCAGCTGCTAGTCGCAACGCTTGCCTTGCTTTGCTTGCCTGAATCTATTCAGGCAAGCAAGCAACTCCCTGCCTGCAATCAAGCAAGGAGTTAGTTGTGGACTTCATCTCCCAGAATTCCTCAGCCAGCAAAGCAAAGCTGGCTGAGGAATTCTGGGAGTTGAAGTCTACAAGTCTTAAAGTTGCCAAGGTTGGAGACCCCTGTTCTATTGGGTAAGTTTTTTTCCCCTTTGGGAGCTTTAAAAAAAATAGTCAATTGGGGTTTTTTTAGTTGTTCTTTTTTAGACCTAGCCATTTAAAGTTTAGGAAGTTTTAAATTTAGCTTTCATATAAAAATAAAAATAAAATAAAATAAAACAATATTTGTGCAGCTTTCTGAGATTTAGTGTGTTTCTGTAGTGTTTCACTCCAACTACACAAACACACAAAATCTCACAAAGCTGTATGTGGAATTTTGTGTGTGTAAAGTGTGAAAGTTGGTTTTTTGGACTTTTTGTGGCTGTGTGAGGTTCCTGCTTGTTGCAGGGGCCATTTTGGGTCTAGCACAGCTGCTTTTACATTGTGGGTGAGCCAGTTGTGTTGTGTTGTGTGTGTTTAGAGTGTGAAAGTTTTTGGGGGGGGCTTTTTGTGGCTGTGTGAGGTTCCTGCTTGTTGCAGGGGCCATTTTGGGTCTAGCACAGCTGCTTTTACATTGTGGGTGAGCCAGTTGTGTTGTGTTGTGTGTGTTTAGAGTGTGAAAGTTTTTTGGGGGGGCTTTTTGTGGCTGTGTGAGGTTCCTGCTTGTTACAGGGGCCATTTTGGGTCTAGCACAGCTGCTTTTACAGTGTAGGTGAGCCAGTTGATGTTTTTTAATTTTTATTTGGTGTGCATTGGAAGAGGGGCAGTCTTATATGGCGAGTATAGCCCAAACTCTATATTTTAACAGGAAAAGTTGGGGGTCGTCTTATACGCCCAGTCGTCTTATACGCAGGAAAATACGGTATTTGTTTGTTTGTTTGCTTGTTTGTTTAATATTTAATATTTCTTAACTACCCATCTCCCTTGCATTTAATAATGACGAGTTATAAGAATGATATGGAAAAAGATGTTACAATGGATATACAAATGAAATGACTGATTTCTTAATAATTAAAAGGATATACAAATAACAAACTAGAAGAATGACTGGGAAAATGTTCTTATTTTGGATTTATAAAAGATATTTGTTAAAGGATTTTCAGAGAAGAGACAAAAGGAAAATAAAAAGAAATCAAATTCTGAGACATTATTTAAAGTGTTTAAATATGAAGATTGTTAACTCCAAACAGAAATAATACAAAGTTTGTTTATTTAATCAAGGTTAAAATATTTCTGGTAGCCCAAACTTTAATGGCTTTTTGCTGACTAGGACTGAATGATGAAACTCTAAAGATCTGGAAAAAGATAGTTTTTGTTGTATTTTTAGAATAAGTGATAAATTACTTTGTAAATGTAAAGGGGAGGGATATATATAAAGGGAATAATATATATTTTATTTAAGGTTAAAATATATATCTTGCTTTTTTGCAAGCCTTTATGAACTGTTGCTAACTAGGAATGTCAGGTTTAAGAATTTGTTTATAGAAAAAAGAGATATAGGAAGAAATGATTGTTTGTTGTATTCTCAGAGAACGTTTGCAGTTGTTGTAATGAAGGGAGAAGAAAAAATTTACTATATTATTACTCCTTCTGTTGTATTTCTCTTTATATTTTCTTTTCCGCACTTTCTATTCCTTTTTCATTCTTTTCTACTTTTTTAATTTGCATTAGTTCCAGAATATATACCTTAGAATACTTTCTAAATAATTTGTTCTACAATTGGCATACAACTAAAAGAGGAAGACTTCAGAACATTTAATACAAAATATCATACTACTTACCAACTATTGCTAGATTGTGCTCTGAACCACATGCAATCTGCAAAACAAATGATAACAGAATAGTAAACTGAAATATTAAACAAGAGAATGCATTCCAAACACACAACTTTAAAATATTTGATAAAAAATAAACTTGGTATTGAAAGTCATACTGCCCCTCATCTTGGGGATGATATATAGCAATTATATCACAGGTAATTTTGCAAAGAAGTCCAATCTCAGGGGCAATACTGCACAATGTATAAAAGAATATTTTCTTTTATCTGTCTACAAAGTCGCAACCAAGGAAGTTTTCAGGAAAGTGCTTCATAATGAGCGCAGGCAAATAAATAGACAGACATATATCTTCATATATTTTAAATATATGCCTTTATATATACAATTCTTAAAGTTTATCAATTTTGTATGCCACATTAATTACATATTAGATTCTTGATAATTAACATTAACTAACCATAATACATAACTATTTTAAATATGATAAAATTAATAAATTGCAAAAACTGACCAACCACTTACTTTGTCATTCTCCTAAAACTTTCTAAAACAACTCTGTCTTTACTAACGTCATCTGCTTCCTTCATCTTTGACAATGAGGGACTACCACTAATTTCTTTCATGATGTTGATCCTCTCATGAGTTGATCCTAATAGTACCTACAATAAGGTGACCAGACGTCCCGCTTTTGGCGGGACAGTCCCGATTTTTAGCAATTTGTCCCGCGTCCCGCGGCGTTTCAAAAAAGTCCCGATTTTTCATTCTGCCTCCTCAGTCCCGCTGCCTCTTGAGCCCCAGCTGATGGCTAGAAGAAAAAAAAACTGTTTAAACTCTTGCCCGGGGCTTCAAATGGCCGCCCTACAGGCAATCAGTGTAAAGAGTTTTTTTTCCCCCTAGCTAAGCTGCAGAAACGAAACCGAAACCAGGATCTTTGGTGCAACGTGACAAAATGAGGCAGAGAGAGATTTATTTTTATTTTTATTTTTCCTCCCCAAAAAAGGTAGGTGAAAAACTGCAAACAATGGGAAATTTAGGAGGAGAGTTCAAGATTTTAAAACACAAAGGAAAAAAAAGCTGTATTTAACTAGGGAATTGTAATAATTGAGATACTATTAATTGTATATTGTGTTGAAAGCAGAAATGGTTAAGTTGTGGTTCAGAGGAATATATGGGGGAAATTATTTGGTTTATTATTATTGGTAAATATAATTAATTGATTTGTAAGAAATTGGATTGCATGGAAATAATAGGAATATTCATGTTCATATTGATTAATATACAAAAAAGATAGTTTTATAACTAATTGATTTATATTAAAATGTTGAATTTGTATTAAACAACTGTATTACATAATTACATAATTAAACAATGTGAGGATGGATATAAAAATAGATGACAATGGGAAGGGGTATAATATAGAATAGAAGGGAAAAATTGAATTTGATTAAGATTAGAGATGAGGATCTATTTTTTAAAAAAATAGATGAGGAATAAATATGGCAAAAAGGAAATATAGAAATTGTAAATTTAATTGAAGTGACTAAACACTGTTTAAATTTGTGAACTGGCCAAATACTCTGTTCAAAGAAAATAAATTGTATGTTTGTATGTGTGTTTCTAATTACTGCTATTTATTCATATTTGTTCTCTTTTATTCTTTAAAGTTTAACCATTCATTCTTTATCTTAATATCTTTATATTTGTTTGGGATTGGCTTTCTTCCCTTTCATCTTTTTTATTGTACAGCAATCTTTCTCCTCAAACCTACCACCTCTCTCTTTTCTTTCCTTCTTACTTTCTCTTCCCCCCCTCTTCTTCTCCTCCCTACTTCCTCTTCCTTTCTCCTTCTCCTCCTCTCTTCCTCCCCCTCTTACCTTCACTCCTACTCTAATTTCCCTTCCCTTCCTTCATCCCTCTCTATTGCTGTATCCTTTTATGCATATGGACTACTCAGAGGGCTGAAAAAGTTATTTTTGACTGGTCCTCGCACTTTTGACCAGTCCTCGAACTTACGACTGTCTTCACATTTTACGTTTTTTGCTCTATCTTATCACCATGGTGAAGAGAAGCAGTTGTGAAATGAGTGACATGGTTGTTAAGGATGCTGCATGGGCATAAATGTGAGGATGGTCATAAGTGTGAGGACCAGTCAAAAGTGCGAGGACCTGTCAGAAATGATTTTTTCAGCCCTCTGGTTAGTCCTTTTGTGCATATGGACTACTTAGAGGGCTGAAAAAGTTATTTTTGACTGGTCCTCACACTTTTGACTGGTTCTCACACTTATGACCATCCTCACATTTATGCCCATGCAGCATTCTTAACAACCATGTCACTCATTTCACAACTGCTTCTCTTCACCATGATGACAAGATAGGGCAAAAATGTAAAATGTGAGGACAGTCGTAAGTTCGAGGACTGGTCAAAAGTGCGAGGACCAATCAAAAATAACTTTTTCAGCCCTCTGAGTAGTCCATATGCACAAAAGGACTAACCAGAGGGCTGAAAAAAGTCATTTCTGACAGGTCCTCGCACTTTTGACTGGTCCTCACACTTATGACCATCCTCACATTTATGCCCGTGCAGCATTCTTAACAACCATGTCACTCATTTCACAACTGCTTCTCTTCACCATGATGACAAGATAGGGCAAAAATGTAAAATGTGAAGACAGTCGTAAGTTCGAGGACTGGTCAAAAGTGCGAGGACCAGTCAAAAATAACTTTTTCAGCCCTCTGAGTAGTCCATATGCATAAAAGGATACAGCAATAGAGAGGGATGAAGGAAGGGAAGGGAAATTAGAGTAGGAGTGAAGGTAAGAGGGGGAGGAAGAGAGGAGGAGAAGGAGAAAGGAAGAGGAAGTAGGGAGGAGAAGAAGAGGGGGGGAAGAGAAAGTAAGAAGGAAAGAAAAGAGAGAGGTGGTAGGTTTGAGGAGAAAGATTGCGGTACAATAAAAAAGATGAAAGGGAAGAAAGCCAATCCCAAACAAATATAAAGATATTAAGATAAAGAATGAATGGTTAAACTTTAAAGAATAAAAGAGAACAAATATGAATAAATAGACATGGTTGTTAAGAATGCTGCATGGGCATAAATGTGAGGATAGTCATAAGTGTGAGGACCAGTCAAAAGTGCGAGGACCTGTCAGAAATGATTTTTTCAGCCCTCTGGTTAGTCCTTTTGTGCATATGGACTACTTAGAGGGCTGAAAAAGTTATTTTTGACTGGTCCTCACACTTTTGACCAGTCCTCGAACTTACGACTGTCCTCACATTTTACATTTTTGCCCTATCTTGTCATCATGGTGAAGAGAAGCAGTTGTGAAATGAGTGACATGGTTGTTAAGAATACTGCACGGGCATAAATGTGAGGATGGTCATAAGTGTGAGGACCAGTCAAAAGTGTGAGGACCTGTCAGAAATGACTTTTCAGCCCTCTGAGTAGTCCCTATACACATAGCCATGGCCACCCAGTCACATGACCAGCTAGCCACGCCTACCCAGTCACATGGCCTCCAAGCCACGCCCACACAATAAGTCACGCCCACAATGGTGTCCTCCTTACCAATGTTAAAATCTGTTCACCTTACCCTATACACATAGCCATGGCCACCCGGTCACATGACCAGCTAGCCACACCCACCCAGTCACGTGACCAGCTAGCCACGCCCACCCAGTCACGTGACCAGATAGCCACGCCCACAAAATAAGCCACGCCCACAATGTCCCTCTTTGCCAATGTTAAAATCTGGTCACCTTAACCTACAAGTAAAGCCATTTGAGGCCTTATAGGTTAAAAACAGCACTTTGAATTTTGTGGAGATACTGTTAGTTCTGCAACATATTCAAATATATGGTTTATGGCTTTTATAGTTCAGTTTTTAGTCTTCTTGTGAGCTATCCAGATGGGCAGCTACACAGATCTTACACAGTAAGTATAGGTCATACACAGTGATGGCTAACCTTTTTGCCATCACGTGTGAAAAGTGGGTGAAGCGGGGGGGTCGCGCACACACGTGCCGACACCCATAATTCAATGCCCCCCGTGTGTGCATGCATGACCGCCTCTGCTCCCCGTGCACGACCCTCCCCGCACCGCATTTTGGGCCTAGCAGGCCTCCCTAAAGCCTCCGGAGGCCAGAAATGGCCTGTTTCATGACTTCCGGTGGGCCCGGTAGGTCTGTTTTGCCCTCCCCAGGCTCCAGAAGCTTTCTTGGAGCCTGGGGAGGGCAAAAACACCCTTCCCCCACTCCGCCTGGAGGCTCTCTGGAGGCCAGAAACAGCCCATTTCCCAACTTCCGGTGGGCCCGGAAGGCCTGTTTTTCGCCCTCCCCAGGCTCCAGAGGCTTTCTTGGAGCCTGGGGAGGATGGAAACGGCCTCCCCCACCCCCACCTCCTGGAGGCCCTTTGGAGGCCGAAAATGCCCTCCCAGAGCTTCTGTACGAGCCCTGTACTTACCTGGCATTCGAAATGGGCTGCATGGAAACTCCTGGGAGGGGAGGAGTGGTGTGAGTGGGGCCAGCCAAAAACCAGCTGGCCAGCATGCGCATGCACTCTAGAGCTGAGCTAGGACAACGGCTCACGTGCCCACAGATATGGCTACACGTGCCACCTGTTGCATGTGTGCCATAGGTTCACCATCACGAGTATAAGTAGTCCTTGACTTACAACTATTCATTTCATGACCATTCAAAGTTTCAGAAGTGATGAAAAATGTGACTTGTGACCATTTTCCACAGTTACAACCATTGCAGCATCACCTGGTCACATGTTCAAAATTCAGTGGCTTGGCAACTGGCATGTATATATGACAGTTGCAGTGTCCCAGGGTCATATGCTCACCTTTTGTAATCTTCTGACAAGTCAAGTCAATGAGAAAGCCAGATTCACTTAACAACTACTGCTAAGTTGGTGTTACTGATTTAGTGTTACTAACTTTAAAAATGCAGTGATTCACCTAACATCTGTGGCAAGAAAGCTTGTAAAATGGGGCAAAACTCACTTAACAACTGTCTTGCTTAGCAACGCAAATTTTGGACTCAAGTTTGGACTAAGTTAAGGACTACCTATGAGTAAGTAAGTAAATAAACAGATAAAACATATTTTGTGTGTTTTCCTTTTAAAGCAGTTAATAAATCTCAGTCACCTGTGAAATTCCTCAGATTTCCACTGAAAAATGATCTGTTGCAAAAAGAATATAAGCCACTAAAATACTTGATGGACAGGGATGGAAAGAAAATGCCCCATATTCTGTCCCTTTCAGACAACATTAAGGAAGTGAAAAAACATAGAATGTTACCTATATTGAGAAGGACGGGCTGTGAGAATAATCGACATTTTATCAGATGTCCTGCCATTTTTCTTATTAAAGCACCTGATGGCATCCAGAGGAATTTTCCCTGTTTCAAAATCACTATTCAAGTGACCATGAGGTAAACATCCAAGTGGCCTGGACAACTCTCAGAAAAAGTGTTAATGACCTGATGACTGCAAGAAATATAAATTCTATCATCCTCCACCATTCAGTCAGAATCAAAGAAGCTTATGGATGAGAAGTAAAATGTCTTCAGGCAAAAACAAAGCAAGTCCAGTTGCTTTTTGAAAAAGCACCTTTGGACAGCCATGACCAACGGAAAAAATACTTAAAACATCTTGAGGGGATTAAACCTGTTTTTTTAGTTTTGCTACTATGCTTATTCCATCTGAGCCTGCTGAGCTTTTTATGTCTAGCATAATAAGACACTTGCTTGTTCTACATATTTTTTCCTTACAGCTACAAGCAAAAGATTATAAACTTTAGCCTTTTTTGACATTGTAGTTTGTTTGTTTTTTCATTTCCTCGCTCTCATTTTTTTCTCTCAATCCATCTTTGCTATCTAATTTTCTATTACTCTGTCTACTGGATAACCACCAAAAATATTTTCATTTCTTTTTTCACCTTGCACAGAGATAGGCATGTTAGAGGATTCAAGAGAAAGATGATCAATTCAAGAACTGAGGTAAATTTTATTTTCATCACAGAAAGAATGTGAAGCATTAATATTTCTTCAGCTGCCAAGAACCATTCTGGTGGAGATAAAATATTTAGGTGTGGGCTGCCCTACAGCTGCAAGATTGTGAAACTCTGATATTTTTTTCTATGAGTAAAATAAAATAATCTACTTTTCTTGCTCTGTAGGGAGAACAAGAGGGACCAAGAACTGAGGCAACACAAGAGCGCAGAATGCACAAGTCTTTATTGGTTCAACAATGAACAGCGCTAACAGGGCAACTCAGGAACCGGCAACTACTTTCTGTGTCTCTTTATATATAGTGGCTGTCAGATGCTTTAGCCAATGGAAGGGCTTTATTCTCCCGCCAAGGGAACTCCGTGTTTTGTCCAATAGGGGGAAACGTCCGTGTCACCACGGCGTGCATCAGAGGACGCAACATTTCTACAACAGTGTGTCTCTTCAATTGCTCTGAAAGAACTGTCCAAGGTATCCAAAAACTAGGAAGACTAAACCTCTGGTCTTGGATCTTGCAATGATAGAAGCATAAATCTACATGTCTTTTAAAGCATTGGATTTCCCATCCCAGTCCAAATAAGTCCAAATAAGGAAGCAAGGAAGAGTCCAATAAACGATTTCATCAATTTTTAAAAGAGTTTTGCTTGTAAATGTCATGTTTCATTTTTATTTTCATTTTTCAATTTAATATTACATCATAGTAATGTTACATAATATTATTAAGACAGTCACAGTTTATTTATTTTTTATTATTAAATTTATATGACTCCCATATCACTATCCAAGCGACTTGGTTATTGTTAGCTTGTTTGAATAGAATAAAACAAAATATTAGTACATATCATTCAATTTTCTGAGACCCATAACTTACATGTTTTGGTCATCCTATGGAAAATCTGTATACAGGATGTTGATAAAAGACAGTTTATCCTAGATCCGTGATGGTGAACCTATGCCACGCATGCCCAAAGTGGCACACGAAGCCATGTTGCCCGGCATGTGTGGTCTTGCCTGTTTGTCTTCTGGGTTTCTGGCGTGCAAACGCTTACGACGATCAGCTGTCCTTCACATGCGTGGCAGTGCTACAAACCAGCATGCATATGCGCGCTGGCAGGCTGATCATCAGCCGCACATGCATGCTAAAACCTGGAAGTTCGGCTTTTCCGGAGCACAGCCCTGATGAGCGTGTGCGCATGCACACGGGATGTTTCCACATGACATTTGGTTCACCATCACTGTCCTAAAGCAACTGTTAAATTATTGCAGCTATTATAGTTATTGGCTTCAAATCTTATTTTAAATATGGTATATACAGTGACCTTTAAAAGTTTTCCTTTTGCTTTTGACAGCATCGTATTGACTTCTTTCTTGCATTGTATTCTCTCTTTAGGACAAGCAAGAATCAGATGGTGGGTATAATTATTCTGGCCATGACTTGGTTTACTAGACTCACAGACAAAGATTATATATAGAAAGCTGCATGACTTAAAACAGCTGCTCAAATCAAGCTTATTCAATGGGAAGTATGGATGTGAATACCCAGACTGGCATAGAGCTGGGCAACAGCCAGGAGTTTTGCAATATTTAGGCAAAAAACAATGTCTTCCTAGCCAAAAACCTTAGAAGAAATCATAACTACTTTCAGATAAATTAGGATTACTGATAACTATAGACACACATAAGCACATGAGTTAATTCTATGTAGAAATACTCGCCCCACTGAGAAATTCCCCTGATTGCAAAAGGTTAAAAGATGAACAGGATTTTTTTTTTTTAAGTCAGTATCTTTCCTTTCATGAATACATGCCAGTCTGATTATCGGTAATTGCTAACATAAGGCTTAAAGATAAATATGTGTTATGGTGAGATTTTAGCAGAATTGTCATCCTTCAAAACCCACTGCAGATTTATATTTCTGAGCACCCTTTCTGGTCTTGTTTTCCAGATCTGTTTCATAACAATCCCATCATCCCTAAACTGAGGATGATTTGGTGTATAGTCCAAGGGGTCTAATGGGCTCTGGGCTAGAACGGGCTGCCCTCACAAAGCTTCTTCAAATCCTTTTGACTGTTTTCACAGCACAAACATTGTCACCAACTATTTATACAAAGAAAATGACAATATTCATTATTTTCTGTTCAACTTCAGAGGTCTGCCTTTTGGTGCCTGTAAGACCCGGCTTGCCAACAGATGCACTAAGCCTACAAAAAATAGAGGGAGAAAGGGCATGGAGGAGGCTTGTTTGGTTGTGTTTTTAACTATTGAAAAGAATAGTTTCTTCCTGATCCAGGCAACACCATTAAGAGCTGTATTGTGGCAACATGTTTCCATAATCTGCAGTGTCTGTGAAGCAGAACCCATATGGTGGAGGGGTTGCACACACAATACACGTACAAAAGCAGCAGTTTCCATAGCAACCAAGCCACAGCAAAATGCATCAGGACAGCTCTTCACCCTCTTAACAATTATTGGCTAGCATTGCATGAATCAGCTGACACCTAGTGTCTGTTTGGAACACTTCCGCATGGAACACATTCCAAGCGCTTTCCTACAGGCTGTTAAAATCTTCTATGAAAAGACAAGGGAACATTTGGTTTATCAAGCCCCCTTCCCCCAAAAGAAGAAGGAAGTAGGAGATCAAGAAAGCTGATAATCCTTTATGCATATGGGCCTTCCCCCAGCAGCTTCGTTATTTTAAAACTGTAAGGGTGCCAAAACTTGGTATAGTTTATTCCACAGATATGCAAAGCCACAGCCAGTTTCTACCCAGAAGGTAATTAGTATAAAATTGTGCAAAAGCTGATAAGATTAAATGCATCCAGATAATCTGATCGTGAGCTTTAAAAATTGCAGAGAGCGCCCAAACATGGGATTACTTCTGAGGAAACTTCTGAGGAAATAACATTCTAAGAGTAAAGCAGTTGCTGAAATTTCATATATTGGCAAAGCTAGCTTCCCACTCCACCCTCATATTTTTTTGAAGAGTTCAAAAATTATTTTCTCCCAAAGGAAAATAGAACAGAAAAGAAATCTTCAATTTCCCTCGGGCTTTACAACAAATGAAAAACCAAATGAAAATGAAAGACGTTATCAAAATGTTTCTCCTTGCAAACTCAACAGAAGAGTTTCAATCAGTACAGATTTCAGAATCAAGTTGATTTCATTAAAAAAAAATACAATTATATTACAATTGGAGAAAAACCTGAGATTACCATGGATATCCAAGAAAACCAACCAATGGATGACTTGATTCATTCATTCATTCTCATTTGAAGCACAATGACCAAATTATCCTGCTTTAGATACATTATGCAAAGACCCAGCTCTCTGGAGAACATTCTAATGCTGGGAAAGGTGGAAGAAGAATCTCCATAGACATCATCATGGAGAAAATCTATTTATGTGGTCACTAGGAGTCAAAAATTACTTGATGGCACATAATCAAACTATTACAGTATATTAAATTGTTACTAGCCTATTAGGAATGGCTATATGAAGATTGTGGAGCACTATCTGCTGCATTCATATAGATGCAGAGATTTTCTTCCTCAAGCAACCCTTCTATTTAATTCAAATCCAAAATAACATCAGCCTGATAAATTTGAGTTTATCATCCAAAGGAAGGCAGGAATTTTTGTCAAAGAAATTCCTCCTTTCTAACTTTTTATCAATCAACATAATACAACAGATGGATGCACACACACAAATGCGCAACTTTGCAATGTTTGGGCACATCCAGGGGATAATGGAGGAATTTGTAATTGCTTATTTCCGAGTAAAGAATCCAATTTGCAACTGCTGCCATCAAGATGCTTGTGTAATGAAACAAATTCTGGTTTGTTGGGGGGTTTTGTGGGAGTATTGACATTATTTGAGTTCAGAAAAAGGGATAATTAGATCAAACATTTTAAGAACTGCTGATCTAAGATAATAACATCAAAATTTCATTGGAAATGCTCTTTAGAAAATAATGCCTATCCATACCAGTGACCATGCTAAATCAGACAGTCCTACTCTCTCCATTGTACAAATAATTAATGAAAGTATGCTTCAGTACTAGTACCCTCTATACAAAAGAGTCACAGCAAAAATTGGTTATATTTCATGTGTGAGTTGTATTTGTACATCAGCTAGAATCTGTTGATATGGGCATGATTAAAATTCTACTACTAAATAGCATAAATAAATTATATGTTTGTGGGTCATTATATGATGCCTATTGAACAGCATTTGTATTTGTCAATGTGTCTTGGTTTATTCAGTTAATAAATAATGTAGTAGCACACTTAATGTTAGCTAAGTATGGAAGCATCTATTTTCAAACAGAATTATTTGAAAGAACAAAGCAAAAAATGAAACTGCATTCATGGCCTATGAAATGGGCTATATTTTGATAGATCAAGACAATTATCAAACCTCACTAAGCTAAACCAAAAGCAAAAAGCTCAGCTGCTAATATTTTAAAGCTTTGTTTCAAACAGATTAACCATTGCAATGGCCTGTGGCACATTTTCTATTCTGAACAGCTTTAAAAAATAAATCAATAAAGGTTAGTAGCCTACAAAACATTTTAGCCTCCTGGAGGCTTGTAAAGAAGCAATAAAACATTCTATAATATTTTCCCTGTCATTTAATTGTCCCCACAAACCAAGACTATCCTGTCTTAATTCCGAGGAGAGGAAACTTAAATTTCCTTTTCAGTTTCCCCAGGAACAGTTTCTTCTCCTATGAGTTCCAGCAGTCTTTTCATCTTCCTTCCCTATCCATCTCAATGTATCTCAACCCTTCCTCATACCATGAGTGAATTCAGAGAAGGAATTAGTGCAGGGGTGAAATCCAGCAGGTTCTAACAGGTTCTGGAGAACCGGTAGCGGAAATTTTGAGTAGTTCGGAGAACTGGCAAATAACACCTCTGGCTGGCCCCAGAATGGGGTGGGAATGGAAATTTTGCAATATCCTTTCCCTGCCACGCCCACCAAGCCACGCCCACAGAACCAGTAGGGAAAAATTTTGGATTTCACCCCTGAATTAGCAGCTTCATACAGAAAGGCTACAAGACAATACAAGTACAGTTGCAAGAAAAAGTATGTGAACCCCTTGGGATTACGTGGAGTTTTGCATGAATTGGTCATAAAATGTGCTCTGAACTTCATCTAAATCACAACAATAGAAAAACACAGTCTCCTTAAAATAATACTACACAAACATTAGATATTGCCATGGTTTAATTGAACATAACATGTAAACATTCACAGTGCAGGGAGGAAAAAGTATGTGAATCTGTGGACTTAATAACTGGTTGACCCTCCTTTGGCAGCAATAACCTCAACCAAACGTTTCCTGTAGTTGCAGATCAGACCTGCACAACGATCTGGAGTAATTTTGGACCGCTCCTCTTCACAAAATTGTTTCACTGTAGCAATATTCTTGGGATGTCTGGTGTGAATCGCTCTCTTAAGGTCATGCCACAGCATTTCAATCGGGTTGAGGTCAGGACTTGACTGGGCCACTCCAGAAGGCGTATTCTGTGCTGTTGAAGCCATTTTTTTGTTGAAGTACTTGTATGCTTTGGGTCATTGTTCTGTTGCATCACCCATCCTCTACGGAGCTTCAGTTGGCAGACAGATGGTCGTACGTTTTCCTGAAAAATGTCTTGATAAACTCTGGAATTCATTTTCCCATCAATGACAACAATCCGTCCAGGCCCTAAGGCAGCAAAGCAGCCCCAAACCCTGATGCTCCCTCCACCATGTTTTACAGTAGGGATGAGGTTTTGATGTTGGTGTGCTGTGCCTTTTTTTCTCCACACATAGTGTTGTGTGTTCTTCCCAAACAACTCAATTTTGGTTTCATCTGTCCACAGTATATTTTGCCAGTAGTGCTGTGGAACATCCAGGTGCTCTTTTGCAAACTTCAAACGTGCTGCAATATTTTTTTTGGACAGCAATGGCTTCCTCCGTGGTGTCCTCCCATGTACTCCATTCTTGTTTAATGTTTTCCTTATTGTAGATGTGTCAACAAAAATGTTAGCATGTGCCAGAGATTTCTGTAGGTCTTTAGCTGACACTCTAGGATTCTTCTTTACCTCGTGAAGCATTCTGCGCTGTGCTCTTGCAGTCATTTTTACAGGACGACCACGCCTAGGGAGAGTAGCAACAGTGCTAAACTTTCTCCATTTGTAGACAGTCTGTCTTACTGTGGACAGACGAACATCAAGGCTTTTGGAGATACTTTTGTAATCCTTTCCAGCTTCATGCAAGTCAACAATTCTTGATCGTAGGTCTTCTGAGAGCTCTTTTCTGAGAGGCATGGTTCACATCAGACAGTGCTTCTTGAAACCAGTAAACCCAAAACAGGTGTGTGTTTTTAAAGGGCAGGACAGCTGTCAGCAATACATCCAATATCATCACACTGATTGGAGTCAAGGTTGGCTCACTCCTGGCTCCAATTAGCTCTTGGAGAAGTCATTAGGCTAGGGGCTCACATTTTCCTCCCTGCACTGTGAATGTTTACATGTTATGTTCAATTAAACCATGGCAACATCTAATGTTTGTGTAGTATTATTTTAAGCAGACTGTGTTTTTCTATTGTTGTGACTTCGATGAAGTTCAGAGCACATTTTATGACCAATTCATGCAAAACTCCATGTAATCCCAAGGGGTTCACATACTTTTTCTTGCAACTGTAATTCTCATTTATTTTATTTTATTTATTTTTTTATTTTATTTTATTTCTATAGCAGACTTCTCAATCCAACTGTTGAGAAACCACAATTGGAACCAGCCACTCGGTCATTAACTGAAGTGGCTGTTAAGCGAAACCAAAATTGTATTTATGATCTTACTTCAGCTTTTTTTTTAAAGACTTATATACCACTTCACAGTGCTTTACAGAGCTCTCTAAGCAGTTTACAGAGTCAGCGTATTGTCCCAAACAATCTGGGTCCTTCACTGCATAGTGAAGCTTTCCTTCACTGTGCAGACCTACAAAGTTTGCAAATGAAAAGATTGGTCATAAAATTACTTTTTTCATCACTGTCATAATTGTGAATGAATGCAAGACTTCTAAGGACAGCAATGGCAGACTGAACATGGCTCCGCTTTTTTGCCAGTTCATAGATTAGCTTCTCAGAATTCTGAAGATATATCCAGCAGAAGATAACAGAAGAACAATTAATTTTATTGGATTAAAACAGAGACTGAAATTGACTTGAATGTGGATTTAGAGTTTTAAAAATATGATGGATTACGAAAATGACATGGAAAAAGATGCCAGGATGGATTTACAAATGAAGTCAGCTGGTGTCTTTATGATTAAAGGAGACATAGAAATAATAAATTAGAAGAGTGACTTGGAAATCTTGGATTTACAAAAGGAATGTGTGAAATCAGAGAAACTGTTAAGATATAAGAGAAATTATTCAAATTGTTCCTGAAAGAAATAAGAAGAGAAAAAAATAAGAAGAAATTAGCTTGTGGGATACTGCTCGATAGGCTTAAAAATTAAGCTTTTTAAAAATAAACACAAGCTCTGCAAAGTGAATCTATTTGATCAGAGTTAAAATATATATGTTGTGGTTCCTGGTAGCTATTAATGAGATTTCTTTTTGGCCAGCTGAATGACAAGCTTTAAAAATCTGTTTACAAATGGGGAGATATTTATTTTCCTTTATTTCTTTGAGAAAGTGATAGGTTTAGATTATAAAATGGGTATTTTTTCTTAAAATTAAAACTTATTTGTTAACATTTTGGCTAGCTCTTAGTAGACTTTTGCTGATTAGGAGTGAATTAGTTTTTTATGATTTATTATCAATAAAGGATGAGAAGAGTTTTGTATTGAAGTACTAGAGTAATACCAGATTACTGAAAATGTTTATACTTGTCAGGGAGAGTTTACTTTACTTTTGGGTTTTTTTCTTTCCTTTTTATATTTTCCTTAAATTTGTATTAGTGTTTTTTCTTTGTATTTGTAACTTTTATCACAATTATTGTTTAAAAAAAAGTTAAACAGTCACGTAGCAAAGCAGTCACTAAACAAGGACTACCCATACTGCCTAGAAGTCATATGGCATGGCTGAAGGGAAAAAATGCTCATCACACACTTAAAGGAAGGGAGGGAGGGAAGATTTCCCATGATCACTGCCAGTTTCACATAAGGAAACTCAATGGGGAAGCAAACAGGAAGTGAGAAGTTGCTCCTGTTTCCACTGATATAGTTGCTTCCCTGTAATCTTTCTGTTTCTCTGTCTACATATGGAAAAATCTCTGAAATGATGACACAGTGGGTCACAGGTTGTCTTGTCTAGATTAAAATCCATCTCATCAGGGGTGGGGGTACCTTCGCTACCGGTTTGCAAATGTGAGCGCATTGGCCTTCTCGACACATGCGCAGAGCCTTCTGCACATGCGCAGAGGATCAAAAATGGGATGTGATGTCTGGGCAGGTGGGCGGAGCCTCCCACCGCCAGCGCTACTGGATCGCACGATCCGGATAGAGCCAGCTGAATTTTACCACTGCATCTCATACATTATTGCAAACATCATTGCAACAATTGGAGATTTAACCCAGTTCATCTTTACTTTACATACATAGTGATGCTCAATACAAACATACTTCCTGCCTACGTATTTAGATAGGAAGTAATATTGGCTACATATAGAATAATAAGAGACTCTTCTTCAAAGCACTATAGATTAATGTCTTATAAGGCATTAAATTAAATATATGCAAAACTGTCATTGCTGCATTTACTTGGTAATCATCAAAAATACACGAGGGCAAACTCTTAGCAGTGTTTCCCATTATACTTAGTAAGACAGTGCCATACTGTGGACAGTCCTGTTTTCATGCTGTTACACTCCGCAGTCTCTTGCAGGTACAGTAAGCATGTTTTCTGACCCAGTTTCCTCACCAATCTCTACTTAGCAGTATGCTAAAGATGTTTCTAGCATGCCAATTGGGGGCTGCAGCCTGCAGTGCAGTTCATTGTAACACATTCACAGTTCTGATTTGTTAAAAAAAAAATCAGTGGAAAACTACTGGATCTATTAGGTCTGTATGAGCTAAAGCCACGTTCATAAATCTGTTTCATATCTTTACCTGTTTGTGCTCTCAGCAAACAGAACAATTTTTAAAGCTATGTTTGTGATAAAGAGTCTGTTAAGAAGGAATTCGGGTTTCTCTCTTCTGTTCATTGATAGTGAAGACAAGAACTCCCTGAGTCCATAATGAATATAGAAAGTCTATATATACTTCTTAAAATGCCAGGTTTTTGAGATGTAAAAAAAAAAAAATCAGACCACGGTAAATCGCTTCAGAATATAATTTAACATATAAGCTGTACAATTCAATTGAAAAACAAACTGAAATCTTTTAGAGGGGAAAAATAACAATTAAAAACCAGAATGATGCGGCTGCATAAGTGTTCACCCCTTTATATGTAGGGATGTTGCTATGTTCAGAATTAACCAATCACATTCAAACTGATATTAAATAGTAGTCAGTACACATCTGTCATCAGTTAAAGTGACTGATCAAGACCAATTAAAATTCAGCTGTTCTAGTAAAGTTTTCTTTTGATATTTCCTCAGTTGCCTCTAACAGCAAAAGCCACTGTCTGAAAAGAGCTTACAAAGCATCAAAGGGGTCTCATTGTTGGAAAGTATCAGTCAGGAGAAGGGTACAAAACACTTTCCAAGGCATTGGATATATCATGGAATACAGTGAAGTCAGTCATCAAGTGGAGAAAACACGACACTATAGTGACATTACCAAGAATTTGATGTCCCTTCAAAATTGACGAAAAAAACCACAAAAACTGGTCCAAGAGGCTGCCAAGAGACCTACAGCAACATTAAAGGAGCTGCAGGAATTTCTGGCAAGAACTAATAAAAACAGTAATTTTTTGACCGACAAACTCAAACAGAAAAAAGATACCGCTTTGATGAAACAGCGAGACTACAAGTAGTTCTTGACTTACGACTACAATTGAGCCCAAAATTTCTGTAGCTAAATGAAACAGTTGTGAGTTTTGTCCCATTTTACAACCTTTCCTGCCACAGTTATTAAGTGAATCATTGCAGTTGTTAAGTTATTAACATGGCTGTTAAGTGAAACTGGCTTCTACATTGATTTTGCTTGCCAGAAGGTCACAAAAGGCGATCACATGACCCTGAGACTCTGCCACCATCATAAATATGAACCAATAGCCAACCATTCAAATTTTGGTCGTGTATCCTTGGGGATACTGCAATGGTTGTAAGCAGTGGTGGTTTTCAAATTTTTTTACTACCAGTTCTGTGGGTGTGGCTTGGTGGGCATGGAGGGGAAGGTTACTGCAAAATCCCCATTTCCTCCCAGTCAGCTGGGACTCAGGAGGCAGAAAAGAGATGGGGGTGGAGCCAGTCAGAACTTTTACTACCGGTTCTCCGAACTACTCAAAATTTCTGCTACTGGTTCTCCAGAACTAGTCAGAACCCGCTGAAACCCACCTCTGGTTGTAAGTGAGAAAACTGGTCATAAGTCACTCTTTCAATGCCATTGTAATTTTGAACAGTCACTAAGCGAATGGTTGAAAGTCAAGGACTACCTGTACTGTATCACAAAAATGGAAAGACTGTGTTATACCCACACTAGAGAAATGGTTGGTGAAGATATGGAACTATCAGAGATGGCAAAGTTAACTTGTTTGCTTAGAGAAAGACCAGCTACTACATTTATTAGTGACTGGAAACCCCTTATGGACATTTTGCTGAAAAAAGGAAAAAATGAACTTCTAATTTGGGGGTATGATGATTAGGAAAGGCAGTTTATGGAAGAAAAAAAAATATGATGAAACCTTAGAAAAAGAGGGTAAAATATAAATGCATTTATAACTGCTGTCAGAAAGACCGAAAACCACTTCTTTATGCTCTTTTCTTTTTCTATTTTCTTCTTCCTTACTTATTCACTATTGTTTCTCATGTTCTATTATCTTATCTTCTATTTATCAATGCATCCAAGAGAAAAAAGGCAATTTGCAAGTAGATTTGGTATCTAGATGACCTAAGAGTTTTCTTTATATGAAGTTGATATTCTTACAGATCTGGAATGGAGCTCTATAATTCAAGCTGCTATGGGTCTCCTAAACTAGTGCTTATCTAATACGCTGGGACTGCAGTCGATTGTAAGGGTGAACAAACAAGGGCACAGCAGAGACTGTAATTTTGAAACCGAGTCAGAAGTACCCTTTTTTGGGGGGGGGGAGGGGGGGGTCTGTCATAACTTCAAATGGTCCCTAAGTTAAGGACTACTTGAATAGTTGTAATTAATAATATACTAAAATAACAAACAAGCAACTTCAAACAAAATTCAACACTTTTTAGAACACAAAGACACGCAAATGTTCTGCTGAAAATTTGTATTTCTGTTAATTAGAAGAGGGTTTTCTTTTCCTGTTTGTTTTTCAGAGAGAGTACTTCTACAATTAACTTTAGTATGAAATCCGGCATATTAGGGTGATAATAATGAACGGAGGTCATTAAAGCCAGTCTTCCAGAATTCAAATATTTTGTACAATTTAACTTACTTATATTCTTTAAAAAAATTCTCTACGAAAAGTGTGTATTAAGAAACTTTCGTGTCGTTAAAAAAAGCAAATATAGGGAAAGCTGCAGTCAGACAATTTTGAAAGAGTAGTATAAAAAATCAGAGTTGGATTGTCTTTCAGTTTTCACAAACTAAATAACTGGCAGAATATTAGATATAATAAGTAAATGCATGCAATGTTGACTTAATGGATTGAGACAGGACAGCATTCCCTGTGCCAGAGGCACCATTCAAATTAATAAAAGAAAGTCTAAGTTGACAACACGCATAGTTTTCCCTTACCTCAGATGCACCAGAGAGTCTGGGTACTGTAGCAGGAGCATAAGATGACTCTTTCAAATGATGCTCTGTTGATCCCTTTCTGTCTTTGCTCTGTCCTTCGCATGGCATCTCACTTCTTCCAAGTTGACCATAGTCTCCTCTACCCCACGTGAAGACTTTCTCTGTCTCTAAATATCAGTGACATAATTGCAGTGTTAGTTCTTGAACTTAAGATAAAACCATAATAAAACATGATTAAGCTGGGCAAGGTTGGAATACGTCACATAAAGCTTTTCTTTTCATTAAATATTTCCTTCTCTTCAGTTTACATATTTTCCACACCAATGGATTCAGGAGTTGAATTCATAAACAGCACTAATGAGGTTACCTGGTTTTGGCTTAGTACACTTTCTATGAATTCAACCATGGTGATTTGCTGAGCATGATTCCTTTTGCTTGTTTGTTACATTAATATTCTACGTTTCTTCCAGGCAAGATATATTGTATATAAACTCTTTAAATTTTATTCTCACCCCAATTTTGATGGGTAGGATATACTGAGAAATAATGACTGCTCCCAAAGCATCTCAGGAACTTCCCTGTCCCTAATCTAGCAATATAACTATGCAAACATTTTGGTTTGTGACTTAACACAGAGGTGGTAAGTTATGTACTGTACCTTGTACCTACTTTGGAGTTTTCAGACTGGTCAACTTTCATATGCCTTGCAGCTTCAAACCCCCCCCCCCAAAAAAAAAGAGAAGAGGAACTACCCTCCTAGCAGAACAAAATATGTTCATTTCTGCCTTAGTACAATGTGTGAACTTAGTTTGTTAGAATTTAGTCCAACAAGTTTAGCATGATCAATGAAATCAACCACAAACTGGAATGTAAAAACAGGTGTATGTTGAAATAACAAACACATCACTTTCAAGATGAAGAAATGCCTAAACCCAAAGTTACCACCCAAAAATCATGACACTAAAATAGAGACTTGCTTCCCAGTTTCCTTGACTCTTGACAATCTACAGTATCTGTCATTTCAGCCCTCAGGAATCATCAAGAGCAGTTCCCAGGTTTGTCAATATTTTAGCTTACTTCTCACCAGTTTTCTCCTAATCTCCTCACCCTGAGAAGAAATAAATTAAGAAACTCTCCTACATATGAATGAAATACTCAATTTACATTTTTTCCAATTCCACCTGGAAGTCACAAGTCTACCACATTGACCATAGATTTGTCCCATTTAAAATCCATAATACTTTGCCCTTGAAACTTTTAATAGTAATAACTAAATGCTGAGTGCAATCTAATTTTAGTGATTTAATCATAAATATATCAAGTCAATTCTTTGACTTGACCACTGGCAAAAATGGTCTACTAGACCTACTAAGGAGATTTTATATGAAGAAAGTAAGTTGTTCTATTTACAAAGCAAGTTGGTTCTATCTATATTCTTATTTTATATTGTGAACAGTTTCTTAGTTACACATGACTGTTCCTTGCTATTATTATTTAGCTTACATTGGCATTAATCCATTCCATGAGGAAGGCAGCTGCTCCCTGAGCAATAAACGTAAATCCCTCTTGCATTTAGAATGTGAATACCCATTCTTAATTTACACTTTGAAAAGTACTCATTCTTAAAACTTGCATTGCATATTACAATTCCTTTTATTACCACCTCCAATTCTACTTCAACTTGTTTTACACTGTATGTACATTTATATGAAACATACTAAATTCTATACACATGCCACCAGGTGTAAGTCTTCACTGTCTGTGCTAGTTCAATATTTAAGAAAATGTTACATATGAAGATAATACTTTTATTCTTCTTCTATGTTTAGTATTATTCTAAGTATTATGTAATAGCAAATTATTTAATTCTTTTGCTATGTAATACTAATTAAATAGTACTCTCCTAAATTAATTTGGACAACCTGAAGCTCTCTTTTGGATTCCAATCATTACAGCTGCTTTTTATTAGCCATGTTGTGTGGAGACAGATGGCAGTTTAAATCCAAACATCTTTGACAGAATGGAAAAGGTAAACACTGACTGCCATCCTGTTGGGTTACTGCTCAGTCATACAAACTGTAATCATAACTTGAATCTGAAAAAAAGAACAGATAAAGGGCTTCATAGGCAGAAAGTCATGTGTGATTTGGGGGTGGGGGGGAGATAAAAGTGGCTAGGAAGGAAAGACAGTGTCAGGGTTCCAAGTAACACCCCTAACAAAAGAAGACTCTGAGGCTAGAAGTTCCTCAAAGTTCCATTTTATTAGAGATGTCATATTGGCACATGTGGGAAAACCGGAATCTGAAAGCTTCCAGATTTTCCCCACCCAAAAGAAAGTCCAAGTCCCTGCCCCAGCACCCACATATCCATCACATGGTCTAATCAACGCACCGTCCCAACTGGAGATACCTCCCAGTCACACCACTCCAGATGCAGGGCATGATGTCCTTGGCTCTCAGAGAAAAGAATGTTATTATGGCTAGATATCTCTCCAACTCCATACAATCCCCCCCTCCCAGTTTCCCACAGCACAAATGTGGCAGCCCTGAAGATCCAAAGTAAACGATGGCTTCCAGGACTGACAGACAGTAATACACTATTACAAGTAGCTAAAGAGATACATGAGCCATGGTGGTGCAGTGGATAGAATGCAGCACTGCAAGCTACTTCTGCTGACTGCTGACTGCAATTCGGCAGTTCGAGTCTCACCGGCTCAAGGTTGACTCAGCCTTCCATCCTTCTGAGGTTGGTAAAATGAGGACCCAGATTGTTGGGGGCAATAGGCTGACTCTGTAAACTGCTTAGAATGGGCTGTAAAGCACTGTGAAGCGGAATAAAAGTCTAAGTGCTATTGCTACATGTCCCAGAATGATTTATGATGGACACATAGGATCGCTATGCAAAAAGGACAACAGAATGTGAGCTCTATCTACCCTCCACAGATATCCAAAGGGAGAAGAACAGACACCAAAAAAGAGATTCAAGTTTTGCTCACCGTAAGAGGTTGCCAGTTAAGTGTAGCATTCAATTAAGTATTTAGGGAATTTAGTAGCAGTTACATTTTTGGATAATGACATTGTTATTTTAGCAGGAACTATAGTAGCACAGAAAGACACAATCTCTGAACTGTGCAGTAATTAGGTCATAAAATAATTTGCACTTTCCTTTGCCTTTTCTTTATTGTACAAAACTGCTTTAATTGGTTTTCAGAGTGAAATGTTGTTAATTGCTGCCCAGTATCACATGTAAATGGGATGGATGGATGGATGGATGGATGGATGGATGGATGGATGGATGGAAGGAAGGAAGGAAGGAAGGAAGGAAAGTTTTTTTTAAAAAAAAATATTAAAACTACTGTGAGAAGTCTCACCTTCCTTCTGCCACTGACATAAAATGCACATTCACATGTATTTGGCAAAAACTGTAAAGAAGGAACTATTTACACTTACACCTTTTGTGGCCTACATTTAAAATAGAAACACCATGCTTTTTCTAAAGGTCTTACCAAAAAAATAAATTAGTTACAAGCTATTCCATAAAACTGAATTACAAATTATATACTGTTAGCAATTACAGCTAGAAATATAGCTTGACAGTTTGAACATGTTTAATGAGCGTATTTGAAAAGAATTCAGGAAAGCTTTGACAGCCCATACTCTGTTAAATGTCACCTCAGATGTTTGCAGAGCTTCTGAGATTCAGAGTAAAGTCACAGAATAGCTCCAATAACACAGAATATGAATTGTTACTTGAAATATAATAAACTTCCTAAATAGACAGCATTTCTACAATAAAGCTATAATAGCATGTAGACCATCAGCAGACCTAAATGTTCAAGTCCACATGGGTTTGTAAGTCAATCTTTCTCTCCCCTCTCTTTTAATTAATTTTCTAAAAATGCTTCTCATCCACATGAGAAATGGGGCTCAGAGACATTTTTGGAAATAGAGATTATGCCTCAGGCTGATGTGTTGCTTTGTGGTATACTATGTTTCTTGTTTTTTTAATTGAATGACTTGATTTATAAAAAAAATGAACAAGGCAAAGAATTTGGAAGTACCAAGGAACGAATACCATTGTGTCTGGCACAAAGGACCAGGCTCATATGTTAAGCTGCAGCACAGAAGATTTATTCAAGCCTAACACAAGAATCCAGTCAACTAACAGTCAGCACTAAATTGAGATTAGAAAAGGGTCAACGGAATTCAAGGGGAAGCTGGACATGGATTGTTTATGGCAACATAAAGACTCTAAGCTGATAATGTGTTTAACTCCACATTCCATTCTCTTACACGTTGTCCCCATATCCCCAGATCACATCATCCTATACAATGGATTGTACAAACCACAGCCATTAAGTGACAGATGCTTAACCCCAGCATCACCTTCTATCAGAGCAACAAAGATGAATTTCCAGGGCCAGTTAATGCAGGACCATCTTTTCCTGAAGGTATTTGCCAGTCCTTACTACATTAGATAGGATGGGTATGCTCCAGATCCCCTTTCTTAAATATTGCTACCTGATGGCCATGTCTTCTCAATGATGGCCCCAGCGCTTTGGAATAGCTTTCTATTGAGACCTCAGGGCTCTCTACTCTTTTAACCTTCCAAAAGGCTATGACGCTCTGGCTCTTTCCCCAAATATTGAGCTAGGATGGGGATTAAGTGCAAGGTTACTTGGTTTGGTACCTGGAGGGAAAGGATACCTTTCTTTTTAACTGTGTTTTATGATTTGTTGTAAACTACTCAAGTTGTTGCATTAATAACACAGCAATATATGTCAAGGAAGGGTGGGTGGGTGAGTGGGAGGGAGGGAGGAAGGAAGGAAGGAAGGAAGGAAGGAAGGAAGGAAGGAAGGAAGAAAGAAAGAAAGAAAGAAAGAAAGAAAGAAAGAAAGAAAGAAAGAAAGAAAGAAAGAAAGAAAGAAAGAAAGAGTTTCAACCTCATGTATGGACTAGTTATTTCAAAGTACCTGAAAATATTTATTACTTTTTTATCTCACCAGACTTCATCTATATTTTAGGCCTGATAAAAATCCTAGATTAGATAGAATTTGATTCAGACTCTCCCTAGTTTAAAACTTTAACCATAAGACAACACTACTTTTAAAGGTTTTTCAACTAAAAAGAGCACTAAATGTAAGATTGACCCTCTCACATCCCTCCAATTATCATTTTGGCCATTAACCATCTTCCTGGTATTTTCTGACATCCTATTGCCAGTTATGGGAGAGAAGACATAAAATAAATGATGAGGTCTTCCAAAATTTCACATGTTATTTTGCCAGCACTAACTTCTCTATCATTTCTTACCAAAGACCTTGGATCCCTGATTCTTCATATTTCACCTAGGACCTCAAACAAAATCAGACTGCTGAAGAACAACAACAAAGATCTTGTAGGATACATTCAACAACAAAATAAATCCTATTTAGTATTTCTTTAAGACATCACAGTGTACCTTTATAATACTACACGTGAACAGAAGTGTTTTTCAGAAGCTTTTAGTACATGGCCCCAATCCACCACAGAAGCCTACTGAGTGGGACAACATATTTCCTTTCTCCCGCAGAACCTATCTGGAGCTACGCAACTCAGCTTATAATTTCAAGGTTCTGGTATCACTTTTAAAGCGCTCCATGGCATCGGGCCTAGCTATCTTCGAGACCGCCTGCTGTTACCGACGACCTCCCATCGTCCCGTGTGCTCCCACAGAGAGGGCCTCCTCAGGGTGCCATCAGCCAATAAATGTAGGCTGGTGACCCCCAGGGGAAGGGCCTTCTCTGTGGGGGCACCTACCCTCTGGAATCAGTTGCCCCCAGAGATAAGGAGAATCCAAGACCTTAGTGCCTTCCGCCGTGCCCTTAAAACCCACTTTTTCCAGCAAGCCGGGCTGGCTTAAGAAGAAATTTTAAATGTTTTAATTAGTTTGTATTTTTAATTTTGGGCCAAATTTATATATATTTTAATTGTTTTTTTAATATTTGTATTTTATGTTTTTTAATTCTGGCTGTACACCGCCCTGAGTCCTCAGGGAGAAGGGCGGTATATAAATTTAAAATAAAATAAAATAAATAAAATAAAATTTTATGGTATATTCCTTCTCTAGGTCCAATTGAACAGGGAGTGGGGAAGAGCCTTGGTGGCACAGCAGACTAAAGTGCTGTTACGAAGCACCAGCTGCCTGCAATTACTGCAAGTTCAAATCTCACCAGGCTCAAGGCTGACTCAGCCTTCCATCCTTTCGAGGTAGGTAAAATGAGGACCCGGATTGTGGGGGCAATAAGCTGGCTTTGTATAAAAAGAACACCGCTTAGGGGGGGCCGAAAGCCCTACTAAGCAGGTATATACAAAAGTATGAAGGCTATTGCTTAACGCATTGTAAGCCTCCCTGAGTCTCCGGAGAAGGGTGGCATATAAATCGAATCAATAAAAAAATAAATAAATGACATTGTAAGCATTTTTTTTCCATTTCCTTCAATCCATTTACACAAGAAAGTAATGTACTGAGAATTATTTTCCCATTTTAAAAATGCATAACAAACAGACCTGTGAATTTATTCAGAACAACACAAAGATAAATAAACTCCCTTAATTAAGACTCCATTTGTTATTGGCTACCAGCATAAAGAGGAAGGCAGTTATTCTGAACCAAGGATGACTCACCTTTTAAAGGCTTAAGACTTTGTTCTCTCCTTTCTTCTTCAACACATTTCTGCTATATTTAGAACTTCCTTTAGTCAAACCATTTCAATGGGATTCTTACATAACCTAATTTACATCTGCAACATTATAGAATCTACTCCCATTCTCACAAAAATATCAATTATAAAAAGAGTGACTTTCAGTTTTGGCTTTACATTCTTTTTAATAAAACATGCTGCAAAGATGGGCTTTACACAATATTGCTTTCATTCCCAAATCCTTAGAAGCAACAAGGCATGCAAGCAAACAAGAAAAAGAAAATGATCCAGTAACATGAGATCATTTCCCTGACTTATGGGGTAGATGATGTTTGCAGGTGGGAGAATCTAACAAAACGTCTGCCAATTTCACCTTTGTCTGGTCTACTAAATTGAAGCCCCAGTGCAATCAAACTATTATTTCTCTCACACAACTCATAATCTCACTAATGAAGAAATGGAGCCATAGTATCTTATTTAAAGAAAAAAGTTATATTGTATCTAAGACAGAAAATCAACAGCTACTGTGGAAAGCTACAATGAATACCATTTCTGTCCAATATTGATGGCATATTAGGAATATAGACCTACTATTAGAGTCGTATGAAAACCTGATAATCCTTATAATGCATCATTTGAGTTAATTAAACATTAGGGTTACAAACAGGTGACTTTTAGTAGAATATACATGGATATTCTTCTTGTCTGAAGTTGTAGTCTAAGATAATATGGTTTGGGGGGAGGGATTCTTCTAAAACTCATGTTGGCATCTATTGCATTCTGCGTTAAGAACTTCTAATAGTAGGATTGAGAATATATTTTAGGGAGTTTTTCTATTTGGACATATATTTTATTCTTGCACAGCAAGTCAAAATTGCAATTATCTTTGCAAAGTTCCAAAGATGCAATAATACCGTAATACCTCAGCACTACCTCAGAACAAGAAAAAGGAGAAAGGAAGGGAACACAAAAGACTAATTTACAGCTTAGCATGAATACCAATCAGCACATTAATATTAAAAATCAAATATTTTTCTGACACAGTGTTTTGCCATATCTTCCACACATCTCAGTCTAAAATCCCTTTTAAGATCCATAAAAATATTATTTACAATCAAATGGATGTTGTTTTATTTTAGATATAGTTTTTTTAGGTTATACCTGATTGCACCACCAAGTGTGTCCAACCACTCCAAATTCTTCTGATTTTTTCACCCTCAAAATAGTGAGCTTCAATCTTCTGAGGTTCCAAAACAACAGAGTCTTTACTTAATAGTTGCTTGTGCTTATTGTTTCCCCATACATATAAATCTCCATCGTCTTAAAAAGAGAGAAAGAATAAAATAGAAATTAAGACATTTCTCTATCATTTAAGGACACAGATATAATGATTAAATGTCATTGCTCTATGCACAAATAGTAAAGAACTTAACTTTAAAAGGAAGCTACAATTCAGAAATGCCAAAGCACAAGAAACGACGTGTAAGTCACATTGTGTGCAATTAGCCATAGTTGCTAATTAAATTTCTCCAAAACCCAAATTGTAATATATAAACCAAATCATCCCCATGCAAATAAGCGCATCCAGGACATACAAACACATAGCCTTGACAACATCAATGCACAATACATACACACAATGCAAGCATAATAAATATTCCTTTGTCGGCTCCTCATAAGAAAAGAGCATACTGATTAAAGGTTTTTGTATTATCAGAAAAAAACCTTTATTTTATCAAGTCTTAAAGGACAGATGAACACAAACTAGGCCACTCAAAAGATGGAGCCATTAGGTACAGTGAAAAGAAAAATTAAATACAAGGTTTGCACTTTTGTCTTTATTGACCAAGTCTTGGCAAGGATTTTTTTTTTCAAAAGTAGTTTGTCATTGCCTTCTTCCCAAGTCTGAGAGAAAGTAACTGTGCCAAAATCACTCAGTTGGCTTTGTCACTAAGCAGGACTAGAAACTTAGGGTCTCCCAGTTTCCAACTTGGTGCTTTTAATCACCACACCAAACTGGGTATCCTCAGCAGGGCTACCAGCCGCCAAAATTCTTTGGCCTTTAATTTCCTGACTTTTATCATTACATTTCACTTATTCTCAGTTCTTGGATTTGCTTATCTAAGTGGTTCAGTTCTGCTTATGAGGAAGAAAAACATGAAAACAGCTAACAAAAATACAGACAAAAATCCACACGTCAAAGTCACATAAACCATATGAAGGACATCTGAGTGTTTCAAAATGGGAGAAGGAAACAGGTGCTTTGAAGACTGAAACACATAAATCATACACTCAGACACTCCCAATGAAACTTGAACTAATATCAGAAACAGAATGTTTTGTATGGTTCAGCCAAGCCAAAGGAATAGGTGCAGACAAGGAAACATACCTGTGAGTGACACAACATGATGTGAGCCGGAAGCTACACTCTTCACTTTGACATTTTCAAAACCTAGGAGAGTAATCCATTTATGTCATAAGTTAAAGAGACAATTCCTTTCACAGAGATTTTCTGTATTACAGCATGTCAAAACAAAAATAAAGCTAAAAAAATGTTAGATATATAGAAAGCATTGCTGCATAGGTCATGTTGGGTTACTACACCACAAGCAAATTTTAATAGATCAAGGGTCACTTTGATATGGCTGAATAGTCTTTAACAATGCAAGCATATAGATTTACAATTAAATTAATTTTCAAGAACCATGACTTGGTTTAAGTTCCTGAGTTGCTACAGGGGCTTGAACAAAAGAAATGTTGCTATTATGAAAACCACTGAAAATAAATTGAATAGCAATAGTGAGGTTTGGGAATGTCCTCCCTTGAACTATAATTCCTGGATTCCCAGGTTTCCTGTAGTGTTGTTCTCCTCCTTAACATGAAAAATGAACGCTAGGTATTCTTGTCATCTGTAAGTTAAATATGAGCCACTATCATGACGCAGCGGTTAAAAAGGCAAATGCTATCTTTGGATATATTAATAGGATCATAGAATCCAAGCCATTGGAAATATTTGTTGATTTCATTGTGTCCTGGTAAGAACCCACTTGGAGTGGTATACCAAAATTCAAAAAAAGTAATAGCAAAATAAAACAAGTTCAGAGAAGAGCTACCAAGATAGTGAAGGTTCTGCTATGAAAAGTTAAAAAATCTGAATATATTTAGCTACAGAAAAGACCACAAAGACACAGTTATATGCTGCCCACCTCACTCTGCAAAGTGACTCTGGGCAGCATATATGCACAAAAGCCCCAAACAGGCATCAAAATATCATGTATAGCTTTAAAAAAAACAAACCTGGTACTTTGCAAGGTTCCTTTGCCCTCAAGAAAGAAGGAATATTTTTTTCTTGGCACATTCGCTTTGCTTGCAATGCCATACCAATTCCCCATTGAAATACAGAACCACTTTCTGTTCACACAACAGGAAAACAAATTGTCAAGATTAAAAATTATTCCCCTGATAACAGCCTGAAGAAATACATTAATGTGTCTTATTGATATCAGCTTAACAGTTCACATTTAGCACATAAATTGTAAAACATAATTTAGCCATATACATAGTCCTTTGTGATCATTTGTTCAGCAACTGTTCAAAGTTACAACGGCGCTGGGAAAAAATGGACCTACAACAACCCATTCTCAGAGTTCTGGTCATTGCAGCATCCCCGTAATCAAAATTTGGGTGCTTGGCAACTCGCCCACACTTACAACTGCCGCAGGATCCCATAGTCACTTTCAGCAATACCAGCCAGTCTCAGGCCCCATGTCAGTGGTGGGCCTGTCCCTTCCCCTTGGCACTGCTCCACTTCTCACCACCATCTCTGACCCCAGCCAGGACACCATGGGGCTTGAAGCTCACCAGTGTTAGCAAGCCCAGTGTAGGGGAGGTAAAGGAAACAGGGAGGAATGTCTACTGGGGGTCATGGTGGCAGGGAAAAGGCAATGGCGGGATACAGCAATGTCTTCATCTCAGCCATGCTATACAGGGCAGACAAAACGACAAAGATGGGTGGGGGGAAATAGGCAGTGGGGGAGCTGAAGCAAATACAATTCATTCAGAGCAGTAAAATCAAGTTGCCCTCTTCTGGCTCAGTGATCCCTTGAAAGCATCCCTTGCCTGGGAAAAATCAAGGCTCAGGTCTGAGAAGAACCAAGCCAGGAATAGCTTGGATCAGGGTGGGAGCTGTCAGAGAACAGGGTACGTGATCTGCAACTTTCTTTTCTGGCTTCTAGTAAGCACAGCCACTGGGAAAGCTGTGATGTTTCACTCAATAACTACTTCACTTAGTAACATAAACTCACATCCCAATTCGGGTTGTAACCCAAGGACTACCATTAATATTTTCAAGATCCCTACTATGCTCACTGCAACCAGTGAGGGCCACTTTGTGCACCTATTTTTAGAATGAGTGTCGTACCATCCCAGTTTATACCAGAATGTAATATTGATTTCCAGGCTTTCATTAATGAAACTTATTAAGCAATTTATATAGTTTAAACGGCTGAGAGTAAAAGACTAAAATTATCCTAATTATAAATTCCTTTTAAAAGTCTTTTTTAAGGGATCCATGAAAGTTAAATAATCATCATACAATATATTCCATAAAATACCTGATTTGTATTAGCCTGTCACTGAATATTGAATCAATGAATTATTTCTTAAACACTTCATGTTTTTCTAGCAAATTCACAAAACAATTTCAGCTGCAAAAATTAAACTCATCTGATCGGGTATAGTATTACATCTTTATTATTGTTAATTTCACTATAAAGGTGTTAACTCACCAGCCACAGCAACAGCGTGCCTGAGTCCAGCAGCAATATTTATTATTTTATCCTGTAAAGACTATGAGAGAAGTGAGAGGATGGTGAGAGAAATGTACGGTATATCATAAAACATAATAATTCTATTGAATTAAATACTTGAATTTTCAAATGGCTTTACAGACAGGAAGTATGAAGATAGTATAAAATATCCTCAAAACTTACAGCAAAAATTTAAATCATCTCAGTTTTACAAAACTGCTTTTTTTCCCTCTCTCTGACGGGGAGATTAAAAAGCTTTGGTGACAAAAGCACCAACTTTTCAAGACCTCATACCTTAATCATTGCTGGAATAGTGCATCTGCCTGAAATATCAGGAATTCCCAATTGTCCAAAGGAATTAGAACCACAGGAGAACATTTGACCATTTCCTGAAAGACAGAACAGTGCATTTGAACACCTTTATTGTCTACCTCAAGTCAAAACTATTATGAATTTTCAATGCAATATGCCATGAAATACTTATTTGCTCAGCTCTCTGATTGATTCTAATTGATTCTAATTCATGTAACCATACACATTCCTTGAACCTCATGATATCTACAGGTAGTCCTCGACTTACAACCATAACTGAGCTTCGGAATTAGGTCATAAACCACTACAGTCACTACAGTCATAAGGTAAATTCCCTGCCTTTTTTTGCAATGATCATTAAAAGAACATGGCAGCCCTTAAGCAAACACTGTGATCACTAAACAAACCCAGAAACTGGCAGAATTTTTGCCAGAAACTGGTAGAATCAGAGTCACATAACCGTAGAATGCTGCAACAGGTTGTAAAGCTGACCAGGTTGACATGTGGTCACATAACCATAAGGGCTGGCACAATCATTTGCAATATCCATGGCCATCGTAACTTCAAATGGTCGTAAAACAGGTAATTGAGCAAGGGCTACATGTATATTCATTACTTATTTCTAGTGTGACTTAAATGCAGTGTAAGAACTTTAGAACATTAGAGCGATAAGAGAACGAACAGGAGTGAGATAGAAACTGCAATTAAAGGAACCATATACAAAAACAGAGCCAGCAAAACAGCTGAAAACCAGAACTGAAAAGAAGCCTCCTAGCTGCAAAGTAGTTTCAGAGATTTACGTTTAGAAAGAAATGGTCATTTAACATGTTTTAATCTTCTGTAAGTCACCCAGAATAATTGACAAGTGAAAGAAAGAAAGAAAGAAAGAAAGAAAGAAAGAAAGAAAGAAAGAAAGAAAGAAAGAAAGAAAGAAAGAAAGAAAGAAAGAAAGAAAGAAAGAAATGGTGGTAAAATCAATTAAACAGAGCTGTTATTTAACTTTGTGCTCTTTAAATGAGCACAACTCACCATATCTTGTCTAACCTAATTCTTGTTATTTTAAAAAGCCAGTATAATTCAATAAATATGAATTACATCTATATCCCATTGGAAGCAACTTAATGGGACTTTTAATACTAATTTAGCTTTATTTTAGAACTTTATTGTTAAATTGTACAACTCTATAAGCACTGGTTGCACAATGAGTACAAAAGTCTTTGTTCATAGCTCGTTTTCTTAATTATTGTGTTTAATTCAGTTGAAAATGGTCTCATTTCCAAACACTCAATAATAGGTAATTTTTAATTTTTTATACAAAATACACAACTGAAGATCTTGGAACCTCTTGGAGACATACATAGGGTCCAAGTTTTTCACTATATGCAATTATTTGCTTCAATATTTATCCAAGCCTTTGCCAAGATAGAATGAGACCCATCATTTCATCACGCTTGCCAGCTTTATGTTTTACACTTAACTGGTTTTATTGGAATTCTTTGTTTGACTGTTGTGAGCCATCCAGAATCATTGAGAGTTCGGTGGCATACAATAATATATTGTAATATATTACAATAAATTATGACAGATTTACCAACAAGTATAACTGTATAATCCCAGCCACAGGCAACTTGTATGACAGGACAGCCACAAATAGAAGAACATAAGGTAAAATGTGTCACATCCTCAGTATGACCAAGTCCCAATTGTCCATCTTTATTCTGGCCACAGAAAAAGATCTCTCCAGTATCTGTGAAATAAACAAACAGCATCAGTCTTATCTATAGTGAACGGACCATATAAATCAATAGATTTAATCATCAGGAGTATATTATGCCAGCACTCATATCACTCAACCTATGCAAGTATTGGGGAGCTGGCTTCTTAGTGGCAGCACATATCTTGAAGAAAATTTATTGGAACTGTTTTCCTTTAGACAATTAAAGTCATGCCTATTCATTTGTAGAACAACATCTGCTTTAGGACAATACTGTTTTTGTACTGTCTCTTTGAAATGAATTGCTTTCAGCTTTGGATTCTTTCTATTTTTATTATTTTGTTTTAGGAAAAGTTCTGTTATGTATTGTTCTATAATTGCTACTGTATGTTCAAGTTTTGATTATCTTATTCAGCATGATATGGCTCTTTGAAGAAGAATGGGTTAAAAATATAATGATGATGACAATTGTGACAAAATTGTGACAAAATATATAACGGATCCTAAGAACCTGGAGGATGGAGTATATCTTTTACAGGAAGAAACAGGGCTGCTGCAAAACATTCGAGACTCCATTGGGGGGGGGGGGGGGAAGTAATGTCAGAAAAAGACTCAAACTAATTCCACTTTAATTACACTAAGTTATGATGAAGAATTGCTTTAACAAACTTTCAAAATTTGGCCACATTACTACTTGCAATAAAGTTCTTTCCAATCCAAGTGGTTCTTGTTTCCTGAATTTGATTTGTTTTGAAGGGCTAGATAAAAAATGTTGAAGATAGTAATAAGGAGCAGTGCAGCATCATAGCTTTAACTTCCTTTTTTCCATACAATTGCACCTATATTTCAGTTTGTTAAATTATGTTTATAGGAGGAAAGCTTGGATCTATAAACATCATACAAAGATCAAAATGTAGTTGGGACTGATCATGCAGGAAGGATCTACAATCCACAGAACTAAACTTCACAGTACACAAAGAAATGTTATAGTTGGATTTTTACCGGTAAGAACAGCAGAATGACCTCCACCTCCTGTAATGTTTTTGATACAACTCTGATTAAAGAGAAATGACTTCACAGCCTTAGGCAGGAGCACATCATTTTTATGACCAAGACCAAGTTGTCCATAACTGTTTGCTCCCTGAAAAAAAGTGAAGGAGGCAAATAGACTTATTTATTTAAACTGATTAATTCAGATATGCCCAAGATACTATCTATTTGTATCTTATAGACAAATAAACCATACATTGAACTATAGTTATGGTATTTTTAGGAATTGCTTAATGTTAATGCTTTGTAATATCCCTTTTTGGACAATCTGTCAGTTCATGGTTATTCAGAGATCATCTTTGCCAGTCAAGTGATCAAATAAAAGTCTTTAGATATTGAACACAACATTTTACCCATCACACACACATCTCTTTATTGAAGTTTTACATTTACTAATTTATTTTTTGAAAAGATAGTCTTTTAAAACATATGTATTAGAAATTGGCAAAGCTTACACTGAGTCCAATTTTGTCAACAATGAATGGTAGCAGAAAGGATTATTATACTTAGATTGCAAAACAGCAAATTGTATCAAGGTGATTCAGAAAATGCTATTTGTTTATCAGGATTCTTACAGCAAAATTCTGGAATTACAAAAGGGAATTTGTCAGCCATACCTAGAAATATTAAGAGTTGAAATGTGCCTTTTCCAAGGTGGTTATTATATTAATGTAAATTTAAGAAAAGTCATATTTTTTTCTCTTTCTTTTTCCCAGTCATACTTCAATGTGAATTGTGTCATTTACATTATAATTCTTTCAAATTAACACTTTCCTGCTTTCAGAGTAATTTTAAATTTAAAAAATCCTATAAAAATATTTTATATATCATAAATATCTCCTTAGGGAACTCCATCTTATAATATCGGTCATCGTATCACAAATTTTCACATGTTTCTCTTCCAATGTTGTTTGTTTGTCTATTCATTTGAGCTGACCTGAAATTCCATTCCACAAAGCAATTTACAAATACCTCTCCAGTATAAGATAAAAGGACAGTTACAGTGAACTTTGTGAATAAACATCAAACATAAACTACAGCCAGGCGTATTTTATTTATAATTAATTCTCAATCAAGGTCTTTTTGAACATCTGAGCCATAAAATGGAGTCATAGAATTAGAATATCTATGCAGGTAGTCCTTGACATGACCACAATTGAGCCCAAAATTTTTGTTGCTAAGTATTTGTTAAGTGAATTTTGCCTAATTTTACAATCAATGCAGTTGTTAAGTGAATCTCATTTTCCCATTGTCTTTCCTTGTCAGAAGGTCACAAAAAGAGATCACATGAACCCCGGGACACTTCAACACTCATAAATGTGAGTCAGTTCCCAAGCATCTCAATTTCGATCACGTGACCATGGGGATGCTGCAACCATTGTAAGTATGAAAAATGGTCATAAGTCATTTTTTTCAGGGCCGCTGTAACTTTGAACGGTCACTAAGTGAACTGTTGTAAGTCAAGGACTACCAATATCTAGTCCTCTGAAATGGTTAGGAAAACCAGCTGGTCATTGGTTTTCCTGACCATTTCAGAGGACTAGATACTGGTAGAGTACCGGGAGTTCATGACTTCCATGGCAGCCATGGACCTGACTCAGATTATTCAGGGCCTGACTCATGAGGGGGGGCGCACCCCCGATCTTGTTTTTATCTCGGAACAGTGGCGCGATGAGCTCAGTTGGGGAACACCAGTTACTCATCCCCTGTCATGGACCGATCCTCATCTCCTGCGGCTGGGCTTCCATGAGGTCAACTCTCCCCCCGCTGGGATGCGGGACCGACCATCTGGTTCTGCCCCAAGCACCTGATGGAGCCGGAAAGGTTCCAGACGGAGCTTGGAAAAATACCTCTCTCTCTCTCTCCCATGCCCTGGTCAAGGCTCTGGTGGATGCCTGGGAAAAGGTGGCCTCCAGGGCACTTGACCGTTGTCGTTCCTTTGCGGCCTCTGACTCAACGCAGATCCCGGTTGGCTCCGTGGTTCACGGAGGAGCTCCGGGTGATGAAGCGCCGTAGGAGAGGCCTAGAGAGCGGTTGGACATCCAGTTGTTCCAAATCTGACCGTTCCCAGTTGAGATCGTTCACATGATCTTATCTGGTGGCGATGGAGGCGGCAAAGTGGGCACACTTCTCCGCCTTCATCGCATCCACAGATAATCGCCCAACCGCCCTGTTCAGGGTGTCTTGCTCCCTCCTAAATCGGAGGGCAGGGGAAGATCCTTTGCAGGGACGTGCCGAGGAGTTTAGTCAGCATCTGCTAGATAAGATCGCTCAGATTCGGGAGGTCTGGACTCTGACTGGGCAGGATCAGACGGTGAGGAGACAGCTGGTCTTGTGATTTGGGAGGAGTTCAATCCTGTCACCCTTGAGGAAGTGAATAGGATTATGGGGAGGCTGAGTGCCACCACGTGTGTACTGGACCAGAGTCCCTCCTGGCTTGCCTGTGCGGCCCGAGAGGTGACACGGGATTGGATCCAGGCAGTAATAATGGCATCTTTGGGGGAGGGGATCTTCCCCACCGCCCTGAAGGAGGCGGTGGTGAGACCCCTCCTCAAGAAACCTGCCTTGGACCCAACCATATTGAATAACTTTCGTCCGGTCTCCAACCTTCCCTTTGTTGCGAAGGTTGTTGAGAGCGTGGTGGCTTGGCAGCTCCCGTTGGCCCTGGAGGATACAGATTACCTGGATCCGTACCAATCAGGTTTCAGGCCGGGGTACAGCACAGAGACGGCATTGGTCACACTAGTGGATGATCTCTGGAGGGCTCAGGACAGGGGACACTCCTCTGTTCTGGTCCTCTTGGATCTTTCGGCGGCTTTTGATACCATCGACCATGGTATCCTTCTGTGACGACTCGAGGGGTTGGGAGTGGGAGGCACTGTTCTACGGTGGTTCTCCTCCTATCTATCGGGCCGTACACAAGCGATGTTGGCAGTGGGGCAGAGATCGGCTATGAGGCCCCTCACTTGTGGGGTGTCCCAGGGATCGGTCCTCTCGCCTCTCCTGTTCAACATCTATATGAAGCCACTTGGGGAGATCATCCATGGTTTCGGGGTGCAGTATCATCAGTATGCTGATGATACCCAGCTTTTTATATCCACCCCGAACCAGCCTAGTGATGCCCTTGACGTGATGTCCCGTTGCCTGGAAGCGGTACGGACCTGGATGGGGAGGAACAGGCTCCGACTCAACCCCGCCAAGACTGAGTGGCTGTGGGTACCGGCATCTGGGTTCAATCGAGATATCCCATCGTTGATCATTGGGGGTGAGGTGTTACCCCCTGTGGATAGGGCCTGCAACTTGGGTGTCCTTCTGGATTCACAGTTGTCTCTGGAAGATCATGTAGCAACCGTGACCAGGGGGGCATTTCCCCAGGTCCGCCTTGTACGCCAGCTGCACCCTTACTTGGACCAAGATGCCCTACGCACTGTTACTCATGCGTTGGTCACCTCCCGTCTTGACTACTGCAATGCTCTCTACCTAGGGCTGCCCTTGAAAACCACTCAAGGCTTCAATTGGTGCAGAATGCGGCTGGGCGGATTGTGATGGGATTGCCCCGACACTCCCATGTTACACCCCTCCTGTGCGACCTGCAGTGGCTACCGGTTGCCCTTCAGGTGAGGTTCAAGGTGCTGGTTATCACCTATAAAGCCCTTCATGGCCTAGGTCCGGGATATTTGTCGGACCCCCTGCAGCCAGCAACAATCTCCAATCGCCCAGTGTGTTACCACAGACAGAGCCTCCTCAGGGTGCCATCGGCCAGACAATGTCAGCTGGCGACCCCCAGGGAGAGAGCTTTCTCTGTGGGCGCACTCACCCTTTGGAACCAACTTCCTTTGGAGCTCCGGATGGCCCCTGACCTTCGCTCGTTCCACCGTGATTTGAAGACCTGGCTGTTTCACAGCCTGGACTGATGGGGGGGGCGGTTCTTAATAGATTTTAAATTGATTTTAAATTATTTTAATTTGGACATTTAATTTTATATTGTTTTAATGTGCAATTGTGCATTTTATTGTTGTGAGCTGCCCTGAGTTCATTGGAGATAGGGTGGCATATAAATCGCATTAAACTAAACTAGACTAAGTATCTCGAAGTAGTAACACGGTTGTTAAGTGAAACTGGCTTCCCCATGGACTTTGTTTGGCAGAAGGTCGCAAAAGGGAATCAGATGACAACAGGACACTGCAACTGTCCGTGTCAGCTGCCAAGCATCTGAATCCCTGTGGTGATCACGTCACCACAGGGATGCTGCCAATGGTCATTAAGTGTGACAAACTGTCGTAAGTCACTTTTTTCACTGTGGTCGTAACTTCGGTCACTAAATAAACGGTTGCAAGTCAAGGACTACCCGTACTCCTTACAAAGCAACCCCGAGTAGTAAAGTATTTATTAGGGTAGCAACGGGCTAACGTAATAAAGTAAGAAGCATTGGCCAGCAGGGAGCAGCAAATGCCAAAGCTCCTCTCGCCGCCCGCCTCCCAAGACTGGAATAATACAGACTTTCTCCCAAAAATGAGGAGAAAGCCTTTGAAAGAGACCTTTCAACTTCTCTCTTAAGAGCATGAAGCCTTCAAAGCATTTGAAGGGATTATTCTTCAGCGACGCTCTTGAATTGCTGCCATTGCAACTATACTATACGAACAATTCAATTTTTTTTCCCCCGAGCAGCGCTGCTGAATGTGTCGTGAAGCGAGCTCGGCGCCTTTCGAAACCGCGCGATAGCGAAGGCATTAAAAGGGCTTGTTAATTCGGACTGCGATGTGATTGATGGGTGCCTGGATCCGACAAAGGCATTAATTCACGGGTGACCAGAGGAGCTTCTTTGCTTCCCTGCCTGCCGTGTGATTATTAAGAGCCGCAGGTGTTTCCCGTTTAGTTTCAACCCAACCGGACAAGCTTAAATTCCTCCGAAAATACAATTTTAAACAAGATCCTGTCACTTTTACTAATGGGTGAAATGCGGGGAGGGAGGAAGGGAAGGGTAAAAATACTAATCACCGCCCCCGTCTTGCTGCGTGATGAAAAACACACTTCAGACGCTTCATTTACCAAACAAAACAACGACAGGCAGGCAAGCAAAACGCGGGAAGATTTTCCCTTTGCAAAGACAAAAGTCCGCCCCTTTCCTCCTGGGCCGTAGCCTGACCCACGATAGGCCTTTTTTTTTTTTTCCCCTTCCTTCCCGTGCCCATAGGGAGGCCACTTCCTTCCGCCCTCTTATAGCACCGCTTACGGGGGACCTACCCAAGCGAGCAGGGTTCGCGTTGCATCCCGGCGGGAGACGGCCATAGTCGCCGAAGAAGGCGGAACCGCTTGCGGAAGCGTCCGCCTTTCCAAGCTTCTCGCTGCGATTGCAGGAGCGGGTAGTTTTACAGTATTGTTATGTTCAAAGCGAAGGCCGGAGGTTTGTCGACTTAGCCAGGCCGGGCAAGTGGTAAAGAGAGAGAGAGAGAGAGAGGACTATGGCCAATGCAACGCTGTGGTTTTTTTCCCCCCCTTCGGCTTTTGCAGCGGAGTTGCTTTGTTCTGTGTGTGTGTGTGTGTGTGTGTGTGTGTGAGTGAGTGAGTATGTGTGAAAGACAAAGTCTTCTTTGAGTGGAGCTCCACTTCTGGTGGACACCTCCATGTTTCTTGCAACAGTATGAAAGTAGTTTTTTAATTTTTTTTTTAATTTTTGATTTATATGCCGCCCTTCTCCAGAGTCTCAGGGCGGCTTACAATGTGCTCAGCAATAGCCTTCATTCATTTGTATATTTATACAAAGTCAGCTTATTGCCCCCACAACTGGGTCCTCAATTTACCTACCTTAGAAAGGATGGAAGGCTGAGTCAACCTTGAGCCTTGGCGAGATTCGAACCTGCAGTAATTGCAGGCAGCTGGTCTTAATAACCAGCTTAATAACAGGGTGCCTTAGACCACTGTACTACCAAGGCTCTTACCATACTTCCCTGTGTGTGTGTGTGTGTGTGTGTGTGTGTGTGTGTGTGTGTGTGTGTGTGTGTGTTTGTGTTTGTGTGTATGAAAGACAAAGCCTCCTTTGGACACATCCATGTTTCTTGGCAGCAGTATGGAAGTAGTTTACTCATACTTCCCAGCCCTTGGATTTGGGGTCATTTCCCACATTTACATGTAAATGGAAAGATGTAAGGGTGAGAGAAAATCTTCACACTGGGATATACAGGTTGGCCTGACTTAAGGACCACAATTGGAAACATCTTCTTTAAACAATATAGTCATTAAGTCAAACATAACATGACTATACATCCTGCATTTATGATCTCGGAGCCTCTTCAGTGGTTTAAGTTCACACTATCACACAACCGTGACTTATCCGAAGTCAGCTGTGAAGTTTGCAAAGAGCCTTGTGATAAAATCAAGGACCAGTCATAAAGTTGTCAGAAGTTTGAACGGCCGCTAAATGGGGCAGTCATTAACCAAGGACTATCTGTATTTTCTAATGTGCCCACTGGTGGTCTGAAAACAACTCTGAATAAAAGTGACTTGGGGCATTTGAATTACAGATGGTTTCACAATTGCAGCATGTGAGTTATCATATTAGAAAGGGTATATTTATTTGGCTTATTTGTTACAGTATTGGGAATCTTTGGTTTGGTTGAAGATATCAGAATTCGGTATGGTTCTAAAATCTAGTCTGTTTTGTCAGATGGGCCAAATACTATAATAGTTATTTTATTTATTTTTACTTACTTTTTAAATTTGGTTTGCAATCTATCTCACTGCAAGGCTGTCATAACAACACGGTCTTTAATTTATCTCTGTTTGCGCTATAAAGAGGAAAGGAGCTTAAAAAGAACACATGTGTTGACATAATCTCTGGTTTATTTCATCTTCACTTGTCCTAATTTCCCACCTGATGCAACATCTATCAATAGTTCAACTTTATGGCATCCACAATACATTTGTTGTCTGACATATTCATGATGAGCAAGGCTAGCTAAAAAAAATCTCACCATTCAGAAGGTTCTCCTGAAATCAGCTTTCTGACAATAAAACATTTTTCAACTTTCCTGAAGGTCCATCACTGACATTTTGTGTCATTTCAGAAGCTGCAATTTATGAAATATGATAGTGTAGACAGAGAGCTGTCTCTGGTAATAGCTATCTCTGGTAATAGAAAATCAGCAAACAACTGGGAGAATCATTTCTGACTAACAATTTTTCATGAGTTTTGATATAAATAACTGAGCTGATGAAGTGAAATATGTAATACTGAATTTTGGAATTTGGTAATACTTGTTGACTTGTAAGCAAAAAAAACTTCTTGCTGTCATTGTAAGTGCATTTTACAAATAGTATTTCACAATTGCTTTGTTTAGCAAATAGGTTGTCAGAGAACCTGATGTTGCTTAAGGAGAATACAGACTAGCTGGCCCAAGGTCAACCAAAGTTTCCATACCTAAGAGTACTAAAATCTCTGTCTGCCCACTTCTATTCCTGGACCTTAGCTACTTACAGTATGGTGGTTCTCAATGCTCCTAAAGGCTGACTCACAGCAATACATAGTTAATACTTCGCAAAATCTTGTAGCAATAGTCCCGTCTGGACTATTGTAACGCTCTCTACATGGGGCTCCCCTTGATAAGCACTCGGAGGCTCCAACTGGCGCAGAGTGCGGCCGCGCGGGTGGTGATGGGAGCAACGTGGCGCTCCCATGTAACACCTCTCCTGCGCGAGCTGCACTGGCTCCCGGTGGTCTTCCGAGTGCACTTCAAGGTTTTGGTTATCACCTTCAGAGCGCTCCATGGCTTAGGACCTGGCTATTTGCGGGACCACTGCTACCACCAATAGCCTCCCACCGACCAGTACGCTCCCATAGAGAGGGGCTCCTCCGGGTGCCATCGGCCAAACAATGTCGACTGGCGGCCCCCAGGGGGAGAGCCTTCTCTGTGGGGGCACCTACAATCTGGAACGAGCTCCCCCCCCCCCGGAGATACGGAGGATTCCGGATCTGCGTACCTTCCGCCGCGCCCTTAAGACGTTCCTATTCCATCAAGCTGGCCTGACCTAAACTTTTCCTCTTTTTAAATGGGAATTTTAAATTTGGTTTTAAATTGGGGTTTTAAAATGGTTCAGCCAAATTTATTTAATTTGTTTTATCTCTATTTTAAATTTTGTATTTATATGTTTTATTTTATGGCTGTTCACCGCCCTGAGTCCTTCGGGAGTAGGGCGGTATACAAATTTAATAAAATGAAAAAAATGAAATGAAATAGCAGCCAACAAATAGATGAATGACCCAATAAAGGATGTAGTCACAAAACAGTATGTCAAAAAAGGTGCTATTTTGTATGCACAGGCTTTCTGTTGATCAGAATTTGTCATGTCTTTTGAATTAATAAGAGTGATTTGGAGGGTAGGTGAGTAGATGACACTAGGTGATTTTGGGCCAGTCACTCTCTTACCCCAACCCACCTCACAGGGTTGTTTTTGTGGAAAAATAGGAGGAGGAAGGTTGAATATGCTTGTTGTCTTGGGTTATTTCAGTGGTAGGTTGCTCCTGGTTCTGTACGGTTCTTGAGAACCGGTAGTAAAAGTGGCGGGAGGCTCTGCCCACCCTCCCGGACATCATAATTGACAATCTGCGCATGCACAGAAGCTTCTGACATGCACAGAAGCATGCACACACACATGCTCCCATTGCAAACCGGTAGTAAAGGTAAGTAGAACCCACCCCTAAGTTATTTGTAAAAATAATAAAAGATGGGATACAAGGTTTATGAAACAGGAATATAATTACAACAAACATTAAAATTCTGGTTTCTGTCAAAACAAAATGGTCTGATTAAAAATTGCAACTTGCACTGAACAACTAGGCTCTTTGGTCTGGCTTGTAATACTAGTGTAAACAAATGGTATCAGAGTGTACACGCAGGTAATATCATCTTTCTATCTTCATCCTTTATATCTGCAACTAAATTTGATAACCAAATAAAAATATATTGGAATAAGTCAACTTTTTTACTTGTGAGCACATTTTAACATTTGGGAGCATGTTGTGGGCACTAGAGCTGCAATTAGGAAGCAGCGCCTGTCAATTCACAACATAGCTAGCATGATGGCTTGCTCAGTCATAAAATAAAAAATAAGATCAAGATTCTGGCATACAAAGTAGGTTCTTAGGTACCCAATTTGTACCTAGGTACCTGCTACCCATTGGCACCATGATGAAGAGCATGATATGTAAATTCCACCAATTGTGGATGGTTCAGCAAGTCATGTTTAAGTAAACTATGGCTTAGCATGATGTTCAAATTCAATCACAATTTCCCAAATTATAAGCGCTGTATTCTATTTGATATTATTCATATAGAAATGTAATAGGCAAAAATGGAAGATGCTGTGCTTACTCAGAAACAAATATATTGTAGTTAGTTATCCTTAGAAAGAAATATTACATTATTGAATGCAATAATACCCATTGTAGTCAACTGATGTTCCTGCTAGGTAAATATGTATATGGTTATAGCTGTGGTTTGGCAACTAAAAAAAACCAGAACACACGCTTCTTGAAATAGTTTTAAGGTTTTATTGCTCCTTCCATAACAGCTAATACTAGCTATCATTGGATGCACAGAACAGTGGACTATATGGACCATTAGCCTTTAAATGTAGCATTTCATAATATATTCTATCAATTTTTCTAGATAAATTATTTCTACTTTCTTTTCAAATAAATGAGAAAGGGCCTGAAAAGAGGAGGGAAGAGTGATATGTAAACATTGATATGAATCTTCCAAGAAACTATATTAAAACAAAAATATTTTCCTTTCATTGATCATTTTGGGAAGAAGCATTCTGCATGAAGCACAAAAGCAGTATTATCTTGCTAGAATGTGTATGTGTGGGGGGGATCCACAGCTACCGAATGCAGAAAGGTTGTTAGACAGGTTAGACTCCCAGTTACTTGTCCATCTTGCTGAGGGCCTCACTGACAATGTCCAGTTCATGCCGTAGCTCATTCACCACATGTGCAATACTTCGTGGATCTTTCAGGATCTGAACGCTTTGGGTATATGGATTGTAACTCACTCCAAATGGGCGTTTGATTGTCTTTGCAAACTCTCTGTTAAGATAAGGAAAGAAAAAAAGAATTAATTGTCTACATAGTGGCAGTTTCAGTCAATTATAAACATTTAAATAGCTTAATAATTGTTCTACCACTGTTTCTAATCTATTGAATGATTGCCATTAAAGAGGAAAAAGCGTGGCAGCTGTACTGTGGACCAGAAATAGACAAACTAATGGCCTCCAGATGTTTTCAACCCCAATCAATAGATCCAGTGGCAAGGGATTATGGGACCTATAGTCAACATTTTCCTGCTTTATTGTGACCAGTGCAGAAATAGTGTCCCAGGAAAAGGGAGAAATAGTCCACAAATTTGTCCTAACTTGGAAAAAGATAAACCCAGAGAAATAACTAAAAAATGAAGATAATCCAGCAGGAAGAGGCCCCAAAATTAATTAACTCAGAAAAACAAAGATATAAATGAGGAAGTTAAATGGATGCAGAAGATAAACTGAGATCACACAGTAAAATAAGTCATAATTTTGTTTGCTTGCTTGACTTGTAGTTTGTCCTTTGATGAAGCCAGATATAGTTTATTCCACAAACCACAGTAAAACTGCAAATTACCCTTCTCTATGAGCAATTGTTGGAAAAAAGGAAAGTAATTATTTAAAATATTTGACATTTTTTTAGTGTGGCTGTGTTTGTCATTGATAATACAAAATATAATAGAAAAGGCAAACCACAAGACAGCACTGGCATTTATATTACAAGTAGCATTTATATTGTGCTTTTGAATATCAGGCTTTTTAGTAACCTAACACCAACCTAAATGGGATAAGGTGTTATTTTTTTCCAAGGGCAGGGAGTGGGACTAGGACTATATTTCGATGTATTTCATTCTGCCAGCTTTCAGTTTCCCAGTGGCAAACTCTAAATTACCTCATCTTTTCTTTTGCATCTTCAAAGCTTTCAGAAATAAAGTAAACTTCCTGGAAAGTAGTAATCATGCATTCTTGCTTGCAGGTGACACTAGGTTCAAAAGGCTTGACTTTGGCATTTCCGGAGAGTGCATGCTGGTTATCAGAAACACCAAAATAGAAAATATTGAAATGTGCATATTATAGACACATCAATACTGAAGAACCTATAGAGATAGCTCGTGACATTCTACATGAATTTTAACTTTCAATGAGTTTTGTTTGTTTTTATTTTTGTTACTTACTGTAATTTTTAAGAATATGTCTCATTCTATAAAGTGCACAACTTTCAAACCAAGAATCACCCTTGACCTCTGAGCCACCCAAATTAGTAAATGGTGCTAAGATAAAAATTAATATTCATTTCAGTTATATGTAATTACAATTAAATAGAGTTAGTTCTACTGATTGTCATAATTCCTCCCTATCTGTCCCATTCAAGATGATTCTTTGGTAACACATTTTGGGAATTTTTGTGGGCCACACTGAAAATTTTTGAGGACTTCATGTTGCCCAGAGGACTTTAGGTTGTATATTTCTGGACCACTAGTTGCCATTCTATCAGTTGACCAATACTGTACATTAGATTCTTGTTAATGCCAAGCTTCCTTCTGCCAAATTTGCTCTAAATAAACAATATTTTATTGGATAAAATGCTATGTTGGACATATAACACTGGAACTCATGAATATTGTATTCAGTGATCTGTCTAGTGCAAGAAATCAGGAACCCAAGACTGTTCAAATGAGTACAAATTTATCCCATGCTAGCTCATTACAAGAATCAGAACTACTAATGGTCGAGGCAAATTGGCGGTAGATAAGGGTCAATAGAATTCAAAGAGGGCTGGACGTAGATCTGTGATGGGCATAAACTGATGACACACTTGACCCCTCCCTTAGGCTCAGCCTGGTCATCTCCAACGTGACCCTTGGCTCTATTTCATGAGACTTGTGGTCACAAAGAGTTGACATTAACTTTATAACACACAATCAAACACCATATTATATCCTTCACTGAGAAAATAACCAATGACAGATTTCCTTGAAGCTGTTTGGGGCATCAACAGCCATTTAGGTGAAAGTCTAAAGCAGAAGAACAATGAAGCTAAATGAAATAAATAAAAGTTCCACCTGAGTGTACAGTTGTAAAACTATTACACTAAATTAAAGGCAGTATTTTGAAGGTGATTTGGGGGCTTACCTTCAATTCACTAATAGAAGAGAGCAAACCAGCTCCATAGACCCTCAGTTGCCCTTCTTGTTTGCATAAACCAAACTCCACTGTGAAAAAGTAGCACTGAGAAGGAAGAAAGTTAAATGAGAAGAAGTTGCAGCTCTCTAATAGAGATGCACACAGTGAATAAAGCATAAACAGAGTTTCCGCATGGTCTTTTGTTGGCGGAAAGTAAAAGCCATTTCTCCAATATTTCCAGATATATCAGCTGTGTCCATGCAACACACCATCTTATGGCTAATTGAACAATACTAAACCAAGATTGTCTGAACTTGCATAACTAACTAAGCCAAATTCTAGTCAAAAACATTTTAAACTAGAACGTGCTGTGGGCCCAGCCTTCAGTGACAATACCTTAGTCAACGTGACCAAGATGATTAGATGATCTCAGACTTACAAAAATGTGGAAACCGCTCTGAGAAATAGTAGCAGTGTATCACTGAAGAGTTAGGTTCCCTTGCATGAATGAAAAATAGAAGATCCCTTCAGAATTTTTCCTATGGCAGTCATCTTACTGTATCTTTCTTAGCCCCACACGAAAGCAAAGCAACTCAACAGTTCTTTTTTTCCAAAAGCATAAAGCTTCCAGACTGCAGTCAACTTTTTGAAAATGCAGTGTTCCGTTTGGAGAAAAAAATAGTGGAATTTCTGTTATCCCAGAAGGCAAGTACTGCTGCCTCATTTCCCAGTTCATGTACTGTTATTAAAGGCATGGTACTATGGTAAGATGTTGAATGAGGACCAAGATGACCCAGGTTCAGGATCATCATCTGCCACTCTTGGGATCAGTCACTTTCTTACATTTATTTCACAGTTTCATTTGGGGGAGTGGAATTGAATGAGAGACCATTTTGTATTCTGTGTTGAGCTCCTGAAGGAATGGCAGAGTATCATTTCAGTACTATTTAAATTAAACAGTTAATTTAAAAGGCAGATTTATTTATGTTCTGCAGCTCACAACGCAGATTCCAGCAATCTTCCATATCTGGCAAATTTATAATGAATGATCAGAAATAAACTTAGCAGAACTGCATTTGATAAATGTTTTTTTGTAAAATGGAAAGCAAAAATGGTACATGAGGACATCTTGAGGCTTTAGGTACTTTTAAAGCACTGCTGAATGAACAAATCTACCTCTTTGGAAGGAGCCATTTTGTGATTTGCATGAAAAGAAAAATATTTGCAGCAGTTTATTGAGCTCAGGCTGTTCACATAAGCCAATCTGCAATTACTCTGGAATAAACACTCCATTGATTTGGAGTCAGATGACCAGCAATGCTCAGATAACCAAGAGTGGCCATATTCCAACTTAAAAAGATACCCCCTTTTAAAATGTCTGAGATAGCTAAGAGGGATATGTAGATAGAAACACTGACATACAACTGGAACTGGGCAGGATTTTCTACTTACAGTGGCCAGTTTTTGAACAGCTTCATCTGAGGCTCCAAGTGATACCAATCCAATTTCCTGTGAGAACTGAGCAAAACTGGGCTCAGCCAGAAGAGGGACATGGCCCAAAAGCTCGTGACAAGTATCCCTGGAAAACAGAGAAAACAAGGTGATACTAAAACTTGCAATATTTTGCAATTGCTGGGTGTAAACCATCTCACATTAACACAGTTAGCATAATAATAGTTTGTCAAAAAAAGTAACTTCTCAGGTTTGCCATCTTCCCTCTCCCAAAACTATTCTAAAGAAAGAAATCTGTCCCAGTACTAGATGTCTCAGCTAGACATAATCCAGTGCAAGAATTTGCAATATGATAAAATAATAATAATTTGTAACACTCAGGTTCCAAACTGAATACACATGAAGAAGCTTATTATGTAGAGAGGTGGCCTTGAAGAAAATAGACAACCATTAATAAAGAGATTAATCCACTTTAATCTTTCTTAGCATGAGAAAGAAACTCAAGATTGTACCACCTTGACTCTCTTTGGTATAAGTGGGGGAGGAAAGAGAAATTCTGTTAAGAAGCTAATATTTTTTGCACTGCCTATTTCCAGATCTGCTCTACCATTAAGGGCTGACATATAATCAGAATCAATGTATTACAATCCCCACTTACGGTTCTGGTGTATAAAGGGGATCTGAACTGTGCCGAACATATTGAGTGCAGTGAAATACTCTGAACGCTAAACCTGCCAAGAAATCCCTGGGCGACAGATATCCAGCAACAGGGCGGATGGTAAATCCAGTGCGCTCTGTAAAACCAAGGAATAGTTCATAAATGGCTTTTATATATTTCTCATAAATAGTTTTATTAGTTTATAATATAGCATACAAAGAAAATACAAAAGTAAATAGTTGGAAAAATAGGGAAGGGAAAAGTGAGGGAGAGAAAAGGGGAAAAAGAAAAAAAAAGCATTGACTTCCAACTCTCTTTGTTGCAGTAAAATAAGATATTAACGTCAAACCTCAACTTTTTACTTTTACAGAATAGTATAAAGTAGCCATTTCTATAACAACAAATCTATCTAATCAGTAAAACCCAAAAACAAAGTTTCATTTTTTTTCACCTCAAGCACAAAGTCCAGAAGCGGTTTCCAAGTAGAAATAAAAGTATTTGTATTTTTTTTTCTTTGATCAAAACAGTCTTTTATATATTTCTCAATACAATCTTGAAAATGAATATCACAACAGGAGGAGAAGTGGTGATAGCAATTTTCTACAACAGATTTGATAAACAGGCCTAATTAGGATTATAAGAATGTATATCTGAGCAAGAAGCTGGAGAAACTGAGGTATGCCCAAAACAAAAGCACTATTAATAATATGATAAAAAATCAAAGCAATGATAAGCCATCTTGACTTCTTTTGACATTAGGCTGCATGTGTCAAAGATGGCAAAATGGGCAAAACTGGCTTAACAACTGTCTTGCTTAGTAATGGAAATTTTGGGCTCAGGTGTGGTCATAAGTTGAGAATTATCTGTATAGTAGAAAGTGGATTTCCCAGGTTAGAACTGATATAGAAAACAGCTTGTACACATACACTGCACACATCATATAGTGCTTGCTATGGGACAGAATCCTCAAATGGACTTCTGCTGCAGTTATTTATCACCAGGACTGCCTTAATTTATTTAGACTATTAACAATTTATTCTTAAAAGCAACTTGACAGGCAATGCCATTTGATAGTGAAGTGACACTGCATAGCAGTTACTGTCCTAATTATTGCCTTTTGGTAAATGGATTCCAGACTCTTTTCAGCATTCATCCTACCCAATGCACACGACAATCCTCTGAGAACTTTTAACACCATTACTATATGCAGGATTGCAAAGGCGCTTAGCTCCAGAGAAGCACCTACTTGATTCAGTTTCTAAAGCAGTGAGTGATTCTCCCACTCTGCTCTTCAACACCACCTATCCAGAATTTACAGATGCAACACCTCAGGTTGCCCTTCCTGGTTTGGGTTGGGTTGAGTTTGGGTTTTTTTGCAGGCATTGAAGGATGTTCCTAAGGGATACGAAGCAGCTTATCAGGGCAAAAAGCTTCAACTTTACCTCAATCTCTTTACCTCAACAAAGAGCCCCATTGCCTCTTCAGCATGAATTCTCAATCAAGGTAAATGCATCAAACAGAAACCTACTGTAATCTAGACAGAGCACGAAGAACTGTTTCCAAAGCAGACCACCAGATTACTTTCCAAATAAATGTGGTCCTTAGTGGGGAAAGAATTTGCTGCTCCCTTTCTGTAATGGAAGCTCAGCTTCAGCAAGAGCTCAACACTGAACAGGCATCTGACCCTTACCTTTCAGAAAAAGGGACACATCTTCTAACTGAGGTATGTTATCTTCTCGATACCCACAGCACTTTGAAAGCAAGGGCAGATTTTTCAAATACTCTCTGCACGCGTGGGTTGGATACAGTTTATTGAGTTCCCGAAATACAGTGCCCCAAGTCTTGATTTCCTCCTCTGTGAATTTGACTTTGGGAATTGGGTCCCCACTGCAGAAAGAATTTTAAAAATTAATTTTCACTTCATTAACATATGTCCAATATGAAAAACAATGATGTTTTGTATAATGGCATATTTTCTATTATTCTGCAATACTGGCCATTGGTTGCAAATTGGGTTGAGCCAATTGGAAAATGGAAGCTGAGCTTTTACAGATCTGGTGTATATTACTGTAGCTGGACATTGAGTTACATTCAAAGAGGAAAGGGGGATCAGAGTGTGTACAAGCATACATGTAGCACCTGTCCTAGCTGCTTTCAGCCAAATGTGTCCTTAAGAAGCTGATATAAATGTTCCCATAAACTCTTTATCACTTTCTTCAATCCCATGGAAGACAACGTTGCTTTATCAATTAGCAAAGGCAGGAAATGAATCAAGACTTATCTGGAAGCATTAAAACATTCAGTGAAAGCTGCAAAGAGTTTTAAATACACAATTTGATTTTAGATATTTTTACTAGGATAAGTTTTTGTAAAAAAAAAAACTTCTTGGGTTCTGCTTTGTAATGCAAAGTTATAAACAAGCAATTACATTTTTTCCTTATGAACTTTTTTCAATGTTCCCCCTTTTTCAAATTTAACCTTTATTTTTAAATATGGTCACTACAGGAATAAAGCCACTTTGTGAGATGTAGAAGCCCAACTAATTAACTTCACAGGAACGACTTAATTTTACTTTGTACAAATCTAGTGTGGATTTTGGAACACCAAGGAATGCTGCCTGTACTTTCTGTTTTATGGAATATCCTTTCAGTAGATATTTCTAAATGTCTTCAGTGCTTTTTATCTGTCAGTTGTTTTAATATCATCACAGTAATAGCATTTAGTACACACTGATACATACTGTTTGTAATTCATAGCCAAGTCAGCAAAATACTTCCGTCTTTTGCGATAAACATTGTCTTTGAAACCCTAGTGCAAAAAAAAAAATAATTTCCTCATTATTAAGATTAAAATGTCTTAGTTCTCTCAATCAGCTGGACATGAGCCAGAGAAAGAAAATTTGAGAACATTTTATGAGGTAAATATATGCAAACCAGAAACCTATTATCTTTCTTTTTTTAATATACTTACCAGTATTTACCTCAGTCTTCAATCTGGTAACTTCTAGATATATGATATTACAATTCCACCTCCCCATAACTACTCAGCCTTTGATCAGGCTGCCTGGATATAATGGGAGTTGTAGTCCTATATATCTGGAGAGTATCAGAGCAGGGAATACTGATTTACATACATTCCTGCAGTTAATAGCAGGGACAAACTGTCCAATACAATATTATATAGCAATAGCACTTAGACTTCTATACCGCTTCACAGTGCTTTACAGCCTTCTCTAAGCACTTTACAAAGTCAGCATATTGCCCCCAACAATCTGCGTCCTCATTTTACCCACCTCGGAAGGATGGAAGGCTGATATAGACCTCATATTCCAACATACTGCACACACATCACTCAAAATAAATAAAAGGAACTGCCAAAAGAAAGCAACATGGCCTTGGATAACCTTGAACTTCGCTGCTTATGGTCTGACCTAAGCATAGTACACAAAACTATCTGCTACAACGTCCTACCTGTCAACGACTACTTCAGCTTCAACCACAATAATACATGGGCAAATAATAGATACAAACTCAAAATAAATTGCTCCAAACTCAGTTGCAGAAAATACGACTTCAGCAATAGAGTGGTCAATGCCTGGAATGCTCTCCCTGACTCTATTGTTACATCCTCAAACCAGTGGTGGGTTCCTCCCGGTTCAGCCCGGTTCGGCTGAGCCGGTAGCGGTGACGATATGACATCACCGAACCGGTTCTCTTTGTTTGGGAGCTGGGCCCTCGTGCCCCCCCTGGCCCCCCCACGTTATTCTTACCTTTTATTTGGCCCCACCCCCAATCTATTGCTGCCTCCCGAGTCCCAGCTGATCGGCTAGAAGGAAAAAAACTGTTTAAACTCTTGCCACGGGGCTTCACAGCTGATCAGTGTTAAAAGACAGTGTGGTGGTAGACCGGTGCCTCCAAAAACGAATGAGTAGACCGGTGCCTCCAAAAACAAATGGGTAGACCGGTGCCTCCAAAAATAAATGAGTAGACTGGTATAGCTCTGCAAGTAGTTAAAAGCCTGGTAGACCGGTACCTCTGCTAAATCCTAAAGAATTGTCACATAACCATCAAGCCACTCCCACAAAATAAGCCACGCCCACAGAACCGGTAGTAAAAAAAATTAGAACCCACCCCTGCCTCAAACCCCCATAGCTTCAATCTGTCTACCATGGACTTCACACCATTCCTAAGAGGTCTGTAAGGGAGCGTGCATAAGCGCACCAGCGTGCCTACCGTCCCTGTCCTACTGTCCCCATTTATTTGTACTCATTTCCTTCGTTCATGTCCATGTTCATACTTATACCTGTTATCTCGTACATGTTTGACAAACTAAATAAATAATAATAAAATAAATAAAAATCTTCTACCAGAGCTACCAACTTCAGCCACAAGTGATATAACTTTCTGGCATTTTTCTCTCGATTCAACATCTTTCTTCTTCTTTTGAGGCATTTCAACCATCACCAAGCAAGCATTTTTTTGAACTTGCAAGACCATATTTGAGGAAACGGAAGCACATGAAACCTTACATGGCATCAAAAAGTTAAAAATGGATGACTCCTCCCCCTCCACTCCAGTTTTCCTGAATCTCACACAGCTTCAGAGTTCCCAGCTTTATCTAAATTCTACATATTTTAGTGTCTTTAATACTGTATATAAAACAAAATTTGACAATGGAATGGAAATTAGAAAAAAATATATTCAAGATTGGGAGTTAGATTTCCAATGATTAAAGCAGCTTTTCTTCAGAAAAGAACCAAAATATACATAGGCAAAGGCTGTTACAAATCTACTCACTGGATGGTCTGCATCCAGATCCGATCCATACATCAGGACACGGTTTGCACATTTATCCAAATCTGAGATCTTCTTAGGAAACCAGGGTATATTTTCCATATCTAGGAAATGGAGAAAATACAGAGTTATTAATAAAAATTAGGCTGGTTGGAAAAGGAAACTAGCCTCATGACAGTTCAAAGTGGAATCTAGTTGTTAAGTAAATGGCAAAATTGAAGGCAACTTCTTATCATATATATGCACAGCACAAAACGCTTCCTGCTCTGGTATTTACAATGAAACAGGATAGCTATATTAAAAATAAGGGGAGATGCTTGCATTAAATTAGCATCATAACTGCAGTTCTCATTGAAGTCAAGCATGTGCAAAGCGACACCAATATTAAAATGCTCTTGAAATTTTTTTGAAATGAAATGGAGGATAGAAATACTTTAAATAAATATATAATTCCAAAGTTAACAAAATAATTATTTACTAACAGAATTGCTAGTCAAGAATTGTTCTTCATTGTCCCAAAAGGCAGAAATCTGAAAATGAGTTCCAGTTGCAGAAAAGCTTACTTTTGTTGAATTTATTTATCATTTATCAGTAAAAGCTTAAAACAGAGAGACAAAATCAACTGTATTTTTAAATTTCGTTCAATAAGCCTTGGAGTAGCAAGACATCTTTATAATACACATGCAATTTTAATAAATCACTTTCTTCTTTTCCTCCTTCTTACCTTCTTCCTGTAGGTTGTTGATTGGGTTCACAGTCAGAAAATTGACATGGGATTTCAGGAGATGGAAGATTTCATCTAGCTGTTCCCTGTTGCTATCACAATCAATAAAGATCTCAAATTCTGAATTTCGTCTTCTGGATTTACGAGATTCAATGTGCACCAAATTCACATGTTTTTCCTGAACAATAAGATATTATAGTGGGATCATGAATATCATCTGAGAACAAAAATCTAGGTACAGTCTTTCTTTAACATTCATTTAGTCAAGATTTACACAATTAAATTTATACTTTGAATTAATTCATAATGAAGTTAAAGTTATGGTCAATACTATTTATATTAAACATACTCATGTTCAGCCTTCTGTTCTTCCTAGTTCCTAGTTCCCATTATATGACTAAGTCATAACAAATACATCCTTTCACCCTTTCTATCTCCTTTCTCCTCCTCTTCAGCACAATCATCAAACCCAGAAAGAGAAATACCATTTCTATTTTTTGGAAAAGCTGTGATCCAAACTAGATTTGATATGCTTGAATTTACTAATTATATATCTTTAAAAAGTCATTGCTTTATGTTTTTGCAACAAGGAATTGTGATTTATTTCCAGTTAGAAGAGTAAACTTCCAGTCTACTTCTTGTAGAAGTGAAATGGAGAAAGTTTGCATAAAATACAAATTTTTAGTTTTATAGCCAGAGGCAGTGAGAGGATGGGGAGGAGTCAAATCAGTCTGTCCCATGAAAGGGGCATTGCACTATCCCAATGCAAGTGTGCCTCTGTGAACCTATTTAATGACATCACTTTATGGCATGATGCTGCATTCATTATTTTAACAATAACAGAAGTCTGTGGACATCCATGTTTACAGCTGATCACTTTTCCATTTTACACTGGCAAATTCTGCTCCCAATGAAAATTATAGTAAAAAGTGTAGGAAACTGAACTGTGACCAAAAAACAAAAACCTAGGATCATCTCCACAAAAGTTAATTCTCTTTTTTCCATCCTTGAGTCAGATTGGATTCCTAGTATAATACCGGTTGTTGTGTTCTACAGCAGAGAATTTCAGAATGTTTTGTGTGATCAGCTGGTGGTGTGAAGCATCATATAAGGAGACCATGGAACATTTTGGTAGACTTGTTCTGCTGTGCCATTTTTCCAATAGGATTGATACACACACAGTTTTTATTCTGATCTCCATTGCTCAAATTTTTAGGAAATTCTTGTGGACTAGCCCTTTAGATAAGACTCTGGTATCTCATTCATCAGTAAGCAGGCTGTTTATGATATGGAATGGTACTTAACCAGCTGGAATATTTAAGGAACAAAGCAAAATGGAGAGTGTGTTATGGCATTCTCAAGGTTGTTCCTATCTACTGGAAATGCCCACACAATATATTTATTCGTTCAACTGTAGGTAAGAGCAACAGCTTACCTGAAAGAGTTTTAGGGCTTTGACAAGTCCTCCAACTTCATTCTTTAAAGAGAAAATAATAGCAGCTCTACTCCGTTCAGATGAATTGGCCTTGTTCTCTTTATTGTCTTCATTTGTAGCATAGTTTGGTTTGAAGATCTAAAATGAAATTTTGTGGCCATCAGTGTTAAATAAGTCAAGTCTATTTTTTTTTATTACTTAGAATGTCATCAAATTTGGGCAATGCTCTATTATTTCAAGGATAAGTATTTTCCACTGGTTGAATCCAATGATATCTGTCAATGGTGGTTTTTTTTAAGATGGAAAGTAATCCAATGGCCATAATTCTTGTAGTCATGTCTCTTCAATAAATCTTGCTAAGCTTTAGGTCTGAGAACATTTCTTGGAAAAGAATTACTTTTGGTTCACAATTTATAAACGGTCCCTCTTGATTTCCTTGGAGCATGCCTCATTCAATTAAGGACCGTTATGATCATAGCTTTGTCATTGCTTTTGAACTGACAGTATTTTGAAGTAATCCCACAGATACACCAAAGCAATAATAGATGCAGAGATGGCACTTCAATGCTCAAATGCATTTCATACTTGCTTCAAATTTCAAGGCATATCATGGCTGCATGTAGTAAAATTTTTAAAGGTTTAAACAATTTTAAAAGTTTTGCACATTTTATTTAATATTTAAAACCAATTATACAGAATCCTATTTTTGGATTTTTTTAAAAAAAAATTGAATACCCAAACATAACACATTCGATGCACTTAATCTTGATTTTAGTAAGCATAAATTCACATATGATTCTGCAGGATTAAAACTTCCTAAGGTAACTTTAGCAGGTCTCAGAAAACCTAATCTGGATTGGATCTGGTTAATTCTTGGAGGGGAGACCCCCAGGGAATCTCAAGCTATAGACTAAACTGGGAAGTCAAAAAAATAAATCACAGAAGATGGCAACAGCAAACCACTTCCATAATGTTGCTGATGAAATTCTATGAATGTGTCTACATGGACACCAGGAACCTAGCTCAGTTTAAGGAAAAGTTGCTTTCTTTGTCAATAACTCTGAAAGATAAACTAGCAAACAAGACCTGTTGAAGCCTCCAGCAATGATTAAAGACTGAGATTGTGAGAAGACAGGTACCACCCAGACGTACACAAGTGTGATGCATTGTGTAGAAATTTGATCAATAAAATAAATAAATAGATGAAAAAGTCCACTCTATTAGCATAAATCTATTAGTCTTTCTTTGAGTTTTGCTTTGCTTCCTGGTGCAATGCAAGATCCCTTTGGCAGAGATGTTCCTTCTCACTCTAGGAACTTGTACAATTGTTTGAATATATTTTCCACATATTTAGATCACTTTTCAATGCAAAAAACAATTTACAAGGAAAACTAAAATGTAAATATTAATAGCTTATGGTATAAGATAATGGTAATAGTTGTCTGAGCTTCCCTAATTCAAGCCAAATATTTCTGTTTGTTTAAAACCAGTTGTCTGTATACAAGTTTTAATTCCAAAACTAAAAATTCACAATCTCTTGCCAAAATTCTTTAAATCACACCAAACTGTAGAGTTAATTCTCTACAACGTTTGAGAAGTAAATCTGTACAGCATGAAATAAAGTGCCTGAAGAAAGTGCAGACCAATCCTATGAAAATGAAATTTCTCCGGGAAATCTCCTGTAGTCTCATTAGCTATTAAAATTTTCTTTATCAAAATGATTTAAAATTATACCATGATCAAAGCGTTCGTTTCATTTTCTGATTGCTGGGACTATGAGGGATGCTTTGGGTTGTTTTCCTTTTGTATCCTGTTGGATAGGCTTATGATAAAAATTAGGAGCCTATCCAACAGTATACAAAACAAAACAACCCAAAGCATCCTTCACTGATTCCAAGTTTTTAAGCTTATTCTACCTTATTCTCTTCTAAATGCTATATGTGGAAGCGGGAAAGGGAGAATCTAACTAGGAAAAAAAACCTAGCAATCTAAGCCACCTTAAAAATCAACAAAATCTATTGCTGTTCTGTAAAAGCAACCAGTTTGATGCAAAACAGTTTATAAATTCTAGTACCTAAGAAAGCAGAGTAAGTTCTCACAAGAAAATCTTCAAACTTCATCATCATCAATTCCCAGCAATATATTTGCTTAAAAAAAGAGTTGGAATTCTTTCTAATAGTTCATCCAACTTGAGGTCTGAGCCTCCAGTAGAAATTCCATTATTTTTCAATTAACCATTATTGGTCAACACTATGACCAATAACCATGACACCTGAGGGAAGATCAGTCAGGTTCATTTGGATGGCACACTAGGCTGGGGAGGCTGAATGGCAACATTCAAGGCCAGAGGGAAGCCCAGAAGAGCTCTCCTTATGAACAAGTCAAAACTTCCGGTATGGTGCTATTACGTTCACTCTATCCTCTGTTATCGGTCCTATAGCACCAAGGCACTTCTATCTATGCCCTTCCTTTCTTTGCTTTCCGCATCCAGGCCCCTCTCGTTTCCTAATTCTTTCACAATCCGAAGGAAAGAAACAGTTCCATAATTGCTAGAAGCATTTTGTTACTTGATCATGAGCGCAGAAAAAAAGATAATGAATGCAAAATTTGAATTTATTTGTTTGAAGAATTGTTATCTCACTTTTCGACCACAAAGTCCCCCAACACTAATTATAAGAGAGTGCATTCTGTCAAACTTACCACCTAAACAATTCATCTCAACCGAAAGAGAAATTGTGGGAGGGGAAGGAAAATGAAGGAATTAGATTTTGGTTGCTGAATTTCTAGGCATGGAATACTGAAGATTTTTTTTTTCCAACTGAGTTAAATTTTATAATTTTTCTACACCATTGGAAAAAAATATTTTATGTCTGGCCATTCACTTATATGAATCTCTGTGTTATGCTGAGCTTTTCGGTTTCTCACAGTATTCACAGCATTTTTCAAATACAGGTGCCTATCAAGTATTACCAGCCATATATGTTTATTGTGAAAAAACTATACTCTCTGGAGTCTGGAAGCTTTTGCCTAATTCTACCAGTGCTACACTGTAATTCTTCAACTTTATTACTCAGAAATGCAAGTCATAGAGCATAAAGTCATAGAGTTTCTTAACAACTTTACGATGGATGGACTTCAGCTCCCAGAATTCCTCAGCCAGCCATACTTTATTCCATTTACTTTTTACTTTAAGATCAATATTGGCATTATAATATCTACATGTAATTTTCAAAGGATGCTTAGAATAATTTTCTATGGTTTTTTTTAGTGTACATCTTTAAATCCCAAAAGTAGAAAAATATAAGAAATATGATAAATCAGGAATTGAAGACCCATAGGCTAAAGCTAAAAAATGCCCTGGGGGAAAAATGCTGTAGCAGTGAACCTTGATGCATATATCATTGTAGAAAAAGGCACAGTTCTAGGAATCAAAATCTTGTCTGCCAAAAATGCAGCCTTCATTTTCCAAGCTGGATTTTCTTGCCACCACTTGTTGACAGTTAATATACATTGATGCTCATGAATATACTTCATATTTGATAGAAAAGAGGTAGGTGGACCAATCGAGAAGGTCATGGGAATGTGTGCACTATTTAACATTTAGTATTACTAAAATATGAACAGGAGCAGCAGAAACTGTACTGCCAAAAAAAGATATACTCCTTGGCTACATACCAAATAGGTAGCCAAGCAGTATATCGAATCTAAGTTAAAGACTACACTCAGCAGTCTTTTTTAAAAAACAGTCTACAACATAAGCATGTTCATGAATCACTATGCAAAGAAGCCTTTCTAATTTACTGGGCTGCTATAAACGAACAATATAAGAGGACCAACACAAATGCAGTTGTTGACCTTAATGCACAGAATGGCTACCACAACATAGAGCAAAGAATACCAGGTGGACAGCCTACTTTTCTAGTTGGCTGCTGGTTTCTGGGTGGCCGCTTCAAAAAGAGTGCTGGGTTAAATAGCCTGTTGGCAGTATCCAACTTCTTCCTATAGTTTATGGTCAGTCAATCCCTTCCCAAAGAGCATTGGGATAGGAAATTATTCTGGTTACCTAGAATTTGTGCAAAATTAAGAGACCTAGGTCTGTCTCACTGTTTATTTCCCACTGAAGGATGCAAGACAAAAAAAGTACATGCAACTTTTCCCAAGGTATGCTAAAAGAGCCAAGCTAGGAAACAGGCAATGGGAGAGAACAACCGTACTTAAATAAAAGTCTGCCAATTCTCCAATTATTTCATTCAAGTTCAATTGCATTGTGCATTTTTTAACAGCGGGGCTATAAAACAGAAATACCAGGTTCCATACCCAATACAGATCTTTATCTGAGTAATTTTGAACAGTCCTCGCCACATTTTTTTTTTTAACCGTTATAAGAATTGCCAATTCACAAGGGAGGCTCGTTCCTCTTCCTCTTCTCCCCACAAATCTCCTGTTCGGTTCAACCAGACAACCAACTTTAACAGGAGTTCCTGCAAAGAACCGACCGACTCTGGTGCAGAGGCACTCACCATGCTCTTCTATAATATGGACAGATGTAGAACTGAAGGCCCCCAAAAGCTCGTCAAATCCCAATGCATTTCTCTTCTGAAGCACAGATGCAGAAAAAGCACCAAGCAACAGCATCGTCAGGTGTGCAAAACGTTCAGGGGAACAGTAGGAAACAGAAAATGGTCACTTACAAAGGAAGGGAGAGTGTGAAATTCTTTAAAGTGTGGCATTCCAAAGCAAGTCTAAGTCTAAGTCTTCTTTTTTTGTTTTTTTGTTCTAGCAACCCCTTATTTGGAGAAGGGGAAGAAGAGGAAGAAAAGAACCAAAGAAGAAAAGTGTCAGTGGAGATTCTCAGTCATCCAGGTCAGGGTTGTTTTTTTAAGAGGCAACTGCACTTTCTGGGTTTTGGGGTTTTTTTTTTTTTCTTTGAAGACGTTTGGCTTCTCATCCAAGAAGCTTCTTCAGCTCTTCAGCTTCTCGGATGAGAAGCCAAACATCTTCAAAGGAAAACGACAACGAAGAAAAGAAAACCAAAGAGCCAGAAAGGAGGAGGAGGAGGAGGAGGAGGAGGAGGAGGAGGAGGAGGAGGAGGAGGAGGAGAAGAAGAAGAAGAAGAAGAAGAAGAAGAAGAAGAAGAAGAAGAAGAAGAAGAAGAAGAAGAAGAAGAAGAAGAAGAAGAAGAAGAAGAAGAAGAAGAAGAAGAAGAAGAAGAAGAAGAAGAAGAAGAAGAAGAAGAAGAAGAAGAAGAAGAAGAAGAAGAAGAAGAAGAGGAAAACCGCTTTCCAAACGGAGAAGGAGAAGGACTTACCCCATTCAGAACCGGGGGAGATAAAAGATCGCTGAGCTGATTCTCATCCAAGTTGGAGCTCCCGGAGTCGAAGGACCGACCGCGCCGGGGCAGCTCGATTCTGTTGGAGTACATGATGAAGACGAGCGAACCTCACTGGACGGCAAGAGCAACCGGGGGCCGCGCCGTCCCCCTCACCGCTTCTGCTGCTTCTCTCGCTGCTGCTGGGCTATTTATGGGCATGGGAAAGGCGGAGGGGGCCCGGGGCAAGGCTCCGATCTCTCGCCAAGCCAACCGGCGCAGGGCGGGGCGAGAGCGACGCCCCCTCTCCATCTTCACGTGAATGTAAAGGAGGCACCGTTCGCAAGACAAGAGCGGCTGTCCCAGTCCTGGCCCTTAACCCTTTGCCCTAGTGCCCGTCCAGGACGAAGGCTACGGCTGTTCCCCTCGATCCCTCCCTCCTATCCAAGAGGCCTGATGAAATCCCTTCTTGAACTTCTTGAACTTCTTGAATTGCCATCTCTTCCTTTCTGCCTTGTTGGGGCTCAAGGGCTGAGCAAGTATGTGTCAGACAGGCATTCTATTGGTGTGACTTCTTACAGGGGGTTGGTAGCAAGATTGGTCTACAGAGGAACTCTGCCTTGAAAAAGAGGAACACACGCACACACACATTTACACACCCCGGTTTGTTCTGTCATGAATCGTGAACAAGCTTGGTATGGGGGTTAAATGTTGGGCCAGGAGCAAGGAGGTCCACATTCCAGACTATAGCCAACACAAAAGTTCTCAAGGGCATTTTGCAGTGGTTCCTCTCTTTGAACTCAACCTACCCCACAGGGCTATTGTTGTAAGAAAAGTGGGGAAAGGGAAAATTTGGTGTGCCATCTGGAGCTCCTGAATGAAATGTTGGGTATAAATGTAACACATAAATAAATGCGCACCTAGATAGTGTTGCAGTGAAGTAAAAGCATTGCTTTCTTGCCATCTACTGGCTGAGCCAATCCCATTCTATTAAGCGTCTTTTGCTTCCTGTTTAATGCTTAGGACACAATTGAGAGTCAGTGTGATGCAGTGGATCTCGGATTAGGAGAGGGACCCAGTTTCAAATTCATTTCTCCCCTGGCAGTTTAGAGGATGGTTTAGTAGGATCTTTTTTAAAAAAAAATCTATTTAATTGTGTCCAATTCTCAGAGACTGCCTGCAATGATCCATGCAGTTTTCTTGGCACAGTTTTTCAGAATTGATGTGATCTTGCCTATTCTAGAGGGTTGAGACAGAGTGACTGACCCAAGGTGACCCAGCTGGCTTTCTGCCTAAACTAGGACTAGAACTCCCTATCTCCCTCTTGCTAAGGGTGATGCCTTAGTCCTGGGGTCAGCAACCCGCGGCTCTGGAGCCACATGTGGTTCTTTCATCCCTCTGCTGCGGCTCCCTGTTGCTGATCTGTTCCACAATTGATAGGGCTTTCGGTTAGGACAGGTAGAGGAAAAAGGATGCCATGCTAGGAGGAGACTCTATGGTGGGGAAACCGACTTCCAGTCGGCAGAGGAAAAAGGACACTGCGCTAGGAGGAGACTATGATGGGGGAATCGGACTTCCGGTCGGCTCCAGAATTGAACAGGGGGGCTTCCGGTTAGAACCTTTGTGGCTCTTTGAGTGTTTAAGGTTGCTGACCCCTGCCTTAGTCACTGCATCTGATGCCTTAATCACTATAGCGAACTGCCTCTTAGTGCATCTACTTTATCCCAAAACTATCTGTTCCATACAGCTGCTCTGGGGTGAACATAGATATTGGAAGACAGAGAGCTCAGTATACTATTTATTTTATTTTATTTTATTTATATACCGCCCTTCTCCCGAAGGACTCAGGACTGTGAACAGCCATAATAAAAACAATGTACAAAATAGAATTTAAAAGCAGATTAAAATAATTAAATCATAGGCCGAATTTAAAACTCTCATTTTAAAACCAATTTTAAAACCCCATTAAAACCAAATTAAAATCATTTATCCCATCAGAGCGGCTTGCTGGAATAACAGGAATAACTATCCTGAGTACCTGGAAGAAAGACAGACTATAAATCTAACAATAACACATTATAGAAAAATTAGTGTCTACTATTATTCTCACAGGAGCACATTGGATGGATTTGGGTTTAAATCTAAGGAACCACTCAGCCAAGTAATTGAAAAATGATGACTTATCTAAGCAACCCACTGAATACCAGACATGACAAAGAAATTTTTCTTATGTCTCCATCCCATAATAATGATTTGTTTATTTATTTATTTATTTATTGGTTCGATTTATATGCCGCCCTTCTCCGGAAACCCAGGGCGGCTTACAATGCATTAAGCAATAGCCTTCATACTTTTGTATATATCTGCTTAGTAGGGCTTTCGGGGGCCCCCTAAGCGGTGTTCTTTTTTATGCAAAGTCAGCTTATTGCCCCCACAAACCGGGTCCTCATTTTACCTACCTTGAAAGGATGGAAGGCTGAGTCAACCTTGAGCCTTGTGAGATTTGAACTTGCAGTAATTGCAGGCAGCTGGTGTTAGTTAACAGTACTTTAGTCTGCTGCGCCACCAAGGCTCTATTCAATAATAATTGAATCCACCTTCTTTCCCTCAGTTCCATCCTCTGAACTGTTATAATGCAAAGGTGATCATACGGGTGAGTCAAAACCTGAAAGCCAAAAATATAATTTCAGCTCAGCTACTTGAAGAACAGGATGTTCTCCACATCTTGCATTAGAAAATGCACTCGCTGAAATAGAACTCAGTTGATCCTGGACCCATATCTGGACTCCCTGACAGACAGGATGCAGAGATGCAGAAGCAGTTACATGTGCTGAAATCATCTGGAATGCGTACGTATTGTTCCCTGGGCATGAAGAAATTACTTTATGAAATCCATTTGTATTCTTTTCTCTAGAAAATATGATTTTTCCTCACCAATGGAAAAAAAGAAGGAAAGGAGGGAGGGAGGGAGGGAGGGAGGGAGGGAGGGAAGGAAGGAAGGAAGGAAGGAAGGAAGGAAGGAAGGAAGGAAGGAAGGAAGGAAGGAAGGAAGGAAGGAAGGAAGGAAGGATCTCATATCATTTTTTTGTTGTTGGATCAATACACTTGCACATTGTTGTTCTTGTTTAATCATAAGCTGGCCAGCTAGCCAGCCAGCCAGCCTGCCTGCCTGCCTGCCTTCTTAAATATATATATAGATATCACTAATTTCAGCATATTGACCCACAGTGGTTTGGTTGAGTCACCATTATCATATTTTCAGTCATCCCAGTGGCTGGACAATTTCACCACCTCAAGTGACAGAGCAAAATTAGAAGCTGCAGAGAAGAGCTTCTATTGCTTCTAAGTGCCCTATGTTCACTCAGTGTCAAGGGCCTGCTTCATAGTGGCCCCCATTCCTCTCAGGAAAACATAAATATGTTCCCTGCTTATCACAGCATTGTCATGTGGACAAATTGGGAACTCCTCAAAGGAGAAATGGGGCAGGAAGAAAAGAAAAAACGCCAATCAGCAGTTTTAAGGTTTTTCTCCATCTTTCTCTTCTGTAATTCTCCTTTCTTTAGAAGGAAGATTAGCATGAAAATCAATTTCCCGCCAAAATTGACAACTGTTACTTTAAGATATTGAAAGGAGAAATAAGAGCCAGAAATTACCTGCCAAGTGGTCCCCCTCCCAAATTAGTGCAGCAATGTGCCTACCCTGAAATTGTGTTCTTCCTGATCAAAATTCAGGCATCCTTGAGTACCCATTGAAAGCTTTATTCCTTCAGGGGATGCATACAGATAGCCTCAATTTATAACCATTCATTTAGTGACTGAAGTTACAATAGCACCGAAAAAAGTAACTTTTGAACATTTTTCACACTTATGACCATTGCAGCATCCTCATGGTCACATGATCAAAATTTGGCAATTAGGTCATGTTTATGACAGTGTCCCAGACAGGGGTGAAATCCAGCAGGTTCTGACAGGTTCTGGAGAACCGGTAGTGGAAGTTTTGAGTAGTTCAGAGAACCGGCAGCAGAAATTTTGAGTAAAAATACTACCTCTGGCTGGCCTCAGGAGTGGGGAGGGAATGGGGATTTTGCAGTATCCTTCCCCTGGAGTGGGGAGGAAATGGGCATTTTGTAGTATCCTTCCCCTGGAATGGGGTGGGAATGGAGATTTTGCAGTATCCTTCTCCTGCCACGCCCACCAAGCCACACCACGCCCACCAAGCCATGCCCACAAAACGAGTAGTAAAAAAATTTGGATTTCACCACTGGTCCCGGGTCATGTGATTACCTTTTGCAACCTTCTGACAAGCAAAATCAACTGACTTAACAACTGCTGTGATTCACTTAACATCTTTGGCAAGAAAGGTTGTACAATGGGGCAAAACTCACTTAACAACTGTCTTGCTTAGCAATAGCAATTTTGGGCTCAACTGTAGTCATTAGTCAAGAACTATCTATATTTTCCCAGAAGCTTTTGGCACTGTTTCTCATCCTTTTTAATGCTGTTGCCAGCTTATCTGAACTTTCCATCAAGATTTCCATACCAGCAGTTAGTGAGTCATTTGCTGTTTAGTCTTCGTTTAGGCACTTTGATTAGAATCAAATACATAGAAAAAATCAGTAGATAGGAATAAGGAAAATAGGAGGACATTCCTCTGGCATTATCTTGCCCAACTTGAAATACATTCAAAAATTGGAACCTCAGCCAATTTTGTCCATACAGTAGTGGCCAAAATTGTGGATACCTTTTGGGAAAAGTGTATTTTCTAAAACTAGCAAATAACACCACCTTTTTTTTTTTTTTTTGGAGTAGTACCATAAAATGATATATCAATGGAAAAGTAATTTAATCAAGAATGTAATGCAATAACTTTTAGGAAGGATTTGATATTAGAATAGCAGTTACAGTATGAAGAAGAAAAGTGAAACACGCAAAAAAAAAAACGAGATGTACAAAAATTATCACCATAGAAAAAACGAGATATACAAAAATTATCACCATGTCAGTTAATAGTTGGGTAACCTTTAGCATGAATTATGGCCTTACAACGTCTTCCCATGGAGTGAACCAAGTCTTTTAGTTCTGCAGCTGCTATAATGTGAAACCAAGATTGAATGATTGCTTCTATTAACTGGGTTTTATTTAATTTAATTTAATTTAATTTCCAATTTATATACCGCCCTTCTCCCTGAGGACTCGGGGCGGTGTACAGCCAAGATCAGAACATAGAATACAAATATTAAAAACAGTTAAAAATATATATAAATTTGGCCCGAAAGTTAAGAAGTCACAAACTGATTAAAAGAATTTTAAAAATTTAAAAATTTCTTCTTAAGCCAGCCCGGCTTGCTGAAAAAGATGGGTTTTAAGGGCACGATAGAAGGCATTGAGGTCATGGATTCTCCTTATCTCAGGGGGAAACTGATTCCAGAGGGTGGGAGCCCCCACCGAGAAGGCCCTCCCCCTGGGGGTCACCAGCCTACATTGTTTGGCTGATGGCACCCTGAGGAGGCCCTCTCTGTGGGAGCACATGGGTCGATGGGAGGTCGTCGGTAGCAGCAGGCGGTCTCGCAGATAGCTAGGCCCTATGCCATGGAGCGCTTTAAAGGTGATAACCAACACCTTGAAGCGCACCCGGAAGACCACCGGGAGCCAGTGCAGCTCGCGCAGGAGCGGTGTTACATGGGAGCACCATGTTGCTCCCATCACTACCCGTGCTGCTGCTTTCTGGACCAGTTGGAGCCTCTGGGTGTTCTTCAAGGGGAGCCCCATGTAGAGAGCATTGCAGTAGTCAAGGCGAGAGGTGACGAGGGCGTGAGTGACTGTGCACAAGGAATCCCGATCAAGAAAGGGCTGCAACTGGCGAATCAGGCGAACCTGACAGAAGGTCCCCCTGGTAACAGCCGTCAGATGTTCCTCCAAAGACAGCTGCCTATCCAGGAGGACTCCCAGATTGCGAGCCCTTTCAGTGGGGGCCAAAGACTCGCCCCCAATAGTCAGTGATGGAGTCAACTGACTATATCGGGATGCCGGGAGCCACAGCCACTCAGTCTTGGAAGGGTTGAGCTTGAGCCTGTTCCTCCCCATCCAGATCCGCACAGCCTCCAGGCACTGGGACATCACTTCAAGGGCATCGTTGGGTCACTTCTGACTAACAGGTTTCTTTAGTCGGTTCCATAGATTTTCAATTGGGTTAAGGTCTGGGCTATTCCCAGGCCATTCCAGCAGTGGAATATGATTATCTTGAAACGTCAAAAAAAAGTGGTGTCATTAGCCATCAAACCTCCAAAATACAGTTTTCCCAAAAGGTTTCCACAATTTTGGCCACTGCTGTAGGTTCTGCCCAAAGCCAATACTGCATAACAAAAGAATTGCTTGCATATATCAAGCCAAGCATTTAACTGAATACAGGTAGTCCTCAACTTACAACGGTTCATTTAGTGACTGTTCCAAGTTACAACAGCACTGATAAAAGTGACTTATGACTGTTTTTCACACTTATGACCACTGCAGCAACCCCAAGGTCAGGTGATCAAAATTCAGACACTTGGCAACTGACTCACATTTATGACGGTCGCAGTGTCCCGGGGTCATATGATCTTCTTTTGTGACCTTCTGAAAAGCAAAGTCAATGAGGAAACTTAACAACTGTGTTACTAACTTAAGAACTACAGTCATTCACTAAACAACTGTGGCAAGAGAAGTCATAAAATGGGGCAAAATTCTCTTAACAACTGTCTCACTTAGCAACAGAAATTTTGGGCTCAATTGTGGTCGTAAGTCGAGGACTACTTACAATCACTTCTGGGAGAAGTGAAATCAGCATTTGTATCTAGAATAAAGCATCACGTTAACATTTTAATGGTTTGTATGGGTGGAAGATAGGAACCCCTTTTTCAGGATGACTTGAGCTATTTTGTTATTACAGATAGTCCTCAATATATGATTGATCATTTAATGACCATTCCAAGTTACAACGGCCTTGGAAAGGGTGGGGTGTGTAGCCCATAAAATACTTCAGGCATCACAAAATATCTGCCTTATGATTGATTTCCAACTGTCCCATTACCATTTGCAATCTTCTCTGCTGGCCTCCCCAGAAAGTCAGTGTCTCTACTTGCCAAGATGTCAGGGTAATAGAAAGCATCATGAATATGTTAACGCATTCAGCTTTTCAGCTTTAAATGGAAGGAGTGTCAGGGTAATGAAGACTTAAAGCTGACCAGCCCTTTAAGACTAAGGTTGAGTCAGCAGGATTATTGCCCTTTAAGAAGCTGTCTATATAAGGGAGGCCATTAGAGGGCGTCATTCTCTCTCCTCGTGTATCATTCTCCTCGTCTGTTGTGTTCTATCTGCATTGTAGTAGAGTTGAAGATTGATTGATTGCCTGGTATGTGTATGTATGTATATATAGAAATCTTGTATATAAGCCACTGTTTGTAATGACAAAACCTCTTTGTCCTGTATTTTTCTCCTGGGTTATCTCAAAATAGTAGTCTGACACAAGATGATGCCCTCTTGTCTCCGGGGGATGGCTGAAAGAGCCTACCAAGGAACAGAGAGGAGAAACAAAGCTAAAATCCCAAAGCTCATAGCTCCATTCCTGCAGTACGTTGGAGCAGTTGTTTCCACACATGGAGGGAAAATAAATTGGCAGGCAGCTCTTTCTCTCCATCTGCTTTATGACCTGAGAGATCACTTAGCAACCACAACTGAAAGTGCCAGGTTTGTGATAGTAGAACAAGCAGTCATGTGGGCATCTCGCTTAATGACCACTTTTCTCAATGGCTAAGATTCCAATCCCCAATTGTGCTCGTAAATTGAAGACTACCTGTAACTACTGGTAGTAAATCGATCACCTACAAACCTGGCCCAGGAACAGGTTTTGATGAACATGTCATAATCATATTCATCAGGTAATTTGAAAGTCTGAAAGAAGATGCACCATTTACCACCATATAGATCATATATTTTAATAATCTAAAAGGTTTTCACATTAGAAACTGGGGAGGCGGGATGAAAAGACAGAGACAGAGATTTCTGTAGTAGATGAAGGCATCGCAGCTAGTCCTGTGCAAACAGAAAGAAAGACACCAACTCCTTATAGTGTTAGAAGGAGCTGTTCTTTTTTTCTGGGTTCTGAAATTGTTTCTCGGTTGTCATTGATTGCAATTAACCTAATCAGTGTTCTGAGCAAACTTCAATTTATATATTATGAGATCACTGTACTAATAATATAAAGTAATGAATCTGTAGAAAGTAATTTATTCTATCAGTAAATGTTTTGTGTGTATAAAAGTCGTTACCCTGCATCCCAGCTCTATTCTCCCTTTGCGTGATTTGCTTCCGTTTTCTTTAAATATTAATTTTACTTCCCTTTCCTTTAAATATGGCTATGTCAACAGTGAGAAAGTAAGGCTCAGTCAGATGCAATGTTTGCTCATTGATATGAAAATGAAGAGCAAACTAGTTACCTATTATAGCAAACATCTGTAATCCTATGAGCATATCCTTCTACGTAGAATTTTCTGCCACTCACTTTGAAGCTAATGGGTTGGCCAATTGGCTGAACAAAACAGTAGACTTCAGCAGTCTGTTGTTTCCCAGATGTTCAAGACTTCATCTCCCATATTCCCCAGCCAGAGGCCACGATACCTTAGAACTGAAATCCAACATACCTGAATACCAGTGGTACCAGGCTGAGAAAGGCTGAGAAAGAAAATGAGATGAGATATGTCCCCTTAGTCCTTGAATCAAATTAATACAGCTAAAGGTAGTCCATGTAAGCATGTTGGATCACTAAATAAATATTAGCCATGCATGGGGGAAGATTATTAAGGGAAGAGAATTTCAAGCCCTTAGTGTAATGCTGAAAATTTATATTGCACAGAAGCATGAACATCTAAGGTGTATACATTGTTGTTGTTAAGATTTATATAGCATTTGATACAAAATGAGTCTTGGTCAGTTTAAGTAAAAACATAAATAACAAGGAAAAATACAATAGTAGACAAATTGAAGAACAAGTGGCAAAGATGACAAACAGTAACCAAAAAAAAAAAAAAAATCCACAAGAGCCTTCACTCCCCTCATGTAAAGAGCCAGGTCTTCAAGGCCCTTTGAAACACTAGGTGCAATGTATTAAGTCTGCTGAAGTAGGAAGTAACATTCTGTTCGTTGATTGGTTAAAGTAACGTTCTGTTCGTTGATTGGTTAAGCCGCCTGACAGCTGGCTTTATAAGAGCTGTCAGGCAGAGTTCCAAGCAGTTTCAGTTATAGCTGTGGCAGTTAGCCCAGCTGTTGTTAATAAACGGTTAATTACATGATCTTCGCATTGTCCATCGTCCTTGATCCAGCCAATACATTTCAACTGGCGACGAGAATCAACTGGTTGATCTACCGGTCATAGTAATAAGAAAACAAGGGAGATTTAAACCAAAGAAGCAAAACATGAGTCAGTTAGGAAAAAAGAAGAAGAAGAAGAAGAAATGGCATCCACACAGACTTTTCCTCCTTTCAATCCCAGTGCAGAAATGTGGGAGGCTTATTTAGCATGTTTTGAATGTTTCTTAATTGCAAATGATTATACAAAGCTGACGCCTGAGCGCAAACACGCTTATTTCCTAAGTTTCTGCGGTACTGAAATGTTTGATACTGCAATGACATTAATGGCCTCACAATCTGTACATTCGGGAACATGGGAAGACTTTATAAAAAAATTTAAAAAACATTACGCACCAGCCCCCTCAAGAATAGCCCGCCGCCAACACTTTTACCATCATGATCAGGCCCCTGGAGAGACTATTAATCAATATGTTGCGGCTCAGAGGAGGACGGCCAGGCATTGTGAATTCTTTGATTTAGAAGATTATCTCTTCGATAGACTTGTCAGTGGGGTCAGGGACCAAAGTCTTAAAAGGCATCTGATTGCAAATCACGACCTCACATTTCAAATGGCATTGGATGAGGCGTGTGCTGCAGAACTGGCAGCATTGTCACTAGCCGAGTTGTCCCATGGATATACTCCACCTAAGACGGAAAAAGACTTATCGTCTGTAAATGAGACAAATGAGAATCTGTCAGATTCTGATGGTGACTTTGAAGTGTTCCGTCTTCAAGAGTCTAGAAAACAAAACTCTGGCCCAACTAGCATGTCAAGGGGGCCGAACGCATGTTTCAGCTGCGGAGGAAAACACCTGCGCACTAATTGCCATTTTAAAAATGCAGAGTGCCGCCACTGCGGCTGCAAAGGTCATCTTGCCAGAGTATGCAGAGCCCCTCAGCCACAGTTCGAATCACGTGTGCCACAGGATGGGGGCCGACAATATCATCCTAATCCATCTAAAGTTCGTAATAGTAACCAACGATCTTCTTCTGATGTGAATTTAGTAACACCACCAAATATGTTGAGCCAGCAGAAGATTCGCCTTACAGTACTCATCGAACAGAAACTGTGCACCATGGAAGTTGATTCCGGCTCCGCTACATCCTTGGTGTCATAGAGTACAATTAAACGATTAGTTCCGAAACTGGCTAAACGACAACTAGACCCCTGCCATCTCCTGCTAAAAGATTGCCAAGGAGCCAACATTCCGATTGTCGGAAGTGGCACATTCCAAGTACAATTTAAGAAGTTTAGTGGATTATTATCACTAGTCATTGTGGAAGGAAAATTCCCCAGCCTGTTGGGCCTTAATTGGTTCGATGCATTAGGTCTAACTATACAAGGAGTTAATGCCATCTCATCATCTGAACTGGACATGTTATGTAATGAATTCCCCTCAGTTTTCTCTGAGGAATTAGGAAAATACACCGGACAACCGGTTTCGTTCAGTCTCAACCCTCAAGTGCAGCCTCGCCACCTTAAGCCGCGAAGAGTACCATTTGCATTGCGACCAAAGGTGGATGCTGAACTTAACAAATTAATAGCACAACGTATCCTGGAGCCTGTTGAGTATGCATCATGGGAGACCCCCATTGTTATTGCCATGAAGGCAGATGATTCAGTGCGCATCTGCGTAGATTACCGAGCAACAATTAATCGTGCATTACAGGCACATGCATACCCCATTCCTATTGTGCAACATTTGTTGCACTCCTTGGGTAGTGGCTCCGTATTTGCTAAATTAGATTTAGCACAGGCATATCAACAACTGCCTGTGGATGACCAAACAGCGGACGCACAAACTATAGTGACACACCGGGGTGCTTTCCGTTGCCGCCGCCTCCAATTTTGAGTTTCAGTTGCCCCAGGAATCTTCCAGAGCATGATGGAGCGTTTACTTCATGGAATTCCTGGGATTGTACCGTACTTTGACGATGTATTAGTATCGGCCACCAGCACCACCGAACTCCTTAAAAGACTCCGATCGGTTCTAACTGAATTCCAGAGAGTGGGGCTCAAAGTTAAGCGAAGCAAATGTATTGTAGCTGCTTCCAAAATCGAGTTCTTGGGTTTCCTAATTGATGGTAAGGGTATACACCCTACAGAGTCTAAGACAAACGCTATTTTACATGCCCCTGCTCCCACCAACAAGGCCGAACTTCAAGCCTTCTTAGGCCTTTTAAACTTTTATGCAATTTTCATACCACACAAGGCATCTATTGCAGAATCTTTGCATTGTTTGCTGAACCAGGGACACGTTGGAACTGGGATTCAACTGCAGCCACTGCATTTACTAATGTATACTCATTTCAAACTCTGTCCTCACTCACTACTGCAGGTCCCTACCCATTGTGCTAGCATGTGATGCTTCTCCTTATGGGGTGGGAGCAGACTTAAGTCACCATTTCCCTGATGGCCGTGAAGCCCCCGTTGCATTTTTCTCCCGGACTTTGGCTTCAGCGGAGCGAAATTATTCACAGCTAGACAAGGAGGCTCTAGCATTGGTAGCTGGAGTCAAGCGGTTTCATCATTACCTATATGGTCGACCTTTTACACTAGTGACGGATCATAAGCCTCTGCTTGGTCTACTAGCAGCTGACCATCAAACTCCGCAATTCCTATCCCCAAGATTCACCAGGTGGTCTGTGTTTTTATCCGCCTACGACTACACACTCCTGTACATGCCAGGCAAGAATCTGGCCCATGCTGATGCCCTCAGCCAGTGCCCTGTTCCAACGTTGCTCTCTGATCCAGCTCCCGCCTCGTCAGTCCTGATGATTGAAGACTCACCTTTCGTTTTGACGGTGGCTGACATCGCTCGAGTCTCATCCTGCAATCCAGAGATCTCCACAGTCATGGACTGGGTGTTAAGGGGGTGGCCACAAGGGCCCATGGACATGAAGTGGAAACCATACACTATCCGTAAAATGGAATTATCTACCATGGGGGGTTGTTTATTGTGGGGACACAGAGTGGTGATTCCAAAATCTTTACGGGATTCTGTGTTAAAATCATTGCATTCCGGACATCCAGGAATAGTCCAAATGAAGGCTCTAGCTAGAGCCTATCTCTGGTGGCCTACTCTTGATCAATGTATCACTGACTGGGTGGCCACTTGCCGCCCTTGTCAAGAGTCTCGGCCAATGCCCCCTAAGGGTAAGCCCAGGGAATGGGAAGACCCCGCTGGCCCATGGTCCCGCCTTCATATAGATTTTGCGGGGCCATTTTATGGTCAATTTTTTTTAGTGGTGGTTGATGTGTACTCTAAATGGATTGAACTGATACTTATGCACTCAACATCCTCAGAGGCCGTCATAAAGGCCCTTTGTACACTATTCTCAACCCACGGGTTGCCCGACCTATTGGTGTCAGATAATGGGCCCCAATTAACTTCTACCACATTTGTTCCTTGCCCAATTAGGTATCAGGCATGCACTTATCTCTCCTTACCACCCGGCCAGTAATGGCCTTGTAGAAAGGGCTGTGAGATCTGCAAAGGAGGCATTAGGCCGCATGGGACCAGGGAAATGGCATGACCGTATAGCGGAGTATATGTTAGTGCAACACACCACCCCTTGTCAGGTTACCAATCGGAGTCCGGCAGAATTACTGATAGGTCGCCGGCTGCATACAATTTTGGATAGGTTACACCCCATTACGCCCCTGCCAAGCCTTTGGATTCAAGTAGGACATCTAAACCTTTTGGTGTGGGTGATAAAGTATACGCCAGGAATTATGGGGGCCAGCCATTATGGCTACCAGGTAAGATGGTGGATATTACAGGTCCATGCTCATATAAGGTTGATATGGAACAAGGCAAGGTTTGGAGACGTCACCAAGACCAGCTACGGGTCAGATGGGGTACTGAACACGATATAACAGAAAGAGAGAACCAGGCAGGAGAAAGTTTCAGCCAGGGGTTAAGGGGCATACCAGAAGCTGAGAAGCTACCAGATGCTGAGCAGCAGATTTTGAGCCGACAGATTACTTCGGACAATACAAACCCCGAGGGAGAAATTGAAACACAGGTCGAAAGCAATAACATGCCTGTAGTTATTTGAACTGCTGGGGAAAGTAATTCCTTGCAAGAGTCTGTGAGTGAGGCAGGGTTAAGACGTTCGATCAGAAGCTGGCGCCGACCGGCATATCTCCAGGACTACACATGTGCCATCCAGGTGGAAAGGGGTGCAATGTATTAAATCTGCTGAAGTAGGAAGTAACATTCTGTTCGTTGATTGGTTAAACGTTCTGTTCATTGATTGGTTAAGCCGCCTGACAGCTGGCTTTATAAGAGCTGTCAGGCAGAGTTCCAAGCAGTTTCAGTTATAGCTGTGGCAGTTAGCCCAACTGTTGTTAATAAACGGTTAATTACATGATCTTTGCATTGTCCATCGTCCTTGATCCAGCCAATACATTTCACTATTCATATGGGAGTCATCTGGGGAAGGTACCTCACACCATGTTGTGGTCCACCAATGGCCAGCAGAGCTGGCAGTAGATTCGGATAGTGAGGAGGTTGGGGAGGAATGTGGGCCAGTCCTGGAGTCTGGGGAAGGCTTGGACGAGGGCTCTGTGTCGGAGGCAGAGAGCGGGCCAGGGCTACCTGGTAGTTATGTGCTGCTTCCAGAGCCTCCGGAATCTGACATCAGCGAGGCAGAAGAACAGGGAGAGCCTGTTCCCAATGTGAGCATGCGCAGAGCTGCCAGGAGGCAAGAACAGTTAAGACAAAAGGGGCGACTTGGAAGTAAGGCTTGGAGATGATTGACCCCTCCCATAAGACATAAGAGAGGAGCAAAGGGACATGAGCTTTGCAGGAAGCAACTTGTTCATTCTGGTTGGTTCAAACTCTGAGAAGCTCCATTTGACTCTGTGCTCCATTTGGCCTTGCAAAACTAATTGACAATTAGGTCTCTGGCAGCATTTCAAGGGAGATAAAGGTGGGTGCTTATCAGCATTAGCTTGAAAGACTGTGGCAGACATGTGTCGGACTCTTCACCGAATGTTTGTGAATTATTACGGGCTGTGAATGACCATAATTCACAGCCGTTTAAATAAAAGAGGGGTTTTTTGGGACTAAGCGTGTGATTTAAGCTTTCTCAGGGAGCCTAAGTCAGAACACCCAGAGAGTTAGTACTGCTATGAAAAGGTGTGCTTCTGGGTTCCTGATAGATGATGTTGCTTGATTGAAGGAATCCGGAACATGCCAACCCTGCAGATTGATTTGGCTGGGCACATATTACATGAGACAGGTATTATGATCATTATTTTTTTTAAAAAGTCTTCATAATAAGTAAAAGTGTTTAAAGAAAAAACAGGCAAGTGTCTTTTTGGGTGTGCACCCCAGGCATGCCAGTAAATCCCTCTGCAATAAAACAGACCCACACTCATAAAGCACATGATTCATGGACAAAGGATAGATAAATGCATACAGTATTTTTCGGAGTATAAGACATACTTTTTTCCCTCCTTAAAGAGGCTGAAAATTTGGGTGCGTCTTATCCTCCAAATGTAGCTTTTTCCGAAGCCTTTTTTGAGCCCTAACGAGGCACAAGCGATCTACGTGCTTTGCCTGCTCCCTCCGACTCTCAGCTGTGCTTTAGAAGTTTTTTTTTCAGTGAAGCAATCTTCAGTGCTTTGCCTGCTTCCTCCGACTCTCAGCTGTGAAGTTTTTTTTCAGCCCTAACGAGGCGCTAGCAAGTGAAGCGATCTCTGTGGTTTGCCTGCTTTTCTCATTGCTTCTCTCTCCAAAGACCAGTTGTGCTTTAGAAGCTGTTTTTTATCCCCAAGCAGGGGATAAAAACCAGCAAACAGAACTGCTGAACCTGACCAGACTAAGGACGCTAGCCAGATGAATCCCTGGTAGGCAGATTTTTTTTTCCCTATTTTCCTCCCCAAAAACTAAGCTGTGTCTTATACTCCGAAAAATACGGTAGCTGTATTGCAGATCCCAAGCAATTCTCATGTCAATGAAAATCAATTTCTACTGGGTCTAGGAATCTAGTTCAGATCCAGAGTTTTGTTCTCCTGCTCCTTTCACTTGCTGTCTGCTTCTTACTGTTGATGACTCCAAGCTGTGTTTACAAAAGAGTTTCTCCTTCTGTAACCTATCTCTACAAAACAAACCTTGTTTTCTGCCTTGCCAGCTCCATCTCTCATGCCACATTTTCTTTTAAATTAAACTTATTTAGCATACTTAATTCAAAGATTGGTTTATGAATAATCATGTTATTAAAAATTGGGAAGATATTTCTTAAATGATACTTTTAATTGAAATTTTCACATTGCTAAGCCATAGTTTGGTTTCACAGTGGTTTGCTGAACAAGTCAAAGAGGTTTGATTCACACATAATATTAAACCATAACCGTGGCTTACAAATTGTAATAATGTAGGTAATTCACACATTGTTGTTATCTCAAGATAAAACAAGTTATGTTACAGTTCATATAATGAATCAATCTAAGTATTCTTTGGGCAGAAAAAAAGTCATTAGCACATATGATATATATTTTCATCCAGAATAGGGAAGTTGTTTCCTAACATAGAAACATTCTTGAGCACAATCCACCCACATATGGTTTTTTAAAATCCCATTAAGTTCATGGGATTTATTTAAAAGCTATCAAACTGACTCCTTAGAGTATCTTGAAACACAGTTTGGCTCTCAACTAGTAGAGACCATTGCATAAACACTGAAAATTGCTTTTAAAATTGAGTTTTGAGAGTGGTGAGAGATAATGCAAGGCCTTGTTAGAACTTATATTTTTAAAACCATAATCATATTCATTCAAATTACACCTTTTTTTAAAAAAAAAGGTAATTTTAAATAAAATTTGATGATCCAGTTTGTTTATTAACCGCCCATCTTGTCTGGAGGCATCTAGAAGCAACAATCTACAAAAAGCAGGAAAAATGTATGAAATTCACACACACACACACAAAACCTTGTGGGAAAGTATCATCTTACTATCCATCAGAAAAGAAAGGAAGGAGATGGTAGTTACTGTCTCTTGAGCAATGTACTTCTCTACCTAATTGATCTCCCAGAGTTAGAGCTTTCCCCTCAGCTAGTAATTTCTATTCTCTATATAAATTCATTTCATCCCCTGCATTTTTATAAAGCCACTTCTGCTATTGTTGTAGACCATCAGCCTTGAGAATCCTCACCCTAATACAATCTTTCTAGAATCTGGGTCAGCTACCTGATCCCCCTGATGAAAAACAAATTTCTTTTACATGCGTGCCAGTTGGGAAACAGAGGATTTGGTCATAACCCACAACTAACACCCTTCCTGAGGCAGGTCAGTAGCTTTGCTTCTAATTACATTAGCTTTGATACTCTCATGTGAAAAGACTCTTTTCTTACCTCCTTATCCAAAATGTCATGATTTAGCTGCAGAAGGAATATCGCTGCTGACTCTTGATCCATGGAAAGACCTTGATAGCCTAGAGATTATTAAGCAACGCTCATTTATACAACAGAACACTTTAGCCATTTGTACTTCTGCACTTAATATCAGTAACCCAATAGCAATTTTTTTAGTAAGTTGGAAAATAAACTGCAATTAGGGTTAGGAAACTGCCTTGGCCCCTTTAACCCAGTATTGTTAATTGTGACAGCCAGTCTCAGATAGCAGTGTTCCCCAGTGGTGAAATCCGAATTTTTTTTACTACCAGTTCTATGGGCATGGCTTGGTGGGCATGATGTGGCTTGATGGGCATGGCTTGGTGGGCATGGCAGAGGAAGGATCCTGTAAAATCTCCATTCCCACCCCACTCCAGGGAAAGGATACCGCAAAATCCCCATTCCCACCCCACTCTGGGGCCAGCCAGAGGTGGTATTTGCCGGTTCTCCGAACTACTCAAAATTTCCGCGACCGGTTCTCCTTAGATAGATGGGATCTCTCCCAAGTAATTCCTTCATACATACATTTATAAACTTACAAGTGCAAACAACATATTTAGCATAGCAGATAGCCTGACCCAGAATTTCTCTCCGTAGCATCCTTCTAATCAGTTACAGTGTCAGATTGCCAAGTATTGAAGGAGTTTATAATAAAAGCAATGAATTAAACATTGTTGCAATCAATGAAAAGTATGCTGGCATAAAGGACCAATAGAACTTTATGTTTTTCAGGTTGTAGCTTTTTTCAAAGACTTCCACGGTTCACAACTTTTCCTAACCTAAGAGTCTCATTTAGCATTCTGGGTGTCACATTCATGGATAGTTGAAGAAAGAATACATTTCATTGAATTTCACATCTATTTAATTTAATTTAAATGCAGTTTCTGTCAGATAATATTCTCCAGTCCCACACATTTCTTGTTTTGTCTCCTTAGAATTCAAATTTGACAATAACTATAACTGTGACTGGGCTAAGACCGGAGATTGCTTAGAATCTGAGTTTTAAAAAGCAGTGAATGGTAATAGAGAACCTTATAAGACACTTAAAAAAACAATAAACATTAGATTCCTTGTTTATTTATTACTCAAAATGCCAAAGGAAAATTAGCTCTAAGAAGGCCAGTTTCAAATAATTCCTAAAGAACTTCAAGTGTTGGCTCCTCACCAAATCTAAAACAAGGCAGTCAATGTACAGGCAGTCCTCAATTTACCACAGTTCATTTAGTGACTGTTCAAAGTTATATCACTCAAAAAAGTGACATGACTGTTTTTTGTAGTGACATGACATTGTACTGTCCCTGAGGTCCTGTGATCAAAATTTGGACGCTTGGCAACTGGTTCGTGTTTATGACGGTTGCAGTGTCCTGGGGTCATGTGATCACCTTTTGCAACCTTCTGACAAGCAAAATCAGTGGGGAAATCAGATTCACTTAACAACTATGTCACTTACTTAACAATTGCAGTAATTCACTTAGCAATTGGGGCAAGAAAGATTGTAAAATGGCCAGAATTCACTGAACAAATGTCTTACTTAACAAATTTTGGACTCAGTTGTGGTCATAAGTTGAGGACTACCTATATCTGAAATCAAAATTTAACACAGACTGTTGAAAAAGTAATGTTACAAATACTTCTAGTAACCACATATTGCTAGTTCATTCATGTAGTATTTTCAGTAATGCAAGTCCAAATATATCAAATGAGATAAGGAAAATGAATATAAAGCAGATAAACAAACTATCTTCTGAATTTAATTATCAGAGTACATACTGTTGTATGCCCCAATATACCCTATTTTCATCTCCTCCATCCCTCAGAAAATAGAACCAAACTTTAACCAGAAGACAATATCATGTCATGAACTGCCACAGACAATTTAGCTCCTAGGAATTTGGGTTCTGTATTTCATTTAACCATTTTATATATGTTTAACTTTCATAACAGCATTTATTTTGAGTAATTGTTCTACAATATTTATTATGTTGCCGACTGAGCTAATAATGATTGCTTTTGCCTTTATAATATTTACCGAGCTTTAATAACTTCACTTTTGTTCTCTTTGGTATGAATTTAAGAACCTGCTGTAAATACTAGATTATAACAATCCAGTTGATTCTGAATCTTGTTAAATTACTTCAAGATAGGTGAGTCCAGGATTAAAGACTAAAGGCGATCATGTTTGGCTGACCTGCATGTAATGTATTTTGAGGCTGGACTCTTTGGTTATCCTAATCCATTAATTCCAATTAAAAACAAGGCACTTTGGGACTTTCTCTCTCAAGCTACATTGAAGCTGGTGAAGCTTTTCCCTTGATACAACTAACTTGAAGTTCTGTCAAGGCTAAAGTGGAGATGTAGTTCAGCGCTAAATGTGCTGCCTTTCCCTGCTCCTCCCTTTGCCCCAATTAATCATCTATTCAGTGGAAGATAAGATTAATCACCTGCCAGCTATAATAAAGAAGGAAGATAATCAGATAGCTGTAAAATCTTCCCAACCCTCTCAAGGTTATTTGCGTTGTGTAAGCTTTATTTCACTTTCAAAAGAAGCCACTTTGTGGCATCCTTCATTTTATTAATATAGTGTTTTGTGGTTTAAAATGTATTGTCATTTATAAATTTCCAAGCTGCCTATGGAAAACCTTATTCCAAATGTGTGTTTTTTTCACCCATAAATACATTCTGTCAGAAGAGAGCAGGCTATGGGGGTTGTTTTGATCCTCACTTTGTACATACAGTACTCATCTTTTTCAGCCTAGAGGAGTGGCACATGAATAACTGAAGATGTAATCAGGTGAGAAAAGGCACAAAAGGCCTTTCCTCTTGCACAACTGGCTTTGAATTCATCCTTTCACTAAGACCAGATTGCTGGAGATTCGCTCGATACATTAAAGATAAACAAACATAGGAATAAAGAAAATCCCTTTAGAGGGAGAAGTAATTAAGAAAATATTGGAATGTGCAGAAATGAATAGATTAACATTGGTAATTAAAGAAAAGGAAGAATCAGAGTATTTTAAACTATGGGGGCAATTATATCAATGGTTAGAGAAGAGATATATATAAAAATTTAGATAATTGATGAATTAATATAAACATAAGAAAATTTGGGAAGAACGATGTAACAATCTAAATGAAAATATAAAGGTATGATAGAAATATGATATGAAAATGATGGAGAAGGGAGTAGAAGACACAAAATATGCACTCAGATGAAACACTGAATGATTAAGGATGTATTGTTTGTTTGTTTGTATGTTTGTTTGTTTTTAAAAAAAGGGATAAAGGAAAATCCTAAACATTTTTTTCTCAGAGTCTAAGTCCCAATGAGTTTAGGAAGGGTTAATCCAAATGTAATGTACTTTTAACACTCCTCTAGGTTGTACTACTTCCCACTTCACAAGTTCTTCTATGAAAAGAAGTGCATTTTGCTCTTTGGTTGTACATTTCCCTCAGTGCAGTATTTAAAAACAACAGGCAAAATGAAACAATTACGTATATTTGAGTTTAAAGTTTGTAAGTAAGATCAACATCTTTTGAAGTTGGAAAGCAAGGCATGAAGAGAGAAAAACACACAGGACAGGATAGACACTAAGAAGAAACGATGTTGCCATTCCACTTCATGATTTTTTTTCCCAATGCCACACCGATTTTGAGATATATATATATATATATATATATATATATATATATATATATATATATATATATATATATATATATATATATATATATATATATATATATATATATATATATATATATATATATATAATCATTTATCTTTGGCAAGCAGAATTGTATAGTGATCAGATGTGAACACAATGAATAAGATAGTTGGTTATTCAAAATAGTGTAAACGTTTATTGCACATAAGGAGTCAGGGTAGAGTTCCCTTCCTCAACAAAGAGGAGAGATCAAAAAGAGAATTAAATGTGGAAAATTAAATGAAGCAGTCAGGTGGGAAGACAAACAGAAATTGGTTTTAAGTCCTGGCAGCAGAAATGCAATAGAACAGAAGCAAAAATAAAATGGTTCTGGGTTTCCTCAAAATGAGCAAAATAGGCACAAAATTGTGGCCTGATAAGAGACATCACATCATTGGGGTTTAAATCACAGATGAAGCAGAAGTGAATGTAGCCAAAATATAACTAAGATATATTTTAAAAAGCAATATATCAAGCAATTGCATGTATAGGAACAGAAATTAGTCACCCATATGCATCTTTGTAATTTCATTTTTTTAAAAAAATACCTCAGTTGCAGGCAGTGAGAGATTAGAATGCATAAATTAGGTAAATGGGTAAATCATTGCATTCTTGGTGCGATAAAACCTAATTCTATGGAAATGGAATAGATCATTCATAGCTAATAACTATAGACTGATAATAACTGGTCTTGTCAATCAAAGAAGAGAGACATAATATAAACCAAGAAAAGCACATCTACTCATACCCTAATCATTGTTTGCACATTTGCCTTTGCAACTGTTTGAAGAAGTAATTCTGACCTTTTCATGTGAAATAAAACAATCATTTATACAGAAATCAAATACCATTGGCACTGATTAGTGAAGGAACTACTCAGAGCAAACAAGTACGTAGTCCATTTAATCACTGGCCAAGTTGCATGTTTTCTAAAGTGGAACAGCGGATTGCATGTGATGTGTGTTTATAAGGAAAACTTCCATTACTCTAAAGAGAAAAATAGTGGAAGGTGACCCAAGAGATAAATAGAATTTAGGTAGTATCTGAACACACTTCTATTATTTCTCCACACCCACTTCCTACAACAATTGGCATCCATATATATTAAGCACTCTATTGGGTTCTTGGTGCTCTCTGAAGTAGGTGTTTTCACTGATGAAGTTATGTAGTTTGGTAATGAAACATCTGCAAGGAAACCAGCAAGCTCAGAGAGCACTAAGGATCCCACAGTTCAACCCTGACTTACAAATACTCTAGTCTATCAATAAAGCACTCCTCCTGTTGGAATTAATTCCATTTATCTGTCAAGACCATGGTAATTCCCAAAAACATATATGCTATGAAAAGTCTTTCTTAATTTTTATTCCACTAGTTTGCCAATGGACATTGTGTGATTGAAACAGTTTCCAGACACAAAAAGGATGGAGGTAATTTGTCCCCACCCCCCAACACCTCCATAACATATACATATGGTTAGTTTGGAATCTGCAGGGGGAAAAGATAAGAAAAAGTCTCTTTGGGTGGACCTAGAATCTGGCTGCTTTATTTGCCACATGCCTCATTCTGTTCTCACTTTGATTCAGTGTGTCTTGCTAGAAATGTCAAGAAGCAAGAGAAAGATGAATGAAAATCTTTTGAGGTGAGCACCTTCAGAACATGATAACATTATGTCAACATGTAATACTGCCTTTGCATATAGATAGGCAGGGAAGTAAGAAATGGCTACATTGTGATTGATGGCCTAAAACTGCCTTAACACAGACACACACACACTGAAGAAATAGAACATGAACTATTGGGGGGGAAATAGAGAAGAGAAGAGAAGAGGAGAGGAGAGGAGAGGAGAGGAGAGGAGAGGAGAGGAGAGGAGTGGAGTGGAGTGGAGTGGAGTGGAGTGGAGTGGAGTGGAGTGGAGTGGAGTGGAGTAGAGTAGAGTAGAGTAGAGTAGAGTAGAGTAGAGTAGAGTAGAGTAGAGTAGAGTAGAGTAGAGTAGAGTAGAATATTCTTTATTTGGCCAATGTGATTGAACACACAAGGAATTTGTCTCTGGTGCATAAGCTCTTAGTGTACATATAAGCAACAAAGTGATAATCATAACATACCAATAGGAGTAGGTAATAGGAAAATGAGAAGGATAATAATAATACAACCTTACTACATGGTTAGATATCCTTAGGCATAAGACAGTCCTGTGGGAATTATGTATATAGCAGAGTGATGGCATGGGGGAAAACTGTCTTTATGTCTAGTTGTTTGGGCATGCAATGTCCTATAGCGGCATCCTGAGGGGAGAAGTTGAAACATTTTATGTCCAGGATGTGAGGGGTCCATGATATTTTCTCAGCTCTCTTTGTGGCTTGTGCAATATGCGGTCCTCAATGGAAGGCAGGTTAGTTGCACTTGTTTTTTCTGCAGTCCTAACTATCTGTTGAAGTTTGTACCTGTCCTGTTTGGATGCTGTACCAAACCAGACTGATTTCAGAAAACAAAAACAAAAACTGAAGTTTAAAAGATGAAACTGTAGCTTGAGAACCGTGTCCAGAGCAACTCGAAATATTTTTTCAGCCCACTCTCAATGCTCCCTTGATTCATGCGGCTCTTTTTCAGAGACGCAAAATAATCAAATTCATAATTACAGTAAATAACAGCTGCCAAGTGTTTTGCTGCAATAGCCAAGTGGAAAATGTAAGCTGCTTATTAACATCAAGAGAAAGACATTACAAGCATTGTGCAATTGGTCAGCCTTTGTAGTTTAAAAGATATGAGTAAGCAGTTTGGGGCTGTGCAGAGGGCTTTGAACAAAGGTTAAGCTTCCTTGTTTTTATGTTCAGTTCCTGGTTTGTGTCAGTTCTTTTACATTTAAACTTAATCACCCCAAGTGGGTTTTTTTTTCTGTCTTTGCCCTATCACACTCTCAAGCAACAATTCTGCCTCTCTGGCTAAGTATCTAGATAATCTTGCCTGTGGTCAAACACCACAAAGAGCTCCTTCCTGTGTTTATTAGCACACTCTCAGGCTAACTTTCAAATGAACAGAGCTGAAGAAACATGAACTTGCCAACTCTAGAATACCTATCAGAATAATACCACAAATAACAGAATAGCAGAGTTGAAGGGACCTTGGAGGTATTCTAGTCCAACCCCCTATTCAAGCAGGAGACCCTATACCATTCTGGACAAATGGCTATCCAGTGTCTTCTTAAAAGCCTTTAATGTTGGAGCCACTCATAATTTCTGAAGGCAAGTTGTTCCATTGGTTGATTGTTCTTACTGTCAGGAAATTTCTCCTTAGTTCTAGGTTGCTTCTCTCTTTGTTCCGTTTCCATCCATTGCTTGTCCCAAAGGTGCTTCTTTAGGAGGCAACTGGACTTTCTTGTTGTTTCTTTTGAAGGCGCTTCACTTCTCATCCAAGAAGCTTCTTCAACTCTGACAGGATAGTGGAGAATGGAAGGATTTATATTCCTTGCAGACAGCTGGTAATCTGCATCCTTTTAGAGGGTCGTTGAAGCACTTGGAGGTTTATCTATGTCCTCAGGGCCACTGGAGTAGTGTTCCTGGCTCCTGTAGTCTGCAATTTTTCTCTGGAAATCCATTCCTACTCCCAATTGCAGACTACTACAGGAACCAGGAGCACTACTCATTTGAGAAGCAAAATGTCTTCAAAAGGAAAAAAAACAACCTTTGGGACAACCATGACCTGGATGACTGAAAATCTCTACAGAATCCATTGCTTGTCTTGCTTTCTAGCGCTTTCGAAAATAGGCTGACCCTCTCTTTTTTGTGGCAGCCATTCAAATATTGGAATATTGCCATCATTTTATCTCTAGTTCTTCTTTTCATTAAACTAGACATACCCAAGTCCTGCAACTGGTCATGTTTTAGCTTCCCATCCCGTAATCATCTTTGTTGCTCTTCTCTGAACTCTTTCTCAATGTCTTTTTTATATTGTGGTGACCAAAACTGGATGCAATATTCCAAGTGTGGTTTTACCAAGATATTATAAAGTGGTAGTATCACTTCCAGTGATCTTGATTCTAACTGTCTGTTAATGCAGCCTAGGATTGAATTGGCTTTTTTTGGCAACTGCAGCACACTCCTGGCTCATATTTAAGTGATTGTCCACTAGGATTTCAAGATCTCGCTCACAGTTACCATTGTTGAGCCAAGTTTCACCTAACCTGTACCTGTGCATTTGGTTTTTCTTGCCTAAGTGTAAAACCTTACTTTTTTTAATATATTGAATTTCATTTAGTTAGATAGGGCCCAGTGTTTGAGTGTATCATCCATCGAGAAATGTTAATGATGCACTGTATGGTAATGTGCAACAAAATTCTGGGCACATGCCAGGTCTGTAGCCCCAAAGATTAAGCTTTTGCTTCAGTCTGCATCAGTGGTGAAATCCAATTTTTTTTAGTACAGGTTCTGTGGATGTGGCTTGGTAGGCATGGTATGGCTTAGTGGGCGTGGCAGGGGAAGGATACTGCAAAATCCCCATTCCCACCCCACTCCAGGGGAAGGATACTGCAAAATCCCCATTCCCACCCCACTCTGGGGCCAGCCAGAGGTAGTATTTGCCGGTTCTCCAAACTACTCAAAATTTCCACTACCAGTTCTCCAGAATGTGTCAGAACCTGCTGAATTTCACCCCTGGTCTGCATCTCACGTGGGTCTTTCACCTGTTCATGGGGGTTATTGGAAATATATAGAAGTTACACTTCACCACAGATGCACAGACACAAACCATCACCTGAGAAGGCATCCTCAAGGAACCTGGAGGGCATAGATAAGAACCTGGGAAATGTTCCCATGTGTATATGAGTTCATTTTTCACTTGTGTTAATGTTGTTTTCTCTTGCAATTCCGATTTTACGGATTTTTGCATTTTGTTTAACACTGTGTTTTAAAATGGTTTTTGGAGAGCTATGTGATGAAAAGCAGTATAAATTGTTATGCTTTGTGCATTCCAGCTCTTGAAATGAAATTACATATTATATATGAAGAGTAATATGAACTGTCTCCAAATTTGAATGAATGAATGAATGAATGAATGAATGAATGAATGAATGAATAAATAAGGCAATTACGGCATTATTTTTACAATGTGGAGTTTTGGAGGTCAATGTTATAAATTAAATAGCCTATATGCCATTGTATGCAGATGAAACATTTATTTGTTTAGAATAAATAAGGATACAAAGCAAAATCAATAGCAAACATTATAAGGAATAGAGGCATTGGCACCCACCCAATTCCTAGTTTTCAGTAATTTTTTAAAAATCATTAAGACCAATGCTAGTTGTAAGTCAGTTATATTTACATAATTTTATCTAATTTACCTTAGCCAATATTTTCTAACATCAAGGAATTGTTCATTTAGTCATTAAAATTGAAATCGTTTCATGTAGTCATTAAAAAACAATAATTTCAATTGAAAATGAAATCAGAAAATTGTCCTGTCACTAAAATTAAAATTTTTACAAACAATGATTAAAAAGGAAGATAATGTGTTGTTATATTGACAAAGTTCAATGATTTGAAAAATTCTAATTCATTCCTTTTTGTTTCATTCTCTATATAGACTTTCTAGGAACAGATGTTAATTTCTTCTTGTTATATTTACATTGTCATAAGAATTAGACAAGTTTTTTAATGGGACAAACAATTAGCATCAAAGCAAACCTTTCTCAAAATGTGATGCAGAATGTAGTTCACAGAGCTGATTAGAAGGATTCGCCCGGTTCCTTTCAACATGGGCAAAAACTCACCTCAGAGAAACTCTACTTCTTGTTTTCAAATGACGAAGGTAGGACCAGTCTAACATTCAATGAAAGTGCAACAGCCTTGGTCCTAAAACCACTTATTGAATCTGGGAATGCTTTAAAGAACTGAATTAGCCTTCTAAGTAATTGAATGCATATATGAGTCGTGCATATGTAGCTGTAATTTATCTTCTTAAAATCCTTTGCCAGTTCTGAACAGTTCAAGAACAGGGCACATAAGGACTCCTGGATCTGCTGATCCATAGGATGACTGAATTCCTTTTGGATCTAGTTTCTTTTGTGAAACAAAAAAGTAATTTGGGCTGTACTGTCTATACCAAGGGTGTCGAACTCAATTTCATTGAGGGCCGCATCAGGGTTGTGTTTGACCTCGGGGACGTGGCATGGCCAGGGGGTTTGGCCAGGGGGCATGGTCAGGGGGCATGGCCAGCTCATCATCACTCGTGTCAGAGGTACCTGTGGTAGCCCAGGCAGGACTGGAGGGATCCATTGTCTCCAACGGAGGAAGGCAAAACCAGGGAGAGCGCTTAACCCTTGCCATCTGCTGGTGGCCAAATGCTAAGGCAGGACTTTCCTTCCTTCCTTCCTTCCTTCCTTCCTTCCTTCCTTCCTTCCTTCCTTCCTTCCTTCCTTCCTTCTTTCCTTCCCTTTTCTTCTTTTTCCTTCCCTCTTCATTCTCCTTTCTTCTTCCTTCCCCTCTTTCCTTCTTTTCTTTCCTTGCTCTCTTCCCATCTTTCCTTCTTTTTTCTTTCCTCTTTCCCTTTTTCCTTTCCTGTCCCTTTTTGGATGCTCAAATGCAAAAGGGGAAACATTTCTCCTGTTGTTTTGTTTTGCTTTTAGTTTGTTTTGCAGCCAAAACGCAGTGTGCGTGCATGCGGCCCTCCCAAGCTCCATTTTTATTGGCAGAGGCACCGCCAGGGAGTCCTTCGCTGTTTCAGTGGACCCAAGGGCCAGATCTAAGCACCCTGCGGGCCTCGAGTTTGACGCTCCTGATATATACATACATACTAAGACTACCAGATCTGAGCTGCAAAAGTCCAGGCAACCACTAGGTGGTGACACGGAGATACAACAAACTATTTTTAAAAAATAATTGAATTGTCATCTTGGATTTTTGCCATCTAGAGTGGGTAGCCCAAATACATACAATCTTGATCATAAAGATAACCTCTTGGAGATACTTAATACAGGAATCCTGTGGAGGTCTGAGTCTGTATTTCCATCAGTGGCAAACACAGAAAATATAGAGACGAGGCAGTGGCAATACAAATAGACACTTTGCTCTCTCAAAATGAGACTGCTCCATTACTTCAGGAGTATTTCACAGTCCTTAAATAAAGGCATTCTTTCTATAAAAAATGGATCTAATGTAAGAAAATTAATTTACCAAATACAAAACTGCCATCGACCCAATGTCTACCCAACTAGTAATCGTATTTTAGTTTTTTAAAGTGTACCACCAAAAAATACAAGTGCAATTTCACCCCAAGTTCTATTTAAAAACCGAATGGACTAGAACTTTCCTGTCAGCCAATTACCAGTTGTCCTTCTTTATGATGCGATCCCAAAGTTAACTGGGTACATATTTACAAAAGGAACAGCATCTCACTGATATTTATTGCCAGCTGCTATATCACACATGCTCGTAGATTTACGGAGCTCATTTTAACATGTTCCTGCGCCCTGTTCCTCTTCACCCCATCCTTTACGCATGTTGCACCTGGACGTCATATTTCCTTCATTACTCTTGCTTGACAGGAAAACAAAAAGCAGGGCTCCCATTATTTATAGCTTCTTTGTCATCTCCATGAAACAAGAAAGGGACTTGACCATGTAAAGACAGGAAGGCTTTGTTTAATTTTAATTAATTCAACTTCTTTCAGATCTGAGTAAACCCCAGAACCAGAGCAACCAAGCTAATTATATTGCGAAAGCTCTCCTTCCCCCATCTTAGAAAAGATAACATGGGGCTATACAGCAATTGACACGTTCCTCCAATGGTGAACTCGAATTGTTTTGAGTCTAAACAAATATTCCATCACCAAATTCTGCAGGGTCATTTTCCAAAGCAGGAGCTGATTACATAAATCATGCATGTTGCTGATCCAGTTAAGACCCACAGTCACAGCCTGATTCGTGAATCTTCAGATACTTAATCCTGCATTCTCAGTACTGTAATTAACTAACAGCAGAAGATTCATTCAGTAAATTTATTTATTTTATTTATTTATTTTTATTTATTTATTTCGTCAAGCATGTATTAGATAACAGATATAAGTATAAACATGATTATGAATACATAAAATGGATTTGAATAAAAGGGAACATTAGGACAGGGACAAAAGTTTCATTACAAGCAAGAATTTGTCATATTCACACAGATTAACATTACAAATGATCAGAATCCAGTCATCTATATATGAGTACATGTGCCAGCCCCAATTTTAAATCCTAGGTCTCTTTCTCCTTTCGTAATATTTTTGCTGCTTTTTCTAGAGTGGAATGTGGAAGGAATCTGCCCCATATTGACATAGGGTTTGTCTGGATTGAAGGTTTTTGTTTCCCTCCTTGCTAGCTTCAGCACGGATTCATTCCAAGAATACTGTATTAAAAATTAAAACTCTGAACCTAAATATTTCATCATCACCACCCTATCTCACTGCTAGCTTTTGCTTTCTATAATGGAATAGCCACATAGGTGTACACTGTGTGTCTGCCCAACTAGCAATTTATATTTTAGATTTTTAAAGTGTACCACCAAAAAAACCTCTTATTTTTTACAATAGGGGACATGCATCTTAATTTCACCACTTATTTAAATTAACACTTTCTATTTATGAATGGACCATAGATCTGTCATACTAATTCACATCAACAGGAATGCCGTTTTCAATGAACATAAGTGACATATATTCATTCATGTGAAAAGATAGAGGGAATTAATAATGGATTTAGTTGTTAGACTTGTAGTACACATAATACAAATATTGTTTTCTATATTTGTAGTGATGTGATGGTGACCAATTTAGATTGTTTTAAAAGGGAGCTGGACAACTCTATGGAAGATCTGATTCTGATTCTGGAGATGGTTATTGGTGATTACTGAATTTGTTTGCCATCTCCAGAATCAACAGCATAGCTGATAGGAATCAACATTGGAGGAGATCAATCTCTTTCTTGCTTGAAGAAATTGTGAAATTTGAGTGGTTACAATGTGATATAGATGCTAGGCTAACAGTGTTATTCTGATGTAGCATCATATTAATAACCACAAAAGGTACTAAAATATCTAGAGGACTGATGGCGAATGATGGAGATGAACGATTTTTTTAAAAAGCCTGTTCTGGTATTTTTGAGATGATGATATTGTTCAGCTTACAGCTGTGAGAAACAATCATTCTGTATTAGGAGGACATGTATTTATTTGCTTATTAAATACAAAAGAAGTTTAAAAGTAGGGTTCAAATTTACAGACCTCAGCTGAACTAGTGCACCCAGATCTAGTCATACCTCAGATAAGGTATTGTGAAGCTGGGAAAAATGCAGAAAAGGGATGACAAAAATGATCAGGGCACTGGAGTTGTTCTCTTCTAAATCACAACAGTTGGGACTTCTGCATATACAAAAAGGTGAATTGAGGGTAAGTTGACAGAGGTTCATAATAACATAGATAGATAGATAGATAGATAGATAGATAGATAGATAGATAGATAGATAGATAGATAGATAGATAGAATGAGAGAGAGAGAGAATATAGATATATAGGGGATGTGTGTGTAGACTTTCCTATATCCTCATACCACTAGAAATCAGAATTAACACTTGAGTTTCAAGGACAAACAAAAAGATTGATCCGTCTAGTGAGATTGATACTTTACCCTTTGACGTCATTAGCTATTGAAGATTTCGCACAAGACTGCATCTACAATGTAGAACAGCCTGAACTTCCTTGTATGTACGTCTCTTACCACCCTATTGACAGTAGTTACGGAAATTGTGCTACGAAAGCAGACCAGGAAATATCAGGTGAAGCAACTGATACAAAACACTTCCCTTTCAAGGAAGAATAGCAGATGGCCCATTAAACATACAACCACCACCCCGTGCACATTATATGATAACAAGAATAATATTGATGCAAGCTTGGGGTTGTATTAAAGGGTGGCCTGTTGAGTCTCAGTTGGGACTCGGTTTCATTGCAACAAAAAATACATTTGATCGCTTCTGGATTTTTATGAAAGAATTTCAACATGGAAAACAATAACACCAATGCTGAACGGAAACAGAAGGAAAAACACCACTCGAAACAGTCTGATAATGCCTGGGTATTATCTGTAAATCTTCTCTTCTATGGGGAAACACTAAGCAGCCTTTTTCTGCATCAAATGTATGCCTGTTCTTTGAATGAAATGCCAATCAAAAGGAAATGAAACATACACACTCCAAGTTTAGTATACCTTTTCTCCCTTTCTGGATGCAACTTGGGGAAATGAGTCATCTTTTGGTGCCAAAAGATCGTAATTTATGTATTTTGATCCTTGCCTAATATGCATTCTCTCCTTCCCCAAGTAGCAAAATGAATTTTTCATCCAGATGTTCTTTCAAGAATTGAGGTATCATTCTTTCCTCCCATTTTTCCCCTCAACAGCAATGTTTTCTTTTTTGATTGTTTGACACAGAACAGTTTTAAAATCCATTATATTAGGCATAAAGTTACCTCCTTTTCTAAGAAATATAGTTAATCAATTTAGCTTTATATTCAAAGCAATCTTCCTAAGGCATTCATACAAACCATATATAAGATAACAAATGTTATCTTATATAAAAGATCTTAGATAAAAAAGCTTTACATTAAAAAAATTAAATTAAAAAATTAAAATTAAAAAGTTAGCACCGGTGTTTTAAATTTCCATCTTCTTCAAAGCAAAGACAAACTCTACAAAGGTAACTTAACTATTAATATTTTATATATAATGGAAAACTTGGATGGAAGCTGATCATAAAGATTCCTTGTTAATCTGATATTTGTAGATTTAATTTTTTTTACTCACAGAAATAGAAATCAGACTATAGGTAGTTCTTGACTTACAACAGTTCATTTAGTGACCATTCAAAGTTACATTACTGAAAAAAGTGACCTACGACTGTTTTTCACACTTATGACCATTGCAGCATCCCCATGGTCATGTAATCAAAATCCAGACACTTGGCAACTGACTCATATTTATGATGGTTGCAGTGTCCCATGGCCATGTGATCATCTTTTCTGACCTTCTGATAAGCAGTCAATGGGAAAACCAGTTTCACTTAACAACCGGGTTACTAACTTACCAACTGCAGTGATTCACTTAACAACTGTGGCAAGGAAAGTCATAAAATGGGGCAAAACTCACTTAGCAAATGTTTCTCTTAGCAACAGAAATTTTGGGCTCAATTGCAGTTATAAGTGGAGGACTACCTATATTTTCATGTAGATTCTAATATGATACAGATTCCATAGTATCTACTAATACCATAACAGAGTGACAATTTGTAACAATGAGCTGCATGGGTGCAGTGGTTTGAATGCAGTACTACTGAGTGCCAGCTGCCTGCATTTTGGCAGTTCGATTCTCACCGACTCAAGTTTGACTCAGCCTTCCATGGTCAGTAAAATGAGGGCCCAGATTGTTGGAGGCAATATGCTGACTCTGTAAACCGCTTAGAGGGCTGTAAAGCACTGGGAAGCGGTATGTAAGTCTAAGTGCTATTGCTATTTCTCTTAGTGGCATCCCACAAATTTTACATACAAAATTATGTGTCAGGTTTATTTAACGTACACTCCGTTAGCTTAGGATGACTGGAAATTCTATCTGACAGGATCGGTGCACATAGCTGCATAACGTATTCAAAAATTCTCAGGCTTTTTCTCCCCTTATCTTCCTTTAGCTTCTTTGTGGTACCTCAGAGGTATTTGGGAAATTGCATCATGTCATGGACAAATGAGTCTGGCTAAAGTAAAGGAAGCAAATTTCCATCTCGTCTAAGGGTTGTTTTTCATATATATATGATATGATTATTTTTTGACTCATCACCAAATAGACTAGAAAGGATGGGATTCTTAAGCTGTTTGAAGAAGTTATGAATGCTGTAATTTTGTACAATTAATATTAGCAGGAGGTTGCCTTTGAATTTAAAAGGCAGCTTACTTCACTGCAATGCCCAAGAGCTGGTAGCCTATTGTATTTGCCATTAATCACAATGAACTGAACATGAAGACGTGCTACAGATAAAGGATATAGGCCATTATGATTAATGTTTTCATTTTTGATATTTTGGGTTCAGGCTCCACCATCTCTATTTTTCTCAGCCACTGTGAAAGGTTTAGCATATTCCCATTTGAATTTCTCATTATTTTTCCGACTGGAGTACAACTCAATTGTCTGCTGAAGACTACAATGATTAACCCAATTCCTGTGGCTTGTCTTCAGTATATATACATGATAGAACATCCATCTTTCTCCAAAGTTACGAGTGTAGCCAATCCAGGAATAGTAGGCTAAGTGGGATAGCTGGTTTAACTTAAAATACGTGGGACCTCCAGGTTCACTCAAAATAAGGAAATCCCTTATTAAAAACGTGTTGTTACTTTCTCTGACAGACACCATACATTGTAAGGTTAAGTCAGAGCAAATTAAAATTCCTTATTCTTGTCTACAATATTTACATCTTTCTATGTTACTATTTTTATTATATTTTTATCACACCACACACACACATAAACTCAAGATGGTAAATATACACAATTATTCATGCCTATTTTCCCTACAAGAACAATCTTGTAAAGTAGGTTGGGCTGAGTGACTGGTCCCAGCTCACTTTGATATCTAGAACTCACACTCTTGTAGCCAGCACCTTCATCATATAACCTGCTTCCCTGAAAATAAGACCTCCCCAGATAATAAGCCCAATCAGGCTTTTGAGCGCATGCGCTAAAATAAGCCCTCCCCTGAAAATAAGCCCCCCCCCAAAATATTTAACCGCATGTGCAACCGACCGCCATTTCCTCTGGTTGCTTGCCGTGCAAACAGGTGAGGGGAGGCCGGAGGGGAGGGAGGGGGAAACATGCCCCATGCACCCCACATGCCCTTACCTAACGGCCGCTCCCGCGACCCTAGCCACCGCGCCCTTCTGTCATGCTAATGGCTACTGCAAAAGCCATTAGCGAAGAACAGGGAGCCGACGGCAACGCGGGACATCCGGTTGCAGTGGCATGGCCGTGCTGATGGCATGGTGCAGAGTCCTGAGAAACATGGCTGGAAGCGCATGCATGGTCTCAGGGGCGAACAGCTGATGAGCGGCTGTGTCAGCAGCAGCCATGAGGTGACCACTTTCATCACCTCCTGCACCTCAAAAATAATAAGACCTCCCCGAAAATAAGGCCAAGTAACAATGAGCTGTGCTCATTATTTCGGAGGTCAAAAGAAAATAAGACCCTGTCTTATTTTCTGGGAAACACCGTATCTAACCAGCTCTTTGCTACATGTTATGTATATTATATGTTGTGTACTATATGAAATTCTTATGAACCTTCCTCCAATACTGTAATTTCCATACCAGTGGCAGTGGCAGAGAGTAGCTACTGCAGGTTGTTGCATGGCACTAGAAGACCTGTGACACATCTGAAGTATAATTGAATTATAATTTATTTCATGTAAAAATAATGCACAAGCAGAACATCTGTCACATAGGTCCAAATATTGTTTATTAATTACAAAACTCTCCAATTTTAGATGTTACTATAATTAAGCTTCATTTTGGTAATTTTTTGAATTATTTAACTCTGTAAGACAAACAAACCAAAACAACCCAATTATTCTCTATAAAAAAACATCTTAACTAACTTTATTAATACAGAAAAAGGAAGACCTTTTTCAGACTTAGACGAAGGGTTGTTCATTTTTAGCTGAAATTTACAACCTCAATAGTTACTAAGATATAAAATTATGTTGCATATGCTAAACAGTCTTCAGGGAGTTTGTTTTTCCAGACCATTTGCTATATTGCCTCCATTTAAAAAGGATTCTTATATAGGTTTCAATTTGCTTGGAATTCTTTACCCAGTGCTTTCTTCATAGGGAAACTAATTATACACAGTCTCCTTGCAGCAAAACAGACATATGGACCTATGCCTGGAGTTTCAAATTTGGGAAGCTTTTACTCAAGTTGTCAGCAAGAGTCTGATCTGCTCCATGCAGTACTTCAAGAAAACTCTCCACCTGGAAAAAAAGCGAAGTATATTTTATCATCTACTGTATAGAAAGTTGAATAAGGTAAAACATGGGAATTAAGCAGGATGAACTTATTTTGTCAAGCACCTTGACCAGGATGTAGATTGTTGCCAAATTTCATGCTGACTCTTCACTAATTTACAGGACATCAAATAATAATTTCTACAGAGTTAAGTACACAAATGCCTTCAAAGCTTTCTAGGTTTTGAACTTCCCAAATATCAGTCAATATCACTTCGGTGACAATGGGAAAACTTCTTTTGTAATCTATTCACTGATGCTCTTTTACATATATTAAAGGTATGGGGAAAGCATTGTGTAAAGCGTTTTTTGGGTTAGAAAACAAAACAAACAAATAAGATTATAATATAGGTAGTCTTTGTCTTTGAACCACAACTGAGCCCAATATTGGTTGCTAAGTGAGATAGTTTAGACCTTTACTACCACAGTTCTTAAGCGAATCACTGCAATTGTTAAATTAGTAACATGGTTATTAAGTGAATCTGACTTCCTTATTGATTTTGCTTATCAGAAATTAAGTATGAGCCAGTTGCCAAGTGTCTAAATTTTGATTCCATGGCTGTGGGGATGCCGCAAAGGTTGTAAGTGTGAAAAACGGTCATAAGTCACTTTTTTTCATTGCCATTGTAACTTTGGATGGTCACTAACGAATGGTTGTTAGTCAAAGACCTGTATTTATTTCACCAAATTTATAACCCCATTTCTGAAAAACTATAGGCAGTGTACAATAAAGAACAAAATTACAAGACCAACCTGACAATAAAAATCCTCTAATCTTAATACCTAGGATTGATGCTCTCAGTCAAAGGAATTGGTGAAATTCAAAAGGTAGAAAGCTTTGAAGGCTATGTATATCTGTAGAAATTAAACTAGAATTTACCTCCCAGGACTACAAGAAATCCTTCTGTGATCTGGCAGCTTAATCACCAACAGTTTTTCCGGCACTAACATGTTCCCTTATTTTACCAGTGGGAACCCCAAAATATTGGCAGAAAAATATATTCAGGGAAGTTATTTATTGATAGATATCCTTACCTGTAGTTAAGGAGCTCAAAATTGTAGGACTCCCTTCTATTTTTTCCTCACTGCAACAACCCTGTGAGGTAATTTGAGCAGCGAGGACTACAACAGCCCCAAATCACTTGGTGAGCTCCCCTGGCTGAGGGTGGACTCAAATCTGAGTTTTCCCAGTGCCACCCCAACAGCTTAACAATTTTTAAGGCATAGGTTATATAACTTGAAGCTGGGAGGGGAAGGAAGAAAGGAAAGAGAAGAGAGCCAATTTTTTATTCTACCAATAAAATTTTACCAGCCACGTTTTTGAATATAAATCTCTAAAAAAAAATTAGATGAAGCCATATGTATCAGAGATATTTATCCTTGACAATATCTCAAATATAGCTTTTGCTTATTTCAGAAGTCATACATACCGAAGATGAATAAAAAGGAAGGAGATTTTGAAATGCACAGGAGCATTTCTGTTCATTTATATGACCTTGCTTGAGCCCCTCCAATATGTTTTCCTAAAAATACCAGCAAAGAGTTAGATGCTGTTTGAATAAAGAATTTTTAATAAAGCTTATTAAGGTTGGTAACTCAACTGTGAAAGACAAACATAAACAGTATGTTCCAATAAAAAAATGTGAGCCATGGCAACCCAGTGATCAAAGAAAACATTTTAATATTTAATATTAATAACAATTCTGCATATGAAGAATGCTAAATGTTAAATATTGAACACTGAACTATTTAATATTCCACTGTGTTTCATGTGCATAAATCAGCCTTTGAATCAGTTTGGCTGTAGAATATGTGTTAAAAATGTAATACTCTATAATTGCTAGAAGGGTTCTGTAGGGTAGTTTTATACAATAGCTGAAAAATAAGCACTTAAAACAAAAGGATAGATATATATTCTATCTCAAACTAAAACAATTTATTTCATTAAAAAAATACTCATCTCACAGAGGACTGACATTCTGTGTCTACTGAGATTCTTGCACAAATTATAAAATGCAAGCCAGCCAGAGTTTTCCATCATTTTTAACATGGTGAAAATGTTCTACACTTCTTACGTGTATATGCTCATACACATAAAAATATAGGTTCCATTCCTTTCCATTCTAGAAGATAATTTTATAATTAGTAAGACAACAAATGCTTCAAAAATTATTCAGAAGAACTTCAAAAGATGTGACAGTGCAAGTACAGCTCCAATATAATCACCCAGTTCTTTTTTAAAGCATCTGTATGGCCCTTGGGGAACAAAGCTGCTCTAATAAATAACACATATTTTTATATTTTATAGGAGGTTTATAGCTAGAAAGCGGGAGACCATGAGTTCAAGTCCCATCTTAGCCATGAAAGTCAGCTGGTGTCAGGTCCAAGAAATAAGAAGTTAGTATACACTTCAAAAGCACTACGAGTTTATTCCTTGCTACCGACACAAAAGAATCTCATCTACTATCAGTGAAGCCAAATTTGTCGTAGATAATTGTCAATGTACTTCAAGGAGGACTGGACTTAGATCTCTTGCAGGAACATAATGAGTCCAAACTGATGATGTGTTTTACCCTGTCCTCAGTTCAGCCTAGTCATCTCCTACTTTGTGCCGGTTACACACACACACACACACACACACACACACACACACACACACACACACACTTGTTGTAGTGAGGTACAGGAGCAGGAAGATGTGTTGGATATGTTTCTTGCCTTGATTTATTTGTAACAATAATAAAGGCAGGATATAAATAAATAAAACATTAAAGATACAATTCCTTTAATGCATACATGCATACATGGATACTTGTTACTACACTACCATAGTGATAAAACCTGGGTTGAAACCATTCCTTAACTTTCAAGTTTATATGATTATTTTTTTTACCTCAGATAATTCCTGCAGCATATTGGAGAGTAATTCACAACAGATGTCCTTCAAGATTTTTAAATGGAAATCTTCATCAACTACTTCCAATTTCTCACACTCTTCTGTCTGGGATTTCTTTGAGCTGTCTACAGATCTCTTCTCACATTCATCCATATTTTGTAACACTCTAATCACGCTGTCAATCAGAGCCAGATCTGAAATGCAAAAAAAATTTAAATTATGAATGAAAGTGTGTCGGGGGGAAAAGAGGAATTCCTAGTAGAAAAGTAGGTTTTAAAATAAGTAGACTTTGGAGTCATTGACAGTATCAGAACAATCTAAAAAAGACCCAGAACAGACAAAAGATAAACAAAGAGAAGCAGCTTTTTCTTCACAAATTAACCTAATAATTATATTTGATTATAGATCAAATGAAAATATTTCCCATAAATATTTACAGACAACAGTCCATTTAAAAGAAAAAAAAGAGGAAATGCACCCGTCTTATAATATTCTATATTAAAAAGGACAATGTCAATTTGTTAGAATGTTATCATTTCAGTCAAAAATCTATGGCCTCAGACAAATTGGATATTTATCATACATATTTATTCAAATCGAATATAGGAAAATTAACAACAGCTTCAATTTATGTCCAAATGACAATAAATAAAAAATTATGAACTGCTTTTCTTTTAGTTCTTGAAATTGCAGAAAGAAATTTTAGATATTGGGAGATAAAAATGGGACCCTTTTATGTCACTTTTTCCTCTTTTAGATGTATTGAAAAACAAATGTCCTTTAAAGAGATTTATTTCATTAAACTTATTCAAGTACACAGTAGGCTATATCTCTAACTCAATAATCAATTTTATAGATGTGCAAGGTGCTAATTTCATTAATGCAGATCACAATCCAATAACTGTAAGACTACCTAGAGGAATTTCCAGACCAATGAGAGTGGAGGCTGAATGGCCTATTATTATTGCAATCCTTCAAATACTTCATTTTGAAATTCTGTGATTATATTCCCCACCATAACACTTACTCTTTCCCATCTTGACATAGTCCTGATCTATCTGTGAAGCAAAAATGGCTGATAGCACAGACAAAATAGAAGCCAACAGGGTCTTCTGTTCTTGAATAATAATTGGTGGATCATCTGGCTGGCAGAGTTCATTGCAAAAGAGATTATACAGCAGGCTCCATGTTTCCTTTCCTCTATCAGAAGATTTGACTGAAAAATGAGAAAAAAAATTAGGCAATCTCTGAAAAAAATTCTTTATTAAAGAACTCTCTACAAATACTTGGTCATTACATGCTTTAGAAAACATACCAATTGTTTGAATGCCTTCATCCACTGTAGTGAGCAGCTGTAGAATATGCATATAAACTTCAAGTCCTTCGGAATTGTTATCTGAGCTGCAGTAAAGCATTATGAATTTTAGTTAGAATTATTCATTAAGAAAGATTTGTGTGTCTCTGTATCCATATGAGAAAACTCACAGTTGAAGGGGGACATATTGCTGAAAAAAGCAAATATTTATTGAAATGTTTCTATCCCATTCAGAGTTAAAATTGACATGATTTGGTGTTCTTTTGCTACAAAGGCAGGTAAAATGAACCTGAACATTACTTGTCCAATATGAAAAAGTACCTTATATTGCTATGCTTGCATGCATACTGATAGATGCTTACCAAACTTGTTTTGCAGCTTCAAGCAGACAAGGTAGAATTTTAAAATCAGGAACATCATCTGGAGAATCATCTGTGGGCTGTTCCACTGATGGACAAGAATCTTTTTTAATCCAGTTTATCATTAATTCTTCATCCAAATCAAACAACTTATCAACCACTTCACCAACTTTCACCAGCAAGTCCACTGAAACAAAAATTAAAGTACAGTTAAATTAAGACCACATAAAATACAAAAGCAAAATATTTTAGCATGCTCTAGTACACTACTATATAGTATATACTATATTACTACTGGTAGCTAATAGTAATTTGGATATATGCTGCTTTGAGAATCTTTACATAGCATTGGTAAATCAAATATAATTTTATTTTCAACTAAATAAATACAAAATGACCAGAAAAGTACTCCCCCCAAGCAATGTTTTTTTTTTTTCCTTTTTAACTTTTATATTTCTTTTTTCAACTCACTCTGCAGGAGCGTTAAAATAAATCATAGCATTAAGAATTAGAATGTGGATTTCCAAACATCAGTTTAATGCTATTACTAAATATTAGAACAGCACTTTGGATTTCAAGGCCATAATTTTTTTTTTTTTTTTAATTTGATTTATATGCCGCCCTTCTCCGGAGACTCAGGGCGGCTTACAATGTGCTCAGCAATAGCCTTCATCCTTTTGTATATTTTATACAAAGTCAGCTTATTGCCCCCACAAACTGGGTCCTCATTTCACCTACCTTAGAAAGGATGGAAGGCTGAGTCAACCTTGAGCCTTGGCGAGATTCGAACCCTGCAGTAATTGCAGGCAGCTGGTCTTAATAAGCTTAATAACAGGGTGCCTTAAACCCCTGTAGTACCAAGGCTCTTTGTGCTTTGGATTATGAAAGGACATGCACATATCATCTGTCTACAACTTTTTAATTGGAAATGTTACACATTTTCCTTTCATATCTTCCCCTTTTAGCCTATGTTTACGTTTTAAAATATATTTAAGACAATTCAGAAAATCAGAACATCAGTGCCACATATGGCACTTACAACTCAAGGTCATTTTACCGAAGACTTGGATTTCAGAAAGATGTTTCCATTGTTCTTTCAGTTTGTAAACTAAGTGCTGAGTACTTTATGAAGATCTAATCACATTCCTATTTTATATTAATGTAAATATAGCATGTTATGGACATCCCAAAGGTATTATAACCATAGGAAAAGAAGGCACAAAAAACTACTCCACTGATTCACATGGTTTCGCTTTATCCTGGATTCTTTCTTTCTTAACTAAAAATGCTTTAAGCGAAGTTTTCCCTAGAAGTAATTTAAAAATATTTGATTCCCGTATAGGAGTTGTGCATTTTTCCTTACTTTAAAAATGCTCTATGATGCAATAAAATACATTCTTCAGCTTACCATTTGTAGAACTAGACATGATAAAGCAGAAACAGTTATAGACAGACGGACTTTGTCTGATTCTCTCCACCCATATATTAGCCACTTCAGATTGACAGAGGCAAGTCAACAGTAACCTAAAATACAAATGGAAATGTAACAATGTGAGATTTTTTTGAAAAGCCCAAATTTATATGCCAGCCCTATAAGCATCTAAAAGTAAGCTCATTAAATCTGTTTCTAAATTAACTTGTATAGGGTTGCACTCTTAAATTTTTATCATGGTTTATGTTGATTAAATATACAATTAAAATTAAAATTCAATAAATGATATGTGAAATCAATTTAATTGTGAGGACCAAGTAAAGGGAAAGTAAGAATACCATATAGAAGTCCTGGAAGTATCCTACTGAGTTCAGTAGCACTTCTACCAAGTAAAATTAATAAAAAGGGAATCTACTAGCTTTCTAATTGCTTTTTAATTTATATTGCTAACGGAGACTAAAGTAATACCTTGCCTTAACAAACTGCTCTAGGGACCAATGGTCATGAGGAGATAGGACCATGAAGAAAAACAACAGATCATTTAAATCATTTACCGAAAGGAAGATCAACTAGATTCCTTACTTCAGCCTTTTTGCCAGCTAGAATACTCAGATATCCATGACAGTTGCCAAGGACTAGAAAGATTAGAAGCAGCAAACTCCATTATCAGAATAATAATTCTAATACTATCTATTGTCCAAAACTATAAGGACCAAAAATAGCCACTTCAGCAAGGCCTCTATGCACAGAGTAAACATATTGGCACTTTATTTTACTTAGACATTTGAACTTTAGAGCATTATATAATAGCCTCATTTACACTTAACACTAAACCAAAATTATGGCTAACTTATAATCAAACAGCAACAATTCCATCAGTGGTTTATCTTTACAAGCAAAGCAGGCATGTCTGGCTTGTGATCTGTGGAAACAACTTGAATGAATTAAACAAAAATCTTGGTTTGTATAAAACAACCATACAGAGAGTTGACCAAATCAGAGAATAGTGTTTCACTGTAATAGAAGCTACAAGAATTTAGCATTTACAAACTACAAGCATACAAGTTACAAGTGTACACTGTACACAAACATTCTACCATTCTAGCTTACCATTGCCTCTTATGCTAAATACCTTTATGCTAAAGGTATTTTAATCACTCAGAAACCAACTAGCCAACCAACCAACCAACCAAGAAAGAAAGAAAGAAACAAAAACAAGCTTACCTGCTTGTTTCAAGCAGAGTCGGGGAATCAGAATCACATAAACGATGAAGCACTATTTGTCTGGAAAAATCATGTATCGATTAAGCATACAACATGACACAAACATTATTTTCTATACCTTTACTCAGACATCTGTCAATGTTTCCTGAGCCTTCCCATGCTTAACGTTTAGAGTTGCCAAAATAAAGTGCAAGTGCAACGGAGAACGTTTTACTACAGGTAGTCCTCGCTTACGAACCGTTCAAAGTTGTGACAGACCGGACTTCCTGTTGGCTCCGCGAGCTTTGAAGACGGTCTTTTATGAGCGCCCGATCCCCGGTTCCGTAAAAGCCCCAGAACAGCCGAAAAACAGCTGTCTGGAGGCTTGGAACCCTCTCCCCGGGCAAAGGGGAGAGAGAAGAGCCGACAGGCGGAGGTAGAGCCCCCCAAGTGCCCTAGGAGAAATCCTGGGCTGCGAAGGGTGTGGGCTCCCTATTGAAGCCTGTCAAGCTGCTCCGGACCAGAGACGACTCCGCAAAAGCGGAGCTAGAAGCCGTGACCAAGATCTGCTGGGGAAAAAAAAAATGAGGGGACTTTTAACATCTTTACCTTGATTGCAGACAGAGCAAACCAGGAGAAAAAAGAAAAAAAAATTGCAAGTAACACTTTAACTCCGTTTTAAAATGCAGAAAATGGCGCCTGAGGGCGGGAGAAGGAAGCTACAAGGGAAAGTGCTTGTTACGCTTGTTAACGTTTGCAACATTGATATAGCTACTGGATTACACCTTAAGAGAAAGTTTTAAAGTGGAAGCACCTAGGAAAAGAATTTGGTACTGAGGAAAAGAATTTGGTAATGACTTTAACTAAAATTTTGCTCTTATACTGTGTGGAAAATAGTTGGAATTGTCGACCTAATAGCTGGATAAATACAAAGTGGCTGAAATATGGCTGACTCCAGAGCTGGTGAATCAGCAAATTCTCAAGCTGTAACTGTTAAAGCTTTTCAAGAACTTCTAGAATCCTTTAATTCTGCGCTTTTGGATATAATTGAAAGAGCTTTTTCAAAAAACAGCTTGGAAAATTATAAGGAGTCATTAGATGGACAGCAGGAAATTTTTCAGAGGAGTCTGCCCTTGGAAGAACAAGAGGCTGTTAGGACTGAAAGGCAGGCTGGCACAGCTGAAACAAAGAACTGGGTAGATGCTTCCATTCAACTGATAGAAAAGCAACAAATAGATTCTTTATTGCAAGCTGACAAACTTTATGGCAACAAATTTTGGCTATATGGACAAAGGAATGGACTGAAGGATTATACAAGCAAGAAGAGTTGAAATGGAGATCTCAAACTAGAAAAAGTGATTTTAAGAAGAGAGCGAGTATTTCAGAAACATCAACCTCAAATCAACATTTTAAAACTTTCAAAAATAAAATTGGGGGGAATGTTGAAAGAATTAATAAAAAAGGACTGGAAAAAATATAGAAAGAAGAGAAGAATAGAAGATTAAGTATTTGCTTTTTTCTCTCTCTCTCTTTGGGGAAGGAAGATTCTAGTAATAAATTGAAAAGTTTAATTACATTGGTATTAAAGGCTATTTTAGGAATTGAAAATTTGAAAGATATCTTCCTGTAGATTTTGAAATCTGCATTTGGCAAATATGTGTTTTAATGGTATTAAGAGTTTTTTAAAATGTTTAACATAAGATTATATTATTTTAAAAGATATATGAGATAAATTGTGTAAGCTTTCAAGATGCCCAACTTTTTGAAGCAAAGAGGATTAATGTTAAATTCAGAATTCTATTACAAAACGATAATTAGTTTTGGATAGTAAAAGGGCTGCTTTCTAAAAAGTTAGAGGTATTAAAATGGTTAATTGAAAACTTGAAAGATATCCTCTTGTAGATTTTGAAATTTATATTTGGTAAATAAGTGTTTTAAAGGTATTAAGAGATTTTTAAAATGTTCAACATAAGATTATATTACCTTAACAGGTATATGAGATAAAATGTGTAAGATTTCAAGATACCCAATTTTTTGAAGGAAAGAGGATTAATGTTAAATTCAGAATTTTATTAGGGAGTAATGTTCAAAAAGAATGATGTTCGAGGGTATGAATATGAAATTTACTTATGACTTTTACTGTTTGTAATATTGCTAAAGTACTGGATTATACATCAAGAAAAAGTTTTTTTTTATAATTAGGATGAATGAATTTAACGTAATTGGTCTTGAGGATTTATAAAAGGGAGGTTGATGAATTGGAGCAAGGGGAGTTAAAGAATGTGTGGGAATTTTGAAATTTATAATTAGTTAGTTTATTTTAGCATATGTTTGTTAGATGCTATACCCTGTTTTTGCTCTGGGAAGTCAGGGGGGTGGATGGGGAGGGTGGGATAAGGGTTGGGATGGGGAAAAAAAGTGGTGAATAGAGAAATGTTTTAACAGAAGAAAGTATCTACGATTAGAATACAGGAGTTGCTCAGATACTAAAGGAGGAGAATATTTCACAGCAAAGAAGTTAGAAAGGAGAGAGGAGAGGGTAGGAAGAGGAGAGGGAGGGAGAGGAATGGAAGAAGAAGAGGAAGGGAAGGGGACAGGAGTAGGAGTGAAGGTGAGAAGAGGGAAAAGAAGAGAGAAGTGGGGGAAAGGGAAAGGAAGTAGGATGAGGTAGGAGAGGAGGAAGGAGAAAGTAGGAGAGAAGAGGAGGGAGGGAAGGGAAAGAAAGGAGAAGAAGGTTTGCTGTGGAATGAGGGAAGAAAGAGAAGAAGAGCAACTCCGAATGTAATTAAAATGTCCTATTTTAATGCTTTCTTTAAGGTAAACATGCATTTATTATGTATAAAAAAATGTACACTTTCTATTATGTGGGGAGGGGGAAAGGGTGGGGGCAGGGCCGGATTTAGATGAAAAGAGGCCCTAGGCTATTCCACTTATGAGGCCCTTTCACCTATAGTGAAAGTGTAATTTTAATTTTACTAACAATTTGAATGTAGGCCCCTCTTGATCTTGAGGCCCTAGGCTGAAGCCTAGTTAGCCTATAGGAAAATCCGGCCCTGGGTGGGGGGGGGAGAAAATTGTTTGTATTTCTTATAAAACTTTTCAATAAAAAAAACAAAAACAAAAACAAAGTTGTGACAGACCCTCCCCCAAAAGCTACTTACGACTCAATTTCAGAATTCACATGCACACACAACCTGGTCACATGACTATATTTTGGTTGCTTGGCAACCAGCCCACCTTTATGGCCAGTTGCAGCATTTCACATGGCTGTGATTTATGACACTTTTTGCCAGTTTCTGGTCTTTGGGGCTGGTTTCTAGCAAAAAAAAAATAAATCCAAAAGAATATATGGATTCACTTAATGAGCGCCACAAAACAGTCATAAAATCAAGCAAAGTTGTGTGTATGCCTTGGTTTACAACTGTCACGACTAAAATGCCTTGCTCCATTACAGTTGTAAGTGGAAGATTACCTGTCTAAACTACAGAAGGCAGACTTTTTCAAGTCTAGTCCCAATGTGCAGATACTACATTTTTTTGATCTACAGAAGAATGCTTAAAACTGTGCTTTATAAATAGGTCTTCAAAGGTTAATGCCAGCTGGTGTTTTTAGACTACCACTTTTTATTTATTATTGCTCACGCTGAGTGAGATGCTCGTAATGCTATAGGGAACAGGGCCACACAAGTAGTGGGTGAGCATGCACGCACAGCTCCACTAGTGCAAATGAAGCTGAGCTCTTTTGCGCACTTGTCTGCCACTCACACAGAACCATCCCCTCTCCCCCCATCAGGCCGCCAAGCCAGAAAGGTTGGGGACCACTGCTATTTTTTATTCCTAGTTTGATTACATTGAGTGGAGCAGCATACATTTTCATTAATACATACTTGACTTATTGAATGATTCAGAGAGAATGATCTACGACATCAATCCAAGTACCTGGTTCTACACAAATATACTTGTAACATTTCTAATAAAATCTGTAGCAAAGCCATTCAGGAGGAAACAGTAAGATTTATTGCTTCTACTAATTAATAATTCAACAGCAACAACATTGTCCTGTTTTGCATAGTGTAAGAGATGTTATATAGGACACTGAAACAGGAATACAGGTAGACCTCATTGGTAGGGTAGGGTAGGGTAGGGTATGGCAGGACAGGGCAGAATTCTTTATTGGCCAACTGTGATCGGACGCACAAGGAATTTGTCTCAGTGCAGAAGCTCAGTGTACATATAAACAGCAAGTAGTAGGTCATAATAGCAATAGTAGTAGCACTTAGACCACAGGTGTCAAACTGGATTTCTTTGAGGGCTAAAGCAGCACTGTAGTTCTCCTCCGCGGGCCTGCTGGGGAGAGGGGAGGTGGGACAGATGCTTCCTGGAGCACCCTGCCGGCCAAAATGGGGCATGAGGGGCCCACACACACCCGTGCCCCATTTTCAGCCTGGATGGCCTCCTGCAGCACTTTGCCAGCCAAAACGCTCCCCTGCACCCCATTTTGGCTGCCAGAGGCACCATGGGCCAGTCCTTTGCTATTTCCAGACCGGCCGTGCAGGCCAGATTAAGCACCCCCTGGGCCAGATCCAGCGCACAGGCCTTGAGTTTGACACTCCTGACTTACTTATATACCGCTTCATAATGCTTTATAGCCCTCTATAAGCGGTTTAGACTCAGCATATTGCCCTCCAGCAATCTGGGTCCTCATTTTACCAACCTTGAAAAGATGGAAGGCTGAGTCAATAATCATAGTTTAGTGACCACAGTTGGGACTGGCAACTTAATTATAAAGTGAAACGGTTGTTAATGAAATCATGACTGAGCTTTCCTTTTATTTACAGACCTGTGAGGATAGTCGTTACTTTTTCATCACTGTCATATACACAATGATTGCTGAATGAGGCAGTTGCTAAGCATGGACTACCTGTATGGCTATAGCATTAAACAGGTAGATTACTGGTCTATAAAGCACATCTTTTACCATTGAACTACTCATGTTCCACATTTCCTATTTACAAGATCAGGTTTATAGAGTCTGGCATAGATATGAAAATATCCACAGGTATGGCCTCTTTTAGTCAATCTTTACATCCCTGCCCTCTCTATTGGTCTGTGTCTGAGATTGCTATCTTGCTCCCAATTTAAAAATCAAACAGAATATTAAGTTGCAGGAAAGCCCTACTGCTTTTCCAAAAACATTTCTTTCTTGTGATTCTCTTAACCCTGAAACCACTTGTCCTTGATAATGTTTGCTAATACATATGTATAAAGTCATTTTTTTCTAATATTCTTTTTATACTTACTTCTGGACTGGACACCGAGTTTCCTGTATCTTCCTCCTTGAGAAACATTTATATCTGCCTGCCATACCTTACAAACTTTAACACCGACCAAGTATATTTTTTTCTTTCATTCTACAGTATATTAATAATCTGTGTGTACTAAATGGTGTTTTTATAGCAACAGGAACTAAAACTGGAGTCTGAAAATCATGAAATAAAAACTTACCCCAGGTTCTCATCTTTACTAATAGACATGCACGTATCTTGGCAGCAGGCCATATTTCCCAGAATACCTACACAGATTTCCTGCAATGAAAAATATAGTAAGTTAACATAAAGTTATATATACAATAAGGTAAACATTATCAAGGAAATATATGCTTAGGTGTGTTCTCAATATATGGAGTATCAATTGAAGCAGGAATCTAATTCTCTATGCTCTCATATTTTACTCTCAGCAAAGAGCCAAAACTTTTAATAAAGTTTAATAACATATTTATTAAGTATTACATTTCTCATATTGATAGCCTTTGCACAATATGACATTTTGGTATATATATTGTCATTTTCTACAAGCTGCATTACCTTATAAGAAGAGGAGGAAGTGCTGCATATACTGCCTTGTGCTCCTAAAGGAAAGGTGCAATAAATCTAACAAATCAATCAATCTCTTGCTAAGAATGTGACATGGTTCCACCTCTATCAAGGTACTCCTTATTTTAACTATCCAATTTGTAATTTTTTATTATATGACAAAGAAGAAGGGGCAAGCAAAGCTCTATAACATCAAATCTGATCCAAAGTTGAACATACAATTGAAAGAAGCTGTGTTAGTCAGAGTAGCATGGAGAGCACTTGCTATAAAGAGACCAAGAGTTGGACACAACTAAATGGTTAAAAACAACAATTTTGGAAGTCATATCCAGGTCATTCAAAACCTTAATTATGCCAAGTCATGGCCCATCAGGATGTCAGTTAATATTTCTTAAATAGAAGCACAGAAGTACACAATCCTGTGTTTCTATAACTGTACTGTTTCTCAAGATTAGTAACATTAAAATCTATGAATGTCCCAGAATTCTCATCCTGTTGCTAAGTCTCTCAGATCTTAAAGCTGCTGACGTTGAAAAATACTGCTATAACCAGTGATAAACTATTTAGAAAACTACACAAGTATACTAAAAGTAATGAATTAATAACAAGAGGTACTAACAACTCAGAAATATTTAGTCAGTTGCATAGATAGTCCTTGACTTACAATAGCTCGTTTAGTGACTGTTCAAAGTTGCAATGGCACCGAAAAAAGTGACTTAGGAGTTTTTCACATTTACAATAGTTGCAGCATCCCTATGGTCACACAATCAAAATTCAGATGCTTGGCAACCAACTTATATTTATTACGGTTGCACTGTCCCAGGGTCATGTTATCACATCTTGCGCCCTTCTGACAAGCCAAATTCGTTTAACAGCCATGCTAATCAGCTGCAGTGATTCCCTTAACAACTGTGGCCAGAAAGGTCATAAAACAGTACAAAACTCACTTAACAACTATTTCAGTCAGTAACACAAATTTTGAGCTCAATTGTAATCGTAAGTCAAGGACTACTTGTATTTAATGGCTTTCTTCTACTTTTTAAGATTGTATTTTTATTTGCTGTTTGCGCTTTATTCAACTGCATAATTCTTATAGGTCCAAAACTCAACTACGTAAGTAATAAACATAGATTCATAATAGAACTTACAGTAAGACGAGGACATTTGGACTTTGCAAGAAAAACCATGAATATGTCAGGGGCTTTAAACTCTTGTAAAAATAAAGCAACATCCTGAAAGGAAGAAAGTTGGATTTGTTGATGTACATGAAACAAATCTTATTTGGTGAGGAGTAGCATAATTTTTAAAAGTTCATTTTGGAGTTCAAACTTTTCTGCTAGGACCATGACAAATATTTTTTTCTATTTAAAGTTTGAACTTCTATTGATGTTATCTCCTCTGAATGGTTCTTGGCAACACAGGAACTTAAAGACAGCAATGTGGTTGACATTACATACTTTCTTTCTCTCATTTATTCAAAAGACCAGCTGATCATAAACAAATGATCTAAACATTAATGAATAGATAGTATAAGACAGGTTATTTCTTTTGGAAGAGGTATATCAACAAAACATTTCAGTGCTTAATTTAAGATATGATCTGGAGAACACAAAGAAAATAAGATCAATGTAAGGAATTACACATAAATTTAATAAACAATCTATGCCAAAGTTTCTTGGGCATCAATATGTCACTGCTAACCCACATAACAATAAATCTGCGTAGAAAATTATGAGTAAGTTTTATAGGGGTCAGTTTGAGGAAATAATAAATATACAACTTAAAAATACCATTCACTTTTAATAATTTTAATATGTATATCTCAGAGATTTTTAAATTTATTAACTTGTATAGGTAAAATGAGTAACAAAGTATGGAAAAAATTTGATCATGTTTCAATGCTGTCTATACAAATCTGATCAGGTGTAAAAGAAAAATGAGATCCACATTTTGAGAATCCCTGTCTCTTACAAAATTTTGCTTAAAATCTTGCAAAGAAAATTAGAGCAAACCAGATAGAGAAATGCCAGATAAATAGGTGGGTTTCTGAGGGACACAACCTGAGATGGATAATGCCAAGAATGAAAATACAAAAATAAATTTGACTTCGTTAACTATACCAAAGATCATGTAGATTCTTAGAATGTGAAACATGTTCAGGAGGGGGGAGCGGACCTGGCAGGTATTACGGAGACCTGGTTGGGCCATGAGGGGGGGGTTCCCCTCGTGGATATGTGCCCACCAGGTTTCCGAGCATTCCATCAGCCGAGAGCTCAGGGCAGGGGTGGGGGGGTGGCGGTTATTATAAAGGAAAGTCTTGATCCGAGGGAGACCACTGTTCCACAGATAGCCGGATGTGAGTCCCTTTTTGTGAGATGGGGTCGTGGAGTACAGATGGGCTTGTTGATCACGTACCTGGCTCCCTGCCGCGTGGCAACGGCCCTGCTTGAGCTGCTCAACGTCATAGCTGAGGTGGCGGTTGGTACCCCCAGACTTCTAGTCATGGGGGATTTCAACCTGCCATCTGTCGGCGAAACGTCTGAGGTGGCTCGGGAGTTCATGGCTTCCATGACGGCCATGGACCTTACTCAGTTAATTCATGACCCCACTCACATGGGTGGACACACTCTGGACTTAGTTTTTGTCTCTGGTCAGTGGTCGAGTGGCCTTGATACAGGGGATATAGTCATCGAAACCTTGTCATGGTCTGACCACTCGCTCCTTCGACTGGACTTTCTAACCGCTGCACCCCGCCGCAGGGAGGCGGGACCGACCAGGTGGTTCCGCCCCAGGCGCCTGATGGACCCTGATAGGTTCCAGATGGAGCTTGGGCCATTTCCTGAGACTATGACTCACGACTCGGCTGAGGACCTGGTGGCCGCCTGGGATAGTGCGGCTGCCGGGGCCTTGGACCGTGTCGTGCCTTTGCGGCCTCTGACCCGGCACCGAACTCACCTAGCTCCTTGGTTCTCCGAGGAGCTTAGGGAGATGAAGCGCCGGAAAAGACGCCTGGAGAGTAGTTGGAGGACCAGCCGCTCCGAATCCGACCGAACACTGGTGAGGTCTCATATTAAGACCTACCTAGTGGCAATAAAAGCGGCAAAATCTAGCTATTTTGCCGCTCTTATCGCGTCATCAGATAATCGCCCGGCCGCCCTGTTTAGGGTGACCCGCTCCCTCCTCCATCTGGAAGCGCGGGATGACCCCTTGCAGGGCCGAGCTGAGGACTTTGTGCAGTATCTGTATGATAAAATCGCTCAGATTCGGGAAGGGCTGGCCTCTGACTGGGTATGTCCGGATGGGATGACTGAGGCAGGTCTTGAGAGTGTTATCTGGGGGGAGTTCGATCCTGTGGCTCCCGAGGACATGGACAGGGTCCTGGGACGGCTGAATGCGACCACATGTTTATTGGACCCGTGTCCCTCCTGGTTGGTACTGGCTTCCCGGGAGGTGACACGAGGCTGGCTCCAGAAGATTGTTAACGCTTCTTTGAGTGAGGGGGTCCTGCCGGCCGCTTTGAAAGAAGCGGTTGTGAGGCCCCTCCTCAAGAAGCCCTCTCTGGATCCGGCTGTTTTGGCTAACTATCGTCCAGTCTCCAACCTTCGCTTTGTTGCGAAGGTTGTTGAGAGTGTGGTAGCACAACAGCTTCCCCGGTACCTGGATGAAACTGTCTATCTAGACCCGCTCCAGTCCGGCTTCCGACCTGGGCACAGCACGGAAACGGCATTGGTCGCGTTGGTGGATGATCTCTGGAGGGCTCGGGATAGGGGTTGCTCCTCTATCCTGGTCCTGTTAGACCTCTCAGCGGCTTTTGATACCATCGACCATGGTATCATGTTGCACCGGTTGGCGGGGTTGGGGGTGGGGGGCACCGTTCTGCGGTGGTTCTCCTCCTACCTCTCTGACCGGTCGCAATCTGTGTTGACGGGGGGGCAGCGGTCGACCCCGAGGCACCTTGCTTGTGGGGTGCCACAAGGGTCGGTCCTCTCGCCCCTTCTGTTCAACATTTATGTAAAGCCACTGGGTGAGATCATCCGTGGCTTCGGGGTGGAGTTCCATCAGTACGCTGATGACACCCAGCTGTACATCTCCACCCCAGGCCACCCCAATGATGCCCTTGAAGTGATGTCCCAGTGCCTGGAGGCCGTGCGGGCCTGGATGGGGAGAAACAGGCTCCGACTCAACCCCTCCAAGACCGAGTGGCTGTGGCTTCCAGCGTCCCGATATAGCCAGCTGACGCCATCGCTGGCTATTGGGGGCGAATCACTCGCCCCCACGGAGAGGGCTCGCAACTTGGGCGTCCTCCTGGACGCACGGCTGTCTTTAGAAGACCATTTGACGGCCGTGGCCAGGGGGGCTTTTTATCAGGTTCGCCTGATACGCCAGTTGCGCCCCTTTCTAGATCGGGACTCTCTACGCACAGTCACTCAGGCACTAGTCACTTCCCGCCTGGACTACTGCAACGCTCTCTACATGGGGCTCCCCTTGAAGAGCACCCGGAGGCTCCAGCTGGTCCAGAATGCGGCCGCGCGGGGGATTATGGGGGCGACGAGGCGCTCCCATGTGACACCTCTCCTGCGCGAGCTGCACTGGCTCCCGGTAGTCTTCCGGGTGCGCTTCAAGGTGTTGGTGACCACCTTTAAAGCGCTCCATGGCTTAGGGCCGGGGTACTTACGAGACCGCCTTCTGCCACCAATAGCCTCCCACCGGCCAGTACGCTCGCACAGAGTGGGCCTCCTCAGGGTGCCGTCCGCCAGACAATGTCGGCTGGCGACCCCCAGGGGGAGAGCCTTCTCTGTGACGGCGCCCACCCTCTGGAATAACCTTCCCCCGGAGTTACGTATAATAACAGACCTCCGGATTTTTCGTCGGGCCCTGAAAACTTATTTATTTCAACTAGCTGGGCTGGCTTGAGCTAAATTTTAAATTGGTTTTAAATTGGGTTGTTTTAATTTACGACCAGAATATCTAATTATTTTAATACTGTTTTTTAAATTTTGTATGCTTTGTTTTTACTTAGGCTGTGCACCGCCCTGAGTCCTATTTGGAGAAGGGCGGTATAGAAATTTAAACAAATAAATAAATAAATAAATAAATGTTAAGATGAAATGGCATAACAAAACAACTGATTCTTCTTCACAAATTTTTAAAAATAAATTAGAAATTACTGTAAAAATTGAGTTTGCAGTAAAAATAGTACAGAGTATATTAGATAAGAATGCATATCTTCTCCATATTTAGCAAATATATTATAAGAATGGAAAATGAGAAGAACTTACAGCTGAAAACTAACAATTTGAGATCCACAGAGGGTAACATTTTCTTAACCAAATGTAAAAAAGACTTTTTTAAAAGTTGTTTTTGAAAGTTAAAAATGGAATATGAAATATCTTAAGTAAGACAAAGATAATGTCATCTGGCATGCTAAGTGAACTTGCAGTTAACAGTGATAAAGTGAAAATAGGTAGTACGCTGGAAAATTAAAAAAATCTGATTCTAGGAAGACAATGACAAACAAGGCAAAATCTTGATAGAAAAAGACATTTCAGAATAGTGAAAGCTTTTTTGGTTCTAAGGGAAGCATATGAAAGCTGGAAATGCCATAACAAAGAACAGAAATAAGATACATATTTTCAAATAATAATAACTATGGAGACAGTTACATAGAGAAACAAATAAAGGCAGATTAGAAAGCATAAACTCATAGACTTTGGCATATGACAGAAGCAGATAATGGCCTACAAAAAAAGTATACCTGAAAAATTAAGGGATACAGAAGAATGGCAAGAGATTAAGAAAATAGACCCTATCAAGGATATTACAGGATTGTTCTTGGAAGAATAACTAGATATTAGTAATTAAAGACAGGCCAAGATACCAAATATTTGTATATATATATGAAGTTTTTCTGAGAGAGAGAGAGAGAGAGAGAGAGAGAGAGAGAGAGAGAGAGAGAGAGAGAGAGAGATAACATAGATGTAGATATATAAAATAGATACATTTTTGCTTAAAAAAAATACTCCCCCTCTCAAAAAATTATTTCAGAAATCTTTAATTTATGACTAGCAACCTATCACAATGTCATTCCCATGGTTTTAATAGTTTCTAGTTAATATTATATATACTCAATTCTATTCTCAAATGATTTTAATACACTTCAGAAGGTACTACTGACTAATACCTTATCCATTGACATGTCCCATACTTTGCAAATATCATTCTCCATCTCTTCATCTAGTTCCATTTGTTCTTCTTCATTGTTCAGTTTTGAAGTATCCTTTTAAGAGTTAACCAAGTTGTAGAGTAAATAAAAACATGGATATAAAATTACAAAGTAAATTTGAAAAGCCTACCAGTAGACTTAAGTAGTTATTGTAACAATTATTGTTAGCTACATAAAGCATAACAAATATATTTATGCTGCAATTAAACCACTGTAGCAGTTATGGGAATGTTATTCATTGCAACCAGAGTCCACCCAGGTTATTAAAAGATCAGACTTTTTAATTTCAATGTAATATTTTGTTTTACATTTTATGTATTCTACATATAAAGCTATGTATGTACCCTTGCATCTATAACTCTTAGCTATTGGCCGGGAGCACTGTGGCTCACATGGTTAGGATGTTAGGTTGGAGGTTAGCATGCATGTTTGAGACTTGAGTGCTGCCTTAGGGCAGAGTTGAGCTCCCATCCTTCACCAGCTGGGTGTCCCCCAGGGAACAATGATGTCACCAGCTAATCCTTTCAACCTGGAAGTGCCTCGGTATTTCTGACAGGCATGCAAGGCAAGCTATTAGCCAATGATAATAATCAAATGATATTTATCACCTTTAAAATAATAGATTAGGTTTCATGGTCCTGTGCCACCCAAATTAATCTAATTGAGGATTACAAATAACCACAGATATGCTGACACTTTGTTAATGTGTACTTTGCTTACATATTCTGCTACTCTGTCTCTCTTTGTTCAAAGCTAGTTACTGTTTGAAATAAGAGCATTTATTGTTTTTTACTCCTATTGGCTCAGTTAATTATATTAAAAGGAACTTCTCTGGAAAGTCCCAAACTCTACCATATCTTTGGACTGTTGACATTCACTCTTGATAACCCAGAGTGGAGAAGTTTGAAGTTTACATATATATTAATATTAGTGCCATGATAGGAAATCACCTAACAGTTCAACATGTCTACATCAGAACTACAGTAATTGCATACAATGGGTTATCTTTTATCCAGGGCATCTGTATTTTGTTAATACAATGAATTCATTTAGAATATGACCTGTGGGTTTTTCTTTGTTTCGATACATCCTGAATTAATCATTGAATAACTGAATATTTTTAGTAATTATTTAACTCCCATTCAGTTTCTCCCATTAGAAAACTGTTCATGTTTTGACTGACCTTGTTCAAATTTTAACAGAAGACCCTTGGGTATTATTTTTTAACACTCTCATTACATCTTCAGTATCTGCAAACTTGAATGATAATTTAAGCTATTTCCCAATTAGCTATTAAACACCTGTTCCCAAGGTACTGACACTGATGTATAACCTGCCTTATGCTTGCCACATTTCTATGAAAAGATTTGTTTCACATTCAGCATATAAGTAGTGCACACAAAGAAGATAATCAATACAGATACCTCAATTAATTTCTCAAGCACACCAATCAGCCAGTGTTTGCTGTAAACTGTATTTCCAATGGAATCCCCAGCAGCCACTTCTTCTTCCTCTGAATCACTTGAGGGGGGTGAAGGATTTCTGTCCATATTTACGCAATGCTATCCAATTAATAGATTGAAAGGTTCCTAAAGAATGGGTAGAAAACAAGACTTCAAACGTTTTATTTTGAAAAGAAAACTGTCTTAAGGATAAGGCCAAAAAGCATTAATTTCGTTAGGAAGAGAGGTGGAAAGCCACAGCAGTAAGATTCTTGCACTGGTTGAAGATATCCATAGTCCCTCCCAATTTTAACATTTCAAATTCCTGTGAATTATTTCTAATTTCCAATTTCCTAGGAAAAAATAGGGATGTTCAATATAATTAATTACAGGTAGTCCTCGACTTACGACCACAATTGAGCCTAACATTTCTATTGTTAAGTGAGGCATTTGTTGTGAATTATGCCCCATTGGCGCAGTGGTTAGAGTGCAGTACTGCAGGCTACTTCTGCTGTCTGCCAGCTGCCTGCAATTTGGCAGTTCGAATCTCACCGGCTCAAGATTGACTCAGCCTTCCATCCTTCCGAGATTGGTAAAATGAGAACCCAGATAGTTGGAGGCAATATGCCGACTCTGTAAACTGCTTAGAGAGGGCTGTAAAAGTACTGTGAAGCGGTATGTAAGTGTTATTGCTATTTTACAACTTTTCTTGCCACAGTTCTTAAGTGAATCACCAGTTGATAAATTAGTAACAGGTTAAGTGAATCCAGCTTCCCCATTGATTTTGCTTGTCAAAAGGTTACCAAAAGGCGACCACACATGACCTTGGGACACAGCAATGGTCATAAGCAGGAGTCAGTTGCCAAGCATCTGAATTTGGATTATATGATCATGGGGATGCTTTCCAAGGTCGTTAAGTGTGAAAAATGGTCACAAGTCACTTTTTTCAGTGCCACTGTAATTTTGGACAATCGCTAAATGAACTGTCGTTAAGTGAAGGGCTACCTGTACAAACAAATATAAAATAAAAGCAGAAAGGGGAAAACAAAGTCAGAGAAATTCAGTGGCGAAGGGAAAGATAATCTTTGGGATTTTTTTCAACCTCTGGGGCAAATTAAGAGCCCTAGAACCGAAAACAAGTCGGGGCCGACCTATCAGTTCAGTTATTGGACTGAACTATTGTTCAGTTAACAATTCAGTTAACAATATATAACAATTCATCATATATGAATTGTCATATATAACAATTCAGTTATATATCAAGTTAAAGGCTTGGCCTCCTAGGGATTTTGTTCCTCCTCGCCCTCGTTCCTCAGGAAAGCCCCATTGACAGAAAACCAATTTCCACACAAGCCACGAGATCCAGGGACCCGCTCCTCCCGCCGTCCACGCCAACCTCCGCTGAAATTCCAGCGCCCCAACACGGCTTCCCGTTTCTACTTCATTCCCCCCCCTTCCCCTCCCCGCGTGCGCACTTTGGCTTCCCGCCATTCCGGTGGCCGATTCTGATTGGCCAGAGTTTTTTGTATTGTTCCTAGATGACTCCACCTCCTTCGTAGCTTCCCTTCTGTTCCCGCCTCCCCTGGGCTGAACTAACCCATCAGCGGCGTCGGGCCTGGGCCGCGCTCAGGCGGGCGGGGCGACAAACCTCGTTCCCTCCCGCAGTTCGAAAAGAACCCGGGTTGGACCTGGAGCGGCTCCTTGGGGCCTCAGGTCTACCGGGGGTTGAAGGGTGCTTCCTCTCGTAACGGCCAGGAATTGGTAGCGTCCCCGTCTCGGAGAAGACGCGAACCGTCCTCGCACGCACGCAGCCCTTCGGCTCTTCTGACGCGGAGGCGAAGGCGGCCGTTCCCAGACGTTAGCGCCCTCCGCCGGCTTTCTCGGTGCAACTTCTTCCTCGGGGGTTGGTGCGAGCGAAGCGCCGAGAAGCCGGAGGACGGATGGCACGTCGAACGTGACTCACACGTTCAAATGCCACGGCTTGGTTGCTTTAGGACAGAGGTCTCCCAGCCTTGGCGACTTTAAGCCTGGCGGACTTCAACTCCCAGAATTCCCCAGCCGCTTTGCTGGCTAGGGAATTCTGGGAGTTGAAGTCCGCCAGGCTTAAAGTTGCCAAAGTTGGAGACTCCTGCTTTAGGAAGTGACGGCGCCCGGGCCATCTTGACTGCCATGCAAGGTTGCTTGGTCTCGTTAATATCTGGATTAAGTAGGGAAAGACTGTTGAGTAGTGTGTTTTTTTTTAAAAAAAAATTGTTCTCTGCTGCTTAACTGTAACCCCTCTGGGTCAGTCAATTCAAGGGTTTTGTGTTGGTTTTTTTATCTTTGTACTTGTTTGGTTGTGTGTGTGTGGTTTTTTTTTTTTTACACATCAAGTAAGGTAGGAAAAGCCTGTTGAATAATGTGGCTTTTTAAAATGCTGCTTAGCTCCTTAACTGTTAACTCCTCTTGAGTCAGATGATCGGGAAAGATAAGAACGGTGAAGGTCCAATGGAGGAGCTGATAACATTGGGAGTCTCTATTCAATTGCCTTTCCTCTCAGGATTTGATGGTGGTTTTTCTTTCTCTACTACCCTTAACTGGATTTAGCCCATTTTCAAACTTGATCCTTCCCCCCCCCCCCACTGGTTTAGGAGAACAATTGAAATGTGACTCTTGGAAGATGTTGCTGCCTTTATTGCATACCCAAGAATCACTTATTGGGAATTTTTTTAAAAAAAACACACACCACTTCAAACTAAGGCAACAGCAAACAATTTCCATACATTTTCCAAGAAACCAGCATGGGTATGTCTATGTAATCAACCAAGTACAGGTAATCCTCGAGTTACGACCACAATTGACCCCAAAATTTATGTTGCTAAATGAAACATTTGTTATATGAGTTTGCTCCATTTTATGACTTTTTTGCCAGTTGTTAAGTGAATCATTTCATTTATTAAATTAATATCTCTGACCATTAGTATCTCTATTAAATTAGTATCTCTGGTCAGCATCTCAATCATTTTCCCCATCCACATACACACTTTAAGCAAGGAAATGAAAGATTAGGGATATGTGGCCAGACAACACTAAACAGATAGTGGAAGAAGCATTTTATTTGTAATATTTGTTATTTTATCTATTTTATCTACATATATTTTATAATTCAGGTTACCCACTCATAGATATATTAAGTATATACTAAACAGGAGAGGTGTGAAAGAACTGATGTTAAAGCTCCTTCAGCTCCAAAATGCGAGACTCAATTGCCTCCAATTATATAGTTGAAGGCAAATCTATATATGCATAAATAAAATTTAGAAATACGTTATAAAAGTTGCTATTGCATCAAATCCAATAAAATGTTTAAAAATTAAAAATATTGGGAGAAGTGACTGTTATTATTCACCTGAAAAAAAACCTCAAAGCTGTCAGACTAACAGATGTTCTTGGCTTTAGAACAGTGTTTAAGAACTATGTTAGCAACTTTAAAATGTGTGGACTAATTCTATAGCCAGCCATGCCATATTTTAAACTTGCCAAGGTTAGGAAACACTGCATTAAAATAATAAGATATGTAAGAAGAAATTTTCACATCGCACAGGAAGGAAAAACTTTTTAAGGATTGCAATCCTTGCTTGGTTTCTTGAATTCTTCTCTTTTTATTCCTTAATAGATAACCACAGGAAAGCTTCTTTCTGATTTAACTGCCCCAGCACAAAGACCAACTTTGGCATTACACATCTATTTGGAAGATTTGATTAAAGTCCAAGTGCCAAAATAAAGCTTTCTCTCTGTGCTTTCTCTCTTGGGGAATCTTAGCTGAAAAGTACAGGAATTTCAGTTTCAACAATCCTAAGCTTTCTATGTGATTAAATTTATTAGTCATATTTAAGAAAAGTGAAATGTTTTTCAATGAAACACGTACATTATAAAAAGGAACTAAATCTAACATTCTATGATAAAACTTTATCATGAAAGTCCTGAAAAATAAAGAAACAACAAGGAAATTATATTAACTTTATTAAACATCAGCTTAGGTAAAAAACTGAACATGATTCCAGATTTCTGTTAATATCAAAATGCTTACAAAGTAATACTGAGTGCTTGTTAATTGTTTCTTGTAAAAATTGAAGACAAATAAGACATACACTAAAAATAATTTTGAAAATAGAATGCAGTGCAAAATATAAGTACTATTTCATGAACTCTGTGCATCTGAATCAGTCTTAAAACAAACTTGAGGTAGTACTCATTTATACAACAGGGTGAGCCCAGATTTCAAGGGTTAAACAATGTGGCTCTAGCCTACCCCCCTGGTTCCATCGAAAACCTTCCCAAAATAAAACAATAAGCTGCTATGTGTCTATGAAGATGAAACAGATCAGCCTCTGCATGTGGGAATGGGATTTTTATCTTTGGATTGTGGCTTATAGTTATCAGGTCTTTTTTATTTAGCGCTCTTTTGCTTTCTTTTGCTTTATTCAACCTAAGAGAGAAAAAGACATTGCACGCTTTCTACCCTGAAACACATTAACAGCATGAAATGTCTGCCCTTGAAATACTGTAAACTAGACAATAAAGATGGTGCAATTCTAATTCGATTTAATAAAATGCAAGACTAATCATAATAAATTTATGATTAATCTTTCCCTTCCCCAGCTACCAAAAATCATTACCTTAGTGACAAAAAAAAAAAATCATACAGTAGTATATGGTCCATGTCATGGATCATACATAAGCATAATTTAGATGCTTATTCAAACCATTGTAAGTGCATACATGAAAAACGCAATCAGATGCAAGGTAAGAAAGTTTCATTTATCTACCAGCAATGCCTTCAATTTTTTGAAAATCCAAGTAAGACAATTCTCCTTCCTACCTCTCCTCTCAGACATGTTTTTAGAAAAATGTGGGTATTTTTTTTACTCATTCTATTAGACAGTGAATTGTACCAACTCACAATGCTAAAATAGGCAAGTTTTAAATACATGTAAGTTACATGAATGTCTGTTTGGAATTGTATATTAGTATTGCTGCTTAATTTTATTAATTACTTCTTTCATTTTTTAATATAACTAGTAAAGTTTTGCAATATTGTTACATATGTAGAATGTTAGATACAATCATATAATGCTTAACTGAACAATGCACCATGCTGAAGGTTTCAGTTTAATTCAGAAAGTACATCATAGTTTTTTTAATGATAAAGTAGTTGTAATTATATTCATTTGCAAGCTGTTATTAAAAAATCCAAAACTTTTGACAGAAAAGTTGTTAAATATTTCATTATTTTAGTATAACCAAATTTAACACTTAGTGTTAAATAGTGATGGTGAAAAGGGAATGTGCGCGCAGCACCAAGTGCCGAAAAGGGAGCACTTTGTGCGTGCTTGTCAGGCCCGCAACCAGGAAGAGGAACTGCCCAGGGGGCATGCACACACCGGATAAGGTTTCCGGTTTCCGGGGCCTGTATGCATACCGGCCACCAAGTCTTCCGGTTACTGCCGCCCATGTGCACGTGATGATGAGCACACACAAAGGCCAGCTGATCTTCGTATGCGCATGCATACCAGAAACTCGGAAGAGGAACAGGCGACACTGCATGTCGGGCAACATGGCTCTGTGTGCCACTTCGGGTACGCGTGCCCCAGGTTCACCATCACGGACTTAGTACATATATAGTACATAATAATAATAAAGAATTTCATCTTCATGCCTGTTCCCATTAGTTGAAAAAATATTTTGCATATAAATGATTTTCTGTCTTTTTGGTAATGTCATGCAAGACAACACTTATAAATAATTTGAAATATAGTCTCTAATACTGAAGAGATATCTAATAAAAAATCAAAGCTTTATTACATTCATTACTGCACCTTTTCTATACAGGAAGCTTTTTCTTTAAAATGATGCAACGTAAGAAAAATGAATTCTTATCAAACTTTACAATCCAGGGTGCTTTTATGCTTGTTGAGACCACAGAAATCGGTCACATCTTTCTAGCATGGACTGGATCAGGGCTCTGCCAACAGAAGTGAAGAATAAAGGGGGAAAATGGTAAAGAAATAAGTTATTTCATCAAGCTAATTGACCCAGAAATATAACATACTTGTCACTACCACAGCTCCAAGTTTTTATGTGCTTATAAGACCTTTCTATTATCCTCTTTGCTAAACTAAATAAAATTAAAATCCTAATTCAAAATAAATTTTTAAAAACTCACAAAGAAAACTCACAAAAGTACCTTAATTTTCCTCAAAAGAGATATATTTATTTAATCTAGTTTTAAGAAACTATAGCCAGGAAAGGCAACTTTCCATATTTTGTTTACTATCAAAGGAAAAAACTCAGTATTACATCAAATACAGTAGAGTATCTTGGACGTCTTTACAAAGTATGGGCACTGGATTTGAGAATTTTTATAGTAAATCATGAGAAGCTGTCTATAATAGTAATGCTTAAATATAACCTTTAAAAATGACACATCAGTCAAAATCTTTCAAGACTGATGGAGGAGTTGCTACCTATTACACCTCTGGTGACAATACCTGTTTAAATATTAACTTTGGTCAAATATTTTTCAGAAAAAAACTTTGGGGAAATCACAGAAAATTTTCCAAATCATAAATTTATAAACTGTTCAGAGTTGTTGAGGGTTGAGTTATTTTGATTGGCAGATTTATTATACTGAAATCCTGGAAAACTTTCTTTTGATCAATGCTCTTAAAAGTGTAGAAAAAATTCTAATGGAAAAAATTGCCACAACAGAAAAAAAGCACAAAAGTAAAGAGACTTGAATTCTTAAATTACGTATTGTTTATTCAAATTTGCTCTCCATTTTTAATTGTTCAGTCTAATGAATTATTTTTGGATAGAAATATTGAATATGAAAATGTAATATTTGTACATTTGTCTTTAAAAGAAAAGTGCTCATGCAACCAAAAGTTTTGCTTTTGCATTTTATTATTTCATGTTCTATTTGTCAGGAAAAAAAATCATAGTACCAAAGCCACTGAAATCATAGTACTTAAGAAAATAGATTGTGAAGCACTGATCTGTTGATCTATTCACATTTCTAAATCATAATATAATATTCTGGATATAGTCTGTAAGAAATAATTCTCATAACACGTACCTTTGCCGTTTTTCAGCAATTCTTAGTATCTCACAAATCTTGGCAAATCTTTCTGATAATTCAGCTACCAAATCACATTCCTGTAACATCTGCAAAGAGCGATCTGGACCAATTATTCTGGCTGCAAGGAGTGCAATATTTTCAACAGTAACAGAATTTGACCATTCAGGAGTACCATTAGGAACAGCTGTGTCCCTTTGTGAGACATGGATGTTATGATGACTCTTCACGAGGCAAAGGAGGAACTTCCATTCTTCTGTTGTCTTCGGAATGGTTCCTAAATACAGATTTGATTTATGGAAAAAGTTTTTTACAGCAAATCACTTTTATTTTACTTGATATGCAGCAAATACCTTAGCTCTACGCATTATGGGACATGTCTCTCACTACATTCTGATCTAGACAGTAGTCAATGGATTTATAAAGTCCAACACACATCAGTGTGTACAATACAAAGCCATACTAGCAACATGTTATCCTATACATCTTATCCAATATATAGGATAAGATGGAATATGTTCAATTTCATTTTGCATTTATATAAGGGAATTGATGGAAGGAGGGCCATATTCAAATCATAGTGACTGCTTTTTAGTTGTTGAAAATTGGAAGGAGACATTAAAATGAATTTGTTCACAATTTCCAAGTTAACACAGAAGATATGCAGATAGTCCTTGACTTACGATCACAATTAAGCCCAAAATTTCTGTTGTTAAGTGAGTCTTGCCCCCATTTTACGACTTTTCTTGCCACAGTTGTTAAGTGAATCACTAGTTAAGTTTGTAACGTAGTTGTTACAACCTTCTCAAGACTACCTGTATCCATAAGGGAAGATAAAGAAGACTGATTAAGAGAATAATATTTTGATTCTCTAATGGCTATTGGTTGCTATAGAATCCTTCCCACTGACAAAGAAGGAACTCTACAGTGAGAAGTCTGGAGACGTTTGGGCTTTTCTCAGTAATCTGGGGTCATATTAGATTGCCAAGGATACATTAAATCCTACATTCTTAAATTTCCTCAACTTACATAATAAGCAGAATGGAATGGAGTTGACTAACTAAAAGTAAAATACTGGACGTTACTTTTAATACTGGAGGGAAGAATGGCAAAAAGGGACATCATCACCAATTACCACTACTCAACTTCTGGAGCCAGATGATTGATTTGATTTCTATAGCTGCCCATTTCAACAGGTGCCTCGGCAAGTTTTTAGGAAATCATAATACTTTGACTCTACTCTAATTATATGGATATAACAAATCTAAAATAAAACTAAATATAATAGGTTTTCAAAATCCACAAATTGCTTTTTAGTTACTTTATAGCAGAACTATATTTTTTAAAAATCACATTGCATGCAAAATTTATGTTCTAATGTCTCCTTAGATAGAATTCCAAAAAGAAGGGGTTTTTTTGTTACATGAAATCGTTTTATTTCAGTGTTAATTAAATTAAAATGCAGGCCTTGGATCAGGGGTGTGAAATCCAATCACATCGCATGACATATCGGGATGTTTTTTGCCTTTGCGGAGCCGGAGTGGGCGTGGCCTGCACAGGCCATGTCCAGCCCGTGGACCGCCTGTTTGACAGGCCTGCCTTAGATACTTAATATTCATAATTGATTCATAAATTAAACTAACCGTCTTTGATATTCAATAACTCCATGTCATCCAAATGAACAATTTTTGTAAATACTTCTGATCTTCTATCCAACTCCAAGCAGAGAGAAAGATATCCAGGCCAGAAGCTATAATAGTAAAATGAAATATTAGATTATAGTTCTAAATGGACATTTTCAACTTAAATAACAAGCTGAAATAATTTATTTCTAATTTATTGCTCCAATTTATTAATGTCTGTGCATTTGACAATATATGGTATGATTTGTGATCTGTTCTATGAAGTTATATATACAATTAGTTGAAATAATTAATGAATTGGAGCATTGAAATCATCTGGAGAACATTTCCATAAGGATAAGGGGGAGGGGGGCAATATCATCATGGGAGTTTATTATAAATTGCCTGGATAGGTAGAAGATATGAAGACTATCTGTGCCAGAAGATCTTTCAAATATGTAGTATTCCATTGCAGTATTCCATTTTTACTGACATCTGGAAATCTACTCTGCCATAAGACAGAGGTCTCAAAAATTTTCAGAAGATAAAAAAAGGAATAAGGGGTCTGTTATCTTGGATGAAATCCTTACCAATAGACAAATTGGTTGAAGAAATAAAGATGATAAAAATAACCATGTTCATAATATCAAGGGGAAGAATAGAGGAAAGTCAGATTTACCGTACTTTTCGGAGTATAAGACGCACTTTATTCCCCCCTAAAAGAGGGTGGAAATGTTGGTGCGTCTTATACACCGAATACAGCCATTTTTGGCCTTCCAAAACTCCACCCCACATGTTCTGTTTTTGCAAAAAACAGGCCCATTTTTCACAAAAAGGGGGCACGCAGAGAGGGTTTGGGAGGCCTGCAGAGTGCTCCTGGGGGCTGGGGAGGCCAAAAACATTTTTTTGCAAAAAAATGGGCCAGTTTTGTGAAAACAGGGTGCAAACCCCCACGCGTCATGTTTTTGCTGTCCCCAGCCCCCAGGAGCACTCTGCAAGCCTCCCAAACCCTCTATGTGCCCTGTTTTTGTGAAAAACGCAGAGGGTTTTGGAGGCTTGCAGAGTGCTCCTGGGGGCTGGGACAGGCAAAAAAATTTTTTTCTTGTTTTCCTCTTTGAAATATTGATGCATCTTACACTTCGGTGCGTCTTATAGTCCAAAAAATACGGTATATATTGGATTTCACAAGACTGCAGTTTGGTGAACTTAGAAAGTAGGTAAAATCTAGTGGCTTAAAATCCTGAAGAGGAAGTTTCCAGAAAGGATGTGTTACTAAAAGTGTAAACACAAACAATTCCCACTAGAAAGGAAAACTGGAAAAATCTAAAGAGACAAGTATGGATACAATAAGAGGCTTCTAAAACATTGTAAAGAAAAAGAGACGTCTAGAAAATGGAAGGAGGAATTTATAAGCAAAGGATACAAGGTAGTTGCCAGAAACAATGGAAATTCGATCAAAAAGATTAAGAAATTGGGATAATAAGCCTTGGGAGAAACGGGCGCTAGCTTTTGATCTCCAAGATGGCAACTCGGGAGGTTGAGCATTGCACAAGTACTGACCGTCCTCTTTGTAAATAGGCATCATTTTAAATATTGATGATGTTGATGATCATATGTTAAGGAATGTTTTAGAACTATTGTATTTTGTAATTTCCTGAAAAGGACTATGCTTTTGAGTTTGAGCCGTGTTGCTGCAGATAATCTGACTGTATTTAATCTTGCAGCCTTGGAAAATTTCCTTTTTTGCTGTATTGGTCATAACTCATGGTCTTACTGAGGCAAGCTGAAAGTTATAGTACAGGTGGGGACAGGGACAGTTCCTTTAAAGAAAAAACAAAGAAAGAAATCCAAGAGATTGAAAATGCCCATCTTTATGTAAGGAATAAACTGACTATAACAGGAAATGACTTAAAGCATGTACGCTTTATAACTAAACTATAACTATCTTTATAAAAAGGACAGTCCAAACTAGACGCTCTCTTCCAAAAACATATTCCTATTGTATACTTTTGAGCAGTGGTTGAGCAACGGTTTAACAACCGGTTCGCTGAGCACGCGTGCGCAGTTTGCAGAAAATTGAACTTCCATGTTGCTGAGAGCAAGGCAAACAACTGAGAAGCGGCAATCCACTCTGCCGCCCCGATCAGCTGGGCTTCGGAAGCAGAAATATAGATGAGTATAACACAGCGGTAGGCAGGCGGGCCCATTTCAAAGAAAAAGAGAACCGGTTCGTTCACGGCTGAAAGTCAGAGCTAACGGTTCACCCGAACCGGTCTGAATCAGTAGAATCCCACCACTGTTTTTGAGTGATTCAATAGAGAAAAAATATCTCAGTTCATTATCAGATTAAGAAATTAGGGTACAATGTAGTCCAAATATTAGACCCAACTGAAAGAAAGCAAAGGAGCTGAGAACCATTCATGTTTAAATTTTTCAGTGTTGTATTTTTTACAGGTAAATTTAATTCAATTTTCAAATTTGGTCAAACTAAAGTAGCAAATTACTGAATATAATCCAATAATATTTCCTTCCTTGTTCTATTCAGATGCATCCTGAGAAAATCTATGTGGTTAAAAGTTGACACATGGTTACACAAAATTTATTCAGCAACCATAATCAAGATTTCCATATATCACCAGCCACAAAAGAAATTCTAGCAATGGCAATTATGAGCTGAAGTAATAAACTGATTTTTAAAAATCTACCAAGAAGGATGGAGGAGAGAGGAAGACAAGTTTGTTTTAACTGATTTAATAAATTTTGATAGGTAAAGCAGACAGATAATGTATCTGAATATTAAGAATACAAAATACACAGAAGCAAATTAGTCACCATTAGACCACAAATATATAGGGAGAATGGTGGTGCTCAAGAATAATGTATATCATACACTGAAGCTGAACTATGTGAAGGGATAAATTAGGAAAAAGGACAAAACAAAAATACATACAGTATATGATTAAAATGAAGTTTTTTCAAGAATGCTTTTAAGAAAATATTACCCATTGCTTTGACATATATCAGTCATTTTCTCCTTCCTTACAACATCAGTCGGAAGATTAAGCAAAAGTACAATCAGTTGATTATACCCCCAAGTAAACAAATGCGAATGTGGCCTGAAAACAATAATTGAAAATTATATTAGGTTTTTTGTAAAGAAGGCTCAATAAATAATTGTAATCAAAATCTACACTGACAATATTTGTTTATAGTTTTAATACACTGCTCTAATCAGAAGACAGGGCGGATTACAGTGGAATAGCGACATGTTGCCTATTTTTGAAATGCCAAGAGAGAGGGAGCTACATTTTCCTGGCTCCTGCTATCTATATCACCAGGGAGTATAAATACTATTAATACCTAATATCAATATTAATAGAGGAAATATTTTATACTACCATTAGCCAGATAAAAGACTACAAAGGGGAACAGAAAGAAGGAACATGCTTAAGGAGAAATAAAAAGAAATTTACTGATAAACCTTTGAAAGCAAGCCTTGTTTTTAACAGCTTCCCATCTAGGACAAATTATTTACAGGCAGGAAATATTCTGTTGGAACTTTTCTTTTAAGGGAACTAGTTTCAAACGGCTTTTACTGTTTGAAGATAAAAATGGTTTCTGATTCATGCAGTCTAGGATGTGCAGTTACTTAGACTAGCACTATAAAAAATGTTTGGAAGAAGCTAGAGGAGCTTTTACTTCAAATAGTGGCATAGTTTAAGTGCATATTTAAAAGCAAAGGCTTATTGCAACTTTATGATACTCATTTATCATTGAGGAGGAATTAAAAATGAGCAAAATATAACTTGTACATATTTTGTTTCCTAACACTAGGATTTGATTATCCAAACAGAGCCTTAGGAAAAATGTGTAAATGAAATCTAGGAAAAAGATTTTTGGAGCTATATAGTTAATCAGAAAAGCTAATAAATTACAACCATGGATTTCCTTGAGCATCCATTGTGCTTGTTTTATGCGGGGCATCATGAGACATTGCCAAACACAGCCACTCCAATTGTAATGAATCAGGATGGAGAAGAGCTCTAAGGAAAGACAAGCTAGGAAAAAATATATATAATTAATTCATCTGCTTTATAGTATCTAATTAGGCCTCACGTTTTTTTAATCTGGATTCAATATAATGTACCGTATTTACATATTTAAATAGCAAAAAGAAGCAAAAATTACCACACTAAGTTTATTTAGTTTTAAGAATTCTGGGGTTTATAAAAACAAAGAAAATGCATTGTGTACTAGTAGTATTAGTTTTGTAAATCTTTTTGAGCTGACAATAGCTAGATCATAAAACTAATAGATAAATTTTTTCTTATAAATTACTAATACCAATTTAATACTACTTTCTTTCCTCAAATGTCACTAAATGGGATTAATATTTTTATCATGTCCTTGTATCCCATCCCTTGCATCCCTTCTCCAAATTAAGGAAACATAATACATACCGTTCATCCTCATCCTTTGATTTTATAAGGCTGTCTAAATATGCTAGGAAATGTTCAGGATTATTTTTACAAATTTGCTGGATATCTGAAGGTCCAATCAAAGGGTAGAACCGGGTCAAGGGCCTTAGAGAAGTTTCTCTGAATTTTTTATAAAGCCTACATTAAAATAAGACACAGAAGATAAAATTATTTAAAATACAATTCTTAGAGGGAGTAGCTTTAATAAATTTCTTGCACTACTTATGCGAAAAATGGTCGGAATAAAGTTTGCTTAAATTTAATTTATAAAAATGAAAAGGAATATGAAGATAACTCTACTGTTTGCAACAGCATGCTTACAAAAGTACAAGATTTCTTCAAAAACTACACGTGTTTGATGATGGCTCTTGAAAAGTAAGAGCCTTGGTAGTACAGTGGTCTAAAGCACCCTGTTATTAAGAACAGCTGCCTGCAATTACTGCAGGTTCGAATCTCGCCAAGGCTCAAGGTTGACTCAGCCTTCCATCCTTTCTAAGGTAGGTAAATTGAGGACCCAGTTTGTGGGGGCAATAAGCTGACTTTGTATAAATATACAAAAGAATGAAGGCTATTGCTTAGCGCATTGTAAGCCGCCCTGAGTCTCCGGAGAAGGGTGGCATATAAATCAAATAAAAAAAAAAAGAATATGGTTTTTTTCTGTGTAGAGATCTAAGAATTAAATTATAAGCATTCAAACAACTCTAATGCTTTATACCTTTCAGCATGTGCCAGCAAAACAGGAGCATCCCAAGGCCCTAAATCAACTAGCAACTTCAGTGTTTTAAACATATCTCCGTTTTCAAGGGCCACTGTCACAGGGCTAGTCAAAGTCAGTTCTGAAATCAATAATTGTATGTTACAAGCATTATACTTAACAGCAGCATTAGGCAAGACATTTTCATAGTGCCAATCTTAAAGCAACTTTGCTGAAAAGGTAAGAATTTTTGTATTTTCAAAGTACATGTGTTTCATTGCAAATCCAAACTATTGTACTTACGATAACTAAATTATGATCATACATACACAGCTACATTGATGGCTTCTTGAGTCCTAGCATTATTAATCGAAATGCACAGTATTATTTGAGATGATTCCCAGTCATAGTGGAATTTTATTCATTCCCCTCCACATCTATAAAATCTATTTTAAATTATTCCTAACCAAAGTATAAAGGAATATGGGGGAGCAAAAGAAAATTGATGTATTAGAAGTAGAGGTAGTCCTTGACTTGCAACCACAACAGAGTCCAAACTTTCTGTTGCTAAATGAGACAGTTGTTAAATGGATTTTGCTCCATTTTATGACTTTTCTTGCCACAGATGTTAAGTGAATCACCTCAGTTGTTAAATTAGTAACCTGGTTGTTAAATGAATTTGGCTTCCTCATTGATTTTTCTTGTCAAAAGGTCACAAAAAGTCATCACATGACCCAGGGACACTGCAGCCGTCATAAATATGAACCAGTTGCCAAGCATCTGAACTTTTACCCCGTGACCATGGGGATGCAGCAATTATCATAAGTATGGAAATGGTCATAAGTCACTCTTTTCAGTACCATTGTAACTTTGAACAGTCACTGAACAAATGGTTGTAAGTCAAGGACTACCTGCAGCATCTTCTTTTGGGCTAAGGTCTGCACTTGGCTCTTGAATGGCATTCCTAGATTCAAAAAAAATGGGTAGGCTCAGAATTAAAACTGAATAAATAAACTGAAATATTAAGAAAAATCTAATATGATTATATTTAACCTCTCCTTCATCTCTTTGATTCTGAGATGGTAATACAATTGGATCACCCCTTGGAATCAAATCTCTGATTCAATCTGGTGCTTCAATCAAACCAGTCAATGGATTTTGGTATGTGCACAATATACGGTATTACTGACAGCTTTTCAAGCGGCAATTTCAAGTCACACTAACAATTTGAATTTGATTATTTATTAGTGACTTCTAATCCTTGATTGATCAGTAGCAACTTTTAAAGATATTCTAGAGATGGGAGGAATTGCACATGACACCATTCAGATCAATGTGCGACCATTCTCTCTTTATTTTAATGAGTTTCATAGAAAAAAAAGACATGATAAAGTTTAGATGTAGGTTTCTTGCACTCATAATCATAGTGTGCACTTATATGCACTGGATGATAATATTAGGTTTCTTCAAAGAATCCTGAACATTATAATTCAAATCAGAAGAAATTCCAAGGCTAGTGTGGAAAACCGCCAGTCCACAGATCTAATTCCAAAGATTTTCTACAGATTTCTCTGCAAGACACAATTCTACCAAATGGACAGACACCAACACACAAGACCCTGAAAATTACTTGCCTTTCAGACCTTCCATATAGACATCCCAGACTTCAGGATGATTGTTATGACAGGTAATAATACACCTCTTCAACCTTTCTAAATCAAGGAGGAAAAAATAGTCTCTAATGAATTTAGAAGCCAGGGCACATGAACCATTGGGTAACACACCTGGCTCATTATTTACTTGTGAACTTTTATATACATTTAATTCAAAACATAAAGTTGTCAGCTCTGTCAGGTCTTTTTTAACGTTCTGTGTTATAAAAAATGGGGGATTAATCTGGTAAGGCTGGTTGAAAATGGTCTCTGTCCTCAAAGGCTGTTCATGTAGTACATTATCATCCTGATAATTTGTGACTGAATTAGTATTTTCTTCCCAAGTTTCATCCTGTACTGTATTTGGATTTTCACTTTCACCATTTATTCCCACTTCCTTATCTTCGGGCTCATTGTGTTGATCCTTTAGCACATTTTCTTGAAAAGTTCTGTCTTCAGATTGAAAAGGCATTTCTTTATCTCCCTCGGTTGTCTCGTTATTTAAAATAACAGCTGCTTTTAATCCACAGGTTTCTTCAAGAAATGGAATCCAATCCAGCAAAGTTGCCCTCATATTTTGTGGTTGTAACAAAACAAGTGGATCCTGGAGTCTGGACCTAAAAAAAAAAAAGAAAGAAAGAATATTCAACTTGTAGTTTAATGAATACAAAAGTGTTGGCAAAGAATTCTGTTGAGCTCATACTACAATTCTATTTCAGACTCTTCTAATGGACTACAACATTCAAATATCTTTTTTATTTTATCATAATTTATAATTATTCAAATAAACACAATTATGAAGCCTGCCACTTTTTTTCATTGACATTTTACTTATACTTTAATGATTGCAATTGCAATGATTGCAAATTGCAAATCAGTACAATCTGGCTACTACATGTAAAATTTCAATGGATAGATTCCTAAAGCCTCTGTAAAATATAGAAATGTATTTTTCCTTCTTCCTACAGCATTGAACTATCTGTGCAAATTCCATATTCTATTATGGTGAAAATTATGATGAACTTCCATACTGCCTGCAACTTCCAGAAGAAATTGAACTGAAAAAATCTTTATATTCAAGCTGAATATTCAAGTTGGATTAACATCAAAATACACACCCACACACAAATAGAAGTCCTTCTGTACTTCTGTACAGAAGGGGAAAATGCTTTTTGTCAATTCCATCATCTCCCTATAAGCTTATACATGCCAGCGATCTGCAATCCGCTCTGAATGAAGATAATTTTTAAAAATTATCTTTTCCCCCTTTTCTTCTAGCAAACATCTCTGCTGGATTGGAATTCCTTCCACAGAAAGATGTAGTTCGTCTATATGCAGAACATATATCTGATCCCACCCAATATACCCGACAAATAAGTTTATTATATTTAATACATCTATTTTATTAAAATATTATAATATTTATAATATTATTTATTAATAAATAATATATCTGTCATTACTCAAAGGAATACATAACAGTACACATTTCATTTTAAAAGACCTTGATTTACTTACAGAGTTTCTGTAGTTACTGCTTTGAGGTCTTTAAGGTAATCCTCTTCTGGAGACTGGCTCTGTAGCTCAACTCTTGACATTTTAATAAATAATAGGTGCATGTTAAAAATCCTCTCTTTTGTTTTATTTCTGTACAGTTCTGTAGCATTTAGAAGATCAGTCTAGTCTTATGATTACTTCTACATTAGTCTCTCACATTTCAACAGTACAAATAGAGTTTAAAATCTAAATTTAAACATCATTCTTAGAAGCATTCTGAGTAGAGATTTAACCATGTTTGTTATCAAATATCTATTTTGTATGCTTGATGCTCTACACTTACATTCAATGTATTTTTTTTATCCCAGTTCAATTCCCATAGTAATTTTAAATGGCATTTTAAAATGGATCAAAATAAGAACTTTTAGGCATGCATCTGCAATATGAGAAGTTTAGCAAGGTTCTCAATAGCTAACTGACAAAGCAGTAGTTTACCTAATTCATTATCATACCAAAAGAAAAAAAGGTTTGGGCACCGGGTAAAATGTAATGGGACTCACTCTTTTTCCAGAGGCTGAGCTTCTAATCTGGCAGGCACTTCTGAGAGTGGCTCTTCATCTTTAATATCTTGTCTGATTCTATCAGGATTCAGATGAAGAGTACCAATTTTCTCAATCTTTTCTGTGGTTTTCCGTACAAAACTAGAAACACTAAAAATCAAAGTAAAAATGGTATGATTCTCAGAAAGAGCAGAATGCTAAATGAAAGTGGATATCTTTAACACCATATTTGTTTTCATAGGCCGTTAAGTAAATACGAAAGTATTAGCATAGATTCTGAATCACTAAGAATCATCCGATTTTCAATTATTAAAGCAAAATACAGAAAAAAGTGCTGGTTCTACAATTAAGATGCTTAGCATTCCTTGATAAATGACACTATGTTTCATCTAAATATTTAACAAAATGTCGAAACTCCACTATGAAAAATTAAAATACTGGCCAACGTATTTATGATATAAAACCCACTAAGTCTTTTCATGATTTCATTTCTGAGTAACTTGCTTAAAATCTAGTCTATTAAATCTAATTGCAATTTTATTGTAATTTCACATTTTACCATTTGGGGGGGCCTGAACCAAACAAAATTAAATGGAATATTGCAGGCAACAACTGCCAGAATTAAGTGCACTACTTCTCTACCACTCATATAGATTTGTTAAACATGTATATTTTCTAAAATACATAAAAGTTGCCAGTACGTATAGATGTACACTGTATTAATCTAAAACATAAACATACTATTGCTTAATGCATTGTAAGCCGCCCTGAGTCTCCGGAGAAGGGCGGCATATAAATCAAATTAAAAAAAATAAATAAATAAAATTAAAAAAAAAATACACTATTAGCAGTATTACCATCTATAAATGAAATAGTGGTGATTAATATTTCAGTGTTTTCAGAACTATTCTTAGGATTTAAAGCTATATGATTGGAGGGCATAGAGAGAATGAATACTGGACATGACAGGACTATTCCAAAGCCTGAACTGTATACTCAACTAGACATATAGAAGAACATAAAGACTTCACTGACTGGATTTGCTGAGTGTAAAATATCCAGTAAGGATTACTTGAAAGGAGAGGGGGGGGGAAACTGCTGCTCATCTTTGGAAAAAAGTCACCAGCAGTTTCTTCCATATACTAGAGTTAGATCTAAATAATTGTTGGTGATTATCTTTTCAAAGAAAAAGCAGCTGGTGCATTTACTGTAGCTTTCAGAAATAAAAGAATTAACCATAATTGCCTGAGCTCAAGAACATACCCTGTATGCAAATCAAAAAATAAATTCTGTAATTTTAGACACACGCGGGTAATTAGATATCACTTTTATTACAACCAGTAAAAAAGCATTTTTTTCAAATAACAGCATAAATAATAAAACACAGCAAAACCTGAAAGTAATTTGTTACCATCCTCAAAACAGCATATCACTATTTAGAGCAAAAAAAAAAAAAAGTAATAAAACTTTAGTTTCATTTTAATTGTAAGTCACATTCATTTCCTATGTGGTTTCAACTGTTTGTTCTAACTGAATAGAATAGATCCAAAAGATAGCAAACATGAATAAAGAGGAACTTCCATCAGGAAATATCACCATATTCTTCTAGTTCCTCCATTGCTGCAGTTCTGACATCCATAACATATTGGGGTCCCTCTGACCTTCAAGGTCAACTTCTGGGAGGCTTTAGTGCATGGGGAAGATCTCATTTCCTCTGTCCATCACTAAACTGAAATGTCTTGAATGTCTGTGGGGCATTACTCCATGAAACTAAATGATAGGAAGTTCAGAACAGATAAAAGGAACCATTTGCTCTGCATAATCAGTGACTAGCAATTCACCCAGCTTTAAGTCTTAATGTATGGAAGATAATTCTATTAAATAGTCATGAGAACTACGCTTCATACAAGTAAAAGTACTACAATATTGATAACCTGTTGGTGAGTTTCCCGTTGGCATCATTTGGCCATTAGCAGATCAAGGTCTGATCAGACGAATCTTTTTATCTTTGGTTTTTCTTATAGCCATCTTCTCCTATTAAGACTGTCTCTTCTGCCCTTACTAGTCAGGCTTTGGGTATACTGTAATGGAATTTGTTCCTGGAACATTTTTCTTTGGAAATGGTACAACTTGCTCTTCTGATTAGATTCCATGCTCCTAAGTGGTTTGTATATAATACCAGGGGTGAAACGCTCCCAGTTCGGACCGGATCGCCCGATCCGGTAGCGATGGAGGCGGGTGGTTCAGAGAACCGGTAGCAAAAATCCCTGCTCTCCCCCCACATGCCCAGCTGAGCCGCACAATCATCAGAGGCTTTTTTTTTACTTTTAGAAGCATTTTTTCTATCACCTCTTCAGCCCAAAAAATCCTTTTAAAAGTTTTTAAAAAAAGCCTCTGATGATCGTGCGGCTCAGCTGGGATCGTCAAAGGCTTAAAAACCTCTTCAGAGATTGTAGAAAAAATGTTTTCAAAAGGCTCTGACGATCCCAGCTGAGTTGCCTGACCAACAGAGGCTTTTTTTTCTTTTAAATGCCTCTGACGATCAGGCAACTCAGCTTGGATCGTGTCAGAGCCTTTTGAAAGCCTTGGATCGTGTCAGAGCCTTGGATCTGACGATCCAAGCTGAGTTGCCTAATCGTCAGAGGCATTTAAAAGAAAAAAAGCCTCTGCCGATCAGGCAACTCAGCTGGAATCGTCAGAGCCTTTTGAAAGCATTTTTTTTTACAACCTCTTCACCGAAAAGGTTGTAGAAAAAATGGTTTTAAAAGTTTTTTTAAAAATTGGCCACGCCCACCCAGTCACATTACCCCAACACCATCAAGCCATGCCCACAGAACCAGTAGTAACAAATTTTAGATTTCACCACTGTATAATACCAATCACAATGCATTTATTTGTTTTGGTCTGCTTCCTCTACCTTTATCATTAATATTTATATTATGGTATATTCTTTTGGATCATTGGCCAAGAACTGATTCTTACTTGAGAATAAGACAAGAAGAAAATTGAAATTGCCCCTAAGTGCTATAGAGAGTTGCTCCTCGCAAGAAGACTGCAAGGCAGCAGTCTTCAGCTGATTTAGATCTCTGAGAGATGAGGAAATAGCCAACTTTGCGCAAACCATAGTTACAACCTTTATGGACATTGGTTTTGCATACTTCCTTTTCCAATCACTTTTGGAAATTGCTTGTTGATTGCTTTGGATCAGCCAGTTTTACAGCACCAGATGAGTTTCCTTCAATCCTTAGTAAAAGAAGTTTTAAGCACAAGTTTAAGAACTTTAAAACATTCTCTGTTTTCTAGAATAAACAGCAAAAGGGCTATTAGAACACTGATTTTGAAAAGTTATAAAAAGGCTTAAGGTCCAAGTGGATTTGAAATAACATTTTGAAATTAATTATAAGAATCCCTACCATGGAAAATTTCTGAGTCCTTTAAAAGAAAAAGAACAATCAAATGGGATCTTGAAGGTTGAATATTAGATGGGACCATTTGACTTACTAATACAGAATAGAACAAAATACTTTTAACACTGGACATTACAGAAGGATAACTATGACCCAGAACTTAATTTTAAGAGTGCCTGCCATTATACACGAACTATGTTTAAAAGATGTTATGAAAGAGGAACAAGTTTTACTGGACAAGACTGAGATTGATCTGAAGGTGGATTTAAAAATGAAAGGCTACAAGAATAATATGGAAAAAGACACTACACTAGATATACAAATGAAACTAGTTGATGTCTAAATAATTAAAAAGGATATACAAATAACAGACCAAAAGAGTGAGCCGGATAGGTTTCCTGTACTGGATTTACAAAGGAGACTTGTTCAATTATTGTATGAGAAGGGAAAGAAAAAGAAAAAATGAAATAAGGTTCAAATTTTAGAACCTTACTTGAAGGGATTAAAGATCAAGACTGTTGAAAGTAAAAGGAGGAATATAGAGTTGATTGTAAAGTATAACCAAATAAAACAGACAAGCTGTTATCTCTGGTAACCCTGAATGGACTTTTGCTGATCAGGATTGAACAATGAGGCTTTAAGAAATTGTTTATAAATAATATATGAGGTATGGAAAGAAAAGATCATTTGTTGTATTTTAACAGAAGTTGATAACTTACTATAAAATTGTTTATAATTTTGAATGAAGGGGGAAGCCATTTCTTTATACCTTTTTCTTTCCTTTTACTATATTCTTATTTTTCTTTTCTTTTTTTGTTTTCTGCACTTTCCGGTTTTTTTTTTTTTATTCTTTTAGTTTGTATTAGTTTTTATCTTTTTAATTGTAACATTTAGTAAAATCACTGTAAAAAAGGAAAGATGAGCAGTACAGAATAAAGAGTAGAAAAGAAGTGTATCTTAAGAGACATATCAGTAAAAAAGAAAAGTATTATTCCATAAATAAAAGGTTCTTACCTCTAAAACAACTTCTATATTCAAGAAAATGTTCTTTTGTTCATAAAATTAGCCATCTAGGTAAGGATAGAGAGACTACTTCCCATGCCAAAAATATTATATCAGGAAATGAACAGAGAAAAGGGGCACATATTACTTGCAGCCTTGTTATCTGCAGGTTCACATATCTGTAGTTGTCATAGACCAAATCTCACTTCGAGGTTTGCACAGTTAATGTTTTTGGTCCTCTTTTTTGTTACTTTACAAAATTCGTAAAATGGCAGATGGGCTTTTGGTAGGAGTAAAGTACCTTTTTCAAAGGATGTGCTCTTCCTCCTTCTTCAGCAGGAGTAGCAGATCTTCCTAAGTCAGTCTAGTCCAGTGATGGCTAACCTTTTTTTCCTTGGCTGGCCACTCCCCAGGCTCCAGAAGCTCCAGAGGCTTTTCTGGAGCCTCCAGGAGGGCAAAAATGGCCTCCCCTGGCTCTCCGGAAGCCCGAAACATCCTGTTTCCAGACTTCCGGTAGGTCCGTTTTTCACCCTCCAGAGCCTCCACACAAGCCCTGTACTTACCTGGCATCCAAAATGGGCCACATGGAGACTCCTGGGAGGGGCAGAGCAGCATCGGCATGTGCACGTGTCTCCCGCATACACAGCAGAGACCTGAAAATCAGCTGGCCGGCGGGAGGTGCACGCCCGTGCGGTGGAGCTGATCTAGGGCGACGGCTCACGTGCCTGCAGAAATGGCTCCGTGTGCCACAAGTGCCACAGGTTCGCCATCACGGGTCTAGTCACAAGGCTCCATGCAGCCTCCTTGTGGCAGAAGATCATGTACTTCAAGGCAATTTGCTTTGCTGGTGACAAAGGAAGTTGCTTCACTCATACCATATAGCTCACATAGACTTCTCTAATTTGTGCCACTTTTTCACAATCTGGTGAAGGAATGTTGAATTAGTGCTGCCCACAGAACATTGGCAGCTTGTTCTAAGAATCTTGAGGTGCTTGTAGTTAGGACAGTTCTTTCTTTTGAAGCCTTTAATCACAATATTGGTGATAGTGGAAAGTCTATACTTAGCAAGCACATGGTGTGAGTGTGAACTCCTCTTATTGCCAGCTAAACAAGTTGTCTCAAAGAAAACTAGCTAAACTATATGGAGTTTCAAGACAGGGTTGATCCATTTAAATTTGTCACAACCAAGCCAGAAGAAAGAAAAAATGGTACAAAGTACAGGCAGCTTCTCATGAAGGAAGTGGCCAATGTTGATTCTAAACCCTATATTTCCTAAAGGCGCAAGATCTTTTAACTACTTAGTGATATCTCGAAACTCATCAGCAAAATACATCCTGGAGAAGTCTATTGCTCATTCCACCATTGTGACATTTTAAAAAGAAATCTTAAGTCTCTATTACCATGTTTCCCTGAAAATAAAAGTCGACTGGAAGATAAGCCCTAGCATGATTTTTCAGGATGCTTCTAATATAAGCCCTGCCCCCAAAATAAGCCCCATTTAAGATTGTCAGCCAGACGAACACGTTTAGTACTGTATTTCCCCGAAAATAAGATCTAACTGGAAAATAAGCCCTAATGTGTCTTTTGGAGCAAAAATTAATATAAGACCCGGTCTTATTTTCGGGGAAACACAGTAGCTAGCTTGGGGCAAGTTGAAAGCTAGGTGAAAGCTTTGGGGGAAAAAAGATATGGATTAATATGTTATGTTTAAATTAAACTAAACAAAAAAAATGATGTAATGGATAAAAAAATTGACACACAATTTTTACCTGTCCTTAACCGCTTGAAGGGAGACGAGAGGAGATGGGGAACGGAATGACAATGGAATACTGAATGGAAGAAAAGTCTCATTCCGAACATTGTCCACCACCAGAGAAGCATGAGATATGCTGTCTAATGAATAAAATTAAAATGTAAAAGTCATAACATAAAACAACATTTAGGAATTTTGTCAAGTGATTTACCTATAATGTTTAGGAATGGCCACATGACATTCCCCATTAGTTTTTTCAGATTGAAATAGATTTTTAAAAAATTATCCAGCCACAACTGCCACTTTTTAAAATTACTATGGAAACAGGTCATTCATTTTGAATCTCCGAAGATCTGCAAAACTTCTTTCCCACAGGAAGGTACGATTAGAATATGACAAACAGTAATGGGAAAAAATCAACAGGATTTTCTGATAGAATTCATTCATTTTTATGTGTCTCACAATGAAAAATGTCAGGAACGTAATTTCTTCATATTATAATTTATACCATCTGCACATCAATTATTAAAAGACTTTTTATATTCTAAAAGGAAGAGGTTCAACTGAAACAAAAATAGAAACAATTTCCATTATCCTTTTATAAGGGAGCAGGTCTAAATGAATTTGTATGAATAATTTTATATAGAAACATGCAAAACTTAGTTATCAGTGAATTTTCACATTAATTAAAATATATTATAGCTTACAAGATGTTAGCACATATCTGTCCTTATCTTGGTTTGAAAGTTAGTCAGAGTCATATCTAATTGTTACTTGGATGGGAAAGCTACAGAATTCCTACAGACTCTTGACTTATTATATAAGCAGCCACATATTATCAATGTTACCACAAAGTGCTCAAAAAACACAGCATACAAATTAAATGTGATCTTACTCTATTTAGCAACTTAAGGTTGTCAAATGACAAATAACTCAAACATATACAACAAGATAGCTGACCAACAATTTTTTATTAAAAAACAGCTTTTGTGAACTGTCATTCACAATATAATATGCCGTTGCTTAAGTGAGGTGCAGCTCCTGAAAGCTTATGTCTTTTAATAAAGTTTATTAAACTAACAAGATGCTACTAGATTCCTTTTTGGCCATGGTAGAGTAACACAATCCTCTGCCAACAATGTATACAACTCTACAGTGTATTAATCTTGTTCAGCATGGTCCAGAGAAGAACATTAAATTCCAGAGTTCTTCAGAATCAATGAGTTCTTCACCAATCTACCAATTTTGCATAGATCTACTGGGGTGCAATGTAGATTAGCCTCCTCATGGTGCAGTCCTGGGCAACGTTAATTTGTCATGGCTAAATAGTAAATAGTCTACACATTCTGGCTGCTGGACCTCACAAGGATTTCCCAGCAAGAAGAAGCAGAATAAATATAAAAACAAAGACTTTTTTAAGATGTAATAATGCTGTATCTGTTACACCATATAAAATAAATAATAGACCTATTTATGAAAGCAATAGAGTATTAATAAGAAAGGGAAACTGTCCCAAATGTGGATATTCTAATATATTAAAATGTATCAAGTATATAAAGATTATCATGTCAAATTTTTAAACCATGATGTTTTAATAAGCCTAAATGGCCAGATTCACACATATTGTGATTTACAAACCACAATGGCTAGACTCATGTAGCACACTAAGCCAAAATGGAAAAAAAAGCATATTCTGCTTTGGAACAATGGAGCAAAGTTGATTACTTAATTAGCTAATCAGTTAACTTCTGACAGCTCATTAAAATTCAGAATTACTTATAGCTAAGTAAGAAAAGGGGACAAAACATATGGGTGAACACTTATGAAAATAGAATAGAATGCTGTCATTTTTATTATTTAGTCTTAATATGAAATTAGTATTCAAAAATCAATGCAATCCTATCTTGATTCAATGTTATAAAGTCCAAATAATGCCAAATTATTGGAATTAGAGCAACCGTGTTCTCCAAATAATCAAAGGATGTCCAACTGCATGTTTATAAAAGTACCCAACAAACATTTAAATTACCTTGTTCAAGCTGTTCTTCTTCTTGTTGTATGTGAAATTCTTTCAGCCTTTCATCTTCTGATAAGGTTTGGCTATGTAAGGAACAAGAATCTTCATCAGACTGACTGTTTCTTCTACTAATAACACGATAAATTCCAGAATCTAATATGTTGAAACTCTCCTGTTAAATAAAAACACAATATAAACTATGTATTTGCTCTTACAAAATTAAATGCACATTAAAATATTTATTTTATGATAAATCAAAGCCAAATTGCATTAAGGGCCTATAGATTTTAACAAGAAAAATTACATTTTTAACTTTCCAAGTAAATGAAATGTATAGATGGGGCTAGTATTCATTTCTACAGCACAAGAATATATCACTATCCCAAACACATATAATACATCATATATTATATATATGATGTAAATATAGCAAATCATTGTTAGTGCTATTATGGCAATGGTTATTTGCAGAAGGAAAACTCTTCATTTCCCAGAGAATTTTTATTAAAGGCAAAATACATACTGAATTTCTCAGTATGCTCTAATTTTCTATCAAATCAAGTTTATCTTGGGATAAAACATAAAGCCAAATGTTAGTTTTAATTTTAAAAAAATGTAATACGTACTATATCTGACAACTTCCTAATATATCCAATGTAACACATATAATGAAAAAAATGTATTGGAACATACTTACATGTGAAGAAATACTGCTTCTTCTGCTGCTGCATGCAGAATCTAAAGGCTCAAGTTTTGAGATCAGTTCTTCAAGTTGAGTAATGAGATCAGTTTCTGTTGACAGATCCAACTGTGACTTCAGATGTTCCAGCTTATCTACAGGAAGCAGCTTTCTTGCCTAACAATGCACAAAATAAATGTCTGAGGAAAAAAACACCAAGGCTTTATAAAATTATAGCAGAGTTTAAAATTTGGGGAAATATATTACACAGCCATTAATTATACATTATTCTAATAATTATTTTTATATAGTCATTATTAATAAATCATTAGTTATGATTTAATTATTTAATATATTTATTATTACGTTATAGTTTAATAATTCCAATTTAATTCCAAGAGCCAGTTTGGTCTATTGCTTAAGGCAGCACTAGGACTTGCAATCTCCTTGCAATCTCCTGACAAGTCAGGAAAATATGAGTTCTTGTCCAGCATAAATTATAGATTTTTAGTAAAATTATATTGGTAGTTAACATAGAGGAAACAATGATGCTGAAGATATTAAAGAAACAATAAAATTTCATTACTAAAAATTGATATTAGAAAGATTGAATAACGAACTGAACAAACACAAACCATCTTAAATCATCTTAATTTATGAAGATGTAAAATTCTAAGTATTAAAAAATAACCCACTATATGCTTGGGAAATACCCATCCCATATAGTTCAAAACGATCTTGTAATCCCTAGGGCACGGGTGTCAAATTCGATCACGTCACATGATGTATTGCGAAGTAATGTTTTTTGCCTTTGTGGAGCCGGAGTGGGTATGGCCTGCGCGTGATGCAGCTGGCCCGCAGGCCACCAGTTTGACACCCTGCCCTACAGAGTCTGAAGGAGACACAGGGAAAACAAGCTTATAAACCTTAAAGGTAAAAGGTAAAGGTTTCCCCTGTCCAGTCGTGTCCGACTCTAGAGGGTGGTGTTCACCTCTGTTTCTTAGTTGGGGGAGCCAGTATTATCCAAAGACATTTCATTGCTGGTCATATAGCCAGCATGACTATATGCCAAGGCACATGGAAAGCTGTTATCTTCTCACCAAAGTGGTACCTATTTATCTACTTGCATTTGCATGCTTTCGAACTGCTAGGTGTGCAGGAGCTGAAGCGAGTAATGGGAGTTCACCCCATCACTTGGCACTCGGGTCTCAAACCTGGGCTGGCAGCTTTCCAGCTGACAAGTTCAGTGACTTTAATCGCTGAGCCACCATGCCAGCTGTAAACCTTAAGATGAGTTAACTTTAAAAACATAGCAATAAATTTGTATGGTTAAAAAAAAAGGTATCAGAATTGTTTTAAATAAAATGAATATATTAAACAGTGAATAAAAACATTAAATAAAAACATTTATTACCCGACACAAAACAATAGAATTCTGGAAAAGACAGCACATTTTGGCTGCAAGAGTCCAAAAACTTCTTCTAAGCAATCGTTCCACACATTTTTCAATTGTCAGAAGAGAGAGATGGGAGACTTTTCCATTGGTATGTAAGCAGAAGAGTTCATTTTTATATATTGCAATATCATAGATGTCTAGAAAGAAAAAGATCACAACTTTAGTCAAAACTTTTGTTCAAAACCAGGTTCAAATGCTGCACATACATCATAGTTAAGAATAAATTTGCTCTTCTCTTAAAAATGTTCTGTTTACGGTAATGTGAAGGACAAGATGATAGCATATCTGTTCTGTGTCAGAAACAGACAATTTTCTACTGGGATATCTAGCCTATCTCATTTATTCAACACAGAATTTGGACTTTTTTCTTTCCTTAAAGGGAGGACCTCCTTTATGTAATTCAATAATTAATTATAATTTAAGGAAATAAATAAAAGAGAAAGCAAAAGGAGAGCAGCAGCACCACCATCACCAGCAATAAGTCAATCACTGTTACTCTGCTCAAATCAGAACTGCAAATCACTAAGTCTTGAGTCCTTCAATACATGTCTGCATACATTTGTTAGGATGCAAGTTTACAAGACATAATATAGGTATAGTAGTCCTCCTTTAGTGATCGTTAAGTCATTAACTTAATCATTAAGCAAAGCAGCCGCTAAGTGACAAATTATGTGACCGTGACCATCTTATGATTTTATTTCAGCTTTCTTTTGGCTGACGGCATCAGAAGGATATGAACCCAAACAGCAGGGTGGGCACAAACGGTGGAGAAGGTTCCTAGAATTTGAGTCACGAGGGAACCAGGTAAAAGGACAAAACCCCACCCTATAATTAGCAAGAAAAGAACTGATGTTTGTATTAACATTCATTGGAAAGGAAGGGATTAAAGAAAGTAAAGTAAACAGGCACAAATCACAAATAGAAAGGAATGTGTTGCAAGCCTGTTTGCCTACTAGCTCAATGTAGCTGGTTTAGGAGGCGAAGAAAAAGGTGTGAAACTGATCAGGGTCTCCTCAATTTCAGAAAACAGCTGGGAGCCAGTCAGAGTTCTAATCAATTAAGGTGTTTTGTGGTTAGCAGATTTTAGGGACTCCTGTGCATAAGAGAAAAGCAGATCAGGAAGATATAGTGTTTAGGCAATCTGGAGGAGGGAGAAAAAAATGGCTCAGGCACAGGACAATGCATACTGACTGACTGTAATGACAAAGACATGACTGAGAGAGAGGCTGCAAAGGTCACAGAGTTGTTTTTCCCCTGTCATAACAGCAAACAGAGTTGTATTAAATTGTGATTTGTCATACAATAAATGCTTAAAACTTTTGTAGGAGGATATTTGGGCATATTAAAACTTCATTGGCATTGTTTCAAAAGCAATTTTCTCTATATTTACCTTTCACTTCACTCCAGAGGAGAACTTGGACATTCTGAGGAATGAAAATATAAATGCCTCTTTCTGTCCACGTCATTATACAGTGCTCACTGTAAAGAAACAGAATGCTTGTAAAGAAAATGTATGTGGCCAAAATGTTTTGTGTTTGTTTTTCATCAATACTATTCTTAATTTTTGACTATTCAAAAGAGGAACATCCCCACTGTATGAGACGCATTCACTTCCTTAGAAACAGGTGGAGGGAAAGAGACTCTTTCCTCTCAAACCGCAAAACTGGCTTATCCAAGATTTGTTCTCACCCATCCTCTAATCTGCAAATTCCCCCTCCCCAACTCAAATAATTGTTACAGGCAGCCCAGAGTCACTTTCTCATGAGGCTCTATAAATTAGAAAATTAAATAAAATAAATTTAAAAATAATTGTTTTCACATAAACAAGCATAGAAGATAAAAATGTAATGTGAGAAGCCACTTGTTTAAGATTGCAACACAGAAACAATACACTGCACTCATACTTGTTAGGACAAGAAATGTTTTTACTGCAAATAAAGGAGGAGAAGTTTCTGAGTCATAAAAATTCACAGAAATTGTTCCTACAACAACTTAGTTCTAAATCTTTATTATGTGGCACTTACATAGTACATTAATCCATTAAATCTGATTCTGATAAGAAAACAGTATGATTTTTAAACAATTACTATCTCTGTTCATATATCTTGCAAGTCCACAAGGTGATTTTATTTGGCTTTTGGCTGTGTGAAAGGATTTATTTATTGTATTTTGTAAAGACAGGATTACAAAATCCAATAAATAAACCATGATTAATAGCTTGCATGTTTGCAAACATGCAAACCCAGCCAATTTTCCTTTATTCAATAAACACTGGAGGAAAACCATGGATTAAACTAATATGTAAAGTGTCACTATCTCTTAACATCACATTGTTTTGGGAATAATAAAAAATATATTTGGAGATGAATGACATATAAATACAATTCTTACATAAGCAAGAGAGATAAATCAAATAAAAATTTAAGAAATCCCAATTTATAAAAATAAAAATGTTGCTTTATATTTACCTTAAATAAAGCAGCTTGGGGAATGCCAAGGACTGAGGAGAACACGCAGAAGCGTTATACTCTGGATCCTCCCTTTTAAAAAAGCACATTTATGTATGTTAGGGTTTAGCTCTACTAATTGCATCAGTTTTATTTTATGCTTCAGAATTAATTTGTTAAATCACAACAAGCTGAAGATTTGGTACTGCTTATAGTTTTATAATCTTCATGATCTTGTATATATGTCATTGGAATGACTACATCAAAGTCATAGACAGAATTTGCACGAATAACTTCAGGTTTTTGTTTCAGCTTCTCACTTTAATTTACATGTTGGAACGCTGATGAAATCTTTCCAAGTATTAATCAAGCCTGGCACACACCCCACTAGATTTCAAGCCTACGCATCCCATGGTTGCATTAGAATCAATACCTGATAGTAATTACAGGAAGAGGTGGAGATGACAACAACTGTTTGAACTGATGTGTACTCAGCACTTCCCCTTCAAAGTTCACTTCCCATATCCGTGAACCAGGCCGTGCACAATATATCAATGACTGTTGATTTGCCCCACTCTTTCCAACAGGAAAAAAACAAGCTCCATATTCACCATCTCTTTCCTTATTTCCAATCTTCCAAAACTTTTCCCTATTTAAAAAAAAACATTGAGAATTTAGAAGAAAACTTACTGAACACTATTTTAAAAAACCCAAAGATTTAAAGGCATTCACATCTCCATATTTTAAGGTATATATAGTAGATGTTATTATTTTTGTTTATCTTATAAAAAATACAAGGAATTAAACCCAACAGCAGAAGAATGAAAGTCCTTTAGGTTAACGAAGTTTTCCTGTCTCCTTCCCTGACCTTCATTTTTCTATAGTATCAAAAGCCACTCCTGAAAATTAAAGAACTTGCAGGAACAATATCAGAACTTGTCTGTGCTATCTTGGCTTGACTTCTGGGGAATTTGAAGGATGAGGCAGTCAACGCTTACGTGAGTCTTAAATTTTATTATATTTACCCTCTTTTGGAGCACAATCTCTAAAGCAAATTATTTATGAAACTTTATCTTGGATTGCGCAGAGTGAGGACAAAGTAAAATAAATAGAAAGCCTTGTAAATTGTCTGATACTCTTGGAAATAAAGTTAGTAAAGTTACTACATCAGCATACTTCAACGTTATAAAATGTACAGGCTTTAACACTCAAAATATTATAACTGAACATAAAGAAATCAGGAGGTTGTGAAATTAGCTATCTAAACTAGACGGTATTCTGGGAATATTGTAAAGAGCAAATTTTCAATTTCAACTGTGCTTTTAAAGTAAAAAAGCTAATCCTCAATTTACAACCACAATTGAGCCCCACATTTCTTTTTCTAAGCAAGACAGTGGTTTTGCCCCATTTCATGACCTTTCTTACCACAGTTGTTAAGGGAATCACTGCTTTGCTTGTCAGAAGGTTGCAAAAGCTGATCACACACCATCCAAGACCAAAGTTGATAAAACTCCCAGATGCAGAGCAGTCCACCCACAGCCACACTCAAAGTTTGGATGTGGAGGAACTATTTCTTTTCAGGTGCTATTCAAGATATTGGTCACTACTTATAAAGCCCTACATAGCACATGGCCTAGTCACCTGAGGGACCATCTGTCTCCCATAGTATCATGTTCAATCTTGACATGATTGGCACACTCTGGGTTCCATTGATTAAACAATGCCACACATTTGGATGTCAGAAGAATTGTTTTTCTATAGCAGCACCTGCCCTCCAGAATGGAGCTCCCCCCCCCAATACAAACAGCTCCTACCTTGCTAGCACTTGGAAGGCCCTTAAACATCTGGTTCATTGTCCAGACAAATGATATCCCTTTCTTCCTTTCTGCTCTCTTCTGGATTTATTTTATTGTTGTTTAAAACTTGTGCTGTTTTAGTTTCGTACTATTGTTTTTAAATTTTCTAGGAATGGTAAACCAGCCACAGTTGCTAGGCAGTTGCTAAGCATATAAAATGATTATTCACATGATCTGCCATAGGTGCCGCTTCTGGAATGGCACCAGTCTCTTGACAGGGCAGCAGAGAGATGAGGTTTGGCCAGGGGAGATGAGCTGTGAGACTGGAGAAAAAGATAAGGTAACTAAGGAGAAGAAGGGCTGGATTTAGCCACCCAAATTGAGAATGTGAGCAAGAAACAGGAAAGCAAGCAAGCAAATATCTCAGTGGAAGAAGGTAGGATTCTCCCTGACAAAGAGGGAATAAATGAAGGAAGATCTCTACTCAGCAAGAAGAAAAGTAGAAGCAGATTTATATCATGTGTTCTAGTTAATTAAAAATTGCTGCCAACTGAGTAGCCACAATAAACTATATTACAGCTCTGTTCTGCAATTTAAAGTATTTAACTTATATTTTATAGTTTATTATATTACTTATTTTCAATATAGTTACAACTATTACCTCAATGTATGCAAGACTTTCATGTTGTAGCTTTCAGGCTAATTAACTAGTCCTCCTGTAGAACTCATGACAATCCGAGTTTGAGATCCTTGAGCTAACACATATAATTTGATGTTACCTTTACATGTGTGACAAAACTATATGCCCTTATTTCTAAGTGCAAGGTATTATTTTCAAAGGTGCCTTGCAAATTACCTGCATGGCATCAAATTTACAGACAGTAATTAATAATATTTTAATTACCTCTCCGTGTCACATAAGTAAGAGCGTGTAAGAGAAGAGATAAGCAATCTGCCATCTAGATAATCAAGCTGAACCACACGAGAATCAACCGTAGTTATAATATGAATGGGAAACATCACAAATGCAGTAGCAGCCTATAGGAAAAAAATGAAAATACACTCATGTTTTTCATGTCTGAGTAATCCATTCATAGAGAACAGGAATTTCAAAATTAAATTACTTAAATTTTTCATGAAAACAAAAGCAAAAGAAAACATACATATAATTAATCTTTTTAGATACATTTCATGTTGCACTTGAAATATCTGGAACTGCACATCATTAATATCTAAGGATCAGTGAAAATTTTTTTCTAAATATTAATATGAACTGGGGGAAAAAGAGTATGAGTGCAGGATAGCTTCTTCTTTGAACTGAAATCTGCATCATCCTTTGACATTATCTTCTTACCCAATTCAGAATACAAATGGATCCTCCACAAGGATGCCACAATGACCCAAAATGTATTTTTATGTGTGGTTTTTTTAAATCCAAACGGTCAAATTTGGCTCCAATGAGTTTGGACCAAAAAGTCTACCAGAAACCAGAGTTTCCCATTATATCACAACTCACAAACGACCTCCTTTCCTCATCATGGAAGCAACCTATTTCACCCTGGCAGTTATCATCAGACCTGGGTTTGAAACTGAGAAGAATAAAGGGGAGATCCATCCAACAAATTAACTCATTAACCTCGCAAAGCTGCAGCTTGTGCTTTCTTTAAAGACATTGGTACCTTGGAGATCAGAAGTCTTGACTGTTAAGACTTGCTAATGCTTAGCTCTTATGTTCAAAATTCAGTAAGAAAATATACCTTTCCTTGTTTGGAGGAATTAATCTTGATCACAGACACTTTCCCTACATGATCACCAGCAAAAACACGGAGTGCATTAGTATCCCAACAAAGAGCTGTTACTTTTCTGCCTTTGTGCTCAGAAGAGATATAAATCCTCTCTGGCTTCCCACGACGCTCTTGATTTAATTCCCATACAACAACAAGGCCTTGACTGTAAAAATAAAATTTATTATTTGTAAGCCACCATTCATTCATTATATTACATTCATTATAATATCAAATCCAATAGATATTAAAAGATACAACTGAAGTCAAATGTTAATTGTAAAATGAAGTCATTTCAAACATTTCCACTGCCAGCTGAAGGTTAGCCCTTACAACAACAACAAAAAATTACTAAACAATGTTATTTGTAGACAGAATACTCTGAAGGACAAATAATATTAGCCTTGTTCTGACAAACCATGGTTTGACCCTTGAATTTAAGTATTTCATCCTTGTCTTTCCCCTTATTTGTATAAAAGGTGAAGAAAACATAATATTCCACTTGTGATATTTTGCAAGTCAGAACTGATCACAGCATCCAATGTTTCTGGATACCGAGACAAGCTGATAGTATACATATTTATTCTTGATCCCACGCACACAAATGAGTGGTAGGACAGTGGGGCATCTGAAGTTCTAAATATACTATTAGTGAAAAGAGTATTAGTTAAATGGATGAGCAGCCTGGAAAAAAGACTGGACATCTCTAATTTTAACATTCATTTCACTTTCATTTTTCTCAACACATATACTGTATGAACATCTTGCCTGCATCACTGAAATAAACCTTCCCTTGCCAAAATGACATGATGGACAGTACATACATCATTCAATTAACATGTCGTTACCTGGTAGCCACAGCAACATAATCCTCATCATATAAACAAAAGGCAACACAGGAAATGGCACCTTCCTATAAAAAGATAAAATGATCAGACTTATCCTAGGTAACATATTGTTTCCACAATGTCTGATGCCCCACATCACATACATTTTTTAAATTATCTATTCCAATCATAATAGCTGGTATTACTTATTTGTAATCTAAACTCTAAGATTTTAAATGGATTTTTTCAATCTCTTAACCCTCAAAAAACTCATACATGAGCTTTATAAATCAATGAAGTAGTGAAGATACTTCAATGAAGTATCAATGAAGAAGTAATACTGGTAGCAAATCCATTCTCCCAAATGGACTTGTTTTTTGCTGAAAACTAGCAAAAACAGCATAAATAGTGGTCACATGACCATGATAAACTGCAACCAAATATACAGTATTGTAAATGTGAACTGGTTACCAAGCATGTGAAATGTGATGGGGGAGGGGAGCATTATAACTTCAAGGACCAGTCATAGGTAATTTGGGGGAGGGGAGTGTTTCATAATAGGAACAGTTGTTAAGCAATAAGTAATTAAGCAACGACTACTGTATTAGGCTTCTAAAATAAATTTTGTTTTCTTTCAAAGTTGTTTTTCTGAATCATCCTTTCCAGTTCCTGCCTATTGCAATCTATTCTTACACTAAGGTTGCTGCAAGTTTAATTCAGTCTTACCTTATGAGTGAGGAAAAGCCTCTGTTTCCAACAATCTTTCTGGATGAGATTTAAGCCTCCACCTGAACTGCCTAGTGCTAACCATTTTCGAGAAATTCCTATACATGTACACTTAAGGGAGGGAAAAGGAAAGTTGTTATTAACAGGCCTTACTTTGTATCTGATTCATATAATTAATCATATTTTCACTTCCAAGAAACAGGCAGGGAAGATCAAATGTTGGCTTCTACCATGTTAATTTTGAATTTTAGAACCCACAAATCTTCTCAAGAGCTGTTTAGCATAAAACACATTGCCCATAAACTAGTAGCTCTTTGAGGCTTTTTGTGTGGCTCCCATTCCTCTTCATGTATTTGACATTTTTTTGATAAGTTAACATTTAAAAACACTGTAATAGACTCGATAAAATAGAAGAGCTAGGATACGGAGATAACCAACATGAAAAATGGAGAGAGTTTGAAGACAAAAAATATCTCTCTCTGGGCAGAGAGCCACATTACTTTGAGACATTTCCTTCCTTTTGCATCTCACCAGGTGTATCCTGATACATACCACAATGACTATATGCTGCCCTTGATCAAAAAAGAGGGTATACAGTTCACAAACACCACCTATTATGTTTTAATGTTAAAGAATAACCCTTAGTATTTTGTATTGTGCATGCCCCTTCACTACCTGCAGAATTTCAGATACTTCTGCTTTCATTTTAGATTAATAAAGACAGTGTTTGTGATTGTAAATCTACTGCAGACAAAAGATCTAACATGAAATAAGCTATTGTTTCTTCCAAACTTTAAACAGGTTTGTCGAACATGCACAGTTAAAACAAACAAGGGTCAGAGACAATTGACTGAAATTGTCTTAATTTAAATACAGGTAGTCCTTGACTTACAACCATTTGTTTAGTAATCATTTAAAGTCACAATGGAACTGAAAAGGGTGAGATGATCATTTTACATATGACTGTTGCAGCATCCCCATTGTTAACAAGATCAAAAATTGGGTGCCTGGCAACTGGTATGGATTTATGACAGTTGCACTGTCCTAGGGTCGCATGATCACCATTTGTAACCTTCCCAGCCAGCTTATAACAAGCAGTCAATGAGGGAAGTCAGATTCGCTTAACAGGTGCATGATTCACTTAACAACTGCAGTGACAACTGTGGCAAAAACAGTTATAAAATGGGGCAAAATCCACCTAAAAACTGCCCTGCTTAGCAATGGAATGGTAATTTTGGGCTCAATTGTGGTCATATGTCAAGGACTACTTGCATTGATATAAATCCCTACCTGTGGTTTAGAATAACTACATACAAGAGGCTTACACATTGGTGACCCAACAGTCTATTTTGGTCATAAATTGAGGCCCATCTGTAACCAATTTTGATAATTATCATATTTCTGAGCCCAAGATGCACTGAGGGAAAAAATCTGTGGAGAATTATTATTTATAGTGTAGCCAGGATTTAACTTACAAAATTACAGCAGATTTACAAGAATTGCCAAATCATTCTTTGCTGATAGGTCTAGCTGAAAAGCTGAAAGAAGAGCTAACAAGAAAATGCACAAATTAATGATAGAGGGCATCTGTTTTGATAATTCCTAATAAAAAGTGAAACTAACATTCAAAATATTTTGGCTGGCCATTAATCAAGTACATAGCTGAAACAGGAAGCAACACTTAATCTGGCTAAATTACAGACATTATATCTGAGCAAAATATTACCCTTTCAGTTCCTCAGGTAGTTTGCAATTCTTTAATTCCATTTGTTATTTTGTTTTTAGAATTTGTTTTTTACTTTTATTTGTCCAAAACTGTTTCAGTTGCACACCAAATAGCATGATTACCTACAAGAGACCAGCTACTAATATATGGGATGTCAAACTACAATAAAAAAGGGAGAAATGGCAGAAAAATAGCTGTGACTCAAACACACCTTCAGACGACTGGAATCCAGCCTGAGAGCAGAAAGCAGGGGACTAAGACATTCAAACTCTGCCAACACATGACTGTAAGGTTCAGATATTGCTGCCATGACAATGGCCTCTCACAAAATGTTATTGCTTCATTTTTCTATTCCTCCTGTAAAGGCAAATGTGAAATACAATTTCATACTGTTAATTTAGCTTCCTAAACTTACAATGTTGATACTCAAAGTGTAAAACGCCCAACATGGCAGCTATATTTTAACCTAGTTCATCTGTGCTAACCTATATTTTGTTCCATAAACCACTGTAATTTACTGTAACATAATGAGTTAACCTAAAGCCTATCTTTTAAAAGAAGCTGTTAAACTTATGTTTTGTTCTAAGCCAGAACTACCCAGTCAACTTCAGGAAGATGATATAAACTTGTCAGATTATAGCCAGTTGGCTCTTGAATGCCTATTTTCCTTGTGCCATTGGGGAGTTGTATTTTATTCTTTGACTCTAGTTAGTATATCACATTTGTACTTTTAGCAAATTATATGGAGAAACTACAGGTAATCAACTTATAATCATTCATTTAATGACAGTTTAAAGTTACGGCACTGAAAAAAGTGACATGACTAGTTTTCACACTTAGAACTACCGCAGCATCTCCACAGTCATGTGATCAAAATTTGGGTGCTTGGTAACTTGTTGCACTGGGGTCATATGATCACTATTTGTAACCTTCCCAGCTGGCTTCCGACAAGTCAAAATCAATGGGGGAAGCCAGATTCGCTTAACTACCACAAGATTCACTTAACTGCAGTGATTGGCTTAACTATGACAAAAAAAAAAGATCATAAAATGGGGCAAAAGTCACTTAACTGCTTTGTTTAGTAACATGTTGGGCTCAATTGTGGCCATAAACCAAGGATTACTGGTATTCATATAAATCCCTACCTGTGGTTTACATACAAGAGATTTACACATGAAGCACCCAACAGACTATTTTTCTCCTCAGTCTGTTTCCAAAGTACATTTTTTATAGTGTTTGGTGGATCTTTCCCAACTGTTTAGTTTTTATATAAAGCACTTTAGTCATAGGGCGGCTTAATCAGGGGACACAAAAATTAACTCTTCTCTTGGCACTAGTTTGAGTGGAGGAGCAGGAAGAAAATATAGGAGGTGCAGAATGACTTGGGAACTGCAGACCGGTTTTCAGGAACTGAAAGTACAAGTTAAATCACCGACCCTCCAGCGTTTACCGAGAAACGATCAGAGTCAGGGTTGAGATAAATAATACGAGCCATGGTTTCAAAACCTGATTAAAACTCTCAACTTCATCCACAATCTGTCTTCATCCTGGCTAATATACCTAATGCTTTTTCTCTGCATTCATTTTGTCTTCCATGCACTTGTGTGGAACAAAGTGACACCTTACTCCACTTCCCCCAGCCTTTCTTTCCGCATCTCCGTGTTGTTCCAGAAACAGATGATCATTTTAACCTAATGAAGTTTTATCATTAGATGAATCAAACACAATTCACACAAAAGTATCAGAAACCCGCTTTGGATTTTTTTATTTGTATTTTTTACCGAAAATTACTCCTTTATCTAAAAGCATGGCTGAGTAAACGGCGGCTGTATGTCTGTGTATTAATTTAAGTAACTCTGCCGAGTCCATTTCCCTTCCTGGAGGGGGAGGGACGGGGGCTCTCTCTCAGCATGGGCAGCCCGAGATAACTCCGATACATTCGTGCAGAGAGAGAGAGGTATGTAGATCGGACAATCCCTTGTGAATCGAAGACGCGGCTCTGTTATTTCCAAAATCTCCTTTCGTGCAAAATCCAGAGAGCTCCTCATTTCCAACGAGCAAGATGCAAAAAGTAGAATGGGAGAAAATTAAAAGCGGGGCTTGGGGGGGGAGGGGGTGTCCCAATCGTCTCCCCCCCACCCCGTTACGCGGGAGACAGCACTTTGGCGAAAAGATTCATTACAAAAGAAACAGCAAGTGAGCGAGAAACGGCTTCAGCTACAAACATTGAACCCACCCACCACCCCAATACCTGTCGGTGACAGGTCTACATATTTACGAGCTGAAGGGGCAGTCCGGACTTCAAAAAGGACTCACCACAATTTATAAAACCAAGTCGTCGTTTCCTTTTAAAACGAAAAGGACCAGGCACCCGGGAGCCTTTAAGGGTTAACCGCTGAAGCCCGCAGAGATGCAGCAACTCCAAGACTCTCTGCCGCTCCACAGCCCCGCCTCTCGATAGAAACCCCGGCGCGTGACAGCGCGAGCTCCCCCTTTCCTCCCGCCCAAGACCGCCTCCTCCTCCTCCTCCTAACCCCGCCCCCCTGCCGAGACCTGCGTCATTTCGTAGCCGCTCCCCCCCTTTTTTCGTATCACGTGACCGCCGCACGTTTGCCCCTCCCCTCGCTGCTTTCCTCTCCCCCCCCCCACTTCGAATCCTGGCTCAGGCAGGATCCCCCTCCCCCCCCCTCAGTGAGGCGCCGGCAACCGAGAACGGATCCATCCGATGTACGCTGAGAAGGAAGAGGTTTGGGAAGAAAAGCAAAGAAAGGCATCCGTTTTACGGGACTCGCCCCCCCCCAAAAAAAGGCTCGTAAGGAATGAGGCGGGAGCGACCGCGGCGTTAACTCTATGGTCACCCGCCCCAACCCGTGTTTTGTTTTGTTTTGCTTTGCTTTGTGTGTTTTTTTTTTCCGGAAGGCTGTCATGGCGGCGGAGATGCGAAGAGACCGTTACGTGACCAGAAAAGAGGCCTGGGGAGCGACAGGTGCTGTCACGTGAGAGGGTAAGTGTCATGGCGGCGCCTACCCGTCACGTGACGTGCCCTTCCTGTCATGCGTGAGCGCGCGGCTTCCGGTCACGTGTTCCTTCGCTGCACTCCTGGCCGCCCCATGGCTCCGGTAGAGGAGGCGGCGGTGGCCGCTGAGTTTTTTTACAAGCCGTGAAGGGAACGGCGTGGAGGCTTAGGACCGCCTTTCTCTTTTCTTTTTTTTTGGGAAGCTTGTGGGGAGGGGGAGGGGAGTGTTCCGTGGGCCGAACAGAAAAGGAGGAGCCGGGGGGGCGAGAGCACAAACACGGTATAGTCGCCCTAACGGTAGGTTGATAGGACCTGTTTCAACGGTTCCGGGTTTGGGGCCCACCTCGCTCTCTCCCAGCCTTAAATGTTGAGGTTGTGGGGAGTGAAGTAAATTGGCCTTTCATGTTAGAGTTGCTCTTCCTTCCTGGTTCCTCCCTCAGGCTCTTCTTTTAGGTGATCGGGCATTGTGAACCTTCCAGGCAGGTGGCAATGCGGTTCATGTAGGAGGGGAGCGTGTTTTTCAAATTCACCCTGCTCCTTGGAAATATTTTCATTTTCATTATTACCTCGCCGAATGTTTCTAAGTGGAGTACGTTTTTCTCTCCCCTTTAATGGGAAATGAGGTCTTCATGAAATACAAGTTTCTATTCCTTTTTTCTTTCCCTAGATTCCCTTTCTTTATCTAATCCTTGAAGGAAGAAGTATAATCAAGTCTTTTTCTCCGGAATTGCTTCTGTAAGAGCAAGGAAAGGATTTGCTTAGTAATTTTGCTAGCGTGATGTAAGAAATGGGAGTAGGATTTGGGAAGATTTTTTTTTTTTTACAGGTTCACTGAGGTAAAAGAAAATGGATCTAGAATTAGATAATAACATGGCTTGTGCCATGGAGAAAAATGTAAAGAAAAACATAATCATGCTGTTTATAACAATGCATTTTATAATTATTGCTTTATAAACTGTGGTTAACTAATGCACTTTATGAACTTAGAGCACTGACTTGCCTTGCTAGTAACACATTCTTTAAAAATGAGAATTCCATTTATATTGGTTTAAAAAATATGTTTGGTTGCTGTGTTACAGGATAGTTTATTTCAGAGCAGTTAAGGATCTCCAAATTTTGTTTAGTGTTTGAGGAGTCTAGTTGTGAAGTTTGTGTAGAGAATTACTGGAGAAGAAAAATGCTACAAAGTAAATAGGATGTGTACTTTTACTGGGCTGGGAAGGAATTTTCTTGGATGATATATGACATTATGGAGATGATAGAACATTAATCTTTTTCTCTATCTGATGTAAAGAATAAGAATTTGTAAATCATTTACTTATAGCAGAAAATCTCTGCAATAATTTTTGCTCCCTGATGAATTGCTATGAAATAAAATATATTGTATTAATTCATCTGTGCAAATTTTGTGATTATGTAGTTAATATAGATCCATAAATGAATATATTAATATTACAATTAGAAATTATTGTTAATTTACTTAAAGCTATCTTAAAATGCCTCTTCTCATTTAAAATCTCAAAACATTATAGTAAAATTCAAACAATGAAGCATTTGATAGAAATTATACAAGATACAATATAACAATATAGAGAGTAAAAGCAGTTATAAAGATATTTGAAACATTACACCTGTATTAGCCCCTTCTTTAGATAAATGTTTCTTCACCTGTTATCAGAAAGAAAATATAACTCTGCATACTTTAGTGGCATCCAAAATTCTACTTCCACCATTCTGACTAGGAGACAGCATATGCTGTTGTAAATGAGTACTGGAAGATTGCCTTGTCTGAATATTCCCACTTAAAATAGTCTTGAATAAATACTTTTAAAACAACATGGACATATGTTTCCCTTTCAGAAGGTAAGCATTAATTGTTTGGACTGTCTGTGCATGAAGAGATTATTCTCACGTGACAATGACAGCAAGTACATATATTTTTCTGGCATTGGGGGGAGTCTTTGAGAAAATCTGCACAATATGCATTATATATCTATATCTCTCTTTAGCCTTTTTCTATCTTTTTACCTTGGAGAAATCCTTGAATTTTTAGATACCAAGGAACTTGCATAAAAATAACAAAAAAAAGTGAAACATCACACTAAAATTCATTTTAGCCTACAGAATCCAGATTTTACAGTATTTATAACAATAGCACAGTGGCAGTCTGGCACTTGAGAATGGCATATAAAAAATTCTCACCATTCTATGTAGTGCAGTCTTCTGTGCCCTGATATTGAATAGCTGTGAAGTAGAATACATGGTACTCAAAGTACTCAAAGCTATGATTTTTGTTGCTTTGATCACAATTTATTGTAAAATCCCCAATAACTTTTGTGTAGAATCTAAAATTGAAGTTTTATAATGAAAAAGATTGCTCTACAACTTCAAAATGTTCAGAATTACTTAGCAGAATTTGAGGGAACACGGAGTAAAAAATTAATTATGTCCTTGTTCCACACTAAAAAGTAACTTCCTGCAAGTAAGTAGAATTAATTTGATACCTTCCCTAAAACCAACTGTTCTTCATATAGTTTGCAGGCTATAATGGACATGGGTAGATTTCATTGCATATACTATAGTGATTAGAACTTAACATGAAAGTACCAGTTTCAGAAACAGCTTTATAAATTCTCTTCAACTCAGTTTGTCCAGACAGATTTTAATCTTTGATTAGCAAGCTAGTTCTTTACATGTAATGGTGGGGTTCAAATCAGAAAGTTACTGGTCTGTTTTTTCAAAAGGGTATGTTAAAGCTAATGAAATTCAGCTGAGTATATCCATTGAAGTTCATTCTGGTCCAGAATGCGGCCGCGCGGGTGGTTATGGGCGCACTTCGTTACGCCCATGTAACACCACCTGCGCGAGCTGCACTGGCTCCCAGTGGTCTTCCGAGTGCAATTCAAGGTGTTGATCACTACCTTTAAAGCGCTCCATGGCATAGGACCAGGATATCTACGGGACCGCCTTCTGCCACCAACAGCCTCCCACCGACCAGTTCGCTCCCACAGAGAGGGACTCCTCAGGGTACCGTCGGCCAAGTTATGTCAGCTGGCGACACCCAGGAGGAGAGCCTTCTCTGTCGGAGCTCCTGCCCTTTGGAATGAATTGCCCCCGGATATTCATAACATCTCTGACCTCTGGGTCTTTCGCTGTGCCCTGAAGACCCTACTGTTCTGACAGGTGGGGCTGTCTAACTGAATGATTTTAAATTGGGTTTTAATTTTGGGTTTTAAAATTCGGCCAAAACTATTTAATGATTTTAATTAATTTTAACTATGATATTGTATATTTATATTTTAATTCTGGCTGTACACCGCCCCGAGTCCTTCGGGAGAAGGGCAGTATATAAATAAAATTATTATTATTATTATATAAAGTGTGCCACCTAATTTTGTAGTGTTCTCTCTGTCCCACAACAGCCAGGTGGTGGGGGTTTTTATATGTATGTGTATTCTTTTTTTGTTTTTGTTTTGAGAACCCTGGAAAGATAAAGGGGAAGGAACATTTAGCTCTGTGTGCTTTCTTCTACTTTACAACTGTTAAATACAGCCAAATATACTTACAAGCCAATTGTAACATTCAATAGATTTGATTTTCCACCTAAACCAAAGTGTGCTCCACATAATTGATGGCCTTGTATGGAATATTTTGAGTAGGAGTTATAATGGGGAATTGCATTTCTTACATAAATTCATCTAATCTCACTTCTAGGTGAATTACTAGCAATAAGATAATTGGGAGGTGTTTTCTCTATATACATTTGTCAGATGAAAGTTTTAGAACATTCTACCTGGTAGCAAAGAAGTAATGCCTATGTTTAGAAATGTTTGGACCTATGTTATGTTTTGGTCTATGTATATTTATGTATCAATTATTATATGTTAGACTTTCTTTGTCTTAATTATAGGTCATAATATCTTTTGAATGTGTGTACGTGTGTGTATTTTAAAAGGTAGATACTAAAAGCACATTCCTTTGGTTTAAATTTAACGATAATCTATTGCAGGAATGGCACTCCCATTGTCTTAAGTGACCCATGTATTGTTGGATGTAGTCCAGTATGTTAAGTTAATAATACCCAGATGCATACACATTTCATGCTGTCCTTGCGACTACTATCTCCGTGTGCCCCCATTGTGTTCTGCTCTGAAATATACTTTTGAGAACAGATATTAAGAATCAATTGCACATTGAAAGAGAATATTATCTCTTCTATGAATGGAAGCACTTAATATCATGAAAGAAATTGTGGTTTTCTTTAAAACATATATATGAGGACTTGTGGGGGGAAAGCAGGGAAATCTATGCCTTTATTTTAAATGTAATATTTTCAGCATTTATGCAGATGCAGTATTTGACATCTGCGGTTTCATTGCAATAGATGCAGTCTCTTTTTTCTTAAATCCTCTAACAATACAGTATGTCAGAATAATAGATATCTAAAATTAAGAGAAAAATGGAACTCCTGTAATAATTGTATATATCCAATAGAAAGGCTCAATAAAGTATGCTGTGATACTTTAAACATTCTTATGAGATCCTGTACAATCCAAATCTTTACAAAGTCATGCAAATCAAATTAAATATAAAATATTACTGGTAGTGATTTCTGACATTGGTAGCTAAGTTTACACCTAATACTAAATCATGGCTTCTTTTAACCATCATAAGCCAAAAGCAAACAAACCTTATAAGTTAGTATGATTTGTTAACTTATTAAAATATCTCCAATTATGGAAACGAGGGAATATTTACTCTGCTCTTAATTTTTTAATGATATGCACTAATAGCAACCCAGTAGTATAAAATCACAGTATAAATTTAAATACTTAGCTATGAAAATAAAATGACAAGATTATTTTTAATTCAATATCCTATAGTCATCATGGCAACATCATCTGAAGAAGTGTTACTAATAGTGAAGAAAGTGCGTCAGAAGAAACAGGACGGTGCTCTTTATCTCATGGCTGAAAGAATAGCTTGGGCACCTGAGGGCAAAGACCGGTTCACTATCAGCCATATGTATGCAGATATAAAATGTAAGTGAAAACTTCGGGGTTTTATTTTTTTGTCTGATCATACATATTTTCTAAATATTTAATTACATTAATTGGGGGGGCAAGTTTATTTTTATTTAGTAAGATTTATATGCTGTCTTTCATTCTGGGGCTCAAGAAGGTGTACATCAACGGTCTCCAACCTTTCTGACTTGGCAGCCCAGCATGGGGGAGGGAGGGGGATAGTTCCATGAGAGTGGCATGGAATGGAGCTTTGTGAGTGCAAGCATCCACCACTCGCACAAGTGGAGTTTCACACATGTGCTCACCCACCACTTGCATGGCTCAGTTCTAAACGGGCCACAGCCTGGTAGTGGACCCCAGCCTGGGGTTGGGGATCCCGGTGTACATAATAAGCTTTCTACATCATTCATTGCCATAAAACAAAGTCAACCCCATTTGTACTAGTATTTTAAGAAATGCAGGGAAGAGATGAATATATACTTGCTCTTTCTAAATAAGAACAGAACACACTCCTTTTCATGCTTAGTTTTTGTTGAATTAATATACAGCATTAAATTAAAATGTATATAATTTTGTTGACTTGGTTTATTCTCCAGGACATCCTTTGTAAAAATATTCTATGTACATTGTTCATTACACCGGTTATTTTCACTATTCAATATTATTTGTTGTTATGTCAATGGCATGTACTATTCATGATGACTGTTTTTTTAAACTTAAATTCTGTGGTTTTTTCATTGCTGTTTATAATTCTTTTATAGCAGAAAAATTAAATGCCTTTTTGGTTTGCAACTGGATGACTAGCAAAAGAACTCATTGGTCATTAGAGCTGTAGAAGAAAGACTGGGAGCTGCAGTTATGAAAGTTACCATTTCAAGATAGTTGAGCCCCAGTGGATAGAGCAATGGCATAATGACACATAAGTGAATGGTGCCATTGTTCAATTTTTGTATGATTTGCTTAACCCAGAAGTAATGCCATTTTATGGGAGCTCTAATGACTGCAAAAAATAAAGGTGGGATCAAAATCAAATAAATATACAGAATTTTGGGACTCTGCGACCTATAAGCTATTTACCTCTGATTAGGAAAATTCTATATACTGGTATTCTAGAGAAAGGTTGTAACTACCATATAAGCCTAATGTGTATGTGCATTAAAAACAAGGATTGATGTGCTGCTTTTTAAAGAGTAGGAGTTTCATGGAAGAGTTGGCCAGACTTGATTATGGGTTATATTAATTGAAATACATAATACGATTTATGTTGTAGTTTAATGAGTGTTCAGGATGACATTCAGAAAATTAAGTCCTATTTTCATAAAAACTAATTTTACAGTAAAAATGGGAGTGATCTGTAAGGCGATTTCTTTAAGATAGATTAATAAACCATTTGATGTTACGTAATACATGTTCTCTTTAATATAGGTCAGAAAATCAGTCCTGAAGGAAAAGCGAAGATTCAACTTCAGTTGGTATTGCATGCAGGAGACACAACTAACTTCCATTTTTCTAATGAAAGTACAGCAGTAAAAGAACGTGATGCAGTTAAAGATCTTCTTCAACAGCTGCTACCAAAGTTCAAGAGGAAAGCTAATAAGGAACTAGAGGAAAAAAACCGGTAAGAGCCTTCAATTAAAAATAAACTATTTTGGGGTAATCTGTTAACATTAACCAGTAGTAATAAAGACTGATTGTAGTTTAAACATTAGGAGCTATTGTGCCAGCTAAAATGAAACCCTATTTTTTTTTCAATGTATCTACATTTTCTGCTATTGGAAGTATATGTATCCTGTCTTTTATTAGAGATAGAATATATTTTTCCACTATCTTAGTGAAAACCTGCAAGTTGTACAATCAGTTATAAATCTAAATGAGATTGCATAATAAAATATAGTGTATATGGGGACATCAACACTACACTTGAGGTCCCATTTTTCTGTGGCTCAAAGTATTTTACCTGAATTTATCATTCTGAAGAATTGATAAAATAAACTTTCTGGTTGGTTACTAGCAATATAATAAAGTAGAGTAGCAAGCACATTTAAATATATTTTTGTAGAATTGCACAAAAATACTTTTATGTGTGAAAATTAGGAATTTATTCAGACACCATATGATACTTCCTTGAAATATGTGCTTGTTTTATATCCTTTTATCTGTAACTTGATGACTTCCTAACTAATTAATCAGGACATAATTTGGGCCTATGATGGCTTATATAATCATTACTTGTTTTGATTCTCCCACTCAAATTTATTTCTTACCTGGTATCTTTAGGATTTTGCTACATGTCTGGGAATCCTGAGACTTGGATGGAAGTCTTCATTTTTTTTCCATGTACATTATATACATATCAGAGCTGACAGTTGAAGTTAGTTGCCCCAAGTTTTCATTTTCCCCTTTCTCTAAATTTGCTTCAGCTGCCTTAGTATGAGACAGGAACAGTGCTCAGGTGTACAAAGTAAATGAAAGGCATGGAAAATCTTATTGTAAAACAGAAGCTTTCTTAGTGTACATTAGATAAGTAAACTCTACTTCTTAATGCCTAATAAGCTTAACAATATGTTTTAAATATCTTCTTCACAGAATGTTGCAAGAAGACCCTGTTTTGTTTCAGCTTTATAAAGACCTTGTTGTAAGTCAGGTGATTAGTGCTGAGGAATTCTGGGCCAACCGTTTAAATCTGAATGCTTCAGATAATTCTGCAGCACCTAACAAGCAAGATGTTGGCATTTCTGCTGCTTTTCTGGTATGTTCATTTGATTTGTTTGGTTTTTTCAATAGGAGAAATGCAGGTTCCTGTATCTCTTCAATCACTGATTTTATTTTTAATTCAACCCATACTTTTGGTAAGTATGGGTTGAAAATGGGATCACCTTGTTATTAATACTTGAAAACCTCTGGGAGTTTACAGGAAAAATATATCTAGCGTAATACCTGCTGAATGAATGTTTTACTTTAAAAATGCTAATTTTAAAAAAAGCAAATTGGAAACCCGTAGCATGTTGAATATTGTATACAATTTTTAAAAAGGTAATACAGATAGTCACTGATTTATAATCACTTAATGATGGTTTGTAATTACAAAAGCCATGAAAAGCTAACAATACTTCCTCAAAGTTATAATTGTTGCACTACTACCATCCCATGGTCATGTGATTGTAATTTGTGTGCTTAGGAATCAGTTTACATTTACAATGGTTACAGCATCTTGTGATCATTTGATCATTATTTGCAACTTTCCCCACTATCTTCTGACAAGCAAAATCAATTGGGAAAGCTGTGATTTTCTTACTGACCATTGTAGAAATGGTATTAAAATCATCAAGGCACATGATGACTTACTTAACAACCACATTGATTAACAACCAAAATTCCAGATATAATTATGGTTATAGTTCAAGGACTACCTGTATACTAACAATTCCATTTGATCAATAATTGAAGTAAATAGCAGCAGAATCTCAGTCATCCCCACCAAGCTGAAAGCAGGAAGCAATAGCTGAAAGGGATGGGACAGGGATCATCCAAGCAACTGCCACCTTAAGTAACACAATGTCACACCTTCCAAAGCCAACTGACCAAAAAAAAAAAAAAAAGTCTGCAGAACAGGATGAAGGCAGTGGACAAATCAAGGTTCTTTAAGGTAGCAAAAAGAGAGTCTCACTCATTCACCCCAAGCAAATCTATTTATTGGGGTTGATTGGATTCTCAACAGATGTTTAAAAAATTGATTGTGTTCCTGTGCTGTTGATCCAATAGATTTGAAAGCATATTTATCTACAAGACTCAGTCAGGTCTTATGGTTTCTCTATATTGATTGAATATTCTTAATATGGTGAGCCAGGTTTTAATGAAAAAAGTTAAGATTTAATTGTGTTAATGTATTATTAAACCATGTTCCAAACATACATAATTTATTTGTGAAGAACTTTGGGTCTTCGTGGTTAGAATGTTACTCTATATATATATATATATATCAGTATATATATACTGATATATACTGATATATACCCTTCAGTAATGCTGTGGAAAGATTGGACAATATAATTCTTTGTGCTCGTTGTGTTCATAAATTTATATTATTATTATTTATTTATTTATTTTGTATACAGCCCTGTCCCTTAAATAAATAAATTTATTTATTTTGTATACCGCCCTTCTACTGTCCTCCCCGAGGACTCGGGGCGGTGAACAGCCAGCAGATAAAATACAGAAAATACAAAAATTAAAACAATATTAAAAAAACCAATTAAATTAATTTGGCCCACAGTTAAAACACCCCCATATTAAAAACCCATAATTTAGCAATTTAAAATTAAAGCAACTTAAAAAATATGGTCAGGTCAGCCCTGCTTTTTTTTTTTTTTTTTTTTTTTAATTTGATTTATATGCCGCCCTTCTCCGGAGACTCAGGGCGTCTTACAATGCGTTAAGCAATAGCCTTCATACTTTTGTATATTTATACAAAGTCAGCTTATTGCCCCTACAAACTGGGTCCTCAATTTACCTACCTTAGAAGGGATGGAAGGCTGAGTCAACCTTGAGCCTGGCAAGATTCGAACTTACTTTAATTGCAGACAGCTGGTGTTAAATTACAGTGCTTAGTCTGCAGAGCTATCCAGGCTCCTGCTTGATGAAACAAAAACGTCTTTAAGGCATGGCGTAAAGTGCGCAGATCCGGGATCAGCCGTATCTTCGGGGGCAACTCATTCCAGAGGGTCGGTGCCCCCACAGAGAAGGCTCTCCCCCTGGGGGCCACCAGCCAACATTGTTTGGCCGACGGAACCCTGAGGAGCCCCTCTCTGTGGGAGCGTACTGGTCGGTGGGAGGCTACTGGCGGCAGAAGGCGGTCTCGTAAATACCCGGGCCCTAAGGCATGGAGCTCTCTAAAGGTGGTAATCAATAGCTTGAAGTGCACCCGGAAGACCACTGGGAGCCAGTGCAGCTCGTGCAGGAGAGGTGTTACATGGGAGCGCCAAGTCGTCCCCATCACCACCCGCGCAACCGCATTCTGGACCAGTTGGAGCCTCCGGGTGTTCCTCAAGGGGAGCCCCATGTAGAGAGCATTACAGTAGTCCAAGCGGGACGTGACGAGGGCATGAGTGACCATGCATAAGGCATCCCGATCCAGAAAGGGACGCAACTGGTGGATCAGGTGAACCTGATAAAAAGCCCCCCTGGCCACAGCCGTCATATGTTCTTCCAAAGACAGACGTGTATCCAGGAGGACACCTAAGTTGCGAGCCCTCTCCATGGGGGCCAACAACTCACCCCCAAAAGTCAGCGATGGTACCAATTGACTATATCGGGATGCCGGAAGCCACAGCCACTCGGTCTTGGATGGGTTGAGTCTGAGCCTGTTTCTCCCCATCCAGATCTGCACGGCCTCCAGGCACTGGGACATCACATCATGGGCATCGTTGGGATGGTCCGCGGTGGAGATGTACAGCTGAGTATCATCAGCGTACAGATAACACTTCACCCCGAAACCACAGATGATCTCACCCAGCGGCTTCACATAAATGTTGAACAGAAGGGGCGAGAGAACCGACCCTTGCGGCACCCAACACACAAGGCGCCTCGAGGTCGATCTCTGTCCCCCTGTCAACACGAATTGCGACTGATCGGAGAGGAAAGAGGAGAACCACCGCAACATGGTGCCCCCTATCCCCAACCCCTCCAGTCGGCGCAGCATGATAACGTGGTCGATGGTATCAAAAGCCGTCGAGAGATCTAATAGGACCAGGACAGAGGAACAACCCCTCTTCCGAGCCCTCCAGAGATCATCAACCAACGCGACCAATGCCGTTTCCGTGCTGTGCCCAGGCCTGAAACCCGACTGGAACGGATCTAGATAAACCATTTCCTCCAGGAACTGGGGAAACTGTTGCACCACCACACTCTCAACAGCCTTCGCCACAAAGCGAAGGTTGGAGACAGGACGATAATTTGCTAATACAGCTGGGTCCAGGGAAGGCTTAAGGAGGGGCCTCACCACCGCCTCCTTCAAGGCGGCGGGGAAGTTACCCTCACTCAAAGAAGCATTGATAATCCCCTGGAGCCAGCCTCGTGTAACCTCCCGGGAGGCCAGTACCAACCAGGAGGGACACGGGTCCAGTAAACATGTGGCCGCGCTAAGCCTGCCCAGAATCCTGTCCACATCCTCTGAAGCCACAGGGTCAAACTCCTCCCAAATGACATTCTCAAGGCCCGCCTCCGTCACCCTGCCTGAAACTACCCAGTCAGAGTCCAATCCTTCCCAAATCTGAGTAATTTTGTCATACAGATATTGCACAAAGTCCTCAGATCAATTGGATTGAACTATTTTTTAAATCTCAGTTTAATTTTTCTTGTATTTGTATTTTTTCCCTTTTTTGTTGAAATATTAGTAAACTAACAAAAATGATGGGCAACCATTTTGAAGATATTTTTATGTTGTAGGCTGATGTTAGACCTCAAACGGATGGATGCAATGGACTAAGATATAATTTGACTTCGGATATCATTGAATCAATATTTAGGACTTATCCAGCAGGTAAACTTATATAATGTAATATACACATTTGCAATATTCCTGTTACACATATACTACACTTTTCTTCTGAACTTGAAATGTGATTTGAAAGTATTATCTCTTCAATTAAATATGCCAATTATGCTAATAATACTTTAAAATTCCCATAATAAAAATAATGAGGCTGTATAGCAATGTGAATTCAAAGAGAGAAAATTGATTGAAAGTATGAGCATGCCCTCTGCCCTTATCAACAAATTCTTTAAAAGCTGTCTGGTCTTAAGCTCGCTTTTCCTACTTGAAATATAGATCAATGCATAACTAACGAGTAATATGATCCATTAATTACCTTTTACAAGAAAATACCTCCACTTGATCTTTTATATCAGCTGAATCATTCATTTGGCAAGTGTGCAGATGTATGTGGAAATGGAGACCAAGAATTAATCCAGAGTAATTTTATTCTGTTTCATTATGGGGCAAATTCTGAACAAGGATCCTGGTCAATGCTTGATGGAACCTTTTTGAGTTGTATTGCCACATCCTTGTTAGGCAGAATGTAGAAGCACCACAAATGGTTAACGTTTGGAAGAGGGATTCAGTGGTGGAAATTCTCTATCTTGGATAGAGAATTCCTGGCAACACAGTTTATTCATTGCTTGCCTGCTGTGGTTTTTTGCCATGCTTGATAATCTTTTCCCAGCATATCACAGACGACCTCATTGGGAAAGATCCTGGAATGATCAGGCCAAGAAGCAACTCTACCCAACCTATATACCTCAACAGGCACTGTAGATTTTGTAAGATAATGAGTGTTGCTGGTCTGATGCACAATGATGATAATGTCATTCTGCATTTTGAGCAGAGAGTAGTAGTAAATGTTAGAAAAAAGAACCTGTCTATTCCTTAAACTGAAGACTCTGATTTTCAGTGCTGAAATACTCAGTATCTTTATGTGGAATATAGTACCATATTTGTGTCGGGGAACAATGCTAAAATCCTTTTTATTGCATTCCAAATGCTCTTTTATTTGATGTATAATTCAGTATATTAAACTGATAATGTTTGTGATTACATGGTAACTATTAAGTCTTAATCTTTATGTTTATTACAGTAAAACTTAAATATGCAGAAAACGTTCCACACAATATGACAGAAAAAGAATTCTGGACACGATTCTTCCAGTCTCACTATTTCCATAGAGATAGATTGAATGCAGGATCAAAGGACCTTTTTGCAGAATGTGCCAAAATGGATGAAAAGGGTATGTATACAAGCATTGTGGTATTTATAGCCAACTAAACTATATGTAGTATGAGACTTTAGAAATACTTATCTATAGCTTCTTTGGAAGCAAGTAAGTCCTATGAAGTCACCACGATTTCGGTTTTATAATGAAAATTACTCAGATGTAAATCCTGTTTTTAGTGGGATTCACTGCCCATTTTTATATAGGCAAGGAGAATGTTTTTCCAGATTTCTTTTGTCTTATGTGTATTTATCTATTTGTGTATCAAAAGAATGGAAATTAAAGACCATACAGTAATCATTGCAACCTCCTTCAGAAAAGGTTGCCATAATTTTGAGTCAAAGTGTTAATACATCTGCAAGAAAACAATGGACCAGTCAGGAATATAAAGTCTTTTTGGAGTGTCTTAATTGTATCATGTGTAATAAAATAAACTTGTCTGACTTACAAATTAGTCTAAAAGGAGAGAAACTCTAAAATGTATGCACGTATATATTTATTCCCCATCTTCTTTATTTCATAAATAACTCAAAATGGCAAACATACCTAATGGCCTTTCCTGCTCTTAGCTTCCCACAATAACCCTGAGAGGTAGGTTGGACTCGAGAGAGCGATTGGCCCAAAATCACTCAGCTAGCTGTTATGGTTAAGATGGGATTAGAACTCACAATGTCTTAGTTTCTAGCCTGATGCATTGATTACTAGACTTCTCTACAAAAGACACTGGTCCAATTTGCATGTATGATGGACTATGTCATGGCGAGAATAGCATATTGCTGCTTCCACTCTCACAGGTCTGGGTGGAGAATATTAGAATCTTCTTCTATTCTTGGTTATTCACAAGTGATAGTTTCATGTGAGAACTGGGATGCAGGCATGAGGAAAAATCACTGTGTTGCCATGAACAGAACCATTTCCACCACACAATAATACACCAGTGGATTCTCCTTAGTATTTAATGTTAACTACATTATAATATCATAAATCATTATGAAATAGTATTCCATGAATAATACTAAATTATTCATGGAATATTAATTCTATGACAGAACTATTTCCTGACAATATTATTAAGCTAGATGGTGAAAAGTATATCTTGGAATAAGGTAATGTCCTGTGCTTCTTTGGGTTTTGAAATAGTTTATCCTTATATATCTAATCCAAGTTAAATTTGGTTCATTCTTTTGCAGGGTTAAAAGCAATGGTCTGTCAAGGAGTGAAAAATCCTTTATTAGATTTAACTGCCTTGGAAGATAAATCATTGGATGAAGTAAGTAGAGGAGATTTGAAAATATAAAATAAATTCTATACTGAGGGTGAGCAGAAAGGATACTTAAAAAGATTCATAATTATTTAACCTTGACAAATATATTTTTCTTCTTTTATAATGATAGCCTTCCTTATCAGCTTGGATTCTCAAAAATAGATGCAAATTATATTTATATGTGATGAGAATATTCCCTCACTTCTCAGTTGCTTATTGGAGAATTTACAATGAAATTCTGTGGCCTTTTCCAACATATACTAGATTTTTATCTGAATGTGCATGACACATCGTCTTATTCAAGCATGGATCTTTAAAAGATACCGGTTGTTAGAAGCTCCAAAGATACCGGTTGTTAGGTAAATTTGTAACATACTGCTGATCTAAAGAAACTGTTATACATCAGTGTAAGTGAAACCCAAATTGGCTTATGTTTCAATTTTATAAGAACTGATACTCACATTTCTCATTAACTTTATTGCAAAATCTAAATGAATTTTGCTAGTTTAAAAGCAGTATTTGATAGCTTCAGAAAAACATTTTCCATTGAGCGATTTTGAAGAATAATAATAACATAATGTATCACTTAAGGAAACTTGGCTTAATTGCACAAAAAGAGAAAAGGTGTGGCGGATAGGAAGCTTAGAACTGGATTTCTTTTCATAATCATCCTTTTACATGGTGCTGCTGACATTGTTAGACTTAAATTGTTTCAGCTTGATTTTTGTTCGAAGGCAGAAAAAATGAATTCCTATGAAAACTGTCAAGTATACTTTGGTACAGCCCATATTTTAATTAATTCTTCATCCATCATGAGTCAACATGTCTTTTAGGGTTTGCTTATTTCTTTGTGGCAGGGTTACGGTGTGTCCTTGGCACCATCCACATCCAACTCTACAAAATCAATAAAGGAAAGTAGCAACGCAGCTATTATAAAACGCTTTAATCATCATAGTGCCATGGTCCTTGCAGCTGGGCTCAGAAAATCGTAAGTCTCAACACAGAACAAATCTAGATATGAGAACTCAGAGCCTGGGAATTTTCTGCCTTTGTATTGTCGTGAAACTTCTGCAACAATGACGCAATAATGTAGTGTTAAGCTGTGGCATACTTATTATGATATAATTGGGGAAAAACAAATCACACCTTAAATTATCATTTGAAAATCACTGTTGATTGACTCTTCTCCAAACACTTCTTAAATATACACCCCTCAAATATGGAAGATTAGGGACATTCACCAGAGCAAATTAGAAAGCACAAAACAGAAAGATGAATCCTGTGCTAGGAAAGGAATGAGCAAAATTGATTAAACATGTAAGATACCCCTTTTCAAAACCTGCTGTATAATTATTACAATATTGCTAATATAACAAATATTTCAATTAAAATGATTTTATCTAAGCTTAAATTTTTTAAACTTAGGAAAGTATTTAAAAAATCATAAAAGTAAAGCTATTGCTCAACTTTAGCATTTCAATTTGCAGTTGGGGGATTATGTAACTGCATCATCTTTCTCCAATAAATATTCCTCCAAATATGTATTCCATCACATAGGAAATATCTCAGAAAATATTTATAACACTTTTACCCCATTGCAATCAAATGATTCCTGATGACTTACAGGCTATATAAACAAAGAGTATTGCATTCATAACCCCGTCTTTCTTTGTTTCGCGTAATTCGAATGAGACCAGGCATTTGCTGATCCAGGCACCAAGTAGGTGCCTGGATCAGCAAGTAGGTGCCTGGTGGCTCAGCAGACTGATAGCATTGTGATTAACACCAGCTGTCTGCAATTACTGTAAGTTCGAATCTCACCAGGCTCAAGGTTGACTCAGCCTTCCATCCTTTCTAAGGTAGGTAAATTGAGGACCCAGTTTGTGGGGGCAATAAGCTGACTTTGTATAAATATACAAAAGTATGAAGGCTATTGCTTAACGCATTGTAAGCCGCCCTGAGTCTCCGGAGAAGGGCGACATATAAATCAAATTTAAAAAAAAAAGTAGATCTATCTAATCATATCTAAGATAAGTATGTCACATGCTGTCAGACAAGTATTGTTTAGCTCTGGATTTCTTGGTATTTTCATTTGCTAGGGACAGATGTGTAGCACATGTATGTACAAGTTAAGTATGTATAAGACATGCTTATGCATAAATTGAATGATGACAACAGGAATGGCGAAAACAGGAATCTGAGGGGAAAATCATTTTTGTTTGATCTTCAAAATGTAACCTTTAAAGCATTATACAAAACTAATTCAAATTGTGTGAAGTGTGTTATGTTCTTTAAAGGAAACACAGTGTTTGGCCAAGAGAGCTATGGAGTTGATTTTAAAGTAAATGTTGAATGATAATTTATAGCTCTTGTTCTTGCCACACATTTTACTTCTGGATGAATGTGTTTTTTTTCCATCTCCTGTGGATATAAAACATTTTACATGGAGTATAGTTCTGTTCTGCATGTGCATAGAGGCATTTCACACTATCTTCTTCCCAGGGTCAGTGAATATTCTGTAATGGCATCCCATGAAATTTTAAAAGCTCTTAATTAGAACAAAACAAATCCACACTTACCCAGATTTTCCCATTATACATTGTTTTCTGCTTTCATGCAGAAATGAATGGGTTTTATTCATTCATTGTGCAGATTTACCGGTACTTAAACATGTCACTATTCAGAAGACAAAGCAATTGTAAATACTTTGTTTTCAGAGAAGCACAAAATGATCACTATAATGAGACCAGCAGTATGGATGGAAATTCGAGGGATTCAGATATCTTCCAGCCACCAGTAAAAAGGGTAAGAATATAGATTTATCCTATTTTAATAATGCAAATCTTGTTTCTTATGCTAGGTTTTACAGAGCTCTGATTATGTCATCTCTTGTAGGCAAAGCTGCAAGAATCTATAGAATATGAAGATTTGGAACACAACAACAGCATTAAAACTATTGCACTAAATCTAAAAAAATCAGATAGGTATGTTGTGTCCATTGTTATGTTATTTTTAGCAAAATATTATTTGCAAAATTTGTTGTGTTTATTGGTGTTTTTGAGCATCTCAAAGAAAACAAGGTAAACATATTTTTATCTTATAATTGTTACCCTTAAAATAAGAATAAGATCATATATTTATAGTTATAATTTAACAGACAAAATAAGCTGTGAAAGGGTCATGATAATATTACACTAAATATTGTTTGTGAAAATTGATATAACCTTTGATACCTTGCAGTGGAGGAGCCAATTTCTTATGTGTATTTATTTTGTGTATCTATTTGGGTATCAGAAGAAAAATGGAAATTAAAGACAGCATACAATGATCATTGCAATGATCCTTCAGAAAAGGTTTTCAGAATTTTGAGCCAGTTTAAAGTGGGATTAGAACTCTCAATCTCTTGGTTGCCCCCATTTTATGATCGTTCTTGCCACAGTTATTAAGTGAATTGTTAAGTTAGTAACGTGGTTGTTAAGTGAATCTGGCTTCTCCATTGACTTTGATTGTCAGAAGGTCGCAAAAGGTGATCACATGACCCTGAGACACTGCGACAGTCATAAATATGAGTCAGTTGTCAAGCATCTGAATTTTTATCGCATGATCATGGGGATGCTGCAACAATCATGAGTATGAAAAACGATTATAAGTCACTTTTTTCAGTACCATTGTAATTTTGAACAGTCACTATACGAATTCTTGTAAGTCGAGGATTACCTGTACTATATTGTCCGTATAAGGATGTAAGGAGATACATTTCTCTACCAATTTAGTGAAGAGAGGTGAAAATCCAAGTTCTAAGCAACCCATTATAAGATTTATGATAAAAGTTTTATCATTATCAATTTAGTTTTGTCGCCCTGAGTTGAGACACACATGATCTGCATAATTTATCTTGAGAGATGGAAAAGTGCAGATGTGGAATCTATCAGTACTATTTACAGAAGCACTGCAGAAGTGGTTTATTTCTCAATGCTGAAGCACTAGGAACCAGTCAACAATGAATCAGCCCTTCCTGAGCCAGCCTGTTCTTCCACTAGAAAGGCAATCTTTTGGTTTTCAGTACAGATATCTGGCATAGAATATGCTGTGTCTGCTAAATGAGCTAATATATCCATAATTTTCTGAATCATCTGTCCCATTTTTAGGGTACTAAAGTCTTTAAAATAATCTGAAAAAACTGAAAATTACATTTTTATTCCCAGAAAGTTAATTATAAGCTCTTTTCTTTTCAACAGGTATTATCATGGTCCAACACCAATTCAGTCACAGCAATATGCAACGAGCCATGATATTATTAATTCTTTGTGTAGTATTAGAGAAGAAATGGAAGGCTATGTACCCAAATTAACTCAGGTAGGATAAAAGTTCCTGCTTTTAAAAGAAAAGCACTCAAAATGGAGTATTTAGTATCCTTAGGGTATTCTTCAATGCCCTATTCTTTGGCACATAGGGTATTGCTTGAAACGGCCTATTTATATACATGACTGGAAGGAATATGGAATGGTTTCAAAATTATTTTCAACAAGCATAGAGTATTTGGCTTGCAGGCTAGAGGAACTGTTACTGTTGTGATTTCTATAGTTACATGTATCACCTATTTTTATTTACTCACCATTAGTGCACATATTTTATTGATAACAGTCTTATGTTTCACTACAGAAAGCCAGCTTGGTCTAGTGGTTAAAGTACCAGGCTAGGTTCTGATATCAAACTGATTGACGTTTGCCTTTAATCTGATAGATTTTAGCTGTGCCTTATGTTTTAATTGATTATATTGAAAAATAACTTGCCAATAATTAGAAGAGATGAGATATTCTAATTCTAGCATATGTAGGTACAAAAATTCCTGTCACTTTAGTGGTATAATAGCTATTACAGCCAAGTCCTTACAATTCAAGCTCCATTGTCAACTTTTTGGTTTTTTTGTACTACAAAACTAACTGGAAAAAAAATGTTTAATTATCCTTCCAGGTTCTCTCAAGTGGTGCTGCCAGTAGTACTATCACAGCCCTGTCACCTGGAGGAGCACTTATGCAGGGTGGAACCCAGCAAGCCATAAATCGTAAGAACTTGATGTCTTGGCTTATTTGTGACTAATCAGTTTGCAAAATCAACTCAGATGGTCATGTCAGTACAGTTGATAAATCAGTCTCTTCAAGCAAGATTGGGAAAATATGCAGAACAGCACTTCTCAAATTTGTTTCCAACTTTTTAAAAGTAGCTCCACTCTAAGAGTGATGAACTGAATTCCAGAGTTGTTAATGTATCTTTAAACATTTTCTTGGGTTGGAAAGAGTAAGAATTAAAATACATTGTTATACAGTCTTAACATTAGCCTAAGTGTTGACAGACTTTAAAACAATTTGCTATCCCTCCAGTTTCTAATCTGCAGCACTGAGAGCAAATTCAAATTTTCAAGCATTCCTTATTATATAATCTTCCACACTTACTTCAGCATATCCAGAATGATTTCAGAGCCATACCATGACTAGTTTCTCTTTATATGGAGTATCGTCTAGTCAAGATGTACACAATATGAACTTGGATCCAGCACTTCTTTCTGCCCAGGGAAAGTTCCCCTCTAGCTGATAGGTGTGATGGTGCTTTTTGCCAAGTCCTTCCTTTGTCTTGCAATTCTTGCTATGTATCCTAAAGAGCAGATTTGAGAGTAACTTTCCCTTTCTTCCCCTGGAAACCATTTGCTGAATCAAAAGCTTTTTATGACCTGAAAGAATCTCAGTGTCTGGAAGGAAGATCTTAAATGGCACTCTTGGCCTGAGAGCTAAACTTTTTGAGATCTTGTTATTACATACGAGAGACCTTTTATGACTTTGTACTTTCTTTCTTTATGTTAATTGTAGAGATGTTGCCAAATGATGTTCAGTCTGAACTGAAGCACTTATATGTTGCAGTGGGAGAGTTACTACGACACTTCTGGTCCTGTTTTCCTGTAAATACACCATTCCTGGAAGAAAAAGTAAGAAGAATCTGCATTAAGTGTTTCATAGTGGGAGCAATTAATTAAAAGCAAAGATGCTCCTTAGAATGATTATATTTAAAAAAATATAGGGCACATGGGCATTGATACTGATATATGGACATTGATAAATTTAATACTAATTTTCTAGCTTTTTGTTCACATTCTCTACTTGCTGTTCCTGTCGCTTGCTTACATTGCAAAGATTTTGAAATTGGAGTACAATATGTTATAGAAGTTATTATCTCTTAATTGGGCACAAAGCCTGGACTGTGTATGCAGTGTAGGTCAAATGCAGTATTAAGTATGGCAAAACATTACATGCATGGGTTATGTTTCATCCCAACATGGACCTAAAGCAGTCAGTGGTGTTCTAGGATGAGCAGGAAAAACAAAGATCACTGAAAGAGACAGCAATTGAAGGGATGTTAGAGAAAGAAACACAGTTTTTGTTTGATTGGATACCCATGATACTTACTAAAATGTATCTGTTCAAATTCATAGATACTATTTTTGAAGGAATTGTGTGATTTAAGCCAAAGAAACCATGTGGTTAATATTTTCTATCTCCTTTCAGGTTGTAAAAATGCAGAGTAATTTGGAAAGATTTCAAGTTACAAAACTCTGCCCATTCCAAGAAAAAATTCGAAAGCAGTATTTAAGCACAAATGTAAGAAAAAAACATTCTTTTCTTTTATCCTCCTTAAAATGTATAAGTTTGTAAATTGCTTTGTTCATAAATAAATCAGCCAATCTTACTGTTATTAGAAAATAAAATGGTTAAATTAGTGAGACTTTATAGGTTCAGAAGCTTTTAATTGAATAAATGTTTCTGGAGTGAATAATCACTATAGGGTCATAGGAACATTTCTATAATTATATTATAATTTGATATAAGATAATTATCTTTCATTTGTAGAATCTATTGAAATTTAGAGAACTGATATCCACTTATTATTGGGTAGTTTTCTGTAGATTCTCTGGAGGCGATTTTGATCTATCCATTGTCTCTCAAGAGAGAGATGTTTGATATAAATTGAAAATAAATATGGTGCCCTTTCCTACTATTTTAAGAAGTGTCTTCACCTTATATGCAATTGTTAGGCAGTGAAAATATATTACTTTAAAATGGCTAAAATAGTAAAATCATAGGTTGGTGGAGAAAAGTCTTCAGTTCTACCTTTATATATTTCTTAATGCTGCTTATTCATTGTGGCACATCATTTTGTAGAAGCAGCATCTCTTTTTGCAATAAAGTCTTTTTTTTTTCCAGCTGGTAAATCACATAGAAGAGATGCTCCAAACAGCCTACAATAAATTCCATACATGGCAGTCCCGACGTATGTTGAAAAAAACGTGAAGACCACAGTGTTTCCAACAGGGGACAAATTTGCAATAGCTGTAGGAGCCACAACTATAACTGTGTGTAGATCTTACAGAAATTGCAGGGGATGTCAGCATCATAAAGACTCTTTGAAATGATGCTAACTGAGCTTGCACCTTTTGGGAAGAACAGAGGTTAAACTTGAAAACAAAGGAGTTTAAAGGAACCAAATCAGAAAAGCTAAGTGGCAAACACACACACACACACACACACACACACACACACACACACACTGTTTACTGCAGTTACTCAGGAACTGCTTTTTATTTTCATAAGAGCTGCTTTCAGAAATAAAAACTTTAACAGATGTGTATTAATAAACTCCAAGGTTGTTCATCTAATTTTTTAAAATGTATGGCACAGGGTAGAACTTAATATTTCTGTTAATGCCGTCTCCTAGAATTTTATTGATTTCTGTTTGTACTTCTAGAAATAAGTTTAAAATTTTACACAGATTAACTATTTCAAGTTCTTAAGGAACCTACATGCAATAGGACAAGTTTTTGTCATGGTTTCCTTATAAAATCAGTCAATGCACAGAAATACTTAGTGTTTGAAGGAGACATACTTGCAGACAATGCAGAATTTTATGCAGAATTTTCACCAGCCATTTGCATGTTTTCTTTGGAAGGTGAGTGTGTGCTACTGCATTTTGTTTTGTTTTTTAGCTTCCTTTGGAGGTGAGAAAGTCATTTGTAATGTAAGTGTAAGCACTTACAAAAATAATAACTTTTATACTTTTCACAAAACAATCTTAAATGTGCTTTCTTCAGTTCTTTCCTGATGACTGTTAGCGCTGTATTTGGCGACTAGATAATCATTGAAGAGTGAATATCCCATATCTTTAAATATATTGGGAATCCTTACAACATTTAGATACAAAAGAGAGGCAGATCACTCTTATCTAAAATGTACCTGCCATGTATTAAGTACTTGACTTACTAAAGCAAAAGTAAACTTGTTTTGCATAATCTGTGGAGTCAGACTCCTTATATTTGTTGTCTTAATGTCTTCCTCATTAACAATTCATTCTTGGACCAAGCAAACGGCTTAGCTTATATGTAATAAGATGTATCAAAATAATGAGCCAGAGGCTTATGATTGCATAAACTATTTTATTGGCAGACGTTGGAAACGTGGGACCCTTCTGTTATATTCATGCCTCCCTCCATTAAAGAATACTAGAACTGTATTACTAATTTACAGTGGATTGAGATGGTGGGTTGCTACCTCATCTCTGTACACTGTAGCACTGATCAGTTTGTGAGCTGCAAGAGTTACTTACTCCGTATATAAGAGCATGTACTTGTATACATGCTCTTGGTTTATGCCAGTGATTTTGATAGATTGCAAGAAGTAAAACATTTTAAGCAGCTACTATTCTGTACTATGTGGTAGAGTTAAGGCATTAATTTTAAATTTGCTACTACTTTTGTTTTCAGAGAAGCTGCATGGTATGTACTACAAAATGATACTTTCATCCACTTACCCTTTCGGGACAGAAAAAAGTCCCTTTGTATTTTACTTCAGTTGTCCCAGTTAAAATGATTTGTGAAAAGCTGAAATTAATCATGAAAAATAAAGAATTGATGCTGCTATGGGAATATCATCTTGCTGAGATATGATTCTGATGGTATATGATTACTTAAATTTATTTGGATAAGTTAATTTTTGGTGTCCTTGTCATTATGCCCAGTTACTGATGTTACAAGCAAATCTCAAACATCAACTCTGCAACAAAGAGCAAATTGAAACAGATTCTAGAGCAAAAGTGTTTTGATTGAGGCTGAGAGCTAGATTGACTTTTACTAATTCCAGATCATGTTAGATCTGTGAAGACATACATTTGCACTGATAGTTCTTTGAGCAATAATTAAATGATGCACACTACAAATGTGGATTTAAACAAAACTTGCTTAGGCAGATAATTAGATTTATAGTCATTTAGCAGAATAGAATAGAATAGAATAGAATAGAATAGAATAGAATAGAATAGAATAGAATAGAATAGAATAGAATTTTTTATTGGCCAAGTGTGATTGGACACACAAGGAATTTGTCTTGGTGCATATGCTCTACCTTCTTCCTGGCCTTTTATTTAAATATATAGGCTTTGAATAAGTACTTGAATAAGTACAATGGCAAAAATACTAAAATTTTAGCTATATTATTCGACAAATAAGAACCATTAGATTATTCTACCAGAAGGTGGCAACAGCAATTACTTGGCACTCTATTTATAGACAGCTCTTTTCTACATTTGCTATCTGACTTGCTGATCCCATTTCTGCTGAAGCATGGTCCAATAAGTGATTTGAATATTAACTCCGAAATGTCTTTTGCTAACCATACAAGCATTGAAATCTGAACTTATATTTAACAGAAAATCATATAACTTGTATCACTGGCATTGATAAAAACTGTAGAATAAATCTCAATTCTCTACTCAAGTGTTTGCTGGTGGTTTAGGACATATTTTATGATTTTCCTTATATACAAAGCTCTAAAATCATGTATCTGTTAGTGTTTTATGCGTCTGAACATTTTAGAAAGCTGATTGTTTCTAATATGTTGATCCATAACTGATTTTCAAACTTCAGTCTGCAAAAAAAAGGTTAGGAATCTATTTCTTGAACTTTTCTATTTTCTAACTACTACTTTAGATTTTAAAAATAACATTGCATTGGCAATCACAAGAACTAGTTAAACATTGTTATATCAGAAGAAATATTTTTCACTTTTTTAGCTATGACATTACTTAGGGAGAGATTGTGTGACTTGGAATATTTGAGTTAGGAAAGTACCACTAATACACAGAAGCTGCCTACTTTATTGCTCCATCTGCCCTTTAGCATTAGACCAATGTGGCTCCCATCCTATTGGTATTCTGTAAAGAGATTGAAGGCAAAAGAAGAAGGGGACGACAGAGAACGAGGTTGCTGGATGGAGTCACTGAAGCAGTCGGCATGAGCTTAAATGGACTCCAGAGGATGGTAGAGGACAGGAAGGCCTGGAGGAACATTGTCCATGGGGTCACGATGGGTCGGACACAACTTTGCAACTAACAACAACAACAAAAAGACTCAGTTCTAGACCTCAGGATGAGGTGTGGTGTGTATGTGTATTTCTATCTGTATATTGTGCTGAATTCTATTTTGCTTTAATTTCTATTGTTCTTTATGCTGCCAGGATTGTTTGACCTGGTGAAAAAAGTGCCTTTGATAGATTTTGCATACCTTCTTGAAAACAGCCTATTCTGAGAAGATACTAAGAGGCATTTATATTCCCTTATCTAAACCCCAGACTTTCAATAGGCACCAGGAAGTCCTTATAAGACTCCCTTCCACAAATGTTAATCTCTTAACAATGTGAAACCTCTTTTAAGAACTAAAAAGCTAGATAAAAGGAGGTGGGAATTGCCCTATAAAGTGCAAGGCATGGGAGTTGAAGACTTCCTGGTAAAATAAAAGGAATAAATCATGCCATAGCCTTAGCATAATCATGGTTGTCTGACAGCAGTCTGGTTGTAGGTTTGCAGTTCTTCTGTAGAGTAAGAACATTTTAAATTGGGGCACTGTGGCTGAGCATCATAGGCTGCCTCCATATTTGTAATTTCAAATATGTGCCTAGTAAGTAACCCATGATTGGGTGGATCAGAGTTTGAAATTTTAAGATTATTCAAAAATCTAACTATCAGCCTGAAATCAGCCTATGATTCAATGTGGCTGTTTTTACTTTCTCTGGGAAAGTAAAGGGGGAAATGAAAGGAATCATGCAACAGATAGAACACCAATCATATTTTTGTAGATGAATATAAATTGATTCAGTCTTCATTAATTTGTTCTTGTATTCATTAGATCCATTCATTACTACGTATGCATCTTTTTTCAAGGAACTTGATGTACCACCTTCAATTTATTTACATAGCAATCTTATGGGCTGACAACTTAATGGAATCCAACCAGGTTGCTTCCACAAATATCTTTGGATGGCCAAGAATGCTAGATGGTTGTTGAGTTTTTCAAAGTAGCCTGCATAATTTTTTTTGACAGCCATTAATGTTGTGATTTATTTCTTGTTCCAGTGAAGAAATTCAGACCAAAATAATAACTAAATACAAAACAACAGTATGTCTGATGACATTTGGGTTGTTCCAGGCATCAGAGGATTCACCTCAGGAGTAATGCAAGCTTAACTGTACCTGCTTGTGATAAATGCTTCAAAGAAAAATACCAACAAATAACATCAAACAGATTGATCATAAATTTCACTGTGATGTTGTCTCTAAAAAATTACTCCAAACTATTCTTGAAAGTTTGAGCAAACGTTTCAGCTAATGGTTTTGTAGCTGGGTGACAGGATGCTCATTTCATTCTTTTCAGGAATGTTTGAACCTTTAGCTACTATTCAGCTACAAAAAAAAGCCAAGATCCCTTGTAACTAATAGTTTTGCCACAGCTGTCCTTCCAAAGAGTTCTCTATAGCAGGGGTGTTAAACTCGTGTCATCACGGCAGTGTCATGTGACATATTGCAACTTTTTCCTCCTCCACTAAACTGGGTGTGGCCAGCGCATGACGCATCTGGCCTGGGCTGCGGGTTTGACAGCCCTGCTCTATAGTATAAGTAACTTGCTGAAGAAAAGACACTTTATGGTCTATTTGAACATGCCTCCTTCATAACTAAAACGTTTGTGCCCATAAAGGGCCCTACAAAAGTTACATCAATATTTTGCAATGGCAAAGCAGGCCATTCCTAAGGATAAATGGTGATGTTTTAGATGGATATAATTTGAGCAATTTTGCAAACTAAGCAACTTTTTGCTAGCTGTTTGACTTGTTCTATTTATAGTCACCAAACAAAATTACAAATAAGTATTGTCATTACCACTGAGATATATTAACATGTTTATTCTGTAGAGACAAATAATAAATCCATCTGCATTTATATGAAGTGTGTCCTTTTGAATTCTATGTTTGTATCCGTGTTCTCTGCAATGCTGCCTCTGAGCACTTGCTATAAGTGGAATCTGTTTTGTGAATTGAGGATTGACAGCAACCACTGATGTTTAATGACGACAGTAAATTCCCTTCCATATAAGTTCTAGCATTGTAGTATTTAACACCTCAAACTAAACTTAGCACCTACCTATCTTTTTATGCATAGTTTTGTCTGCAGCTATGAATGAATGAATGTAATGCAAAAAATACCAAGGGATTACTGTCATCTTTTATGATTTTCATAACCATGCTATATGCCATACACTGGAACATCACAAGCTAAATTCACTGTCCAGGTTATAATTTATTAGTACAATATCTGATTCACCATTTTTTTTTTACTTCTGAAAGGTTGTTTGCATTGCCATTCCTCCCCACTTATTGCAACATGTTCAAGAGAGTACAGCAGCTAACATTTGGCAGGAATTTGGTATAATTCCTAAAAGGTTTAGGACTCCTGACTTGGGAGCATTTAGAGCCGTTACTTACAGATATTTCATTACCCAACTAAGCAACGTTATTGGGAAAAAAAAACCCCAACAAAAATGGCAGGGCAAGATGATGTACTTCTATACACAGGGAGCAAATTCTACACGCAATATAGTGTTACAAGTTAGGTATTGAAATGTCTGCAAGCAAACAACCAAGCTTGGAGACCACCATGAACTCCACAATCCTAACCTACATATTCTGTTGTTTGAATTTTCTCTGTTCACTTGTGTAGGCTTTGTACCTCAGTGATGTGACCACCTACTGTTACATTTAAAGCACACACATTTATTGCATCACATTTAAAAGCTATAGTCTGTCAATCTTTGCAACACTCCCTCAAAATTTTGCAGATGCACTTCAGTGATGATATCTAAATAGCACGAAGTTTCTGGACAGCCTTGTAGCACTTAGTCTATGGCTGTCGGCCAAAGGGCTGAAACAGACTCCTAAAACAAGTCTGGTTTTTGCGATATATTTATTAACCTTGAAGTGACTTTCAACTTAGGGATGGTATTCTTCCAAACACCCAGTTGTTTGGGTAGCAGAGGAAGGAAGGTTCTCCACCTGCTTGTAAGCACCCTAGGATTTCTGATTGATTCTCATGTAAAGCAAAATGCTAAACCAGTATGGACTTTGGCCTGGTCTAGAAGGATATTCTGTTCCTGCAAACTTGTATTTCATATAAGCAACAATGGTGTACAAATTGGCAACATTCTACAGAAAGCAGTTAATACTTTGTCTTTGAGATTGATGATCTACCATCAATTTGATGTTGACTCAGCGACCATTCATGACAATCTGCCCCAATCCTAGTCCTGCATCTATGACCACTGTCACTGAGCCCATCCACCTCGCTATTATTCCTCCTCTTCCTTCCACCATTCCCAGCATTAGAAAGCTATTCAGAGAGAGCTAGGTCTTTGCATAATGTATCCTGAAGTAAGCTAATTTGAGTACTGGTCATTTGTGCTGAGTGACAACGCTAGATTGATTTGCCCATGGGATCCTCAGCAGTCTTGTCCAACACCAATGTTCAAGAGCTTCAATACTCTTCCTAGCCTGCTTCTTCAAAGTCCAACATTTGCTTTTATTGAGCATCATAAGAAATATCAAGTATGTTATCTTCGTAAGTATAGATACCTATATTTACTTTCTATAGCTTATAGTCATATACAAGTCCTAGAAACAAATTCTTTTATAAATTAGACATTGTTCCCTAGAAGGTAGGTAAGCCATAAGATTTTATCTGCTGTATCTGACAAATTGTAACATTTTATTCCTTTGACTGGCTAACACTTCACTCAGTCCTCAAAACTGGACAACTGCAATTTGCTATATATGGGTCTGCCTTTGAAGGCCATTCAGAAGTCACAGCTGGGTCAAAATACAGTGGCACAGGAACTAATAGATTCTCCTCATAACTTCATATATCACTGCAACTTTAAAAGCTGCAGTTTACCAGTTGGTTTCTGAGTAGAATTCAAGGTACTGTTCATCACCTATAAAGCCCTTCATGGCCAACACCCTGGTTATATGCTCAATTAAATGTCATCTTGGGTCTTGGAAATATACCATTTCTGCCATAGCCCCTGACCTGGAACAGCATCCTTCCCAAAATGTGGATGCCTCCCACCCTTCAAATGTTCTGAAAGTCTCTTAAGACTTGGATTTATTCCAAGGTCTGAAGTTAGGATATTTGCAAAGCCTATCTGGATGTTATTTATGCGATTTTATCTGTGCAATTGTCTTCCTTAAATTATATGTTCTTTCCAATATTTAAGCCAAAGTATACTTTTGTAATCAGATGGCCTTGAAATCTAATAAACAAATCTTTCTCTCTCTCTCTCTCTCTCTCTCTCTTTTTGTTTTGCTGTGCTAAATCTTGTTTTCTCCCTTGATCTTTGGTTAAAATTATTAAAAAATTATTAAAAAATCTTCAAGAGGTTCGTTTTGCTGCCAATATTCTGAGAGTAGTTTCTAAATAATTCATGCATGTAACTGCATCAGTGATGAATTTATATTTGTTTTTTTTTTATATTTGTCATTCAAACTCTGCTATGAAATCAAATGCAGAAGTATTCTCAGCTCTGAATAAACCCATATCTGGATGCTAGCTAAAGCAAAACTGCAGTTTGTCTAAGACCCCAGTCTTATATGCAGAGTCTTATTTCAGGAATAAAATCCATGGAATTTGGCAAAGCAGAATTCTAAAAAATATCCTGTACACAGAATTGAACTGCATGCCTACAAAGTTCATCAAGAAGCTTGTAAACACACATGCATCTGCCATTTTGGGGTTGTGGTTAAGGCATGAAGCTGGAGACCAGGAATTAAGTGAGTTCTACTCCTGCTTCAGCAGAAAGCTAGCTTGGTGAACTAACCAGTCACTTCTCGGACCTAGAAGGAACTTGCAAGCTATTTTATTCATTCACACACACACACACACACACACACACACTCTATGTATGTGTGTGTATAACTATGTATTAATATTTTTCATCCGGTGTTCTGCAGAAACCCAGGGAGGTCATAACTGAAAATAATATGAGCTGTAGATATAGTAATTTTTATGCAGGCGTTCCCTGAGAATTTGAAAATTATCAACTTCTAAAGAAATAAGAGCTACTTGAGGGCTTCAAAAGTGTATTTTGAGAATACTTTTTATCTTTTCCAGATTTTCTCCCTCTGGTTTTCTCCAGATGTGTTGGACCATAACTACCATCACTGCCAGTACTGGCTTGGAAAATACTGTCAAAGACTTACTTTTTATTTATTTTTTTAGTTAGGCTCACTTGACAGAATAAGCCAAATCCAAACACTACTGTCTGATACTCTGGATATGTGACTCCAACATACTTGTAATCCATTACTGGGCTTTAGCCTCTTGTACAGACCCAGCAATTATAGCTTAATACATTACAAGTAGAAAGACTGTCTTATAGCCCAGTGAGATCTCCTTCGTTGACCAGTTATCCCGGGAGCTACTGGCCAGGTTCAGTTTTGCTATTCTCTGTGTCAATTCAACATGCTAGGTTAAGGAACCTGGTTCTCTGCATGGTAGCATCTAATATATCCCACCATTACCACCACTGGGCTCTTTAAAATAAAGAGTTCAATTTCATCTGAATTCAGAGAAGCTGCCATTTTGGGTTTGCAGCAAGAGGAATTAGATCTTTATGCCAAGCCTTCCAAGTAATCCCAAATGGTGGCTGATCTGAGTTCTGATGATGCCAAAAATTAAAGAGGCACTCATAAGAGTAGGTAAGATGGAGGCACAATTGCTTGTTATAAGAATGTCTAGTCAAGGGTTCTGCCAATCAAATTGGCTGGGGAATTCTGGGAGTTGAAGTTCATACATTTTGAAGTTGCTAAAGCTGAGAAATGCTGATTTGGACCAGGACTTTATGATTGAAGAGCCTGTGCAACTCAGAGGAGGAAAGAGAGCAATGTTTATATTGCACAATTGCAGGCAGCATCTTCAGTCCCCACCCTCAAATGGCCCTCGGTCTTAGCATGTCATGCAAATGTTCCCCTGCTGTTTTCTTTTTGCAGATTGCCTATATTAGTATGCAAAGAATTTCCCCCAAGTAGGAGACTGAACAGATAACCTCTTATTAGCAGTCACTTCCAACCTCTTGGTCCAATTGTATCTATTCTTTGTTTTTCAAGGGACTGTGATTTCCACAGATTTAGCACTTCCTTCCCCCTGGTTCTCAAGCCTTTTTAGTCTTCTTTGTTTCCTTGTGTGGCTCCTGCCAAAGTGATGGTCATTTTCTGAAATAGGGTATACATAGGCTTGCTAGCCAACTGAAATAAAGGATGCCCTTGCTTGATGCTAAACGCTGGTTTAACTGGATGGGTGTAGTCAGCAGGAGCTGGGCTCAACATGAAGTCACTGAAAAAATAAAATGAAAGGCTTACCTATAATTTCAGCTATAATCCTGCTTTCCAAATGTAAAACAAACCAAAACAAAAGCCTTTTGAAGCAAAGACTGGGCCCTACAATCATCACTCCTCCTATCAGTACCAAAGCAGAGGTGGCAATTTGATAAGCATGAATTCAGTGGCTCCTCAAAGCTCTGTCAGCTGCGACAATGGATAATGCCTATTTTCCATGAGATAAAAGTATGAGGCCTTTGAGGCAACATTCAGAACATAATGCTAATAATTCTCTCTCATTAATACTGAAGAAATCTCAGGGCAGATGGCAGACACACTGAATGATCCCAACTTGTTTTAAGAACACCAAGTATTTTACAAGTAAAACAAATTATATTTTAAAAATCGAAACAAAATGATTGCTTACTTTTTTCCATTTACTTTCATTTACTTTCTGATACCGGTATCATGTTTTGGACTAAATTTCCACTGAATTCAATGAGGCTTAGAAACAGGTCTACTAGACTTAAGACAGCAAAACTCTGGATGACCTTCAAACAGTAGCAAGAAAATCCAGAACACTCTAAATCTTTGCTACCATCCAGTGGTGAAATCCAATTTTTTTTTTACTACTAGTTCTGTGGGCATGGCTTGGTGGGCATGGTGTGCCTTGGTGGACATGGCTTGGTGGGTGTGGCAGGGAAAGGATACTGCAAAATCTCCATTCCCACCCCACTCCAGGGGAAGGATACTGCAAAATTCCCATTCCCATTCCACTCTGGGCCAGCCGGAGGTGGTATTTGCCGGTTCGCTGAACAACTCAACATTTCTGCTACCAGTTTTCCAAACTGCTCAAAATTTCCACTACCGGTTCTCCAGAACCTGTCAGAAGCTGCTGGATTTCACCGCTGCTACCATCTCATGATCATCTGGGTATTTGCAGTGGAGATCTAGCAGAGATCTACCTACCAACCAATGTGTTTATTTGCCTGGACAAAAAGAGCCTTCCTGCAACTGTAAATTAAGATTACAGAGGTTTTACAGGCAGACAGGAGGCAAGAGGAAAAGCCTTCTTGACCTTCCAAAATGCTATTCTTGGACGTTCAATATCTCTTACAGGAGTTATAACCCAGATGAAATGTCCTTAGTCAGTCTCTGTTGAGAATGCTGTTAAGTATTTCTCAGCATTACATCCCTGATTTGAGAAGACACGAACAAGTTGGAATATTGGAACAATCAGTGTTCCAATATTTGAGGGGCTGCCACGAAGAAGAGGGGGTCAACCCTCTTGAGGGAGACCCCTCAAATAAATACTGGCCCAGTTCACATAACACAGTAGGCTAAAGGGGGAGGCTGACTGGAGGATAAGGGTGTCCTATGAACCCAGCAAACAAAGTAATGGTTCAGTGACCAAACCCAATAAACTCAATAAACCAAAGTTAGAGCTCACATAAGAGATTGCACAAATCTGCAGGACCGCTGGGTGGCAACAGAACTAATGTATTCTGCCATCTAGCGGTCAGGAATGGCAGTTGCTTGATTTTCTCACCCTGAAGCATAAAGGGAGATCCCATTCACACACATAACTTGACCTCAGAAGTACACGCAAGAAAATCAGGTTATAGCATTGGGAAACTAGCCTAAATTATTTGAAAATTCTTTCTTCTTCATCCACTTAAGCGGAGTGGTGGGAAAAATGCATAATTATTTGGGATGGTCGATGGTAATGGTCAGTAATCCACTAGGAACTATCGTCTACACTGCCCAGGCTGTCTCCCATCCCTTGTTCTGAAGAGGTGACATGAGGACCCTGCCTCTTTTTGCCACCCTAAGAGATTTTCCAGGCTCCTTGGGATTGGGTGATACAGTACAGATAGTCCTCAACCTACGACCACAATTGAGCCCCAACTTTATGTTGTTAAGTGAGAAATTTGTGAAGTGAGTTTTGCCCCATTTTATGGCTTTTCTCACATTTGTTAAATGAATCACTACGTTCTTAACTTAGTAATACGATTGTTAAGTGAATCTGGTTTTCCCACTGACTTTGCTTGTCAGGAGGTCACAAAAGGCGATCACGTGACTCTGGGACACAGCAACCGTTGTAAATGTGAGTCAGTTGTCAAGCATCCAAATGTATTCACTAAATGTCTATGGAGATTCTCTGTCATCCAGGTCATGGTTGTCAGAAAGATGCTTTTTTCAAGAGGCAACTGGAACTTTCTGGGTTTTGTTTGAAAATGTTTCGCTTCTCGTCCAAGAAGCTTCTTCAGCTCTTCTGAGAAGCTGAAAAAGCTTCTTGGACGAGAAGCGAAAAGTCTTGAAAGAAAAACCAGAAAGTTCAATTATCTCTTGGAAAAAAAAGCACCTTTGGGACATCCAAGTGTAAATCAGGGGTGAAATGCTCCTGGTTCGGACCAGCTCGGGCGAGTAGGTAGCGATGGTGGCGGGCAGTTCGGAGAACCAGTAGCAAAAATCCCTGCCCCCACCCTCCCCCATGCCCAGCTGAGCCGCGCGTTCATCAGAGGCTTTTTTTCTTTTAAATGCCTCTGAGAGCTAAGCTCTGACGATCCCAGCTGAGTTGCCTGATCGGATCCTCAGAGCCATTTAAAAGAAAAAAAAATTTCTTTTAAATGGCTCTGACAATCAGGCAACTCAGCTGGGATCGTCAGAGCCATTTAAAAGAAAAAAAGTTTTTTTTTTCTTTTAAATGGCTCTGAGGATCCGAGCTGAGTTGCCTGATCGGCAGAGGGTTTTTTAAAAACCCTCTGACTGCTGGGATCGTCAGAGCCTTTTGAAAGCATTTTTTACCATGGTTTTACATGTAAAAAATGGTTTTAAAAGTAAAAAAAAAAAAAATGGACACGCCTCCCCAGTCACATCACCCCCCCCCAAGCCATGCCCACAGAACCGGTAGTAACAAATTCTAGATTTTACCACTGATGGGGATGCTGCAAAGGTGGCAAGTTTGACAAACGGTCGCAGGTCAGTTTTTCAGTGCCTTGCAACTTCGAACCGTCACTAAAGGAACTGTTGTAAGTCGAGGACCACCTGTAGAGTAGAACGGAGGAACATTGGAGCCCGGGCACCTCCCCCTGCCCCACACACACACACACACCAGCAGCAACTACGAAGCACCTGCGAGAAAGGGAAACCCGCCCAAGCCGGGGGCGGGGGGGGGGGAAACCTTCTCCTCAGCCAGACGTGAATCTTGGCACGTCTCCCAGCGGCCGCCCTCCCGAGGTCACGTGCGGAGTCCCTATTAAAAGACCTGCCGCCGCCTAACCAGCCTCGCGGTACTAGAGCGGCAATTGGCGGGGTTGCAAGGGGCTTTTGCATAGACCACCAGGTAAGGGAGCGGGCTGGAGGGCGGGCGTGTGTGTGTGTGAGTGAAGGCTCGAGCTTTTCGCACAGGAAAAAGCAATTTGTGGGGGGAGGGGAATCCGCTGCTCGGATGAAGGATGCGGAGAGTTGAGGAAGGGGATGCGCGCCCACGCAGAAACGACGCCCGCGCGTAGGAATTAAAAAAAAAGCGCGGACACGGTCTTCCGAGTGGGGATTTGGAGGGTCGGCCGTTTTCGTTGCCGTATGGTTGAATTGCTTGGGGAGGAGGGCTACGGAATTGCTCCCTTCCTCGGCCTCCTTTCCCCCTGCAAAGGACAGCGGAGAGTCCCGAGCCTCTTCGTGGGGGGTGGGTGTGTGTGGAAACGGGGGAGCCTCGATATGTAAGGATGGTACATTGAAGGAAGATGGCCGGATCACCGGATCGGGACCGGTAGGGATGGGGGTAGAGGAGCAACTGGTTGCTCTGAAAGAGAAGCCGGTGGGCTGCTAAGCGTTTGTTAAACTTTGCAGCGTCCCGGAAAGGCAGCGGGGTCGTCGGCTTGTCCAACGAAGCCTCCTCTTGGAGGTACTCATTGCTACACGACAAACCCCCTCCCCCACCCCACCAGTCGTATCTTTTTAAAATCGGCTGGCCAGAACCGGCTTTCTTTTTTTCCTAAGGCTGCTTTTGTCGCCTCGAGGCCCTTGGGGGGGGTCACTTTGGCTCGGCCCCTCCCAAGTGGAGCTTAACAGGCTTCTCGAGCGATGTAATCGGGCTTGGCTCCATCCTCTCCGCCGCTCCTGGAATTAGTTTTCTTAGGTCCCAAAAAGTGCTTTTTTTTCCCCCCTCCCAAGAGGCAACTGCACTTTCTGGTTTTTCTTGAAGACCTTTCGCCTCAATCAATCAATCAGTGGAACGCCTCCCCCCCCCCCCAGGTTGTGGGTGCTCCAACTCTTTTTTAAAGAAGAGATTGGACAACCGTTTGTCTGAAATGGTGCAGAATTTTCTGCCTGAGCTGGGTGGGGTTGGACTGGAGGGTTTTATATTTATTATTACATCCAGTCAGAGCTGAAGAAGCTCCTCGGATGAGAAGCGAAACACCTCCCAAGAAAAAACCAGAAAGTCCAGCTGCCCCTTGAAAAAAAAAGCACCTCATGCTGTGGATGACCGAGAATCTCCATAGAGGTTTAGTTTTCCTAGGCAAACCCGGCGACTCGGGCAGGCTTCGAGGCTCGTGGTCTCACCCTCGAAGCCCTTTTGTCTTCCGGACAATGGTCATTCCCCTCCTCTTTGCGACCGGAATGCGTTGAGGAGAGCCTGGGGAATTGATTCGTTGCTTTAACCGAGGGGCATTTCCCAGCGAGCTGCATCGATTTTACCACCTGTCTCGGAATTTAGAGTCAGGAAAGTAAAAAAAAAAAAAAAAGGTGAGGGAGGGGAGAAAAGGTTTTTTGTTCTTTCTTTTGCTCTATATAGGAATCAGCCGCTGGAGACATGACTTTCTTTCATCCCTATAGCTGGATGCGATTGTTCACTAGTTGCACACTTTCCCTGGAGCAGCACCACAGGAGACAGTGCAGTTAATTTATATGGCCCCCTCAGGAATGCTGGGCAGGAGAAGCGGGTCTTATGGCTACAGGGGTTAAAAACCGCATGCTGATGCTGTGTAGAATAATCTTCCTACTGTACATAATGAAACAATTTTTTTCCCCACCTCCTGATACTTACAGAAATATCCTGGCTTGTCCTGTCCTTCCTGCTGGAAGCTTAGTGGAGCCAGATAGTCTCCGCTTTTTCCAATATTACTATTGCAGCTGCCCAGGGGTGAAATCCAATTTTTTTTTACTGCCCCTTCTGGTAGAATACTACCAATTCTGTGGGCGGGGCTTGGTGGGCGTGACAGGGGAAGGATACTGCAAAATCTCCATTCCCACCCCACTCCAGGGAAAGGATACTGCAAAATCCCCATTCCCACCCCACTCCTGGGGGAAGGATATTGCAAAATTCCCACCCCACCCTAGGGCCAGCCAGAGTTGGTATTTGCCGGTTCTCCAAACTACTCAAAATTTCTGCTACCGGTTCTCCAGAACCTGCTGGATTTCACCCCTGCAGCTGCCCCATCAGATGCACTGAGAAACAGACTTTCCCAGGGCCCCTTATGGAAAAGGGCAACTTCCAAAGAGCGATCAAAACTCTGCAAATGCAAAGGTGTAAGAAGACCTCTTTAGTTGGATCAGTATGCAGGGTCACCGGAGTTCATGTGCCTAAGTGAAATTGTGTATCAGATTGTACCCTGAACCAGACTGTCTTTCTAGCCAGAGACTTTCTGGACTTTTAACTTCAAACAATCCATTTCATACTGTCTGTGATCTTTAGGTCCATAGTGCAGTTTGCCAAGGCAAACCATACATCCCTTTCACTGCTTTTGTTTATATAGGTCCCATCTCTGTGCGTTTTCCAGTTGCCATCTAGATTTTGTGTCTGACTGTGCAATGAGCAAATTGAAAAGAGACCGTAGGACAATGTCTCTCCTGAGGCTCCTCTTGCCAGATCCTAAAATTAGAAAGAGTAAAATGTTGACTATGCAGATTATTGTGCTGCTGCTTCAGAAATCCGTGCGATCAAAGACATGCCTCTATGGGACAAATTCAACATGGATCTCATATTGAAAATTGTACAGCTTCTATGATCAATGAGGACAATGCTCCTTTTCTTCTGTTGCATCCACATTTCTTGTGAAAAGAAAATCTGGTAAAAACCAAATTGAAAATAAACCAATTCTGGCACATTTCCATAATTAAATTGATATATGTGGGGACATAAAATACCTGAGTGTGGAGATAAGGCTAGAAATGAACTCTGACAGCAAATGTGATAGTACCGTACAGCAAATGACAAATATAAGATAAGGAGCTTCTTTTCATTTTTTTTTTCTTCTAGTGTTACAAGATGTCTCTCAAAGAAAAACTGATTGAACATGTCCATAAAGAAGAACAAGAACATGCCCACAACAAAATCACTGTGGTTGGGGTTGGTGCAGTTGGCATGGCTTGTGCCATAAGCATTTTGATGAAGGTAAGTGCTGTCCGAATTGCAGGATGTTCTTTGCAATATTTTGCATCTTTACAATTTGTTTGAAATAGACTTGGCTGCTGTGGATCCAAAGCATAGATTGGGAGCACTACAGATGTAATCAGTATATTTAGTTTAGTTTAGTTTAGTTTAGTTTATTAGATTTGTATACCGCCCTACTCCCGAAGGACTCAGGGCGGTGAACAGCCATGAAATAAAACATATCAATACAAAATTTAAAATAGAAATAAAACAAGTTAGATAAATTTGGCTGAACCATATTTAAAACCCCAATAATTTAAAACCAAATTTAAAATTCCCATTTAAAAGAGGAGAAGTTTAGGTCAGGCCGGCTTGCTGGAATAGGAACGTCTTCAGCGTGCGACGGAAGGTACGCAGATCCGGAATCCTCCGTATCTCGGGGGGGAGCTCGTTCCAGATAGTAGGTGCCCCCACAGAGAAGGCTCTCCCCCTGGGGGCCGCCAGTCGACATTGTTTGGCCGACGGCACCCGGAGGAGCCCCTCTCTATGGGAGCGTACTGGTCGGTGGGAGGCTATTGGTGGTAGCAGGCGGTCCCGTAGACCGTAAACCAGAATGTCTGCTTCTAATCTGTCTCCGTTCCTTCCTTCAGTTTTTGTCCATTGCCTTCAATAGTGCTGTGACTTGTTTGAGGTCACATAGCATTAATACGACTAATAGTAACCTAACATGTTAGTCATTTTTAATGCAAATGAGAGGAAAAATATTCCTTAAGGCAATTGATTTTGTTTTGGAAAACTGCTGAGCTTCTTTAAGGTACAAATACAAGAAGATGTTTTTGAAGTATCCGGTATAAGCAAACTATATTTCACTATAGTTTCTGTGTTTTTGTGTTTTACACACTACTAAACCGCTCAGGGTTGTAAAGTACTGTGAAAAGTACATAAATCTAAGTGCTATTCCTACATGTTATATTACTTATTTTTGAAATGTTAAAAAGCCAGTCCTGTCTGCCTAGACAAATAGATTTATGGATAAAAAGCTTTTCATTCTGTTGAAAATATTAATGCTAGTAACCTATTGAAAGGATCTGAATTCAACCAACAATACTTGTACCAAAAGTCATTTTATGGGATATATTATTTGAGTGATGTCATCTAGTGGGACCCAAGAAGTGGGCCCACTGTGTTGCAACATCTGCCCCTTGGGACATCATCCATTTGGAGATTTGTTAAGTTGCTTTCAAGTGAGCCCTAAAACATCATTCTTCCCCCCAGGCCTTGATTTAAGTATCTGTAGGTTTGAGGTAATGGAGGAGGTTATTATTTTTTATTGTTCTCTCAGGGTAGTTTCTAACATGTTTGACTTGTATATAATTTTGTCAAGTTGGTTTTGGCAGCCTAGTAATTGGATAAATAAGTCTGATACCAAACATAAGCTATGCATGAGAGATTATTGGAGGCTCAGTAAATCTCCCGGCTTTGCCCAGGAAAGTGATAGATTAGAGTTGGTACTGCATTTCACTACCTAGATAAGAGCTAGAGAGAATCTAATGTGCCATTGTTCAAGTCAGTAAAAATATGTGGGATGCTATTCTCTCCCCCCCCCTCTCTCCCCCTCTCCCTCCCTCCCTCCCTCTCTCTCTCTCTCTCAACCTTTGACCCTTTTTTTAGGAATTGGCTGATGAACTTGCTCTTGTTGATGTTGTGGAGGACAAGCTGAAGGGAGAGATGCTGGATCTTCAGCATGGCAGCCTCTTTCTCCGAACACCAAAGATAGTCTCTGGAAAAGGTTATATAATCTTTTATGTTACATAAACCCTCTTTTGTTTTAGGGAAGTGGCAATATCTGATATTTCATATAAGTGAATGGGACTTTGGCCATGGGAACAAATACAATTCTTTTTTTTTTCTTTTTCTTTTTTTGCTAAAATAGCTCTGACGTTGGTGCTTCTTAATTTTGCTTCTCTTATGGGTAATAAGCTGCAGATAGTGGATTTAATCAGTTGAGACCTGAAGATGGTTTACAAATTGGTGTGGTAGCTACTCATTGTTAATATGCTTCAGACACACACACACACACACACACATACACACACACAAATTCCAAAACAATACCAACATGGGTAGAATCATATATCACGTGGTATATCTACAGTATTACCGCAGTTTTGGAAAAGTTAATCATGTCTTAATAGTGATTTTAGTGGAATTACTTAGAGCAATTACTAAATTTGGATCCTTCCCACTTGGTTTTTCAGAATGGTTAAAAACAGATGCGCTTCACTGTCCCTCTCTCCTGATGGGAGAAGTTTTAAGCCTTACTTTTTTTTTCCTGCTCTTCTTTTGGCTGTACTGGCAGAAACAATCTCCAATAACCAAAAATAAGTTTATTTCTACACTGTTCCATTAAATTATTTTGTAGTCAGACTGCCATGATTACAAAAAGGAATAAATGGATTGTAGCCAAATCAGACTGATGTAACTTTTTTCATTCATTATCAAAGATAAGCAAAAAAAAAATTTTTTTAGACTACAATCATGTGAAAAAGAAAGTATACCCTCTATGGTTTTACATATCAGGACATAATTTAAAAAGTCTACTCCATAGCCAGTTCTTAAAAGTAAGTAAGTACAACCTCAGATGAACAACAACACATGACATATTGCACTGTGTCATCATTTATTATACAAAAAGAAAGCCAAAATGGAAAGGCCATTTTGTTTTCAGGTAACTGCAGACAGAAACAACAGAATCAGACCTCCCCCCTTCATTATTCCAGGTTTAAAATGGAAAGATCTTAATACTATTTCTATATCATAATAGCCCTTCAGGCTGGTTCTTAAAATTCTTTAGGCATCATGCATTCCTTCTTTGGAATGTGCAAGGTCATATGAAAGCTGACTGGCATCATGTTGATTGTATGCATCAGTGCCTGCATGTAGTTCTTTGCTATTAACTGATTCCTGTTATAGCTATTAAGAAAAGTGAGATCATGTTGGACTGGTTTATGTGTGAAGAGCAGAGATACGACTTCACCTGATAAAGGTTACATTAGTTGGGAGATCCAGCTTTCAGTTGGTTCCTTGGCTAATCTTAGATATGATAAATTTGGAAGAAAAACAGGGAAATGTATAAATTGACCCTTGCTTCTAGATCCAGAAGGCTATTAAAGAGTGTAGAACATAATCTGACATTGAACACTGGACAAATCAAGAAGGGTTAAAAAAAAAACTTGGTGTATGTCCAGAAAAGATGGTTTAGAAATAGACATTTTGGCTCCAGAATGGTCTTTGGCCCACAAACATAAATGTGGATTTATGGGGCAGATCATAAAATAAAAACAGAGACTCACAAATCAGAATTCTAAAGAGCAGTGAGCTAAATACTGAATAGAGCAGGCTACTGTTTCAACTTGATGTTTTCTTTTTGCTTCATTTAATCACAGCCTTGCCTGTGTTAGCAATGTAGGTCATAGCATTTCATGACACGCTATCTCCGTCGCTCTTGTCAGTATCATTTTTATCAAACCGAAGAACTATGGGTTTGGATTAATTATAGCTCTGCCTCTGAGGCTAGAGAAGAGACTTGGGCCCTTCATTGACTCTGCTTGAAAAGAGCTAGCTAAAATAAAAATAACATGATAGTTAAAGTTTTGTTTTACCTCACATGCTCTTTTTTTTTTTTTTACTTGGAAATTTGGGCATGCCTGAGACACGTTTATACTTCCTCTTGGATACGTTTAGAAACACATAAAGTATTCATCCTCAATCAACTTTCAGGAGTGTTTGTAAACCAAAATTTACAGACTTCAGGATGGGGAAGGCTGATGTAACTACTTATTTGCAACTTGTAAGTCTAAATAAATAAATGTCACCATAGGGCATAGGTTCCCTTTTTGTAGTTTTGCAATTCTCGTTCTGTAGGCCAATTCTTCTCTGACATGAAAGATTTCGTGCAGTCGATTCATCCGTTGCACAGGTAGATGCTGAAATGTATGTTGAACGTACAATTATTTCTTGATTGGCAGATTATGCAGTGACTGCACACTCTAAATTGGTCGTCATCACTGCTGGAGCTCGTCAACAAGAAGGAGAATCTCGTCTTAACCTGGTTCAGCGCAACGTGAATATCTTCAAATTCATCATTCCCAATATTGTCAAGTACAGCCCTCACTGCAAGCTGCTTGTTGTTTCCAATCCAGGTTGGCCATCTCCTTTTCTGAATGTTTACAGTCTATTGTTTATTGTCCAGGGTTTTTAATGGGAGAGGCACACACGTTTCTTAGATGGAAATTTAAAGAAATTCTCTGAGTTTTCTCTTGCAGAAACTAAATCCACTTTTGTATTTAATTGCAAACATCTGTCAGGTCCAGTACAAATGTAGCAATACCTTCCTTCATAATGAAACTGGAAGTCAGTCTTGGACATGTTGCTAGAAACGAGGACCCGGATTGCTGGGGGCAATAGGCTGACTCTGCAAACCACTTAAGAGAGAGCTGTATAGCACTATGGGGGTATATGAGTCTTAAGTGCTATCACTAGCCCTATCTTGGCCTTCTCATCATTGAGAAATCCCTATGTACAAGTTAAAATAAATGGACAAACGTGTCTAATTTATAATTTTGACCTGGGGACAAAGTCTGCTAATTTTCTATAATGATTAGCAATCTTTCTTCACAGTTTCTGCCCTTAAAATAAGAGATGCTTTCCAATTTAATTTTTTTTTTAAATCAACAGTGGATATTCTGACCTATGTGGCATGGAAAATCAGTGGCTTTCCTAAGCACCGTGTTATTGGAAGTGGCTGTAATCTGGACTCTGCCCGTTTCCGCCATCTGATGGGTGACAGGCTGGGTATCCATCCTCTCAGCTGCCATAGTTGGATTATTGGAGAGCATGGGGATTCCAGCGGTAAGCAATCATTTTTCTCTTCGCATTAAACCTAATTACATACTAAGCAGAATGGAGAAATTGTTCCAGAAAAAGTTGCAGTTTTGCAACATTTTAAGAAAGAGCCTAAGATTGTAGAAGCCTGTGTTGTGTAATCTACTTGCTGAAATCTTCTGACTTCTTTCATATTCTTGGGGTATGTGTGTAAAATTTTAACAAAATCCTTTTGATCTAACTAGAGCTCTGTTGTACTAGTGGTACATTTGGCCCCTGAATGTTAAATTTACACGCTGAGCAAACCTAAAGGAAGCTTTCTCTATTCCCTTCTCAATATAAAAGTTAATCTACCCTGCCCTGCTACATGAAGGTAACACTAGATGAGCTATATTTGACTTTTAGTTCTGTTCAGAAAAGGTCAGTTCTGTAATCCAAGTAGGCCAAACTCTATCAATCTGAATTCTATACTCATAACATGGGAGTTCAAAATAAATCTTATAAGAGTTTTATAAAGGAAGGTTTGGGCTTTTTTAGAGTTTGTCCTATTGACTCCCTGGCCATCCTACACAGAAATCAATGTAATAGCTCACAGTAACTAATTTAACAATCTGTATGCATAGCATAGAGTATTAAAAAAAGTATATAAAAAATTACTTGCAGACTTTAGGGAAAGGTCATCTTAATAACATCTAATTGTAGAAATGTTTTTCTTAACATGATGCAAAGGCTCAGATTAGCACGTTTTACTCCCTTTGTGATAGATTATTTTCCTCTAGCACAGCCAGCGCATTTTGCATATGGAATAGCTCACTGGTGGGTTGCTACCAGTTCGCACTGGATCTGGTGAACTGGTAGCGGCAGGAGGCTCCGCCTACCTACCCGGATGCTTCTGCGCACAAGCACCCACCAGCAAACCAGTAGCAACGGGTTTTGAAACCCGCCTCTTAGAATAGCTGGAAAGATATATCAACTTCCCAGTTCCATCATTGCATTGCTTCACAGGGCACACTAGCCGGTCAAGAATTCCTTCAACTTTGGCAGATCTAGAGCACCTTACTGTTTTCCTTTCTTTTTTTTTCTTCTTAGCACTTGATTTTTCCTTTCTTTTTTCTTTACATACCTCCTATAAACTCAGTAGACCTCCCAATATAGCTGCCAAGCATGCAGATAGAAATTTGTTGTCCATAGATATATTTGTTTCAATTTACTGGAGTGGAAACAAGATTCTGGATACCATCTGGCCTGAAGACCCATTGTATATTTCCATCCCTACCATTCCCACTAATCCCCTAGGTTTCTGGCAGTGGTGAAATGTAAAATTTGTTACTACCGGTTCTGTGGGCGTGGCTTGGTGGGGGGGTTAATATGACTGAGTGGGCGTGGCCAACTTTTTTTTTTTTTACTTTTAAAACCATTTTTTCTACAACGTCTTCGGCTGAAGAGGTTGTAAAAAAAATGCTTTTAAAGCCTCTGACGATCCCAGCTAACTTGCCTGATCAACAGAAGCTTTCTTTTTTTAAAAAAAAGCCTCTGACGATCCCAGCTGACTTGCCTGATCGGCAGAGGCTTTTTTTCCTTTTAAAAACATTTTAACATGTAGAAAAAATGCTTTTAAAAGCCTCTGATGATCCCAGCTGAGCCGCGCGATCATCAGAGGCTTTTTTTTTTTTTTTACTTTTAAAAGCATTTTTTCGGCCAAAGAGGTTATAGAAAAAATGCTTTTAAAAATTAAAAAAAAGCCTCTGATGATTGCGCGGCTCAGCTGGGCAATGGGGGGGGGGCAGGGATTTTTGCTACTGGTTCTCCGAACCACCTGCCTCCATTGCTACCGGATCAGGCCATCCGGTCTAAACCGGGAACATTTCACCTCTGGTTTCTGGGATTAGTGCAAGACAATGGAGCTGCGAGTGATAGCTCTCAATTGGCCCAGGAGACATAGGTTTTTATACCTGTTTACCTACTTAACATCCTAACTGGGGAGTTTTTTAGCATCATCAGACATATTGAGTCAAGGGAGATTGAACCACTTTGGTTGCGAAGGACATGCTTGGAGATTGAGTAGGACTGTTTCATCAGCTGAGGACAATAAATCTATATAGACCAAGCCTTATTTAAACCCTTCCATGACTCAACCATGGAGCACCTGGCATGGGAGGTGGTATTTATAAATTGTCATAACTTGGGGCCCAAATCTCAGCAATTAGGCATTCTCTACAAGAAGGATTTCTGCATCATCCACTCTCTGCTGAGATCCAAAGTTCATGAATAAGGTGAACTTGATCTTTCAGTAGAGCCAGGAAGAAATACTCCCCTTTGCCCCAGTCCCCAAACCAAGTTATTACAGTAAAACTGTACAATAGGCGAGTTGTTGAGATTTATCTGGGCAAAACAGGAATTCAGATCTAGTGCTATTCCCAAAACCCCACCTAGTCTACAGGGTGTTTTGGCCATGATGTCCTGGTGGATCAAGATATATATGTAAATAGGTACAATGGTCAGAACAACTCTGCCTTGTGAAAAATAATGGCCCATTCCACTAGACGTTTTGTATCTTCCTTAATAAAGCATTGAAAGCTTAGCTCTTGTGCTTTGGTTGACGTCACCTTTGGCAGAACAATACTGCAAAAAGTAGTTCAGGGCAAGGACCTAGGATTCCATGCCAAGACACAGCTCTAGTACGTTTTATTATAGAATGCCTTGTTATTACCATTAAGGTGTCATGTCTCTTCTTTGTTCCTGTGTGTTTCACGTTTTCCTCTTCCTTTGAGCTCTTTTTCTAGTTGGCCATTCCAAAACTAGGAAGGGAGGTCCTTCACTGAAAGAGAAGTCAGAACTTTCTAGTCTTGCATCAGGAGGACGAGGGAGTTACTCATTGTAGAATGTCCTTATCTTCATTGTAGACAAGGGATTTTCATACTTGAATCCAATAGACCATTTGATGAGATTTGAGGTTTCTTACAAGTGCCCAGGGATATCTATTCTCAATAATGTGGTGTTACATTAAGCATTGATAGTTTATTCTTCATGCAGTTGTGTAACCCTGTACGCAGGAAGGTTTGCTTTACTTTGCACTTTGTGATACAATACCTACCTACCACTATACCATGTATTACAAAATACTTGGCTAGCTACTCTAAACAAAAATTAAGTACATAATAAAAGAAATACTTGTTAATCATTCTTGCTTTGGAATACAGTTTTGGATCCTTTTCACTTCTCCTAGTCCATCTTAGCAAATCAGTCCTCCATTCCAATAAAATTATCAGGAAAATGTTAGTCAGATCTCATAAATTTGCATTAATTCCTTGGGCTCCTTTTCATTTTGGTATCAAGATAAAATTGCTACAAAATTCTGCTTCATCCAGTAAACTCTTATGTAGTGAAACTAAGCAGAAATAAAAGATCAGAAATACAATAACAGAGTTGGAAGGAACTTTAGAGGTCTTCTAATCTAACCCCCTGCTTAGGCAGAAAACCCTACACCACTTCAGACAAATGGTTAAAAATCTCTTCTTAATATAATATCTTAATAAAATATATCCAACGTTTTAAATCTGTTCCTAGTTTTCCTGTACCTGAAAGGAGCAGTGTTTGCTGTTTCACAAGCCCTGCAGAATAAATTATATACAGTACATGGTGTCCAAGCCAAATTCTAGTTGTAGAAGCAGAGAGGACTATTCAGAGCTTGCTTACCCACATCCAAGCCATTTTGTATATAATAGCCATGATTTAATAAGAAAATCAGTCATGTCAGTATGTTTGGGCTTCATTAAAAGGATTAAACTGATTAATTAATCTGATTTTGAGGAGGATGAACCTGGGGGATTTATCTCATTCCATAAGGCTAGTCACTTATTAATTATACAAGGAACTTGTGTTCTGAAGGTAAGGATAAGGTTGAGGGACACGGATACAGAATTTACAAAGAAAATGAGGGTACTTGACCATCTCAAGAGAACGAGTGTTGCGCAAAGGGTATAAAAGCTGGAGGAGCTTCACATTAATTCCAATTCTGTTTGAAAAAAGATCCAAGGTCCACAATAAAGAGGCACTGATTGGTCAGCAAGTCAGTATGAAAAGGAGCTGCTGTTAAAGATTTACTCACTTCTTTTCCTGCCAAAGTTGTTCATTCAAAAATGAGAGTAGGTTTGGGTCCTGATTATCTGGAGCTAATCCAGTATCTCTTTCTAACCAGGTCAAAGGCTCAAACTGTTCCTTTACAGTAAATGGATCTTCATTGCTTACTAGAATGAAGGCCATATTTGGAACCAGCTCATCAATTTTCACTTGTTTCTGAGCTTTCCTGAGGCTCGTGTGGAGAATTAAAGTGGTAGTTGTTTTTTTTTACACTAACCTGTATATAATTTTGTAAATATAATGAGCTTGTGTTTTGAAGGCATGAATAACCTGGAAAATTTTTATTTAGTGCCTGTCTGGAGTGGTGTGAACGTTGCTGGTGTCTCCCTAAAAGAATTGCATCCTGAAATGGGTACCGATGCAGACAAGGAGAACTGGAAAGAAGTCCACAAGCAGGTGGTGGACAGGTAACACTTCAAATTTATGTGGCTAAGAATAATATAAAACACATACAGTGCATTAATATTGTGATAAAATATACCGTATTTTCGCACTATAAGACACACTTTTCTCCCCCCCCCCAAAAGTGGGTGGAAATGTCTGTGCATCTTATAGAGCGAATATTGTGGCAGGAGAGAGTGGGGTTGGTGTGGCGGCATTTGCTGCCGCTGCCTGTCACTGCTGCCGCTGTTTGCCACCGCCTAGAACAACTGATTGGCAGTATTCCGGGAGGCCAATCCAACCACCAATCAGATGCTTGGCAGTGAAGGCTTCAGCATTCTCCAGCGGCGGCGGCAGCTCAGCTTAGTTGACTGATGATGGGCGCAGCAGAGTGGAGCCCTGACGAGCCACGTGCCGAAGCTGACCAGGCTGTTTGCTGCAAGGATGAATACCAGATGGATGCTGGCAGATATTTTTTTCTTGTTTTCCTCCTCTAAAGCTAATGTGCGTCTTATGGTCTGGTTCGTCTTATAGTGTGAAAAATACGGTAATCACCAACTTAAGTAGTTCCACAAGTATTCTGAAACCCAAAAATTAAGGTATATTGGAATTTATTAGCATGTACTGTCTTTTTATATATTTCTGGATATATTTCTAAAGTATGTATATTTCAGAACTAAACAATCTGAAACCATTGGTTTAATTTGCAAACTAGTTTGTTGTGTTTTAGATCATTTCCTAGCAATATCATGAGTGCTGTCATAGTTTTGGAAATCAATCTTAATGTTGTAATCCATTGCAGTGCTTATGAGGTGATCAAGCTGAAGGGATACACATCATGGGCAATTGGTCTGTCTGTGGCTGATCTGGCTGAAACTATCATGAAGAATTTAAGGAGAGTACATCCAATTTCTACAATGGTGAAGGTAATCAACTACTCATTAAGTCATTATGTTTTTTTAATTTGCGTATTTAGTCATGATTCAGTTCCAACATCCTGGATCCAGCAGGAATTGGAATGCAAGCAAGACTAAATTAAATATCTGAAATATTCTACACATGCCAGAGTGAATATGGACCTCAAAAATACCACTCCTGCATACCTCAGAAAGGGACTGGATTTTGTTAAGAAACAGCCCAGTAAAGGCAGAGAAAGGGCAATGAAAGACACCCATGCAGCAGAAAAATATCCTTTGCAATAATAGAGGTGAGGGAATAGCAATCTGAAGGGAGAAAACATTAATGAAGCACTTAATGGGGAAAAGAACAGTCATGGAAGACAAAGTAGCTATCACTGTAGAAATAATATTCAGTGGGGAAAACATGTAAGCAGTACTGGGGGATAAAAAACAGCAGCAAACAATCCTTAGGAGTAAGAATGGGTAGCATGCAGGTTTTTGGGAAGAGAGTAATAGAAGCCCCCCCTTTTTTGGTCTTGCAATATATGTGTGTTGAATATATAGAGGGAGAGGGGGTACTGTGCTTGCTTTGGGATTTCAGAAAGAGAAAAGAGGGACTAAAAGATAGCTCATGTTTAATCATGGTAGATTGTGGAGGGGCAGAAAAATAGGGAAAGCGGGTAGATCAGGGTTAGAAGAGGAAGGCTTGGATACCTTTCAGTCACATGATCGTGGTTCTCAGGAAGGCGGTTAACCAAGCCTTCAGAAGAGGGAGGGGGGTCCCTTTCAATTCTGAAACCATGGTTCTCCTAGGGTTCAGGCAAATCCAGAGGGTGATTCTTGGCATTCTGTTCCTTTGTCTGATCTGGACGAATAAGGCAAAGTCTGGGCTATTTTTTTTATACCGCAAAACCCAATTCTGAAAGGGCAGCTCTAGGGATCTGGGAAGGCTTTGTTTACAAAGCCTAAGGAGGCAATAAAGCAAAAAGGGCAAGTTTGCTTCTGGGATACTCGGTAGTCCTCTTTGCAGCTGTAACTGCAAACCCAGTTGCTGGCAGTATGGATTTCAAAATGGGCAACACAGCAGCTGCAGGAGTGCAATCACTCCTTTGTACAAATTGATACATATGCAAATGGGCTGGGCTTGACCACTGTTGCAGCTGCCATCTTGATTGTTTTTGCTGTCTTCTCCTGGGTATGTTGGTGATCTTAAAACATGTGCCCTTCCATTTTTATTTTATTCAAGCAAATAAGTACCAATGGGGTGTGTGTGTGTGTGTGTGTAACAAGCTTTTTAATCACTCATCTCCCTCAGAGGGAGTTTTTAATCCAAACATAGCCCACATAATTATTTCACCTGTTCTATTTGAAGCTTTTTAGTATATTTTTCCCTATAAATTATGTGGCTTTCTCTTAATTTCTTCCAGTGGTATTTCATGGCCATATTTTACTTTTCCAGGGTATGCATGGAGTTAAAGATGACGTTTTCCTAAGTGTTCCATGCATTCTGGGCTCTTCAGGCATTACAGATGTGATCAAAATGACTCTGAAGACTGAAGAAGAAAATAAATTGAAGAAGAGTGCTGAGACACTGTGGGGAATCCAGAAGGAGCTTCAATTTTAAGTCTCTTTTTGCCATTTACTAATGTGAAACAGGCCTTAGTTGATGGTTATTTGCACTTTTCAAATGAGACAGTTCCTTTACAAGTATGTATCTGATGCATCAATGGTTAATTTACAACAAAATTCCTGTTCCTCATTTAGAAACAGAAGCTGCAAGATTCCTATCTTGATCTGTGACCAGAATAGGAATATAATGTAGTTTTATGAAGGGACATACAGTTGATCCAGCATCTACTTAAAATGCTACTAAATGAAATTCTCCTGCTTTTTCCCAGTTAATATCAGATCAGAAAATAAGTTACTTGGTTTTCCAAAGACTTTGCTATCAAAAATGATTGGCAAATTCACTGACCAATATTTTCTGCTGACAGGTGACTTAAATTTCCACTACTTAGCAATGTATTTTTCCTGACATCACTGCTTCAGGTCTTTGTGTATATTTTTCAAGAGAACTCACTGTACTCTCCTGTGGGAACTGTGTATGCAACATTTCGAATTGATGCAATTGTCTAGCTTTAGTACCAGCCCAAAAGAGCAAAATAAACATCAATTACTTTTGTCTGCCTTCGTTCATTTCATAAACACCCACGATTCTGGCAAGTGCTCAAGACATCTAACATCATTTTAAAAAATGAACTAAAATGAATGCCAAAAATTAGTTTCAGTTAAAACTGAAAATTTGATAAAGTGGATGAACCCTTCTGAATGCCAAGAGTGTGGACTGGATGTATCCATTGCTGAGGAGCATTACCTAAAAAGGCCGTTTCCTACATGCCAAAAAGATGGTTCTCTTGAGACAGCCTAGGATCTTCAGTAAGGACCTTCTTGCAGAACTTGCAGTCAGATGCATTTGTAATGGGAAAGACCCTAAGATGTTTAGGGCTTCAGAAGTAACATCAAAACGTTAATTATGTCCTGTAAGAAAGTTTCAACTCATGCATTTTCTTTTAATGCTGGGATTGGATACAAGCCACAGTTATGAAGATAAAGCACATTATGATGGTCAATATGGGGTCTACCCATGGCATAACAGTTTCCTACTCTAGAAGGGCTGAGTAACTACCATGCCACAATTGAAAATCAAGGAATATGTTGATGATCTGGAGCAGTTTCATGAATGTGTTGAACAGTGGAAGACGAGAAGAATTCCTCTTGCTCAACAGCATAGGTGACCAAAAATAATCTGGTGTCACATTCTGGATATGGCTTAATTGGAAATTCTATTACAAAAGCAGTTGCCTTGTTGCAAGATAGGTGGCATTTTTTAATTACCATACTTTTCGGAGTATAAGACGCATCTTTCCCCCCACCTAAAAGAGGGTGGAAATGTTGGTGCGTCTTATACACCGAATACAGACATTTTTGGCCGCCTGAAGCACCACCCCACGTGTCTTGTTTTTGCAAAAAATGGGCCTGTTCTTTTGCAAAAACGGTGTGCAGAGGCTTTGGGAGGCCTGCAGAGTGCTCCTGGGGGCTGGGGAGGGCAGAAACAGTTTTTGCGAAAAAGGGTCCATTTTTGGCCTCCCAAACCCCTCCCCCAATTGCATTTTTGCCCTCCCCAGCCCCCGTTTTTGCGAAAAAGAGGGTTTGGGAGGCCTACAGAGTGCGGGGAGGGCAAAAACATTTTTTTTCTTGCTTACCTCTTATATACCAGTGCGTCTTATAGTCTGAAAAATACGGTAATAAAACACTTAAAATGGTCTATGAAGTTGTCCAAATGAAGCCATGGCTGATGGGTATCAAATGCTCCAAGAAGTCTGCAGAGCCATGCTGCCGCCTCCCCCATACAGTTTCATCTGGTTGAAGCATTAAACAAGAATTAGATTATACAGTTATCAGCAGGAAGCTTCAGGAAAAGGTATAAGCCCATTTAAAATTAAGTACTATAGTAAATAAGCTTAGTCTTTCCTGGTTTCAGCAGAAAGGAACTCGATGAAGCTTTGACCACACTACGGTAATTCCATATTTGCTTGAAACAAGGTAAAGAAAAAGCTTTGGTTCTTTTTTAGAATTGATTGAGAAATATTTTCTGGTAGTTAAATGGACATTTTTTATATACATGGTCTCAACCAGAACACAATACCTTCCTTACTAAGGCAGTCCTAGTATTTCTAAATATATGCAAGGATTTGTTAAAATTCAACAGAATTTGCCTGCTGCTACAGTTTGTAAATTAGCATGATCTGAATACCACCTATGTAATGGGGATCAATGCAATACATAGGTGAAGAATTCCAAGCTGATCTCAAAAGAGTATTATTATGAATAGCAGACTGGATAGAACCATCAATATTTACAAATACAAAACAGACTACCTGTGTTTCCCTAAAATAAAACTGGGTCTTATTTTCTTTTGGGCCCCAAAATAAGCACTATGGCTGATTTTCAGGGATGTCTTATTTTTCCCATGTACAGGAGGCCCACTTCTGCTTGTTCGCCGGGGGGGGGGGGTAGGGGGGCAGGAGGCCACATGGTGTGCTAGTGCCGCTGCCACAAGGCAGGGAGGTGGAGCTGCCTCATGAGCCCTGCACCAGCTTACCTCAGGGTTCCTGCAACCAGGCCACCCATGTCCCAACGTCTTGCCTTGCAGAGGCAGCGCCAACAACCCCATCCAGCAAGACCTTGCATAGCCACCGGCCCACTTCTGCTCACTCGCAGCCACAATGGAGCAGGAGGTAAAACAACACACCGGTGCCATGACCATGAGGTGAGATGGGGGGGTGGAGCTGCTCCACGCATCACACACTGGCTTACCTCAGGGCCCCACAGCTAGGCCATCCACACCGACACATGCCTCACCTTGTGGCTGCGGCACCAACACCAGCACACCACTCTGCCTCCCGCTCCATTGGGGCTGCGAGCAAGCAGAAGTGGACCTGCGGCCATGTGGGCTCCTGCTGCACGACTGTTGGTGCTGCTGCCATGCGGCAGGAATTGGAGTGTGGATGGCTTGGCTGCGAAGGCCCTGAGGTAAGCCGGTGTAGGTGTGTGAGGCAGCTCCACCCCACCTAGTGGCCAAGCACTGCAAGCAATCAGATGGAATGGGCGGCTGCGCAGGCTCTTAAGTAGGTCTTATTTTCAGGGAAACAGGGTTTATATAGGCATACACCGAATTTACATAACACCATAATGGCTTGTGGTTAAGCAGTTCTGCAAATCCCAATGCATTTACTGAGGAAACTGTTAATAAAACATTTCATGTTTGATCGCTATTCCTATCTGAGATTGTGGGAAGCTAAAAGATTAAATGTAGCGATAGGTTTTTTTTTGTCTAAAAACATGGTTTAAGTCTTGGAATCAGTCTGTTTTTCCAGTAGGATATTATTTCAATCTGTTATTAAAAACAATAACTATTTACCAGTAATTTATAGTTATTCTAGGCATTTAGCAGATAAAGTGCTGAAATCAGCTCATAGCTGGGCTCCAGATGGGCAGATCTATGGAAGTTACTGAGGTATGATCTTGCCTGGTTATCAGGGAAGTTTCAGCTGCTTGGTCCTGCAGAAGCGGGCAAGCTCCTTGCTACTGTGAATTCTGCCACCTGTTTTTTTTATATTCATGTTGGATTCAAGCAATACTGAATGCTTTTTTTGCAAGGGGTGTGTGTGAATTGCCCTATCTTGAAGCAGTAGCAGCCCATCCTCTCCTCAAGAGGTAATCCTTGGATGTAGGAGATACTGGTTTAAGTTTCATCCAGCTGCAAATTTCCCCTTTTGTTGAGAAGGTGGTAGGTGCACAACTTCAAAGGACCCCTTTTGAAGTTCAATTCATGCCAAGTTACATCATCCAAGATGGCAGAGAGTGTGGGTTTATGGATAACTTCTGGAGGATTCAGGATGGGGGTGGTGCTTCTATTGTTGCCCTCCCTGCCTGATTTATACAGTAAGTAGTCCTCACTTACTAACCACAATTGGGACTGGCAACTCCCTCATGAAATGACACCCATCCTATCAAATCCAGCATGAGAGGCATGTTATAGGTCCATCCATGAAGGAATGTCATCTGACAGGACCCAGGAAGAGAGCTTTTCCCTATCCTGATGCCTATCCTTTGGATCATCTTTCCCCTAGAACAGTGTTTCTCAACCTTGGAAGCTTGAAGATGGGTGGACTTCAACTCCCAGAGTCCCCCAGCCAGCGCTGCTGGCTGGGGGATTCTGGGAGTTGAAGTCCACCCATCTTCAAGCTACCAAGGTTGAGAAACACTGCCCTAGAACTTAAAATAGCTCCAGCCCTTCTGGCCTTTAGGAAAGGTGTGAAGACATGATTGCGTCATTGTGCTGGGGAGTGTGGTAGTCGCGGGCTAGAGGCTGTTAAAGGATTACATTGTTACTAAGTTGAATTGCACTCTCAGAGATGGTATTTTCCACAGTCTTAATAATTTTTATTATTTTAAAGGTTTTTAGTGTATGAATTTGGTCATTTTTTAATATGTGAGACTGGTGGCAAGACAAGAAAAGAAATTCTCCCTCTTACAAAATCAGTTCCAGAGGCTTTAGAGGTCAATGATGAATATGGGAGAATCAAAGCACGTAGGATTCCTGTAACATAACACTGTTTTATAGAGTTCAATCATAGAATCGTAGAGTTCAGTCTACGTATCTTTCATTGGTTTATTTGATTATAATTCTTCTTTAAAGTATTCCAAGATACTCACCACCATCAAATTTGTTATTAATTCATTAAATTAATGGCACATTTTAAGAGACATCCTAAAGAATTAATCTGATTAAAAAAAGAATAGGTGATTTAACAATGAGAAAATATACAGTATTTATGGTTAATAGGGGAGAAGGGATAGTTTTTTCAATGCTAAGAAGTGTCTACTAAACAAGCAACGGATCAGATCATACAACGATTTTTAAATAATGTAAAACACATTTTAGCCTCCAGCTTTCTTCTAGGCTTTTATTACAAATTGATCTTAAAAGTACACAGATAACAATTCCAGCTATATTTTGCAGATGTTAAATGAAAAGAATGACATGCTCACTGCACAAATATCTATAGCACAAGAAAAAAAAAGGTTATGCAATGTATTTAATTTAGCCATCAGTCCATCAATGCAAAAGGATTACAGAAAATTGAAAGTGCATTCATAAAAGCTAGTCCTTACCAAAAAGAAGAGAAAGAAAAATATATTATCCATTCAAAATATCTTACAATTGAATGATGTAATAACTTATTTTTTTTCCACCTACATATTCAAAGGAAACTCAGAATATGACCATTTGGCCCCCACTACACTTTCTCATTCTGTTGATTAGTAGAGATCACTGAGTCCTGCAGTCTTTCTTGCTTTCTGCATAAGTGCCCTCAGTTGGAATTGCTTGCGAGACAAGAGACGGACATGCTGAAAAGAAGTAAAACAGATCTAGGATAAATTGTACAAGACTGATAAAACAAACATGATATACATGTATTTGGGATCATCAATTAATCCATTATTGAAATAAATATTTACAACTACTAGTCAGATTTTGATTTTGAAAAGGGCTGGTCAAAATAAAATGTACTGAAAAATTGTTTGATTTCCTTCCCCAATGGATTTTAAGTTTACTTCTTAATATTTTCAGGAGACTTAGCTTTGCACAATGTGTATTGAGGTTATCACTAAAAGACATTTTATATTGTCAACTACATATTGATAAAGCCATAAAATCAACAGGAAGCTGCTCTAATTAGCAGAAATGGGACAATATTCTAAGGCACTATAGGATGTAAATGTGGATCATTCCTATGCAGGTAGTCCTCGATGTATGACTACAATTGAGCCAAAATTTCTATTGCTAAGTGAGATAATTATTAAGTAAGTTTTGCCCCATTTTACGATCTTTCTTGCCACAATCTTTAAATGAATTCATGCAGTTGTTAAATTAGTACAAGGGTTATTAAATGAATCTGGCTTTCCTTGTCAGAAGGTCACAAAAGGTGACCCCACGACACTGCAACTGTTATAAATATGAACCTGTTGCCAAACATTAAAATTTTGATCATGTGACCATGGGGATGCTGCAGCAGTCGTAAGTATGAAAAATGGTCACAAGTCACCTTTTTCAGTGCTGTTGTAATTTCAAATGGTCATTAAATAATGTTCGTAAGTCGAGGACTACCTGTATAATAAAAATTAATATAATAATATAACAGTATTTTCAAATACCAATTTGGAATGTATTAACTTAATGAAGCAGAGATTATAATTGGTTAGGTTATCAGAGAATGCTGGAAACTGTAGTCCCAATTCTAGAAAACATTAACTGGGAGATGTATTATATAAAGGTACCTAAATCCATTATTTCCCAGTCTTTAATTGACTGTACTACCTCTTCTCATCAGAGATAATACACAAAGAACAGAAGATGCTTCTTTATAAAGCATGGTGTTGCTGTGAAGTATGTATGAGGGAACTGCAAAGCACTCTACCGATTTTGCTCTGGTGATTCCATTTTCTTCTCTCAATAGATCTCACTGTTGAGAGAGCTTTATTTTATGCAACAAAAGTAAGGGGGATAGGCCAACAACCAAGCCAAGCCAAGCCAAGCCAGATTCATAAAATACCTCTCTGGAACTTCAGTGTATACAGATAGATACTAAGTATTCCACTGAAAAGTAGCAAGATAATAGTCTGAATATCCAGGAGCAGAGAATTAATTACTGGCAGAATACCGGTGGCAAAAATCAATTGCAAAGTAAATTAGTTAAAAAAACAAAGATAAATATGGGAGAGAGAAAGTAAACAAAGAGATGAAATAAGTTTAATCACAGCATATGTACTGTATCTTTGTAGTTACCATGTGAACAGTGGGTCCACAATTGCTGTCTACATACTATACTAGATCAGGAAAAGAAAACTCTGCATTTGTATATCACATTTACTAAATAGCATTGAAGTTCAGAATTAAGGTGGACAAGTGGAATGGCCACTATATTCATGTATATTTGGACATTTCATTAAAACTACCTTGAGAAAGATGTCAAGGTCTATAACTCCACGTCGCAGTGCTTCCCCCAGATAAAAGATGGTATCTTCAATAGCATTTTCCTCCGCATACAAGTTCAGTATCTGTTTGTAAAGCGGTGCGGTAGGAACAATAACTTCATCTATGTCATTGTTTTCTGACTGACTTTCCATTTTTTCCAAGGCAGAACTTAACTCTTCATCTTTCTTTTTCAGGAGATCAATATTTTTGTCAACTTCAGCCTAGACAGACAGACAGACAGACAGTAAAATGACTTTATATCCATTTAAAATTAACATTCTAAATTCCACCTTTCACCTTCACCTACTGAGTATTGTACTTTTTGGGGGTTGTTGTTCCTTTGAGTGAGTCTTCACTGATACAGTAAGTCCCTGTGGTTTTCTTGGCAACATTTTGGGAACTGGTTTGCCATTGACTTTATCCCAAGGCTGAGACACAGTCACTAGCCCAAAGTCATCCAAGTTTCTAGCCTGGTAACTTTAATCACTGGCGATCAACACAATTACTAATATAAAATAGCCCAAGGGAATTAAGAAAAGACTTAACAGATTTGAATTAAATCCTGTATTTCCTACATTAACTATTTTCTTCTGTGATTCAGTAGTGATATCAGCCACATGCACATTGCCACTATTCTTAAAAAAGGCTTAGAATGTTTTTTGCCTTGCTGCTCATAATCTTAACTATATATTATTTCATCTACCTTGAATCATTTATCATTAATTTACCTAGATTACTCTAGTTTCAAATATAATATATAAGAAAATGAATAATCAATTAACTTTCTTAATGCCCTCATAATTGTATAAGCTTTTAGCATGAACTCTTTTATTCATCTTTTCCTTTAACTCACTAGATATTACTCTAGATCTCAAATACATTTGAGTATTTGACTACATTTTTTCTACTTTTTTCCAACGTTACAGTAGTCATTCTGAAATGCAACAGTCTGGCCTATCACATATTTATATAAAAGCATATTTTCAAAGCCCTTCTTAATAATTTCCCTAACTGCTTGTCATGACTTCAGATCCATTTTGTGCTCAATCCATTGTTTAGGAATAGTGCATTTTCCCCACTGGAGCTGCCCATTTTGATGGTGTCATTGTCTCATTATAGATATGTGAGCTCCCCAAATAATTAAAAACTGCTCCTTCAGATTCAGAGTAAATCACATGCATGTTATAAAGCAAAAATTATTTCAGCTTGCCTTCTTATAGCGACACATGCTCAGGTGCTTCCTTCCAAGATTTCCCAGATTTTAAAATACATTTTTATGTATAAATCATTTTTGAGATTTATTTATTAGATTACCAGCCATGCAACTCAAACAATTTGGGGTCTTAACTATAAATAAAATTCTAATCTCCATCGGAAAGTTAAAAAAATGAACAAAAAGCCCCTTTTCAAAGGTTTGCAGTCACATGAATTTCCAAGGGGATGCTATTCCAGAGGACAGGTGCTGCAATGCCGAAGGCCTGCCTCCTGGGTTCTGCTACTGCTTACTTGATGGGAGCAGGAGTGAGTTAACTCTATCAGATTTTATTTGGTTGGTATAGACTAAAGGCAACAGATAACTAGGCTCTTTGCCATGAAGGACTTTAGAGATGACAACCTGCACTTTGAGGCACATCCGAAAACCAAGTGGTAACCAGCTCACAGAACACGGGTGTTACTAAGCTGCTGATGAGATAAAGAACTGCAACAGTATTCCAGATGCAACCACAACATATAGATTTACATGTTGAAATGTGAAAGGAAAAGCATATAAGCATGAAAGAGAGAGAATTTCTTTCACAGGGAATCTTTACTTCCCAGATCAAGTGTTTTATTTCTATCCAGATGCCTTAGTTCAGAGATGGCGAACCTTTTCAGCACCGAGTACCCAAACTGGAATACAAAGACCAGGTGGCCAGTGCACACATGCGCACTGGCCAGCTGGTCTTCGGGTTTCCGGCACTCCGGCACACGCAAAGACAATTTGTCTTTCCCACCATTATGAAGATACGTTTGATCACAGGTCATGTGCTCTAAGCAGTAGAAGTAGATGGAGCGGGGGTGGGGGTGGGGGGGGGTGGAGAAAAGATACAAGTACTAATGCACAACCAAAATTATTCAGGGAAGAGTCTTTCCTCCTGCTTACCACCTCTTGGTCTAGACGAGTTACCATCTCTTCAAGCTTCTGATGACCTTTTTTCAGATCCTCTTCCGTGCGCTTCAAGGCATTGAGCTCTGCCTGGGCACGATCCATTTCTTCTTTCATTCGCCATCTCAATTTATCGCTGACTGCTGATATAAGGGAAGCTCGAATAGTGTCTTCACTAATTGTGCCGTCTCTGCTGGGACCTGCAGAATAAAAATCACAGTCACAGAAGTGCTGCTGTCCATGTCCTCAGACGGACCCTTAGGCGTGACCTCTGAATATTTTAAAGAAAAAAACACACACCAAAGGAATACCACCTCGTGCTAACTTGGAAAAGTCATACTTTAGAAGGTATATCTGTGAACTTTCAATGCATTCAAGAATACAGATAGTCCTCGACTTACAACAGTTCATTTAGTGACCGTTCAAAGTTACAACGGCACTGAAAAAAATGACTTATGACCATTTTTCGGAGTTACTACCTTTCCAGCATTTCCAGGATCATGTGATCAAAATTCAGATGCATGGCAACTGACTCATACTTGTGACCATTGCTGTGTCCCGGAGCCATGTGATCACCTTTTGCAACTTTCTGACAAGAAAATTCAATGGGGAAGCCAGATTCACTTAACAACCAGGTTATTAACTTATCAACTACAGTGATTCACTTAACAACTGTGGCAAGAAATGTCGCAAAACTCACTTAACAAATTTCTCACTTTTTAACAACATAAATTTTGGGCTCAATTGTGGTCGTAAGTTGAGGACCACCTGTAAATGGATCCCTGGCCAATTTAATATGGGTTTACTTATCTCATCATAGTTTATATGAGTTATAAAAACCTCAACCAATTCTCTAGTTTTCATCTAGTGAAAAAAAGATTCATTAAGCTACCATATATTTATTAATTTAAAACAATTTTTTAAATAAAATAGCAGGCCTTTCTTAGGAATTCAAACTTCATAAGCATCTAGTGCACTTGAATTACTCGGATGTAGGTGGATACACCATAAGTACAAATTTTTATTAGGAAAACTTAAGATGTGCCTATCTCAGACTATTACTGATCATTATTGCTTGATACACTTATTTTTTTAAAAAGAATTATAAGAGAGCTATATACTGAAAACAAAGAAACCCTACTTTATTTTTATACAAATGTTCTTTTCTTTCCATCCTAGTCATAAAAAGCTACAGGGCAAATATTATGATCATTTGACATGTGATGCCAGGTATTTGTCATGCACAAATGATTTTTCTTATTTTAATTCTTCTTCTCATTCGGGCTAAAAATTCACACACATTTCAATCTAAAGGTTTTCCATCCTCTCCTGTCTGATAACATTGACTAAGGAGTTTACTTAGATATCAAATTTTGTAACAAATGCCCCATTCTTAATTGGTATCATTTACAAAAGGTTTTTTTCAGTTAAGTGTTTTTTAAAAAGTTGTTAAATTACATGTATTACAACGGTATCCAAAATAGCAAGAATTAGGAACAGCCCTTTATGATAAAAATTGTATTTTACCTTAACACACCAACTCAAAGTGCCACAGGTTTCACATGTAGTCTGAGTTTGCCGCATCCATAAATGTTCTTAATATTAACATTCTTCTTCTAAATCACAGCCTTTTTTCAAAATCATAAGTCCTTTTTGTTTCTTAAGATTTCCACTGCTGAAGCAGCATCCAAATTATGAAAGGGATTCTGATATGTCCATTCCAGTAATACCAGTCATTATTACATATCAATATAATACCAATATTTTTGAAGTGTCCACACAACAAAAAAAGTGAATTACTGAAAATGTCTATTCTTCCCACAATTTCCATTCTTTCTTGTCAACTTCATTTATTCTGGTTTGATCTTCAGATGAAATTGACTTTCAGGGTCACAGATTCTGATCCAAATGTCTTCATTTTGAACTTCATATGATGCTGAACAATATGCTATAATTCATTTAAAAATTTTCTTTCTTCTGGTTTTCACTTTTCTAAATTCAGGTTTTAATGATGTGCAACAAAAATGAATATAAAATCTTCAGGTTCAGAATCTAATGAAAGATGGCTGAACAGTTCAGTTTCTATATTATTTTCAATGCATTTAAAGTTCATTTATGAATTTCAGCATATATCAAAGTATTCTTATTCTTTTTCATACTTTCATTTTGAGTCTTAGGAACAAGTTTAATCGAGGCTCTGAATGTCTATCATGCTGATCATTGTTCCCTAAAATCTCTCTTCTCTTGAAAATAAGCAAGCCTGCCATATACAAAGAACTCTGAAAATTGATATCAAACTAAGAAATCTTTCTGCATAACAAATGTTACATAAATTAAACATTTTTAGAACTCTAGATATTTTCCACTAATAAATACAATTTTTCTCAAATGCCATTATTATAGCGGTATATTAAAAGTACAATTTACAGACTATATTGGATAGTGTTCAGTTTGCCAAGAAACATACTGAAAATCTCATAAAGTTAATATCATAATGAAAAACCACAATTTTTACATTACTTGATATTAACAGTTTTATTGTAATACAGTAAAGGACATATATATTTTGAAGAATGAAATGAAGTGGAGAAACTGAGGCTGATAATGCTGCTAGATGCATTCTGTTTGTATGGGCAAATAAAAGAGCTCCAAACTGGTTTTAACTATTTCTTTAAAGCTCCCAAGCAAAAGACTAACAAATGGCAAACATAGAAAACAAGTAAAGAAAAAGAACAATAAAGGGCAACTATGTATGTTTTTCAACAAGCCACTTTTACACACATGAAAGTGCTGTCGGAATTTCAGTGTTAATGTGCTTAAGTGACAAAAAATAAAATTCAATTAGAATAGAAAAGGAAAGAAAGATGTAATATAGAATTTCTCTTAAGTTTAAAAGGGTACCATGATTTACAATAACAGAGTGAATTCAAAATTGTATGTAATAGTCTTATTTCAAATTCACCTACCTTTTGCCTTAGAGCTCTTTATGTGTCTAAAAAAGTGTTGAAAGTGTAAAGAACCAAGGAAAATTATATATTCCAAACAAGAAAAATATACTGGTTTCTCCTTTAAGAATATGAGTCTTAGCCTTTTCTCCTTCCTTCTTCCATAATTAGCCACACACTAAAAAGATACTGTGGCATGCAGCCATTTATTACAAGGAATACTTGAAACATTTAACCTTTACCATATGGAATCTGATTTCAGAAGTGACCTTAAGGTACTGTGACCTTACAATATATAGACTACCAATTAAGCCCAAAAGAAAAGCAGCCCCCAGCACTGAACTTGGCTGCTGAATAAACTGACATTTAATAGAACATAAATATGTGTCACTCATAAGACAATTTTTTTCTCTTAAAATATTAACACTGCTCAATTATTTTCTTAGTTTAATCTAAACAGATTAAATTGCTACCCATGGCAGAAATTTTATGTAAGAGAGTGAAATACATTTAATGTTATAAATCAAGATGGGAATCACTGAACAGGTGATTTGCTGACTTCCAAAGAATGCTATGTGCCAAGTCTTTCCTTAATTCAAGTTCAGAATGAAATGGTTTTGAGACTATCTTAGTACAATAAAGTCATTTTTCTAATCTAAAAGAGAGAACACTGACAACAAGCCATCACTATTGATTCCTTCATTAATTTCTTCTGGCCTGAAATGTCCCTTGGTCCTTGAGAACAGCTATAAATCCAAAATAACAGCCACTGTCATATACAGAATTTTCAGTCTACAAAACTGATCTGTGGAATCCACCAAGAGCATTATGGTGAGTAAAGTTTTTGTTTGCTAAAAATAAATAGGAACAATTATATTTCTTTTAATGGGAATTATTTTCTGGAGAAAAACAGTATCTTTCGACTTCTGCATCACTTTCTCCTAACCTGCTCAGAAGAGCTCAAGTATTTATAAAACTCATCTCTTAGAGAGAAAACTATTTGGGAGATATAAAATATTTATTAGCTTTAGTTAATAAGGTGATCCTGAACTGAAGACTAAACAACAACAATCTTGCCTGCCACATCTGCCAAAACTTCTTAGCAAATGCAAGATCTTACATTTTAAAGAGAAACCATTTGAGGAATGTAAGTATTTATTTCAGGTAAATACACATCATCTACCCAGAATGCCACCAAGATTATTCTTCACCCACTTGCAAATATAAGCTTAAAAGGACTTCATAAACAACACAAAACATTTGAAATCCAATCCGTTTCAAGTTCAAAATGACCTATTTCAAGATGGAAACAATGGTTTTTATTTGTAAAGTTTTCACATGGGCTGAACCAAAAGCTCTACAAGGGATCTCATTACAGATGAGATTTAGGTACACAGAGAAACCGTGACAAGCCCAGCCACTTGTCCATTTATACCAGCATTGGCCAGGCTGCCTGTAAGAGGCTCTTTGAATATCAGGCTGTAGTCTGACTCTACTACCTGTTACATTTAGCTAGAAATGCCGGAAACCAAGTCCGAGATGTTATGCATGCACAACATCTCTTCCTTTCATCCCATCACCAACATAGCTCCTTCAAATTATGAAGTACAAGAGTCATCCAATGCAAGGAAACATTACCAGTGTAGAATATCAAAGTACTTGTCCTGTGAGGTTTTGGTATTTGGACAACATATAACAATTACATTTGCTTTTATGCAAAGGACACTGACAATTTTAAAAAATAATACTAGTACCAACCAGTAGTGTGATGCTGAATTAAAATGTTTGCATCTGTGCTACAGAGCTCTGTGAAACTATGCTCACCCAGGGAATCCTATGAAACATATTACTAGGTTCATACTGCTGAAGGTAATTATGTGCCAAATGTATCTGTATTATCAAAATCTGAGATATATAGAACACCATATTGGCTGTGGACAGAGAAACTATTCCCTAATATTTAAATACAATAGTAGGTCTTTTATTGATGGCAGTATTGCTTATTCACAAAGAGAGAACGAACACTTTAGTTGTTTCAATGATTTTATACATATTAACCAAATGTAAAATATATATTCAGTATTTGTGACTGAAAAACACCTACTTCTAATAATTTTAACAAATTATTCTCCAAAGAATAATTCACTGTATTTGTAAAACAGGTCACCCCCCCCGCCTCTTCTTCTTTGCAGAGCCCAATGCCTCTCCAGCACAAAGCCAGTTTGGCAAATATGTATCCTAAGAGTGGAGCACAGGGATGAATATCTGGAGAGGAAAAATTAGGAGACTACCATGTGCAAATAGTAGGCATTTTCAAGTCCTGGTAAAAACAAGCTTGAATCAAAGCCATTATATTTAGCCATAAATAATAGCTATTAAATATTGGCACCAACATTTACTTTCAGCTTTTAAAATACCACATGGTTGCTTTATTTTCATGGTAGCCAAGATAATTGAAAATGTAACCATTTCCAGTATATCTGATATTAGACTAAGTGCCATGTCAGCACATGATTGTTAATGGCTCCAAAAACAGGATTTGGAGAAAAATAAATTGCAGGATATTACTAGATGCCCATTAATACCATACAGTACAAGAAAGCAAACGCTAATGTTTTATTATTTTTTAAACAGAACCCCCCAAATTATAGAAATCAGATGATTCAAACGGATGTTCAATGTCAATAGTTTATGAAAGATAAATCCTGACAAAATACTGGAGCTTAAAGGCTCTTTTACAAGCAAATATACAAAAGGTAATCTGTAAACTGCTGTTTCTAGCAGTTGTGCTGTTAAACCCTCACTGGAAAAAATTGAAGCATGCCATACACATTTGAACACAGTCCTATTTGCTCTCACAGATAGTATAATTTTCCTCATCTGGCTGGAAACTTCAGAGATATTTAAGATAAATTACAAAAAATAAATCTGCTCAAGTGTTTCACTCTATGAAGTTAATATTTAAAAGATGCAGTCTCCACACCTCAGTCTTCTACATTCTATTCCTCTTGTCTTACTTTCAGTCTTTCAGTTCATTACGGAATGAAGCTTTCAAAGTCCCTCTCCTAGAGGATGAGCAGACTTGGAAGTCTTTTGAGTAAGGAACTCACTTCAGAAATGACAGAAAATCGACATAAATAATTAATAGTGAATTCCCTCTTGCTTGTTAAGAAAATTAAAGTCACAATACCACATAACGGCAGTGTAAATTGAATTCAATATTGAAACACAAAATGAGTCTTGATTTAATTTGTTTTCAAAATTGTTTTCTCCTTAATAACCAAATTGTTATTGCACAGGGGTTTTTTTGGGGGGGGGGGGTTGAAAAAAAATACACATCTCTGTATTTTAAATTTTCCTTACTTACTTCTAAAATTGTACTTCCCTTGAACAATCCTTCAAAGCAAATTTTGGTTCAGATCAATGATACCAAAACATAAAGTGGCATTGTTCTCTTATAGAACTACTGTCAAACAGTTCAACAATACCTTTGGGATAAGCAGAACATCTACCTTTATGCATTTGGAATCAAAGAAAGATTTTCTTCAAGCACAGCAAACGAAAACTCTAAAGGGCTTTGTTATCTCAGGGGAAATATTAACAGGAAAAAAAATTACAATTTCATTTTAATTATCACAAGAGATGTATTCAATCAGAGTTAACAAAACCATAGCAACAATACTTTGTAGACCCTCTCATTTAAAATAGCATTTTACAAGTATCATAACTGCTCTAAGAAGCATATGATACTATTTTGCATTCATTAGGAAAATGAATCATTGAAACCCTTCTTACAACAAGTCTAAGAGCTGTCATAGCTAGAACAATTGCTCCACCAATTCCAAAGGAGAAGCAATTCTTTAGTCCCCATTTTTTAAATCAATTTTCCATTACACCAAAAATAGGGAGATATGGTTCAATGCATATTATTAAGAGCTCAGTAAATGAAATAACTTTATACCACAGTTCAATACTAACAGATATTGTGATTTGGATCAAAGCTGGTACAAAAGGCAGAAAGGTGGAGAAGAATGTGTGGGATTAAAATGGTATTCCTAGTTTAATAAATTATGTGTATTAAGTTGGGAATACTACATTTAAACCAGCCACTAATTGCTGCCTATAAGACATGCAATTGTGAAATAGAATGCTTAAATTTTTAACTAGGAAAAGTATTTTCAAAAACCAATGTGTCAGAAACTAGATCTTCATTTGATCTTCCCATTATATTTAACTAATCTTCCCCTTTTTGAAAAGCAGAACAAATGTTCTAAGGTGCAATGCTGAATTGGTAATAGTGGGCTATATCCAGTACACCTTAGCTGGCTTCCATTTGCGTAATGGGATTTTCCTTCCTTTCCCCTCCTTGTGCATGATTCTCAAAGCATACACAAAAGGGCTTGTCAAACTTCTACAGGATAACTGGAATGACCCCACTAACTCCTAACCCCAATATGATAACACTTAATAATTAGTCCCATTTGACTCACATGAAACAGCTTTATAAACTGTTAGTTATACAGCAGATTGATATAATCATGCTATATTCACTTTGGGGAGATGGGATCAATCAAGGATCAATTTGTTTGGCAGTCTCATTCAACGTACATGAGAAGTGAATTAAAGTAAATGAAAAAATAAATTGTATTTGCAAAAAATAGTTAAACACATTACCACAAAAATTCTTTGCAGATTATAGGGCAATGTCACAGACAACCGCATTAGCAATCAGTACCCAGCTAAATCATAGGCTAAGTGTTATCTATAAATTCATGTTACCACGCTGTTCAGAACTTTCTCTATTTGTAGAAAGTGTCCACAGTTGTTAATACGTAACGGGTATCATTTTTCTTCCAATTAAAAATCAAATCAAAGTTTCTAAAGCACTTTGTAAATCCAGGTTGAAGATATCTGTGCCACTCTGAGATAAGAGTACACCATCTAGATGGAACAATCCAGGAGAATCTGGTACAAGTAAATCATGTTGGATCACAGTCCCTCCAATATATTGTATAAAATAGCCCATTTCCTCATTGAGTATTCTTCTGCTTCTCTCCATCACTTTATGGGGTATCTCTTGAGTCCATACTTTCCGGGGTATGATATTAGACCATACCAGAATGGTATTCTTGAATATCTGTTTAAGAAGTCCAAAATCTTTCTTCATTCGGTTTATGACATCCAAATTACTGGCTGTCCCCAAGTCATTGCCTCCTAGATGGATCACCAATATATCAGGATCTGTTAGCCTCCGTCGTGTATGCAACAGGATGGGTACTAATTGATCCCACACCATTCCACTCTTTCCTAGCCAATGTAATTTGGCATCCTCCAGTCGAATTCCCAATTGTGGACCAAAGCTTCTTTCAAGTGCCCGTTTTTCTGCCCAGAAAACATAAGAATGACCACAAATCCATACCTGTTTCTGCTTTCTTCTGCCATCTGCTATTAAGAGAACAAACATACATTAATCCTTCATAAACTTTGTGGTCAAAGCCCTTTCTGAAAACTCTACCCAGAATAGTTTTCTGTATTGCTCCATGTAAAAACAATCAAAACGTTATACATAAACACACGAAAACCTTCCATATTGCCAATATGATTTGAACACTACTTCAAACAACTGCTAATATGTTGGTGTATTCAGTTTACAGGATAAATGATTGCATCTCTAAGTTATATAACAACAAAAAGAAAACCATACTTACCCCCCATTCCCCCTATCTACTGACATTTTCCAGAGCAACTCAGAGCTGTCTTTGCCAAATGAAGATTCTAGTACACATTTAGCTCTTGAAAGAGCAGTTAACATTGTTAGCTTTCAATATTCAGAGTGACCAATTATTGATAGACTGAACCTAGACATAATCCTCCCCAAAACAATTAAGAGATTAATAGAGATAAGAACAAAATATAATTTCATAGGCCAAAAAACACAGAAAGTAATTGAATGCCAGAGTTAATTGAGATCATCAAGCAGGGCAGATAGCGGTTGAGAAAGCAGTGCAGATAAAATACTTTTTTTAATTATATCTCTTATAGTTATGTATCCACGAAGCCATGTTACAACTTTTTGAAGGAGGATCAATATTGTTTTGCTGAATTACATGCAAATGCTTAGGTTCCTCTTTAAAACAATACAAGAAAAGTGTGACGAGAGTACAGATTGCCCATTATGATTTTGAGTCTCCCAAGACTTTTCTTCCTCAACTACCTGACACTCTGGTGTCTCTGCATTTTGCTAGGCTTCTTGTCCTTGAGAATATTCAGTGAATGTGCTGAAGTCACCCAATAAGAAACAGTACAGTATTTCCAGATTTGGGAACACCTGTCCTCACTAATATCAAATTCCATACATGGAACAGGATACATTCTTGATTTGGCATTCAGTTCAAGAAGAGTTGGTAATACGAGGTTCAAAGAGTCTGTATGAAATGTTCATAGAAGATTATGAATCTCTGCAGGTATGATAGCTTAAAAGTGTCTGTGCCAGGCAGTTAATAGATCTGAATGACTGCATAAATGCATTTTTTTCCTGAGTCTCTGAGCAATACTGTCAAAAAAAAAAAAGTCCTGCTTGATCTGTAGAATACAAAATAATCCCAGGCAATGGACACTGTTGATTCAAAGCATACTTCCCTCTCTTACAGACTTCTGATTAAGTAGGTGGATGCAAATGATGAAATAGGAGGAATGACAGTCTGAACTCCAATAAAGAAATCCCAGGAACCTCAGGCCGAGCAAGTACTATCATCTATTTGCATTCTGTAAAGTGAAGGTAGCAAAAGGAATAATATCTTTGCATTCTTATTGTGCCAGATCGAAATACAGGTAGTCCTCGACTTACGATCACAATTGAGCCCAAAATGTCTGTTGCTATGCAAAACATTTGTTAAGTAAATTTTGTCCCATTATATGACTTTTCTTGCCACAGTTGTTAAGTGAATCACTGCAGTTGTTAAATTTTGACTTGCAAAAGGAGATCACATGATCCCGGGACACTGGAACTGTCATAAATATGAGTCAGTTGCCAAGCATCCAAATTTTGATCACGGGACTACTGAGATGCTGAAATGGTTGTAAGTGTGAAAAACGGTCTTAACTCATTTTTTTTCAGTGCCTTTGTAACTTTGAATGGTCACTAAATGAACTGTTGTAAATTGAGGACTACCTGTTGCTGTTTTTCCATACTGAATGGCATTTTCTTCTTTAGTATGTGGAGAAGAATAGTAGACAATGAACAATGCAGCAGCAGATAAAGTTGACTATTCATTGTAGATCTTGAAGAAGTGAAGGTCATGATGATTTTGTTGTCCCCTTTAAAATTTCCACTGTTAATTAAAGTAGCCAAGACTATCTTCATGCTTAAACACAATGACCATCTTCTGACTTCAAAGAGGCAATTACAAGATTTTTTTTTAAATTATAAAAAATCCTAAATTATAAAAAATCCTAAATCCAAAAGATTTGTGTAATTACAGACCAGTACCACTTTTAAAGCTATGAATAAATAGCTCTGGCAGATACTGATTAACCTGAATAATTTCAAGGGTTGGGCAACACTCTGATTGCTCCCAAAAGTCTTTGAGAAAGTCCTCTTTTTTTTTTTTTTTTTTTTGAGACACGAGTTCAGAACGCAGGAGAGGGGCTTCTTCCATGATGCTCCCAATTTAGGGAATAAATTGTCTTGGGCGCCATATTTAGTTCCGTCTATCTTAGTTTAAGATTTACTCTCTTTTTTGAAAATTTTATAATTATTTTAATATTAGGCATTTAATTAAATCTTAATTACTATCTTTTTTTCTACATTAGCTGCCTTGGTAATCTTGGCTGTATAGGAAGAGGAGATACATTCTGGCTTTTCAAACTTACATAATGGTGCTAGACAAAATATAATTTACAAGTGAGTCAACATGTCCTGGACTGCGCTCTGTACTAAATGATGCTGTGCCTTCTAAACAAATTTTTGAGTTTCAAGATTTTTGTTTCCTTCTTCGGAAGGTGAAGTCCCAATCAGAAGAACAGCCAAGTTATGGTCAAAGCTTCCAAATTTCTAGGACTTTTTACAAATGGACTTAATTGTAAATGCACCATTTAGTTCAATGCAGTAAGGAATTTTTAGTCATGTATGGAATAAAAAACAGCCACTGATCTGAATTTTTATCTGACAGAAAGTAAAATTTACATACAAAAGTCACACATTTATTGAGTATCTACCCATGAAACTGGATATTCATGCTACTTCTAACATGATATATCTGCTCAATAATACATAAAGAATAGAGATCTGGAGGCCTGAAAATGCATTGAAGAACATATTGAAGATACTTAACTTCAAGCCTATTCAAACAAAGTTTCAGCAACATTGACTGTCAAGGTTTCCTATGTTTATCTGTAATTATATTCTTTACTATACTATATTTAGCTTCAGCATCACTATTGTAGTGATTATACTCTTGGTATTCCCTATGTACTTGTTAGCATGTTAAAACTTCTCCCAAAATCTAAATGTCAAAACTAAGATTGGCTGCCCACAATAAGATTAGAGAATAAAACAATTGCGTAATTTTGTTCTATTTGCTTTTTAGCTTTAATTCATTTTCGACTTGCTAAGATGACAGTTTCAAACACATACAAAATTTTTATCACATACAGCAATCAATTAAAAATAAAGACTCTTCATGAGTGAAACAGCGGGAAGTCATTCATTGTTTTGTAAATCAAATATTGGAGCAAAAACAATACATGTAATATATGAATTAGTAAAAAAAAATCAAATACTGCTTTTATCATAGGTCTCTTTTGTTGCTAACGTCAAATTAACCATTTCTGTAAATGTAAGTATTTTGGTTTGTACTTTTGCAGATGCAAATCTCGTTTTCCACCTTTGAAATGGTTCTTTTGAAATTACTCACCCACAGTGGTTACAGGAGGCTGAGAAGGATAATGTGGTGTGTTGGTTGTTGCTGGAAATGGCCCACTAGGTGCAGGATAAGGGTAGCCTGGATAACCACTTGACCAGGAAATGAAAGGGAAAATAAAATAGGATTATTGAAGCTTAATGGATTCAGCTATAATCAGATTACTATTCAATCTAGTGACAAATGCATTGATGCTTATATGTTTGAACACTACTTCATGTTAGTTTTTTTTTTTTATAAATTAATATTATATTTTCAAACTTGTGCTCAAAACATTTTAAGGAAAGACACCAAACTCAGCTATTCAAGGCTTAGTCTCTTGCTAACTGTTTTCATTCTGCTCTGTTACTTTCATGAAAAGAAAACTGTGTAATCTTTTAAATTATAGCATGGACACCAAGCAGATTCCTATATCTCCCAGAAGATAAAATTGTTTTTTTTGCATTCTGTATTTCACATACAGGTGATCAAAACGAATTGCTACTTTTTAACAGAAAAGTACACAGAATGCTACAGGAGGACAAAGAAAACCAATAAACTGAGTATATTGTGGATTTACATCAAGACCGTAAGTACTGAAAACATCCCTAGTAATTCACCTAACTGTGTAGCCATTAATTAATAATTAAAATGAAAGAATATTCAAATGAATACAAATAATGCAGCCTTTAGCTTCCTTAAAAAATACTTCAAATTTGCCTAGTGTTGTAGTTCTTGGATGTTGCTGAATTAGAAGGCTGAGCAATGTAATCCAGCATGATCAGTAGTGAAAATGTTCTAGTTTTACTGCAAAGCCACAAATTTGAGACATCCTTTATACATTTCAGAAATTCATAAGGAAAGGAATAGCCTTGCATTTCCCAGTACTGTTTCTGTAGCATCCACTGCTGACTCTATCCCTAGACTACATGTGAGAACTGCTCACATATGGGAACCTCATTTGCCTTCTTGTTGTGTACATTTACATATGCATTTGCATGTTAGTGTGGCATAGCAGCAAGAATCGGGACAAGGATCTCTGTTACAGAGCACAGTCATTTTCGCAGACACCTGTGCCTTACATATACATGAATTCAATACACATACATGAATTTTCTGACACTGAACCATACCCGTTTAAGGGAAATCTGGCATTAATCCAAATATCAGAGAAAAGTTCGGAAGGCTTGTTAACGCAACTGAAGCAGGCTAAAAACATATTGGGAATGATAGCCAAATGATAGTTGGCTTTGCGAATAGATCAGGGGGAATAAGGATCACATTTAAAACACAATCATGAAAGGTGATAAGGAAGATCCAATGAAAATAATGTATTCCTATTGAATACAAGCTTCAAGGTGTTTTGGAGAGACTGGGCTTGCAGTGAAAATATAAAAAAAGCACGCATACAAAGAAGATATTAATTGGCTTCTGGACCAACTACAGGAGTTAATGCAGAAGGAATCTATCCTAACTTTTCTTGCATGTGATGAAAGCTTCTTTAGAAGAACAGGAGAGAGAAGGAAAAGAAAGGGGGGCTTGTTCAATTGAGCACTAAGTGTACCTTTCCTCAAAGGGGAATGATGCCCCTCCTAAATGTCTGCTGGCTTTTCTTGCAAACCACTTATCACAAATCATGATGTACAGGTTAATTTAGGATGCAGATGACATAAAGGCTATTTCAAAAACATGCACAACTAAAATGGAAGCCTTCTTTCTCTGAGTGACTGCAGAAAGAACTACCATATCCAAACAGATCACAAGCTTGCTGCTTAAACATTTTAAGTGTGATATGCAAATGAGGTTTTAGATTTCCCTACAGATTTTCTACCCAATATGCAAAGTTCTAAAGGTGGATCTACTGGAAATGAAGTAACACATCTTGTTCAACCTTCTGATCAAGCAACATCTACTTTCTGAAGAAGATTATTGTCAAAAAAAAAAATTAGCAAAATAAAGTTACCGGTAAATTTATTTAAACAATTCACTGATCTAAACTTATTAAATAAGCAGTAATTCAAAAAGAAAAGCTTCATTGGTCCATTCAGAAATTTGCATATTTTTGAAACATATGTTTAGACTAAGATTCCATCTCAGAAATAGCACAACAGGGCATAATCAAATCACTGTTTCTTACCGTGCAAGCAGATTTATTTTACCTTGGGTTAGGAGGTTGTCCAGGAGGAAAAGGAGAGATTCCACTTGGCATTCCTGGCATATAGGAAGCTGAGTACAAAAGTAATTTTGCAAACATTATCAGTCTGAGATAACTTTACACATTAAAATGCTACTTTTATCGTGCAGAACTTTTTGAAATATTCCATTTGTGAATATTTATAAAAATAAATGCTTCAAATGTTTATGACATATTCTTCAGCAGTAAAAGACAACTTGATGCCCTCTGAAACCCCTCTGGCATCCCAATGACCTTATTTTCAGGTTCAGTGAATAAGAACAGGATGCTTGCTGATAACCCAACTAGCAGTTTCTAGCACCATCTTTATTTATACAAATGTATTAATAAAATGATGTGTGGCTGCAGTTTGATGCTTTACTTGGAAATATGTCTGTCTGACCAGGAAAAAAAAGGACAAAAGACAAGTGGAACTGATAGGTATTATCTTGGCAGATTGGAAGAAATGAAATGAAGCAAATACACTACTGTTTCCTATTTTATGAATAGCTACCTCCAGTTAGAGAGCTATTTTCTGTAGTCTTGTCCACATTTTAAAAATTGCATCTACCAGACCTAAAGGCTCATTCTTGGCCTAAACCACAAAACCTAGAGCTGTACATGCAAAAATTTGGCAATATAATGAAGTTTTCCTTTTAATTTTTTCCACTGCATTTCTTAAAATCTACTTTAATATACAGGAAGTGATAATCTTGGGGAAAAAAATAATGAAATTTAATGGATTAAGTTTAAATAACACCTCCTATATGCCAATTTAACCTACTTAAACTGTATTTTAATCCTTTTTCATTACAGTTTGTTACATCATCAACTTTTGTTTTCTTTAACATATAGCCTGAATAAATTTCTGGAAAATTTAATTGCTTGGTCATTAATGTGCAATATTCCTATAATTTGTAAAATGTTTACTTTTGTATTCAAAGTCATTATTAACTAGAAGATTTCAAACTAGTGGATAATAAATGTTTGACTGACATCTACTGGCAGATAATAAATTCATTATGTACGTGCTTGGCAGTATGCATCTTAAAGATTTTACTGCTGAGGGATCTAACAAGAATAGATTTCTACTCTATGTAACATAGAAACATATTTTCCTATGGCAATTAATTATTAAATTAGTAAATATATAGTATATTATGAAAATAAACCCTACATACTCTACAGTAGAAATTACAACAAGACTACTAACATTTAAAACATGGAACATTAAAAACATGGAAATCACACACTTTGGACATATGACATAAGTGGATCATATGGAAAAAATATTCTTGGCCAAATTGAAAGAATCAGAAGAAAATGAAGACACTGGATAAGTTAAGGAGGAGCATCCACAACAATGTTCATTGGCATTGAAATATCAGGTGCAACTCACCCTTTTTAAATGTATGTTCAAGAAAATGAAAACCACCATCATTATACAAAAACTGTAACTGATAGAGAAATCCTGTTTATTTCATATGTATTTCTTTCATAGAAAAAAAATACTGTAAATTTAATAAGCTGTTTAAAGTATTTCAGTGGAATAAACATAAGTAATGTTCCCCAAAAATTCAGGTAGTCCTCAACTTACAACAGTTCACTTAGTGACTGTTGGAAGTTACAAGGGCATTGAAAAAAGTGACATATGACCATTCTTCACACGTATGACTGTTGCAGCATCCCCATGGTCACATGATTTACATTCAGTTGCTTGACAACTGATTCACATATATGACGGCTGCAGTGTCCCAGAGTCATGTGATCCGCTTTTGTAACCTTTAGACAATGTCAATGGGGAAGCCAGGTTGACTTAACAACCCTGTTACTAATTTAACAACTTGAGTGATTCACTTAACAAATGTGGCAAGAAAAGTCGTAAACCGGGACAAACTCACTTAGTAAATGTTTCACTTAGCAATGTAACTTTTGGGCACAACTGTGGTCATAAAGGCCTACCTGTATTTAAAAATTGATGTAACAATCGTTTTCCCCACATTATGTCTTCTCCATAAAATTGGATAGTTTCAGATACTTATTAATATTGTTTTCCATTTGGTTAATGACACAGAAATAACCTTACCAAATCAACATATTTTCCTGGGATAATAGCCCTCCAGGTATTTAACAGATTATGGGCAAGAGATAATGTTTACCTATATCCAGCAAGAATTTCTTACCAATTCATGTAATACTTATTTCATTTCAGTACATACTCAGAATATTTAATATATAGTTCTATCATTTGCAAAACATTAGAATACTAAATTATTATTCATTAAATAACTTTTGCTGGAAGTCTAAATTTGATGTGTTACTTACATCAAAAACTTAAGCACTATATCTAGGGATTTTTCTCCATCCTATTAAACTAAAATTGATTATTCAAGTTTATGAAGATATAAAACTAGTATCAGCCAAAAGTCTAATGTTATTTGAGGGATGACACCCTTTAAAATAACCAATTATTGTAAATAATACTGCCATGCCCCCATCAGAATCTGAATCTGCAGGGGAAGATGAGCTGGAACAAGAGCCGACAGAGATCGAGAGGGCGGCTCCGTTGGCCTTGGAGGAAACTGGGGAAGGGCAGAGTCAGTCTGGGCAAGGCTTTTCAGGATTGTAAAGGCTTGCAGACCGGGAGGAGCAGAAGAGACAGAGCTCAGGTGAAGAGCAAGGACCACCCCCTCCTGAGCACAGAGAGAAGAGAGAAGGCAAGACCAATGCAGACTGAGCCGGCTACGAGGGAAGAGAATGCTCTGCGTCCCTTCACAAAGCACACCTGGGGACTGAGATGTAAGGAGGTGCCAGTGGGAGGGGCATTTGTCGGGAACAAGCATTGAATCTGTGCAGCCTCGTGTGCACTTGCCAACACCTGGAGATTAGAGCCTTGGTAGTACCGTGGTCTAAAGCACCCTATTATTAAGACCAGCTGCTTGCAATTACTGCAGGTTCGAATCTCGCCAGGCTCAAGGTTGACTCAGCCTTCCATCCTTTCTAAGGTAGGTAAATTGAGGACCCAGTTGTGGGGGCAATAAGCTGACTTTGTATAAATATACAAAAGGATGAAGGCTATTGCTTAGCGCATTGTAAGCCGCCCTGAGTCTCCGGAGAAGGGCGGCATATAAATCAAAAAATTTTTTTAAAAAAAGTGTGCTCTGTCTTGTGGGGTTTGCCCGGTTTGCCTGCTTTGCTGAACTTCTTGTTCTGGTTACTGTTTGGCTAACCTTGCTTATTGGACTGTTGGCCCTGGTTACTGTTTGGGTAACCTGGCTTACTGGACTACTCGCAGCCAGAGGCTGCTGAAGGTTCATGTGAGAGCTTTGCTCCATGACTTGTAGTAAACGTGGGGACATTTGGGGGCAAAATTGGAGCAATAAAGGGGAGTAAGACCTGTTCTCTGGCTGTATTGCTTTCATGCCACACCCCGGGTCATCACAAATACTTTCTATAACCTTCTCACTAATGTAGCTGTTAAAATCTTAGCTCATGGTTTAATTGAGATATCAGCCAAGAATTTGTACAATAGGGTTATCAGACTTTAAAACTAAAGCCATATAAACATCATAACATGAATTTGACACGTTATTTATATAAGATACCCAATATAACTCCCAAAGTATAGCAACTAGTCTCTCAATTTTTTAAAATCAATTTATAATTTTTTCATAATTGCCCTGGGGACCTCTGAAATTTATTCAATTTAATAATTTTATAGCTTTCCTATAATATAATAGAGGGAGCTAAGTCCCTATCTGTATAATGAAGATTTCTGGAAGCTACAGAATTTTTAAATTGCATTTAAAAAGTATCCCTCTGCTCTCTGGTAATATTGGCATTTGCAGAAGCAAGGAGAACCGAGTGTATTGGAAAAGGCTGATACACTATTTATTACTATCATAAAATATAATCTTATTACACTGCTATTTTTATTAAAATTTCTCTCCCACCATTTTCTTTTTTATTTTACTTTCTTTGGGATTTTTAAAAGTTAATTTAGATTAAGTTTTTTCTTTTTTAGCATATAGGTTATCATTTTTAAAAAGTTATATTCTGGACTGGGCAACTATCAATTGCAAGACAGAAATCTATTATGGATGATCAACAACATTCTTCTATTCAAAGTAATAACAATTTTAAAAATCCTTTTTTAAAAAACAAAACAAAAACCCCACACTGCTTGGAACTGCCTATATTCTTAGATGCTACTTTAATCATTCTTAGGTCCTTGATTTGGACTTAAATTATTAAGCTTTCACAAGGCTTATGACTGTGACTGTAACTGTAGATTACATATATGTAATCACATGAACACTATTAGCAATGACAAAATCACTATCAGTCAATTGCCAAAAATAGTTTTACTTTGAGCAGCTTATATCTTGCGACATTACCTTTAATACCACAAAACTACACATGCCTATTCCAGGCCCTTAGGAAGGACTCGATATGTGGATAAAAATGCCAAAAACAATCTAAATAACTGGCTAATCAACCAGAATAATAAATAAACACAATATTTATTGATCCCTTCTTTGATTATGTTTGTAAATAACTCCTATTTCCCCCACAACTCTGTGAGGTGAGTAAGGCTGAGACAGAGTGACTGGCCCAAAGCTGGCTTCCATGCCTAGGAGAGGACTAAAACGAACTGTCCTGTTCTCTAGCCCAGTGCCTTAACCATTAGACCAAAACTGGCTCTATTATAACAGTTAAAGTTATGACAATGATTTTTGCAATTATTGTCATTCTGTAACAACCCAAATAAAACATCATAATAGGAGGACTTTTTCAGAGAAACAACCCACAAATTACATGTTTACACCCACGATTATTCACATATGATAGTGGATATAAGATGCTTACTGTTTGGTGGCCCTGTTGGTTGATAAGGTGGATAGGAAGCTGAAATGGTCGGTCGAGAAAAGACGGGAGGTTCCTCTCCAAACACCACAATCATAACTTGGATCAGTCCTATTAAATCTGATTGTGGCTGGAAGTTAAAGCAGAGAAGACAGTTACTTTTTTTCTTCTACAAAAATAATTTGGTTGCTGTTATCTGGACCGCTAGCTTCATCATCTCATCAGTTGCTGAAAATTAGCTGGTTATCCTTTTCTTCCATGTTAAGATTTCACTCCCCTTAGTTGTCATTCAATTAACAGAATTGAATGTCAAAACTGAACATGGGAACATGCTTCATGATACTGTCAATTCCCATCAATGAATTATACTAATTACAGACAACAGCAATGGTTATTTCAGTTGCAATTCTTAATAACAACAAACATTGCAAAATTATTAAGATTTAAATTTTGTAAGACTCTATTATATTCAACAGAGCTCCAAGTGTCAAAGTTCATTTTCCTATTATATTCAACAGCCAGAGAAATATGAAATCAGTATTTATATCTCAAAAGAGTTTATTATTAATGCTTAAACACCTTAAAATTATACTTACATGTTTCCATTCATGTAGATATGGAAGATATATCCTGCCATTTGCATCAACATGCTTCCCAGTTTTAATTGTCATCGAACTAGTTGGTTTAACAAAACAGATTGGGGGATTGAATGGATATGTATCCAGTAGCCACAGGCATATTGGGATGTTGTAAATGTTGCCTAAAGAGATTTTTTAAAATGATGTTATATATATCCTTGTTGATAATAAATGGTTCTATGATAAAATACTGAGGTGGCATAATTGTTACTATAGTATATTTAAGTGCATAGGAATGGTTTTGTAACACAAAACTGAAGTATTTTTATAAGCACATACAACATGGCTTTGGAAATTAATAAACAAAGTATTAGGAAAGCAAGTCTATTATACAAAGCATCTGATACTTAGTTACACTGCATATAACAATCCTCCTCAATTTTGTCTACTTTTGATACTGGTGGATTTATTTGCATTTTATCACACTGAATCTTCTAATCCTCCTCAACCCTCAGAAACCAAAATAAACATTTTAAGTGTTCACCACCTCCCCACTTTCCATTATCTGTTCCAGACAGATGATGAAGAGCCAAAGTTTTTGAGGAGCTAGTTCCGAGTAGATGAAGATGAGAAGGGGAAAAATGTTATTTACACACAATACAGAGACTGGCTGGGAGTTCTGGGAAGCTAGGTATAAGCATGCAACCTGTTCTGGAAGAGTAGACTTCTATTTAAAAATTGAACTTGCATCAGATTGCTTGTAGAGAATCAAAAGAATAGGTCCTAATGTCTTTTGTAAACATGTCCCTGAAAACTGGAATTGTTATAATTGGTTCACAGCAGCAACATCATATGACATAGCTAACTTTGGAGATAGTCATACAAATCTGGAACAGATAGTTACAGCCAATGTATCTTCAGAAACCTTTTGAGAGGTCCACTTCTATGAATTATATATGGGTAATTTTTTAATCCAATCTGATTGGATATAATTTCCGTATATTGTCACCTGTTTTCTGCTGATCAGTCATCTGAAGCCAGAGAATGTTTCAGGAGATTGAGATTATTAAAAAAAAAGTTAAGTCTTGATACTGATATCTCAACCCAATCTTCCCTACCTGCATGGCACCTCTCCCATATTGATCCGCACAGAAATGCTCATGCACCCTTCCAACCTGCAAAATACCACAGATACCCCCTTGCACTCTCCCTGACCCAGGCGGTGCCTCTTGCCCAATTGCTCACAAATTCCCCAAATTTCACTCTCATGGAACTAATTGGTCCTGGCATTCTGCAAGTTAGATATCTTGGTTCAAAAACTGTTGCCCTATGATGCACAGTTTTGCCCGTTTGAAGGTTACAAACAGACAAGGGAGTTTTAGTAATATATAACTATTAACATCATCCCTCAAAATTAGCAAATAAGCATTCAGCAATATCAGCAATACGACACTAATAGTGTTTTTCTCACAGATAAAAATTTAAAATTAAAATAGGATTAGGATTTTAAAAAGCAGTAAGGATAATAGCACTATTTTTGTACAGAACACTTGCTAAGAATTTTGGGACACACACTCCTATAAAATGGAAGTAGTGAAATCTCTGGTCCAAGTCTTCTTATATTTTTATCATTGCAGAAAGTTGATGCAGATTAATAGCACATTATGAACAAACTCTCCCAGGTGAACTGACAAATTCTGTGTTCAACATCTATCTGATCAAGATTCAGAGATAACTACAGCAATATAGTCAAGTTCACCATAGCAATTAGCAGAATATGGCAGCAATTACAAGCAATCAGATTTCCTTGTGCCATGGAAGCTCAAAACTTCTTTGTAATAGGGTTTTACTCAAAATTCCTAACATTTCTCACCACCTGTCGTTGAGCTTCTTCTGCTATGTTAGTGCTAAATGAAGTGTAAAACATTTAAACTATTTTAATGCTATTGCATTGCTAACTACAGTATATTGGTATCTGTGAACATCATGACAGACAGATATGTAGAGGTTATGCAAAGCATTCAAATGAGATGCTTCATAATGTGTGGGAGCATGGAATATAGGACGTGTCAAATTTTTCAGCTTTCAATTTCCAAACATTAGGGGTGCTCAAAAATTGTGAGAGACCTTGGGAATTGTAATATTTTGGTTACTTTAATATAATTTAGAGGTGCTTGGTAAATAACTACATAAATATTGTAACATTTTAACATTTTGCTTCATCTGACAGGTTCAGCTGCCTTTCTCTTTTTGTTAAACATTATTTTGTCTGAGAGTATTAATACCACTGGCCTCGTTTCCTGTGAGTGTGATAACTAATCTGTAATGGTTCTAAAAAAAGAACAAGACTGGGAACATTCACTCATATGAGCAACATAATTGGGCCTGGCAGAGACTTGTTGCCGTCTGAGCTCCCAACACTGCAAGACATTCTCAGATATAGCCTATTGTTAAGAGAACAAAGTAGTGATGATGCTAGAAACTACCCTGCAGCCAGCCTTGCAAGAGACATATATCCAAAACTGCTTGAAAAGTGGGAACGAGTGAAGTTCTTTTGTGACCCATCGTAAATTCACGAGTGACAATCTTGAACAAGATCCAAGAGACCTGGGATCAAGCCAAAAACATATCTCTCAGTAGAGGAAAGCTAGATGTCAAAGAGACTTTCACTGTGAAACTTGACAAACTGACATCCTCAACTGCAAGTGTGAAATTGTTCTGTGGGCTGAATTTGATGAGCCTCTCATTTCATTGAGAGACAGTGTTCTAAAGGATCTCTCTACTGAACAAGCATATGGATATAGGATCACACACGCAATAAGGACAGGAGAACTTCCCACAGATCTGGCTCTTCTGGAAATTGGTCCTGTAAGCCATTCACACTGGTTGACAACTGCAAATAGGCTTTGTCCAATATGGGTTTCAAACATGGCTTTAAAGGCAAAACTCTCCAAAACTTAAGAATGATAGTTGAATACATCGTTGGTGTGTGCTATCCTTGCTGGTTCAACATCAAAGTAAAACATTCCTGGATTGAAGGCCTGTGTCATTTGTTGATCCAGCTGCAGCAAGTCAGATTGCAAAAGAAGGCTGTAGTAGATGTTTTGCCAACCATTCAGAGTTCAGCATGGTACGTTTTCAGTGAAATGAAAAACCAGACATTGTTGTGTTCAGATGATATTCAAGAGAGGACAGCTGGTGTGCAAAAGTTCATTGACTTGAGGGGTACAGACAATGATGTGCTGGGAGATTTTTCTGTATGTGCAAGAAAAGCGCCTTTAATCAACGCCAGAGCATCCACTTTGCTGGAGCTGACTGACTGGTCTGAAGGTGTACATGAGCCACCTTTGACGTACAAATTGACTACAGCAGAAATAAAGAAGTTCATTGATGAACCAATGCAAGTACCACAGTGGCCCTGTCATGCTCAATCAATAGAGAGATGTGTGAAACAGGTCACAAAGGCAGCAAACAGAGTGTATATACATGAGAAATGTGAGGGTTATATCAGAGGCCGAGAAGCAAGTTGGCAGCTGATGTTGAAGAACAAATCAAAACAAGACTTGATGAAACTTGCTTAAATATTTTTGTAACTCAGGTAATTGCTTTCTGATATTAGTTTATGATTACATGGATTATTTTTTGCTTGGCTAGATAAGATTCATGCAAAAAAAAAAACCTTTAATTTTTTAGCACGAAGTGTAATTTTGAGAAATTTTTAACAGTATTCGGGTTACAAGGGACTGTTGTGGGGTATATGATAAGACATGGATTTACCATACCAAGCTGAATGTTGTGCAATTGCAAAAATAACAGATGATTTGAATTCTTAGTGTAAAAATACTTATTTTTAGAACTGTCACTGAAAAAAATTGCAAAAATTAATTTTCACTCCATTAAATGACACGCCCTAAATTAGATGTCTTTGAATCACCATCAGCCACATCTTTTGAACAACATGAGAAGCTCCTTCTAGCTGATTCTTTGGGTATGCATATGCATAGCTACTTTGCTTTCAAACCATCTCATTCAAATGCTTTGTATAGTTATGTTATAGAGGCTTGTATCTACCTGGATTTTGCCAACTCTGTTCCAAAGTAATGCCACCTAACCACATGAGAAGAGATAGGAAACTATAAATTCTTTTGCTTTGAGATGGTAATTTTTAGATCGCAATAAGTCTGTGTTTTAGTTTTGCTTTCATTGTTCTGACTGATTTAAAGCAATGTATCTGAAATATGCAAACTAAATACGTTATAAAATGAAGAATACAGTTCATGGTAGTCCTCCACTTACGACTATAACTGAGTCTGGAATTACAGCTATAAGTCATAGCAGATGTTAAGCAGGATTTTACTACCTTTTTTGCACTAGTTATTAAATGAATACCATGGTTATTAAAATCCATTTTAGCCAATGGCCATTTTTTTTTTGCCAGAAGCTAGTAAAAATGCCAAAAATCAGGATGCTGCAAAGGACTGTAGTCAATTGCCTAGCACCGAAATGTGATCATGTGACTGCAGTGCACGCATGCACATGTGGTCATCAGGAGTCCAGAACTGGGTAATAATACCATTTTTGGGGGGTGAGCGGCATTGTAACTTGCTAAGCAATTGATCATTAAGCAAGGACTACATGTACAGAGACAATGGTTTCAAATAATCTATGCAAACAGTTCAAAATACATACATACCTCTGTAATTTACAGGAATGGTTCCAGTAAGGCTCATCAATTCTCTTGATGAACCATCATTAAAGACTGAAAAGAAGCATTGATTTATTCAATATACAGATCACAGACACTGAGCACATAAACAAAAATAAGCATATCAACTCAGTATCAATACTTCATTCGGACCAGAAATAAGTACACATCTTCTAAGAAAATAAATTCTGTACAGTATAAAGTGTTTCACATGTCATTTTGTGCCTTTTATAGATAGCAATGATTTCTTCACTATAGGTTCTATGACAAAGGCTGTTTGCCAGCATTTTATTTTAAAAATGAATTGGCTATAGAAATTTTCAAAACAGACATCAAGTGAAAATAATATATAGTCTAAATGAAGAATATATTATTTATTTCTACCTTACTTGAATATTTTCTTCCTCAAATGAGTGACTACTTCTACCAGTAGAAATAATGACTACCAGTACTTCTAATATTAGAAAGCAAAACAAGATTGTGTGTTAGCTTCATGACCTAACATCACTCACTAAAATACCTTAATTATGAGGTAAACACATAATCTTGTTTCACTTCCTCAGTACAGGTAGTCCTCACTTAACCACAATTACAACAGGCAACTCCATTATAAGTGACAGAATCCTTAAGTAAAACATCATGTGACTATACTGGCTTACAATGTAAGTTATGTTGTGGTTATTAAGGGAATCATCCAGTCATTAAGGGAATAATCAAGTGACTGCAACTTGTGAGTTCATTGTAGCTCCTCATTGACTTTACTTATGGGAAGCCAGCTGTGAAGCTTGCAATGGCGATCATGTGACTAGGGGATTCCGCTATGGTCATAGGTTTGAGAAACAATTTTAAATCACTTTTTCAGCGCTGTTGTACAAATAGTTCTTGACCTATGAGCATTCGTTTAATGACTTTTCAACAGGGTGGATAAAAATCAATGATTTTTTTTAAAAAAATCAGATTTTTTTAATTTAAATCGGATTTTTTTATTTAAATTGAATTTTTTGATTTTTATCAAATTTATTTTAATAAAAAACTTTTGGGGTAAAAATCTATTGTAAGATAGTTTTCTATTTAAGATACATAAATAATTTAGTTTATTCAGCATGAAATCGAGCTTAGTTATGTAGCATGAGGCTGTATATTCTGCAACACTGGGACTAATGGTGAGTCAACAATGGGTCAAAGGAGTAGCAGAGATGACAGTTGCTCTTTAAAAATTATGATTTAAATCGAGTTGATTTAAATCAAGCCTTTTTACTAGTGATTTAAATCATGATTTAAATTGTGATTTAAATCAACTCGATTTAAATCAAATCCACCCTGCTTTTCAAAGTTATGATGGTGCTGAAAAAGTGACTTCTCATTAGTCTTCTCACTATTATCTTGATGTCCCTCGGTCACATGATTGCAATTCAGATCTTGGCAACTGGCATGTATTATGGTGGCTGCTGATTGTGATTTTAACCTTTCCATCTGACTTCCAAAAAGCAAAGTCAATGGGGAAAGTCGCAAATCTAGATCACTTGTCTTCTTAATGATTGCAGTGATTCACTTAACAACAGTGGCAAAACAGGTATAAAATTGGGTGCAGTCACATGATTCCTCACCTAATGATTGCATGACTTCAACAATGAATTTTCAAATTCCAATTGTGGTTGTATGTCAAGGACTAACTTGAGTGGTCACTAAACAGGTTAGTTGTTAAATGAGGAATAGCTCAGTAAAACTATTTCCTTGCAATGCAATAAATTGATTAAATATTACTATATAATAGTTGAATGTTAACAAAAACCATCCTGCAAAATACAGAAAACAGCAAGTTACCATAGTTGTCCATAACAGGTTTGAGATCTTTGTACTGGCCAGTAACATTGACAGTTTCCTGAACAGCCAAGTCTCTGTACTTGTACTAGAGAAAAGAAAAACAATGTTTTAAAACACTTCTAACAGCAAACCCATATATCAGTTTACTAGTGTTTGGAATCTTCAACTGCAGGTTATGACATATGAAGTTCTATGATCACAATGTGCTTTACTTTAAACATTTTTACCTGTGAAATTATTCTATTGGATTATCAACAGGAATTGCAAAGCAAGTATGATTAATCAGGGACAGTTATAATGTCATGATACAAACATGAAATTAGAATGACCCTATTCCATGTTATTTATATGGAGGTCAAAAAAGTAAAGGCATTTTCTAATGAATCAACATTAGGAAAATCACATTGCAATTACATAACATGTAAGTAAATTAAAAGTTAAGTACTTAGGATAGTCCAGAAGTTGCTGAATTCCCAGTACTCCTTATCACTGTTCATTCCTGTATGGTGCTGGAAAAGGAGTCTGGAGATACCTGGAGGACCATAGACTTCCAATCCTTAAGGTGGAAGGATATAGGCTTTATCCAATGGTGCCATTCCACATACAGAATGGCTTCTAGCACTTGAGACTATATTATTCCTTTCCTGGATTCTTTATAATTACTTTGCAGAGTTGGATGATTTGCAAGAAAGAAAATGTGGGTATAAAAATAAGAAAAACTCCTGCTACACGAAACAGAACATCAGAAACAGTATATACACAGAGACACATATAGAAACATGTATGTGTGCAATAAATATCATTATTGGACTGATCAGATGACTGTGGTGATAGATAGCAAGATACAAATACCATTTCCAAGTAAAACTGTCAGTTTTCTCAATATCACTGTTTATGGGATAACAAACAAATATTAAAACCATTTAAACACATTTAATTCTGCTTGGTCCACAAATATGTGTTTGCAAACATGCACATATAAGTTATCTTATGGTTTACAAAAATATCCACAAACTTTATAAAAAGTTGATAAACATCTTTTACATACAATATGTAATAGTCACATTGGATACATTTCTCTACCAACCCTTCAAGATGATGTGTTATCCACAAGTCAAGATGATGCCAAAATGACAACATTCATGTTCTAACATCTAATACAGTGAGTTGTAGCATTCGCATGATGACATTTGCATGCATTGTCATTTGCCCTCCTCAACCTATACTGAAATGGCATATAAGGATTTTTATATGCTACCATATCCAGGTGACAGAGAGTGCACATAAAGGGCAGAAAATCAAAAAGAAGAAAATCCTCAGATATTAAAAAGCCTATTTATTGAAGTGTAAGAGAAACCTAAAAGCAGCGATTCTTGCACCAAATTCATCTTTCAAATGCATGAAAAAATTAATTTCTTTAGAAAGTTTATTTCTACTTCCTTGTATTTCTTTAAGTTAAGTCCTACTATGCAGCTAATTTTTAAAAAATAATAATAGAAAATAAGGAGTGGCTAATTGTAAAATGTTCTGGAAGAAAAAGGAAATAAAACACAAGGGGAGACTAACTGAAAACTTGGAAAAGGCAAACCAAGCAAAGGGTTACAGAGAAAGACCAGCGGCTTTGTATTTGCCCTGAATGCAAAGACAATTTATAGCAGACAAAACCAATAGTATATACAAGACAATTTGGTAGTATTACTTTCAAATAAAAGGAGGTACTCCAAACTTCCTATAACCTGGTCGAATCTAATTGGGGGGGGGGATTGCTCCAAGACTTCAGACACCAAATTCAGCTCATATCTTTTTCTCCTGAGATAACTAGTGTACAGCAGTCCATAACACAAGACTATCTGAGAACCAAGAAGAGGGTAATGATGTACAGAGGGAGAACTTGTTTTCTTTTCAAGACTGTAATAATAAGTTTTGAAACAAACATTCAGCCTTTCTCCCAATAAGGACTACTCGGGGAAGAGAACTACTGGCCTGCAGAAATTTAGTTTTTATTTTAAGGCCCCTTTTATCATTCAGGGATGCAAGGGTGGAGAACTAGAAGAGCCCAAGAAAGCCTTATGTTTTGGGAGAATAACTGTCTTAATTTCAAATCTCCGCACTTTCCGTAAGGCCCTGAAGACGTTTTTATTTCAGCAAGCCGGCCTGGCCTGAATAGGTTTTAGGGTTTTTTAATTGTATTGCTAAGGGTTTTAAATTGGGGCGGCCGTTTAATTTAATTTATTTTTAATTATTTTAACTTTTATATTATATTGCATGTTATTTTAATTCTCGGCTGTTCACCGCCCTGAGCCCCTTTGGAGAGAAGGGAGGGATATAAATATAATAAATAAATAAATAAATAAATAAATAAATAAATAAATTTCAAGATTAAGAGCTGAGTTGCAGGAGATTGCCCCTCAAATAGGAGCCAGAGTTTTCAAAAAAAAATTATGGACGGCTCATACGGGAGATAGATGGCCTCACTGGAAATTCCAGATTTTAGAGATTAGAAAATTCCCTGTAATTACAGCCTCCTGGAATGAGGGAAAACTGACTTCGATGTTTTTCTCTTTAGGCCAGGGGTGGGCAACTGTGGCCCTTTTACAACCTGTGGACTTCAACTCCCAGAATTCCTGAGCCAGCTTGGCTGGCTCAGGAATTCTGGGAGTTGAAGTCCACAGGTTGTAAAAGGGCCACAGTTGCCCACCCGTGCTTTAAGGCTATTCGTGTTGAATTTAGAGCTGACTGTTGGACTAGGCAGGCGCCCAAAGTTTTAGCCACTGCTTATTGGTGGGTGCAAAAGTTGGGTCTCTGGCGAGGAAGCGGCAAACACCGTCAGTTCATGGGGGGGGGGAGTGAAAGGCGAACGCCTCGGAAGGATCTCTCTTCTCCCAAAGGGAGGGAAGGCGCTTTGGGGCTTTTTGCTCTATTGTCGCCGCCCCCCGCCCCTCCCAAAGAAAAGACCGGGCGGAGAGGCCTTCAAAGAGCGCGACTGGGTTGAACCGACTCAAAGGCTGCTTTCAGGAGCAGGCGGGCTTTTTACCTTAGCAAGCATTTTCTTCAGCTGACTCTCGGAAAAGGCCATGGCGGCGGCGGCGGCGGTCCCTCCCTCGGTCGTGCTACCCTTCTACGACCTCCACCACCCCCCCACCCTACTCTCCACTCCCGGACGAACAAGAACCTTTCTCAGCTCCGCTTCCGACACAACCTCCGCGATCCGTTTCCGCTCGGCGATACTGCGAAACGTCACTTCCGGCGGCTAACTGGTGTTTTTTTTTTTTTCCCCCTTTCCCCTCGAAAAAAATAGCAATAGAGTTTTCCCTTTAGTCCCTCTGCGAAGACGAATCATAGAGAGGGTCGGAGGGCGATCCGATTTTCCAGTCTGTTCTAGGTTGTAGTTAATTGGATAGAAATGGGGTGTGTATTAATCACTAAGATAGGCGACTAAGAGCAGAGGGGCTCAGGTTCTAACCCTCCCTCAATTTAGAAAAAAAAACAAACAAAACTATTCGGTGAATTTTCCTAACAGGGAGGACAATTTAGCCAGCGGAACAGCTTGACTTCAGGAGCTTCGTCGCTGGCGGGTTTTAAGAAAAGGCTGGACAGCCGCTTGTCTCCTTCAATTCAATTCAAACTTTTATTGTCAATGCAAAACATGTGTACAATGAGATTGGATGAGCCTCCCTTAATGCAGCCCTCCCCCCAACACAAAAGACATCTCAGCAACTCATAAGTGGGGGGGGGGGAGGGGGAAAAAGCCCTCATACTAACAGACACACAGTCCTATATACATATATGTGCATAACATTACATTATATCATATTGCACCAGTGTAGACATGTTGCACCTTGTGCTGGCCCTGCAAGTCTATCATACTAAATAGTTATGGTCAGTGGTGGGATTTAAGTAATTTAACAACCGGTTCTCTGCCCTCATGGTTTCTTCCAACAACCAGTTTGCCAAACTGCACAGAAAGTTAACAACCGGTTCTCCCGAAGTGGTGCGAACTGGCTGAATCCCACCACTGGTTATGGTGTCATATTACATTCAGAAATCTGACAGCCCACAGGTAGAAGCTATTTTTCAGCCTGTTTGTTACTGCCTATGCTTCTATATCTCTTGCCTGATGGTAGGAGAATGTTTCAAATGGTATACGGTGTCCTGCTTTTTTTTTTTTTTTTTTTTTTTAAATTTGATTTATATGCCGCCCTTCTCCGGAGACTCAGGGCGGCTTACAATGCGTTAAGCAATAGCCTTCATTCTTTTGTATGTTTTTTTTTTTATACAAAGTCAGCTTATTGCCCCCACAAACTGGGTCCTCATTTCACCTACCTTAGAAAGGATGGAAGGCTGAGTCAACCTTGAGCCTTGGAGAGATTCGAACCAGCAGAAATTGCAGGCAGCTGTGTTAATTACAGGGTGCACTGCTTGAGCGGAGGAGGGGGGTGGACTAGAAGTCTTCCAAGGTCCCTTCCAGCTTTTATTCTGATTGATTGGCGACAGTCCTATTCTCTTGACCTGTTGTCAGGTGCAAACAACCAGATTCGTACTTGAAGAGTTATTTATTTATTGGTTCGATTTATATGCCACCCTTTTCCAGAGACTCAGGGCGGCCTACAATGCGTTAAGCAATAGCCTTCATATTTTTGTATATACCTGCTTAGTAGGGCTTTCGCGCCCCCCCCCAAGTGGTGTTCTTTTTTATACAAAGTCAGCTTATTGCCCCCACAAACGGGTCCTCATTTTACCTACCTCGAAAGGATGGAAGGCTGAGTCAACCTTGAGCCTGGTGAGATTTGAACTTGCAGTAATTGCAGGCAGCTGGTGTTACTTAACAGTGCTTTAGTCTGCTGTGCCACCAAGGCTCTTGTTAGCAATTTTTTTGCTCAGTATACACAGGAATCTTTTCAGATTCACAGTTTGCACCTGGGTGAGATTAGATAAGGTTCAACAGCATTGATTGCGCGGGGGGGGGGGGGGGGAGATCAGACTTCACCCTTTAAACTAAGCCCGTCCCCCCCAACTTGGCCAGTCTCTCTTGTACACTTATTTTAGAGGGTTGTAGGGGAAAAAAATATTGGAGGACAGAGCGCCACTTTGAGCTCCTTGATCAAAGTTGGAGTATAAATAAATAATACCAAGAACAATGTACAAACCTTTTAAGTGAACTCATTGTTGGAAGAAAAATCAGATCCAGTTCCAAGCCAGGAGAAAGATGTTGAAATAAAATGGAGATAGGCTGCAGGAAAGAAGGTTTCGGTTTAGTTGGTAGCAGAAACTTCAGTGACAGCCACACGTTTCTGGGGTGGCTGATAAAATGGGGTTGAGAGTAGGTGGCCTTTTATGCATTCTTTGGGGCTTTGTGATTGAGATTTATTTATTTATTTATTTATTTATTTATGTATGTATGTATGTATGTATGTAATCAAATTTCTATACCGCCCTACTCCCGAAGGACTCAGGGCGGTGAACAGCCAAGATAAAATACAGATAATACAAATATTAAAAATCCCTTAAAATTATTAAATATTTTGGCCGAAACACAGATTAAAACACCCAATTTATAAGATCACAAATTAAAAAATTTAAAAAATTTAAAAGAGGGGAGTTAGGCCAGGCCAGATGCCTGTTCCTGTCCACGAATGTGTTCTTTAATATTTTAATGGCTGTTGCCAGTGTTGTGGATTTAATAAGACAAACACAACTTTTAGATTAATCAGAGACAAATTTTATATATTGCGCAATAGGTTCAAGGCTCTGTACATGAAGCGTTGAACAAAGACAGAAATTAGGTACAATGGTTTTATACCCTTCTAGACAAAGGATTCTGTTAACTCAGCAATTCATATGGTCATATACATTTGTCATTTTTAATTGACATTTCCTAATTACTGAGTTTCTTTGCAAAATAGTTATATTTCTTTTTGTAGATTACTGAAGCATAGATTCAAATCATCTTCTGACGATAAGACAACTTTTAACTCATGTGGATCCCCTTGACCTAACCAACCTTTAAGCTGTATGTCATTAGAATGTTCCTTTCTTCTGACAACTTAGAGGCCTCCTAGAGGAACCAAAAGGATTTTGGCTGAGTTTGTACTTTTTCTAACCGGATGCATTGCTTTTTAGAATAGAGTGAATAGAAAGTTATCCAGTGGTCATCTATCAGAGCCCGCTTCATTTACATTACCAGATTCCTATGGGGTCATGTAGGGGTCATGGATCCCAGAGTTGCTGAGAATTGGGTATTATATAAATTTTAATTTTTACTGATTCTTATTTTTTAAATAATGGTTTATTTTTTATAATGACTATTTTATAATTTATATTTTTCTTTCATGGTGTGCACCATCCAGAGTCACCTCTGGTGAGATGGGCGGCTATATAAATCTGATAAAAAATATAAATTTAATTTATTATTGTTATTAAAAACAAGCACAATTAATCCCAAGACAAATTCACAAGTGGGCTTACTCTTTATTACTGTTATTTGTTTTAAAATTAGGATAGGTGGCTTCACAACCTGCTCTTTCTGCCCTGTTTTTTTTTTAAATGTGTTTTTAAATCAGCTGGCGATTGCCCCCTGCAGTTTTCCTGGCAGCATTTTTCATTAGTGGCTTGCCAATTCCTTCATTGGAGTGTTGAGGGAAAGTAACTGACCCAAAGTCACCCGCATGTGTGCTGAAATTCTGTAGGTATTATTACTGCTGATTCAAAATACCAGCAATGCACCCATAAAATTGTGCATCACTTCCTCATTAAATCTTTACCTCTGAAAATCATAGAATTCAAAGCAAAAGATGTACATCAGATACCATTAGCCTTATTAATATCTCATTAAGAAGGGGTTTTTTTCCATATCGTAATTTTTGGAAAAATAATCTACGGAAAATTGGCAAAAATCATTGTAAGCATACATAATTACACAATAACATTTTATTAAATTTAGTGTGGCAAATCTTTTTGTATTGCTAAAAGCTTAGTGCAATATTAGAACTGAGCAGCCAAATACATTAAAACTTAACTACTGCATAATAATGAATAGTGCATTTACATGTTGTTCCTGTCCGTTTCCAGGAGTGTGGATCCAGCTACATGAAAAAGATTACTTTGGTAGGTCCTCCTTAGTTTTAGGGTGGGATAAAGGAGGATAAACAAAGCATGTTCTGTGCCTAAAACAGAAAGAATCCTGTTTTCTCTCTGGGTCTTGGGAGCCAAAAATGCAGCAATGTATTATGCTACTATTTTTAAAAGCCTTCGCCCAAGACTTTCCCCTAAATCTTTAGAATCTATACAGAACTCTAATTAGACAAAATGAGCCTAAAGTAATATTTGTGCAATATAATGGCAACATCACATGATTGACTTGGTAGTATAAACATTTAAAAAAACATAAATATCAGTTGAATCATGAACATTGATTTTAGACAATACTGTGCTGCCATTTCTTTCTAAGAAATGTATATTATCTATATACAGTCAATAATGTATGGGAAATAACAATCTAATGGTGATATATTACCTCTGACTGCCTAACATCTCAGATTAAAATAAAAATTTACTTAAGAGAACAAAGTTGAATAGTAGTATTGAAGGTCACAGCATGAAGAGGAAAGGGCAAAGAAGTACAGTAATTTATGATTATAAAATATCTTACGTGTAAGGCCATGGCCGTTAATACCTTCCCTAACCTAAATGTTTTTGTCTACTTTTAGTTACCATATAATAATATTCACTAAAGTTTCCACACTGTGAGAATTTGATGTTGGACCCAGTTGGTTGTTAATACCTTTTCTGCAAATCTCAAATATTTTAAGAACAAAAATCTATGGTTCCTTGGCAATCAGAGCTTCAGTTGCTGTTGAAGGTCATTGACAGATGCAGCACTGGTTTGAAGTTTTTCAACTACATTATCCTCTTCCACAGGCTTCATCATTTCAATTACACCACTGATTCCAAGTACACAAGGCATACTTAAAAATACTTCACTGTTTATATTATAACACCCCTAGAAAAAAAAAACATAAGCATAATATTTTTACATGTATCTGGATTTCATCAAAGGTATATGAAATTTAAGGCACTTCGGGCTTGAATTTTACATATTCCAGTCACTAATACTTGTAAGATTTAAATAAGCTTGCAAGTAATTACACAATTTAGATGTATTTTTATCTGAGCTGTAAAATCCCAGATTGACACTAAATAACAGCAAAGAGATAGAGAAACTAATTCTTTGCTGTTACTTAGTGACCATCTGGAACTACAGTATTTCAAGTGATTTATAGCATACAAACCACAAAACCAAAAGTGAACATTTTCTGCTTTAAATGACATTGGCTGTTTAAACCATATTAGTTATCAAAAGTTATAACTGAGGTAAGCCAGCAAAAGGACTAATCATTTTAGTGTCTGACCTTTGTTGCTGAGAAACATAATTTATTCTGTTAAAAGTAATATTTAGAATTGTATTTTCAATTGTATTAAGTATTTTTAAAAAGTTTTTTAAAATGGCTGTAGAGGGATGCTGACAGCAACCAACAAAGAGGACCTTTGACATCTGGAATGAAAAGGTGCTGGACCAATTTCTGATGCTGCCATGGTGGCCACTGTAGCAACACAAACCATGAAAATAGCAAATATATTGTCAGATGAAAATTGAAAACAATATTTCCATTGGATTTGGATCAGAAAAACCCAAAATCAGCTGGCCTCTACCATGGGATATGTAGGACAAGAAGAAATGGTTAGCCAGGTATCCTCAAGCCAAAGTCAGGGGCACCTGTAGATCCTTTTTTCTTTTCTTCTCATGGTTTTCAACTGTTATCTATAACCTTAATATTCAGTCTTTTTCAAAAGTAAAATCAGTTTCCTGCTTACCTTCACCGTGGTTGATACAGAATGTATTTTTCTTTTATCATTCAATATAGTGTCAGTCAGATCAGCTATTGACAGACCAACAGACCAAGACCTTTGGCCTTTTCCTTTCAGAATTTCCATGGCTCTAAATACAAGAAATACATCTAAGACTTGAAAAAGACTTTTCCAACAAGCAATATATTCTTTTCAATATCCACATATTTTCACCAGAGCTGTTGCTATACTCAAAATATAAATGTTTTATAGTTAAATAATGTAGATTGTGCTACTCAGATACAGGTGAACATTTATATGTGGGCTAAAATCCTATACCAGCTTATATAGAAGTCCCATTAAAATAAGTGTCATTTCCTACTAAATATATAGAGGCATAGAAGTTTTACCTGTTAGTCAATACCTGTTGATCATTTGTTAACTTATCATCAGGATGATTTATCACTGAATTAGAACTCCATGCTGCCACTGTATAAGACAATTGCAATTAATTTTTTTTTCAAACATTTGGATAGTTAGATAACATGTCTTGGTTTTCAACCTATGTACTTTGTAGTCTTATTGTGTCATGCTAATAGAGGTACAATACTCCCTCTAATTTCTCCTATTAGCTATTAATTAAAGCAGAAGTTGGCAAATGTTTTAAAGTAGACTTCACTTACCAATTGCCTCAATCAATTGCAGCAACCATTTGAAGTTATAATGGTGATGAAAAAAATAACTCTGCAACCAAGGCAAGTATTTACAATCTTTGCAGTGTCCCTCAGTCATGTGATCATCATTGTAATCAGAATATGTTGTTCTGTGCCTGACCCATTGTTTAGATTTTTCACCCTTGCAGAGCAGAAAGTTTAAGGAAGGATTATAAGAGAGTAAGCAAGGGAATAGACATCAAAAGGAATGTGCTAGCAAACATCCAGTGTATTCCCCATTTTTTGCCTCTAACTTTCTTGTAATCTCCTCCTCTCCAATCTCCCTACTTCATGAGGGAAGGAGAGAGAAAATGAATCAGGCACAGGAAAGATTGTTTAAACATTAATTCCTTCTTGCTAATTATCCCACCATTCCAAAGGGTGGAAAAATGAAGAAAATCAAAGCATAATTGCACTCACTTGATTTCCCACTTAGTGATGGCTTTGTTTAATGACCAATTTCTAGTCCCAATTGTGATCACTAAAAAAGGACTATCCTACATTTTCCATTTATAAAATTGTACCTTCAGCATAAATTTCAATGTTTTCTCAAACAAATATAAAAGTGCTCATTTATGTTCTAATTCAAAGAGGAAAGAAAATCTAAAATGTAGATTCCTAAGTCATACTGTAGTTCAGTGTTTTACCTTTGTTTACTCCTTGTTCACCGATAATCCAATTGTCTTTACTTCTGCTTTGGGCTTTCAACAGATTTGTAATAACATACTGGAATCTTGCTGAATCCAAATTGCAACCAATTCCAATAACTCTGCTTTTGGGGAATCCACTCAGCTTCCACGACACATAGGTCATTATTTCTACTGTAGTTGTGATTTTAAAAAAAATTAAGAAAATTGACAAATATTTTTAAGTGAATATCAAATAGTGGTTTAAAGTGTCTTGTAAATATTCCTGATTTTTAATGATTTTTGTATTTACGGTAAATTCCATTTTTAACTTTAAGAAAAATTATACTGTTATTTGGGCAACTGTTTGGGATAAGTGGAATGGTGTGCCATACATAGGCACATACATCTATTAATTTCTATGATTGCTGAGGAATCAGAGGTTTACTATTTCTTTGTGAACAGCTGCAGGATGTCAATAAAAGGTCAGGATTTCTTGCATAATGAGAAGCTTTAATCGCCATAAAGATTTGATTGTGTTGGAGAAAAGATGTGAAAGGACTAAGTTTAGTATTATTTATTATGTATCTATTAGACTTTGGATAACACATACTATTCAAGTTTCTTGTACCTTCACCCATTCTCATTTATAGCAGAGATATAACTCTGAGAATAAACAGGGAACAAACAGTACTGATGATGATATCTAGATAGGTAATGAAATGTCTACAAACAAACAAGGAACCAAGCTCAGAGAACACCAAGGACCTCAGCCTGAACTACAGAATGGAATCTTCTAATGAATTCAGAACTGGAGAGGGAGTCTTTTTGGAGATCTCTGATTAACTAACAGTCTATATGTCAACTATTAGATATAATAGTTGTATACGAGATTATAATATAATCTCGTATAATTTGGAAAAGAGCAATTATAAATTTTGTCCATTACTTTTTTTTTTTTTTTTGAGGGGCGGGTCATTTTTAATTATGTTCCTCTACAGTAGCAAGCAAGCAAAAAAAAAAAAAAAAACCAATGTCAAATCTCTTCCAAAATTTTTCCAAGAAACTGTAAGAACATATGCAGGCAGTTACCAGGAGTCAATATTAACCCAAATGTTTGCACAAACACACCAAAGCAGGCACAAATATATATATATATATATATATTTAGAAGAGCCAACAATATCCACAGGGAGTCAAAAAGTCAGTATGTTTTGTTGCAATGATGCAGCTGAAGCCCTGCTCCTTTTATATGTGTACCAACACTCTGTATATCAAAACTTCCTTCTACGGATGCCCTGAATAGAGCTCATAGTAATTGGTCTTTGTTAGGTTCCAAATAGCAAGATCTCTTCCTATGTCATTGGATTTTTAAATTATTCTTTCCAAAATTTACATAATTTATGTAAATAATTTTTAAGATTGTCAAAATTCCCTTCAACATCAAAAATTTGTCCTTCCCTATTCTGCTGATGTCTTCCTTCAAATCTGAATTGGTGTCACCCATTGATTTCAATGAACCCTCCCAATATATTAGGCAGTCTTTAAAAATATGAATTATGCTTCTTAATAGGAAGCAAACTGAAAAAAGATCCATCTCTGCAATACTAAACACACAGAAAATATTTGAAAAGACTGGCTGGAAGTACAAAAATGGTAAAAAGACATTTATTTTAGTTTAGATTATTTAAATTTATATACCGCCCTACTCCCGAAGGACTCAGGGCGGTGAACAGCCATAAATAAAACAAATATAATATAAAATTTAAAAACAAGTTAAAAGACATATTAAATAGATTTGGCCCACTAATTAAAACATCCCTATTTTTAAGAATAGATCCGAATTAAAATTAAACAATTAAAAAGGGTTAGGCCAGCCCCGCTTGATGGAATAAAAAGGTCTTGAGGGCACGGCAGAAAGTGCGCAAATCCGGGATCCTCCGTATCTCTGGGGGGAGCTCGTTCCAAAGGGCAGGTGCCCCCACAGAGAAGGGTCTCCCTCTGGGGGCTGCCAGTCGACACTGTTTGGCCGACGGCACCCTGAGAAGCCCCTCTCTGGGAGCGTACTGGTCGGGCAGAGGCTACCGGTGGCAGAAGGTGGTCTTGTAGATAACCAGGTCCTGAGCCATGGAGTGCTCTAAAGGTGATAACCAGTACCTTGAAGCACACCCGGAAGACCACCGGGAACCAGTGCAGCTCGCGCAGGAGAGGTGTTACGTGGGAGCACCATGTCGCTCCCATAACCACCCGCGCGGCCGCATTCTGGACCAGTTGGAGCCTCCAGGTACTCCTCAAGGGGAGCCCCATGTAGAGAGCATTACAGTAGTCCAGGCGGGAAGTGACGAGGGCGTGAGTGACCGTGCATAAGGAGTCCTGATCCAGAAAGGGACGCAACTGGCGAATCAGGCAAACCTGATAGAAAGTCTCCCTGGCCACAGCCGTCAGATGTTCTTCTAAGGACAGCCGTGTATCCAGGAGGACGCCCAAGTTGCGAGCCCTCTCCATGGGGGCCAACGACTCGCCCCCAATAGCCAGCAATGGCGCCAGCTGGCTATATCGGGACGCCGGAAACCACAGCCACTTGGTCTTGGATGGGTTGAGCCTGAGTCTGTTCCTCCTCATCCAGATCCGCATGGCCTCCAGGCACTGGGACATCACTTCAAGGGCATCATTGGGGTGGCCCAGGGTGGAGATGTACAGCTGAGTATCGTCAGCATACTGATGGTACTTCACCCCAAAACCACGGATGATCTCACCCAGCGGCTTCATATAAATGTTGAACAGAAGGGGTGAGAGGACCGACCCTTGTGGCACCCCACACACAAGGCGCCTCGGGGTCGACCTCTGTCCCCCTGCCAACACAGACTGCGACTGGTCAGAGAGAAAGGAGGAGAACCACCACAGAATGGTGCCCCCCACCCCCAGCTCTTCCAACCAGCGCAGCATGATACCACGGTCTATGGTATTGAAAGCCGCTGAGAGGTCTAATAGGACCAGGACAGAGGAACAACCCCTCTTCCGAGCCCTCCAGAGATCATCAACCAACGCGACCAATGCTGTTTCCGTGCTGTACCAGGCCTGAAACCCAACTGGAACAGATCTAGATAAACCGTTTCATCCAGGTATTGGGGAAGCTGTCGCGCCACCACACTCTCAACAACCTTCGCCACAAAGCGAAGGTTGGAGACTAGACGACAATTTGCTAACACTGCTGGGTCCAGGGAAGGCTTCTTGAGGAGGCCTCACCATCGCCTCTTTCAAGGCGGCGGGAAAGCCACCCTCACTCAACAAAGCATTAATAATCCCCTGGAGCCAGCCTCGTGTAACCTCCCAGGAAGCCAGCACTAACCAGGAGGGACACGGGTCCACTAAACATGTGGCCGCGCTCAGTCTGCCCAGAATCCTGCCCACGTCTTCGGGGGTCACAGGGTCAAACTCTTCCCAGATAATATTTTCAAGACCTGCCTCCATCAGCCCACCTGAATCTACCCAGTCAGAGTCCAAGTCTTCCCGAATTTGAGCGATTTTGTCATACAGATACTGTACAACGTCCTTGGCCTGACCCTCCAAGGGGTCCTCCCGCGCTCCCAAATGAAGAAGGGAGCGGTCACCTTACTCATATGATATGGGCTGTTATTATTTCATTTTGGCTTAATATCTTTACGTTTTTAATATAATATTACAAAGATCAGCATGATTTAAATATGTTAATTGAACTGCATGGACCAAACTCAAAACGTATGACTACAAGTAATATGGATTTATGGATTTATCAACCATGGAAAGCAGCAAAAATATTACTCTTCAATGTTAGAAAAATAGCACAACCCCATCTTTACAGTCTTGGATTGTCAGGATTCACTTTTTGTATATAAACAGAACAGAAAGAATTATTATACCAAAATAGTTAAGATGTTAACAAACTTGGTTGATTTTTTTGTAAGTGGTATACTATATTTCTGCTCTTTATTTCCGTGCTTGTGTTTGTATAGTTTTAAAAGACTGTAATCCTGGTACTACCTCATTGGAGATAAGCAATGGAGTTGAATCATGTAACAAATTACACAACCTTTATACAATATTTGGAATCAGAAAAATCTGTTGAGGTTTTTAAATTGCCTAAAAGGAAATTTCCAATAACTGTTCATCACGTAGAACAAGATAAAACAACCAGCAGATTTTTTTTTAAAAAGTTGACCTAATACTTGATACTGTTATTTTGTGGCTGAGAATTATGACAAAATAAGATACCTTTTAATCCTCACTAAGATGATGTCAAAAAACCCTAAGATAATATCAATTGCAAATCATATCTTGTGATTGAAACTTCATAGAATTATATTAAACTTTGCCATACAGTACCTGGCTGAGAGGCAATAAGGAGTACACTGTGTTGACTGTAATGAGCTATTGAGGGAATAATGCCTCTGAACAATTCCACATTGCTCTGTACAACCTCCAGATAGGACTGAGCATTCCCTAAAGAATTAATGGTAAGCACCACCAACTTTGAGTCCGCTGATGCAGAAAAATCTATAAAAATATAAAGAATTGCAAATTATTATTGAATATGTCTTATTTTCAAGAATGGCATTTTTAAAAAATAAATAAATAAATCTATGATAATACATGGTTTATTTCCGGACTTGAGATAAATAGGCAAAAGTATCACTTCCAATCTCTTCCCACTTATATAATTAATAGAGGAATTATTATTAATACTACTGAAATTGAACTAATGTCAAAAATTCAAAGAGAATTCAGTCTATTACGTAGTAATATGTCTTTACACATAACCCTTGCTATGTTCTGCCAATTTTGGAATGCAGATCAAATCTCAGGAAGAATATAACATGGATTAATATTTCATATATGTAAATAAATGAGTATGCTTTGACTGTATTTGCTGAGCTCTGGGATGAGTACATTAACCATTTTACATGTACGTAGGATTATCTATGCAGTACAATCTTTGTCCAAGACTGAAGCACTGAAGTGAAAGAAGCTTCCAAAACTTTTTGCACCCTGCAGAGCAGCCCAGGTGAATACTTCAGTTTGCAATATTGCTAGAAAATACTATACAGTGTAATATTACCTCGACTAATTTCCACCTTTGGCAAGTCAAAGATTTCTAGGTCCATTGTTCCTCCTTTCACTGTAGCTTCTGAGCAGTCCAAGACAACCACTTTGTCAGCAATATCCTAAATTGATTCAAAAGAAAGAAAGAAAGAAATGTTTTTCATCAAAGCAAATACGAATTGTATTCTGAGAAGAATTCTGTGGGATTCAATCCAACAAGAATAATAAGTACAAAAAGTTAAGCAGCTTTTTTGAAAAATATCACATTCAAATAAACTAAAAAGAAAGTAAAAGTGCATTCCTAATACATATAATCAAAAATTACAGAGTTCATAAGTATTTATTCTGAGATTAGATGGAAAACATCTCTTAATGAATTTACACAGAAATGCATTATTAATCTCTAATAAGGTAATGCCTCCAGCCATAATTTAGAAGACTTTTATGGAGAAAATATTCTGTGAATATGGTCTCAAATATTCCCCTGCTCCAATTATTTTATTACAATATAAATTTATTACAGAAACGAGCATAATAGTAACAGAAAGTGCATACCTTTGCCGAAATAGCCAAAATACAAGCAAGGCCTAGATCTCCAGCCCCAACTATTGTAACTTTGCGTAATCCTCCATCATTTTTCTTTTCTTCTCCCTTTGATTGTCCATTGTTTTCACCTAAAAACCACATGCTATTTAAATAAACGATTATGCATTGTAAATGCATAATACTGATGCTCAAAAAAAATAATTTTTAAAAATGCTTTGGTCTGGACAACTGTAATTATGGTACTGAAAAATAAAAAAAAATGTTATGCAAACAAATCCTATGCATAGATGTTTACTTAAACGTAGGTTTGCTGGGTTCTATTTATCTTACCCCCCAGATAACATGCAAGGGATTGCAACATGATTTTTTTTTTAGGTGAAAAGAGAAATGTTGTTGTTGGAACTAATGGGAGATTGTTCCCATTCCAATCCAAACTGTGGGAAGGGCAAAGACTTTCTTCTCTGTTGTTCCAATTTGGCAAAGGCTCTTCCACTCTAACCATTTGTTACACAAAAAATTGATCAATACAAGCAATACCAAACTCAAAAATACATTAATAGCTTGATCCTAGGGACAGTAGATTTAACAAAGGAAACTGAGATTTCTTAATTGTTTCAGAAACTATATGGCATTAACAGTGGTGGGATTCAAATAATTTAACAACTGGTTCTCCGCCCTAATGACTGGCTGGGTGGTCATGTGACTGAGTGGGTATGGCCAACTCAACGTCACTCATGTCAAGGGGTGCCTCATCTCGTCTGGCCTCTCCTTGCCACGACCGGCCACGCCTCTCCTCGCCTCGCCTCACCCCTCCCCACCACTCCTTCTTCTCACGCCTGGCCGCTCACCTCGCCGGAGCGAGTAGTTTTCAAATAAAAAGAATGCTGACCTTGTGCAAATAATAAACATCTTGACTTCAGGTTTGATGCATCTTGCAAAAATATTACTGCTCATTCTAGTCTCCTTTCCTACTAACAGGCCCATCTCAGATTGTAATTTGCTACAACCTCTCTTGTCTTTTGCATCATTCTATGGGAAATTATTCTAAAATGTTATCTGTAATGTTTGCAGCTTTACAAGTTTGTTTTCTCTATCCCTGTTTTTGCATGCAATTCTTATAAGTTATTTTGATATTCCTTCCATCTTTTTAAGCAAAGTAGTGCTTAAGGTGCTGGTCTAGAAACCAAGAGACTCTGAGTTCTACTCCCATTTTAGGCGTGAAAAAATGGCAGTGACAAGTCACTCTCTCCCAGCCCAAACCACTTCTTAGATTGTGGTTTTGGGCAGTGGTGGTTGCTACCGGTTCAGGTGAACTGGTAGCGGCGGAGGGGGGGCTCTGCCCCCACGAACGTCTCTGCACATGTGCAAAGGCTCCTGCGCATGACATGAACCAGTAGCGACGGGATTTGAATCTCACTACTGGTTGTGGGGAAACTAAGAGGAGGAAGGAATATTAGATAAGTTCTCCACCTTGAGTTCCTTATAAAGTAATAAAGACAGGATAAACATCTAACAAAATAAATAAATCATTTGTGAGAACTACTGCATTTATTTCATTTTTATCCACTTTATTTTTCTCTACTTTTTTATTTATTCTTCAATGATGGCATAACCTGTGAAATTCTTACCTGTCTCACATGCCAGGGTTATGTGGGAAAGCATCAGGTAAACACATCCATGTGAATGGCAGGCAATAGCAGCAGAAATCACTAAACAGCTACATTAAGACAGAAAGGTGGAGGCACCAAAGTGCAAAAAGCAGAGGATCTCAGGGAGAAGAGAGGTGAGACATCCACCTTTCATCAAACTGGCACAACCTAGTCAACTACAGAAAGTTAGGAAAGGCATCCATGTCTCTGTTAGCTCTTTCCATTGGAAAGTTTTGAGATTGTTTCAAACTGACAGTGTAAAAATTGCCCCAGCTCTACAATACTGGTGACCTTTTTAATGATCTTTCACTTTTTATCTAGAGAAGTGCTAACAGGATTTAAAAAGCAAACCATGCCCTTTTTTCCATTTAATCAATTTTGCTAAACATCTCCCCAACTCACAATAAAATATCACTGTTCCAATATTTGAGGGGCTCCTACAAAAATGAGAGGTCCATCTGTTTTCCAAAACACTAAAAGGCACAACAAGAAACAATGGATGGACACTAACCAAAGAGAGAAGCAACCTAGGACTAAGGAGAAATTTCCTAAGGGTGAGACCAATTAACCAATGGAATAGCTTGTCTTCAGAAGTTGTGGGTGCTCCATCACTAGAGGCTTTCAAAAAGAGTGAGGGAAGTACACTTCAAAAGGACAGTGCCAGGAACCACTAAACTAATGCAGAAAACTTAAAACAGCCATACCCTTTTTTTTAAAAAAAGTCAAAACTGGAAAGCAAAAGCAAAAGCAGTAGCTAAGAGCAGCCACTCAGGCTAATTGAAAGCCTGTGCATGCTGCCAAAAGCCATTAACCCTTCCAATTCTATTATTCAACTCTATGTTCTAAATTGGGTATATATAATAGAGTCAATATCTATAAATATCACTACAAAGCACATAATGTTAAAAGTTACAATCTTGTGGGGCGATATTACTGACTGCCCAGGGCCTCATACAGGCCTTTGGCCATAGGTTGGACACACCTGTTCCAGATCTTATGCTTTGCTGGAGCCACGGTGGCACCGTGGTTAGAGTGCAGTACTGCAGGCTACTTCTGCTGCCAACAGTTTGGCAGATCAAATCTCACCAGGCTCAAGGTTGATTCAGCCTTCCATCCTTCCAAGGTCAGTAAAATGAGGACCCAGATTGTTGGGGGCAATATGCTGACTCTGTAAACCGCTTACAGAGAGCTGTAAAGCACTATGAAGCAGTATATAAGTCTAAGTGCTATTGCTATTGCTGCTATAATGTAACAGTTTACTGATTTGGATTCTTCCAGGAAAATCCAAAACAAAATTATCAAGATACTATGAATTATACACACAAATAACAGATGGTAAGTTTCCAGAAAAGATGAATACCGTCAACAATTTTTGTGATATACGAAAGTAGGTCCATCTGTCTGGCTTCATCAGAAGATGATAATGCATATAACGGAAGTTCCTCTTCAAATTTTATGCTCATTTCCTTTAACAACCCTATAATTACTGACTGTGGCTGCAATAAATACAGGACAAATTAGAATTTAATTATATAACAGATATACCACTTAAAACATTGTCTAGTAAATTTTTAAGATAGCGCACTAGATATATAAACTGCTTGGGAATATGAGGCATGGATTTTAATCATTGACACAAAAAAATTGGAATACTTGTCAAAACAGTATTTTTTTTCATTGTTTCATGATCCATTTTCCAATGTTTTCCTGGAGACTAAAATAATCAAGTAAAAGCAATAGGAGCAGGGCTATATAGATGGAAGGGCCCTGACTCACATAGCTAGATTTACAAAAGGACAAGAGCATATTTTAATACTGTTGCTGATGGAGTCCTTAATTTTTTAATGAATGAGTTCTTTTATTCATTCAGAGCTGGGATGCCGCTGAAGTCCCATCTTGGTGCCTGAAACTGTGAGGGTTTACTGGAAGGAAACAGAACCCAGGTTTTGTACACTGGGGTCTCTTTCAGCTATGGTGATTACTGTGAATGAAGAGACACCATTTCTGAAGAAGATCCACAATTTATAGGCCCTCCTGGACATGAAGCTCCTGTTGAGCCTCAGGTGATGGATATAGTCAAGGGGGTTGTTACCCAGCTTTGGCTGATGTATAAATTGTGACCTTCCCTGGCACAAGAGGACCTTACAACATTGGCTCATGATTTATTTACCATCTATCTACACTACTACAATGCACTCTACGTGGGGCTGTCTTTAAAAACTATCCAAAAGCTTCAGTTGGTAATAATGTGGAGTAGCCCACATGCTTACTGGCAAGTATTGCTGGGAACCTATCATGCCTTTTTTGGGAACCCCATGTTGGTTGTTCAATAGATTCTGGATGTAATTCAATTATTGGTGTTAACCAGGGATACTATTTAGCAGGTTCTGGAGAACTGGTAGTGGAAATTTTGAGTAGTTTGGAGAACTGGCAAATACCACCTCTGGCTGGCCCCAGGAGTACAGAGGGAATGGAGATTTTGCAGTATCCTTTCCCTGGAGTGGGATGGGAATGGAGATTTTGCAGTATCCTTCTCCTGCCATGCCCATCAAGCCATGCCCACGAAGCCACACCACGCCCAAGCCACGCCTACAGAACCGGTAGTAAAAAAAATTGTATTCCACCACTGGTGATAACCTTTAAATCCATTTATGGGTTCCTGCCAGACTACCTAAAGCCTGCATCTCCTTACAGAAGTCAGGTTGGCCATTATAATTGTGGTGGGAGAAGCAGCTGATGGTTCCCCACTTTTGGGAGGTCTGGGAGTCAGTGTTCAAAAGCCAGTCTTTTAGAGAGGCCTTGAAATAAGGCCCAAAGGTATTTTTTCAGGAGGCAACTGGACTTTCTTGTTTTTTTCTTTTTGTTTTTTTTTTGAAGACGTTTTCGCTTCTCAGAAGAAAAAACAAGAAAGTCCAGTTGCCTCCTAAAAAAGCACCTTTGGGACAACCATGACCTGGATGACTGAGAATCTCTACAGACCTTGAACTTAAGGTTAGATCTGCTCCTGCCTTCCTCACCTTTTGGAAGATGCTGGATACCACGTTTTTTTCCAGAGGTATTTGAGTTGTAACACCACTTTGGTATTGTATGTTTATTGCTTTTAGTCCTTTCCTGTATTTCTGTATTTTTATTTTGTTGTATTTGTAACCTGTTGTATTTGTAAAGTTGGTTAAATAGTAGTAAAATAAAAATCAAATAAAGGATGGATGGATGGATGATGGATAAAAAAAAGGCATGGTTTGGGGATGAAATCTTCATCCGCTCTTGAGTAACACTGGTTAACTTGACTTTGTTAATAAGGAACCTGAAAACCTAATACTACCATCCATTCTACATACATTATGATAACCATTTTGTATTCAAATAAATTGTATTTTATCTCATATTGCACATATTTATGTATGTAATTATATGTGGAAAAATGATAACTGCTGCGAAGAGGTACAAAGGTATATCACCTTTATATAAATTTTAATAAGATAATACATATAATTTTATGTAATGTATTTATCTAATTCTTACATGACTCCAGGCTTGTAGATATGGCAGGTAAATCCTTCCACGGACATCGACATGTTTTCCAACAGAAATTCCCATATTAGCAGTAGGGTTTAGAAAACAAATGGGTGGAGTAAAAGGATAAGAATCTAAAATCCATATGCAAATTGGAATATTATAAATGTTACCTGTCAAAATACAAAATAAAAATCTGTTTAGCAAAGGTTCCATGCTTCTCATTTCAGCTAGGAGAGAGAATGAATCCCCTACCCTTCATGACAGGGATGGAAAATCAGTGCCCACCCTCTGAAATTGTTTTCCCTCTCCCCACAAGTTAAAACTGTTCCTTAACTCCTGTTGATTTTCCAGGAAGACAGGTTAAAAAATGCTACTCTTCTGAAGAGACACTGCAGCATATGTTACATAAGAATTGTAGATTTGTTGTCCAGCTATGGCAGTATTTACTTTTGGACTTGTATTAAATTGTTAACTTTTGACACTGAAAACTGATTTTCTGACTTGATAATTACCGGCTGTTATTTGTTGTAGATTCAGTTTAAGATTATAACAAACCCAGGCAGGTCCCATGAATAGAGTAGTTTGATTTGAGATGGGAATAAACTTCCTTCCTTCCCCAGGCTGCTTTATGAGGGGCAGGGTGTATGCTGCTGTCCCCTCCCGCCTGGGTTAATGTGAGGGTCCCTTCTCTGGTAATATTGAACAGCAAACTAGGGCATACAAAACTTTTGCCAGACCAATTCTTGAATACAGCTCATCTGTCTGGAGCCTGCACTGCATATCGCACATTAATACAATCGAATGAGTCCAGAGATATTTCACAAGAAGAGTCCTCCACTCCTCTGCTCACAACAAAATACCTTATGCCACCAGACTTGAAATTTTGGGCTTAGACAACTTAGAACTTCACGGTCTTCAGTCTGACTTGACCATAGTACATAAAATCATCTGCTACAATGTCCTACCAGCCGATGAATACTTCAGCTTCAACCAAAACAATACAAGAGCACATAATAGATACAAACTCATGGTAAACCGATCCAAACTAGACTGCAGAAAATACGACTTCAGTAACCGAGTTGTCGACGCCTGGAATGCACTACCTGACTCTGTGGTTTCTTCCCCAAATCCTCAAAACTTTAACCTTAGACTACCTACTGTAGACCTCACCCCATTCCTAAGAGGTCTGTAAGGGGCGTGCATAAGTGCACCAGCGTTCCTAACATCTCTGTCCTAATGTTTTCTTTTATTCGTATTGTTTTCATGTATTTATAATGTTTACACTTGTATCTATCATAAAATATATGCTTGACGAAATAAATAAATAAAAATAGTTCCTCTCGGAACCACTAGAGTTTGTCATTGAGCTTGCTACTCGGGCTACCTAACCAAGACAACCTAGTGTCAACTCTATCTTGGGGTTTATTGCGCACCCTCTTCCAGGAAGTTTCAGCCTCTACTGCTGGACTTCTTTGATGGGGCATCAGCACTGTAGCTTCTTCAGCAGGTCTTTTCTGATTGACCTTTTTGATAGCTTTCCTTTCTTTGATAGCTCCATGAATTCCTCCAAAGTCTATTGCCAGACGTTTGGGATAGCTGCTGACTAATTTCAGCCAAGAACTGATTTTTTTTTTTTTTTTGAGATTCCATCCATGGACTTTCTCTGGACAATATCCATCCAGAAACCTCTGCTGCTTCTATAGCATTGTGGCAAGTCTGTTACTTGAACTGCTGCTGAATCTCCTCCTGACTTTCACACTGCTTTATCTCCCCCTATTTCCATTGTTGCAGTATCAGCTTCATGCTTAGCCAGCTGCAGATTTTCTTTGTTTTTCTGCTGCTTAATTTTCACCATTATAGCTTAATCCAAAAAGTCTTTCCAGCTCCCTTGCTAAGAAACTTCAGCATTCATTTTACTTACTTTGTTACTTAGTAGATTCATAAGGCTGTCTAGCTTAAGTAATGTGACTTTTTGTCCCAAAGGTGCATTTTTTTTCAAGAGGCAACTGGAATTTCTGGGTTTTCTTTGAAGACGTTTTGCTTCTCATCTAAGTAGCTTCTTGAGCTCTGACTGGATGGTGGAGAGCTGAAGAAGCTTCTTGGATGAGAAACAAAACATCTTCAAAGAAAAACCAGAAAGTCCAGTTGCCTCTTGAAAAAGCACCTTTGAGACAACCATGACCTGGATGACTGAGAATCTCCATAAATGTGACTTTTTGTTTCTTACTTCAGACTTCAAGGGAAAAAAGACCTCTAATTATGCTGTACTATAAATTCCTGCTTTTTATTTTATCAGAGCCATCCACATAAGTAAGTAGACTAGGAAGGAAGGGATGGCAAGGTATTTCTTCCCATGCTGATCCAGACCCTTTCCTTGAGAATATGATACTAAAGTTGCTTTATTTTATTAGCTGCTTATTGTACTAGAGGTAAGCTGTACAATATATATATATATATATACACATTATAGCCTGTGATTGAAGCAACATATAATTTTTGTATCTAAATACATTTTGAAGTATATTATTTGGAATCTTCAAATAACAAGAAATACAAAGGAAACATTCCTCGAACTCACCCTTATATTTTACTGGAACAGTACTAGTAAAGTTCAGAAGGTCTTTCTGGGATCCATCCTTGAAAGCTAAAATTCAAAACATTATATCACTAAGGATTTAATTTTTCCTTTTAAAATTGTCTTAATTTAGTACTGATGATATGTATTGTTCCTAACATTTCAAATTAGCTAAAGCAGTCATTTATTTTATTAATTTCTTAAAATATGTGTCTGTGTGTGTATTAAGGCACTGAGCTAGAAAGCAGGAGACCACGAGTTCAAATCCTGCCTTGGCCATGAAAGCCAGCTGGGTGACTTTGGATCAGCCACTCCCTCTTAGGCCAATCCACCTGACAAGGTTATTGTTGTGGGGAAAACAGGAGGCTGAAGGTGTGTTGGATATGTTTGCCACCCTGAATTATTTGTAAAAATAATAAATGCAGGAAACAAACAAACAAACAAAAGCATTACACGCACATATGCAGAAATAGAAATTGCATAGAATTTCAAAACATCATAATAGGACATAAAAAGTAAATTCAGCAAACAGAGATTTTCTAAGGCAACATAATGCTACAGAAAATCTATTCAAAAACTACAGGGATCCTAATTAAAAAAATAGCAGCATATAAATATACATTTTTCTCTACCATGCCATTGTTGTAAAGGTTAGTAAAAGTGATCAATTAATTGCTGAAAATTTAAGAAAAGTATACAGTAAGATTGCAATTCCATGCATACTGCCCAAATAATTGAAAGGAAACAATGAGTATAATTCCTAATAAATACATTATAGTATTAATATGCAGGTTATACTATTATACTGTGAATACACAACACACTTCAGGTGCTAAATAATAGGCACATAGAGTATATTAATATTAATATTCAGCATTTATTTCACTTTATTTATCTGATTTATACGATCCCCCAATTAAAAAAAATTGCAGGTACAGGTAGTCCTCATCTTACGACCACAATTGAGCCCAAAATTTATGTTGCTAAGTGAAAAATTTGTTAAGTGAGTTTTGCCTCATTTTATGACTTCTCTTGCCACATTTGTTAAATGAATCGCTGTAGTTGTTAAATTAGTAACATAGTTGTTAATTGAATCTGGTTTCCCCATTGACTTTGCTGGCAGAAAGTTGGAAAAGGAGATCAGATGACCCCGGGACACTGCAACTGTTATAAATATGAGTCAATTGTCAAGTGGCTGAATTTTGATCACCTGACCTTGGGGTTGCTACAACGGTCATAACTGTGAAAAATGGTCATAAGTCACTTTTTTTCAGTGCTGTCACAACTTCAAATAGTCATTAAGCAAACTGTTGTAAGCCAAGAACTACCTGTAATATATTTATCCCCAAAATAGGAATTCTTACTGTAGGTGCTCATTGTGAACCTGATGTTGGGATACAACTCATTTATGTGCTTCAGTTCTTCTATGGTCAGATCTCGGAATTTATACTGGAGACATAAGAAAGACAGTTTTGATCATCTTAAACATGAACTACAGGGCCATGTGAAGGAAAATGTCTAAACAGCCACTTGGATTACACAAGAATACAACACACATATATCTGGAATTCTTCATTGAGCAAAATTCCTAGGGAATGTGGTAAAGGGTGATTTGATGACAACATTCTCCTATGACAATATTCAATACACAATCATGTGGCATGTTTGCTGCAAATCATGCTCCGACCATAGACTTCACAAGCAGCAATAAGCAGAAGATACACTTTCATAGCAAAGTTTGTATTATATAAAAACATCATCCTAAACCATAAAGGGATGTTTATAATTTGGGCTTAGAGCACTTAAGAGAGCTGTCCAATCCACAGGTCTCTGAGCTGGCAGAAATAGCACGTCAGCATAAATTGCCCTCCTATTCTCTATCCTTACTTAGCAATAGTAACAAAGCTGTCTTTATATACTGCAGGCTAAATTAAGGAAAAGGATTGGCGGATGCCCTCAGATTTGTTTTCCCTCCCTCTTGCAAGCAGAGGATCAACCACCATTCATTCTCCTTAACATGAGACGGGGAGAATCAGGTAAATGAGGTTGGTGCTTACAACAGTGAATTTAGTCATCTGGCCAGTTGCCTTAGAGCTTGTGAATGTGCAGTGACATGCCCTTACTCAGCTCAATGCTTCAATCACTCAGGCTATTTGTGAATAGAGGCTCATTCTCCTCACTGCTACACGGGTACCAAAACAGAGAGCACATGGGCATGGAGAAAGGGTACAGGATCAAGTGGGAGATAATAATGCTCAAGCAATGTGCCTCACCCATCTTGGAAGAACCCAGAGGTGCTTTTTCAAGAGGCAACTAGACTTTCTGGTTTTAGTTTGAAGACATTTCGCTTCTCAGCCAAGAAGCTTCTTCAGCTCTGATTGGATGGTGGGGAATGGAATCATGGATGGTGGGTAATGGAGGATTCCATTCCCCACGATCCAGTCAGAGCTGAAGAAGCTTCTTGGCTGAGAAGCAAAACATCTTCAAAGAAAAAATAGAAAGTCGTTGCCTCTTGAAAAAGCACTTTTGGGACAACCATGATCTGGATGCCTGAGAATCTCCATAGACATCCTGGAAGGAGTTCTAAGAAAAGAAAACTCTATTTTAAAAAAGAAGCAACTAGGGAGGACTTTATGGTATCTCAACTGCACCCTGGGGATAAGAGAAAGTAACCCCACCAGGACAGAGCAGAGAAAGGCTGATATATACATACTACAATTTGGGGACCATGAAAAGCAGCATGAACTATGAATTTTATGCACACTCCATTGTGATTTATTCAATAGAAATATACGCTACTTCCACGTTAATGTGCTATTTACTGGGTCCATCAGGAGATCAGCTTAATAGAAAAGAGATTGTACATCAAACAAGCATGTCCTATTGTAATAATGATGAGTCTGCGATTTCTATTCCCAGAACAAAAAAAAGGTGATGGGATTCGATGATATATAAATTATTGAGGAGGAAATAGCCAATGTTTGAAGCAGAAAGGAAAAAAAAAAACTAACTCCGCAAGATTGAGGAAACCCTGCAAAAACAGACACCATTCACTGCGGCTGAACAGGGAAGATCAGGTCCAATAGCAAACGGGAAGAAATCGACCAAGAGAGAGAGCGGGCAAGGGAAGCACGATCCAATGCAATATTTTTCAATAAAGGAGAATATTTATAGCTCAGGGTTGAAATGAGGAGTCCTTGGTGCTCTCTGAGCTTGCTTGTTTTCTTGCAGACGTTTCATTACCCTAACTAGGTAACTAGAGCACTAGTTACGTTACCTAGTAACTAGGTACCTAGCAAACATGTTACCTAGTTAGGGCAATGAAACGTCTGCAAGAAAACAAGCAAGCTCAGAGTGCACTAAGGACCCCTTAATGTTTTTCAAATTTGGCAACTTTAAAATGTGTGGACTTCAAGTCCCAAAAATCCCCCAACCAGCCATGTTAGCTGAGGAATTCTGGGAGTTGAAGTCCACACATCTTAAAGCTGCAAAGTCTGGAAAAAAAAACCCATTGATTTAATGGATTCAGGCAGTCGCTCCCTTTCCCTTCAAGCCAAGCCAGGGAGGGAAGGTGCTCCAAAATTGGGACGCCGAAACCAGAGCTTCCACTAGCTCGCGCTTCTTAAAACTCTTCCTCCTCCCACTTTCGCCGCTTGCCTTGGTCAGCCACTTCCGCAACTTCTCCTCCGAGAACTCCATGGTTCGCTCTCCCAGCGGGTTCGGAGGCGCCGGCAGCGCTTCCTGTTACTGTCAGCCCGAGAGAAGACGGCAAGCGGCAAGGTCCAATCAGTCGAGCAATTTGGAGGGCAGGGCAGGGTTAGAGCGGGCGCATCTGTTCTGTTCGCGCTGCTCAGGTGAGAGAAGCAGCTACGCGCAGATCTTCTCCTTCTGGGAATGTTGAAAAGTCAGGCTGCGCCTCAGGTGGCCGCACAAAACGTCAGAGCGAATCAGCTGTTGGAGCTATCTTGGTTCGAGTCGAACTGGGAATCGTTCCCCTGCGGCATTCTTCACTAGACGAACTGCGTATCAGCCCTAATTAAAAGACATTACCTGGCATAGCATTTTCCCCTGGGACAGCTACCTCTGAAAGAGATGCTCGTCTGGCCGGGCTGTAAAATAATATACAGGGAATCCTCAATTTACACAACAGGTCATTTAGTGACCGTTTCAAAGTTAACAATGGCACTGCAAAAAAGTGACATGACCATTTTTCACACTTACGACTCTTGCAGCATCCCCATGGTCACGTCATCAAAATTCAGACTTGGGCAACTGACTCATATTTATGATGGTTGCGGGTCCCAAGGTCATGTGATCGCCTTTTGTGACCTTCTGACAATGGGGAAGCCAGGTTCACTTAACAACAGTGTCACTAACTTAACAAGTGCAGTGATTCATTTAACAACGGTGGCATGAAAGGTCGTAAAATGGAGCAAAATTCATCTAACAAATGTCTCACTTAACAACAGAAATTTTGGGCTGAAGTGTGATCATACATCGAGGAGTTCTTATATTTAGAAGGCAGCCTCCCTAACCAAGCAAAGTTAAGCGCCATCTCCCAAGGGTACCCTAATTATTGTTGGAATAGGCTGCTTGGTATCCTCCAGGCATGTTTGACAACAATTTACATAGTTCTTTGTAATTGGCCAAATTAATTTGAGTTGAAGGGCATAAAATTACCTATCTGGATAACTTTCAGAAAAATTTATCATGGTTTTCTTGAAAGCAAGTCTGGATGGAAATGGTAGGATTTGACAAAAGACTTTGCAAATGATGGATGAGAAAACCACTTGAAAAGATGAGCTGGGAATAAGTGCTTATTTGATTGGTTGGGTTGGCACTTAAAATGTGGCTTGCTAGGTTTTGGCTTAGCGTTGTAGGGACTTTAAGGATTATTGCAGTTTATAATCCTAGACAGTGGTAATTAATCAGGATAGAGTATAAAAAGAAGAGCCAAGGTATAACCTGAAACAGCTTAAAATACTAATAACTGTTATGCAGAAGATTGGAAGCCATTTATTTATATTTTCTTTTTTGCACTTCTAACTTTTTCATTTGTTTCTTCCTTTCTCCATCTTGTTCTACTTTAGTTTGCATAATATTCTTTGACTTTTGTTCCTCTGGTTTCCTCCAAAGGAAATGTTTGATTCCTGTCAACTTTCCAAATGTTGGTAATAAACTGATAACACATCCGTTGAGTTCTTCAGCTGTTTGAAGTTGCATACAGATGAGAAATTGCTTAGGTAATGAACTGTCTAGTTACTCGTATTTCCCACTTTACTGGTGCTTAATTGCCAGCTGGAACTTAATTTGCTTAGCTATCCTTATTCTTTAATCTTGGCAGAACTATATCAGTATCATTAAGGGTATGGTGCTAAATATTTTTGACCCATTTGAGAGGACAACTGGGGAAAGATTAAGGAGGAAGTGGATATATTTTGTCTTGCAGGAGCTTAACACATTCCTTCTCACACTTATTTTAAAATAAAAATCCAGGCATCTAAAATTTGGCCATTTAGTCACTGATTTCAGTGGTGTAATCTTGGTGAGCTCTTAGGACAGCAACATAAAGGCTCAGGGTTGCATGTGACCTGCATTATTTTGTTGTGTGAAGACAGCCATTATGTATAAGTGTGAAAGCTGGTTCTTACTTTGGCTAGAAGACTAATAGAATTTATAAACACTCTTTAGGTGCAAGCCCTTCCCATTAGTTGCATTAGCAGGAGTAAAAAGCATGGGAAGAACTTATTCATCTCGACCATGTCCTGGTTGGGACCTTACTTGAAATACTGTATCTTCTTTTGAGCACTGCCATCCAAAATGGACAGTGACAAATTGCACTTCAAAAGTCCCATTGAAATGATGAAGGATTTGGAAACCAAGTACTATGTGGAATGAATACAGGATCTGAATTCTATACTGAGTACAGAATCCAGAGAGTACTGAGAGGACATGATTGCTGTCTTCAGATATTTGAAGGACTGTCATATAGAAGACAGATTCAAATTATTTGGTGCCTTAGGGGGCAGGACCAGAGTCGCTATGTCAAAACTACAAGGAAGGAAATTGAAACTAAATGTCAGAAGGAATTTCCTACTTGTAAAACTGTCAGTCAAACAACAGCTTCCACATAAAGTGATAAATCCTCCTTTGCTGAATCATGCAGTGGGCTGGGGACTGGATTAAATGACTTCTAAGGTCCCTTTCAACTTTATAATTGAATATTTGGATGCAATTGTCTTCAACCTCTGTGCTCTATAGTGTTTTAGACTTGATGTCCAAAATTCCCCAAGTAAGTTGCTGAGAAATCCACACATCTGAAAAAAATTTAGATTTGGATAGACTAAATTAATATCTTATGTGAATACAGCCTAAAAGTAATGGAAGATCCTTTTAGAGGCTATGGAAATAATACATTAGTCTGAGTGTCTCTACCATCACTTGTATTCTAAACTGTAAAAGGAAAGAAAAATTCATACTGTGAAGATGACTCTCTTTTCAACGGAAATCACTCCACTAGATAACATCATGTCTTTCAAAGGAGCCAAGTTAGATAGCCTCAAAACCAGGGGTGAAATGCTCCCGGTTTGGACCGGATCTCCCAATCTGGTAGCGATGGAGGCGGGTGGTTCGGAGAACTGGTAGCAAAAATCCCTGCCCCCCCCCAATGCCCAGCTGAGCTGCACAATCATCAGAGGCTTTTTTTTAACTTTTAAAAGCATTTTTTCTACAACCACTTTGGCCGAAAAAAATGCTTTTAAAAGTAAAAAAAAAAGTCTCTGATGATCGCGCGGCTCAGCTGGGATCATCAAAGGCTTTTAAAAGAAAAAAACCCCTTTTTTTCTTTTAAATGCTTCTGACAATCCAAGCTGAGTTGCCTGATCGGCAGAGGCATTTAAAAGGAAAAAAAGTCTCTGCCGATCAGGCAACTCAGCTGTGATCGTCAGAGCCTTTTGAAAGCATTTTTTTTACAACCTCTTTGCGGAAGAGGTTGTAGAAAAATGGTTTTTTAAAGTAAAAAAAAATTGGCCACGCCCACCCAGTCACATTGCCCACCCACCTGACCAAGCCACGCCCACAGAAGCGGTAGTAACAAATTTTAGATTTCACCACTGATCAAAACCACTGACTGCTCAGAGTGGTAGCAGTGGCTAGGAATACTTTTAATAAACTGAGTTCCAAAGCTGTTTTCTATTTATGTTTATTGTTTTAAGCATTCCATTGGTCACATACTGTTTTAACTGCTAGTTATATGCTGCTGAGAATCACATCAAATGAGAGGGGCAGCCATATAAATTTGCCAAATATACAAATAAATTAAGTTAGCTTTTCTTTTTAATAACATTCTGGCACAACAAAACATCATTTAAGTTAGAGAGAAAAAAAAAAACCAAGAAAAAATAGTAATAGAATCGGATAAATAAGGAATTTACAAATGTGATAAACCTATGACTTTCCAGATTCATAAATGATTCAATATTCCTAAATATACTTGATCCATAAAACCCTGTTAAGCGCTACACAGAATAAAAATTTTGTGGGAGTCATATAAAGCCCTGTACATGGAGGAAATATGTAATGCTTTTATTTCTTCCCTGAGAGCTCAAGTGAATGAAATATATGTATGTATGTATGTATGTATGTATGTATGTATGTATGTATGCATGCATGCTTGTTGTCTGAAGAAGCCTAGGAGAGTGGATGTGATTTCATTGAGTTATGGCTGCAATTTGAGAAACTTGGATTACGTAGGAAAATACCTGGTTTGAAGAAAAATACATACAAAACCTACGATAAGAAAAGAAAGCAAATACTTAGCCTCTACGGGGAGGGAACATATGGTAAGGGTGTGGCTAACTGATGAGGACTAATCAGTCCGAAATAGATCTATATTAGTCTCCCAATAGGCAACAAAATGTCAGAAGAAGCCTAGGATAGTGGATAAGATACCTTGATGTAAATTATCAAAATTTTCAAACCTTGGGGTTTGTTTGCACAAAACCAAACAAAAAAAGTGTACAGATGGTAATTAGAGTATAATTCAGCAAGAATTTTAAGGATCTTCCAAGCATCAAGAAATGGGGGGTAGGGGGGTTGTCTTATTCTCAAATATGCCCCTGGAAATGCCAGAGAAATGTGTTTACCATTAAATTCTTTTTTAAAAAATTACCAAGATAAGGTTGGTGCTCTTCTATCTGCTATATGTAGTCCAAATGTTCTCTGCATGAGAAACTGGAAATTCCTGCATTCTGTTCTCCAAGTTCCAAAAAATGTGTCAATTGTTGTACTGGAGATAAACTAGTTTCAGTGGAAGGATAGACCTGGTTCTTTAAGATTTGGCTAAAGTTTACTTTCATGTAATCAGCTGTAAATTCTAGAATTCATGCAATTCTAGAATACAGATTAAAGTGCCTGGAAGAGAACCCTAGAAGAAGAACATTGGTTCTGTTTTCCTTCTGTGATTCATGGAAAACTCACCCAAATTCAGTGCCTATGCCTAAAGAGGATCTAAATGAGTTTGTTAGTTCCAAAGCAGTCAAGGATCTCTTGCACCCAGATAAGCAAAAAGCAAGAACTAGGATACATAAGATAGATAGATCTTATTTCAAATGTTGATCAAAGATAGTTCAACATGCGTAAACACTACCAGAAGACCTGAAATACAGAAATAATTGCTTTACAACTAATAAGAAAACAAACCAACTATAATAGCTGTAAAGAGAGGCATGTGTATTTTTAATGGTAAGAAATAATTACAGAAATATTCACAGAAAAGAAACTTAGTAGCTTTGATAGATGAACTGAGACAAAGTCCAAATTGTTATTTTAATGGATTGACCGTGAGTTTAGAGCAGGAAGAGATAAGGAAACATGGCAACAAATTCTTGAAATTTCAAGGTATGAACTGTACAGTTAATAATTATCAGGTACAAATTGGAGAGCAAGAGAAATTTCTTTCAACAAAACTCATTAAAACCCATTAAATAAGAGCCGTGGTGGCGCACTGGTTAGCATACAGTATTGCAGGCTAATTCTGCCAACTGCCAGCTGTTCGATCCTGGAGCTCAAGGTTGACTCAGCCTTCTATCCTTCCAAGGTCAGTAAAATGAGGATCCAGATTGTTGGGGGCCATATACTATAAACCACTTAGAGCGGGCTGTATAGCACTATGAAGCAGTATATAAGTCTAAGTCAGGGGTGTCAAACTCATGGCCCGTGGACCACATGCATCACACACTAGCCACGCCTACCCTCATTTTAGCGAAGGGGGAAAAGTTGTGATACATCACGTGACAACAATGTGATACCGCAAGTTTGACACCCCTCGTTTAAGTACTCTTGCTCTTGCTAAATGAAGGGTAATTACAAAAGTATATGTGGGCCACCTAATATGATAAACAGTGTGACAAGTTGATTCAAGCTAAATTCTAATTCCACCCACCATACTTGCTATCTCAGGCTCTGAAACTGCCAAAAGAACAATTAGGCAGTACTGTATATTTAAGGCTCCGGTTTACAAAATAATTTGATTTCACTTTCCAGTAATTATACATCTTTGCCAGAAACCCCAGTTTACGAATTAAGTATGAATGCTGCATGTTTGCTGAATATTGATATAGGTAGATAGATAATCATATAATAATATTTGTGTACTGCCCTAATCAATAGGACCTGGGGAATACAGAACAAAACCAGAAAAAGGATGCTATATAATCTTTAACATAATAAACAAATGTTCACTCTACAATTATACAGTGGGACAAACACCCATTGGCCTAAAACAATGGGTGCCTTTCTGAAACAAAAGGAGAGCCAACACAGGCCATCCATCCATCCATCTGGAGGGAGGGGGGACAGAATATTCCAGAGTATGGGGACCAGAGGTGGGTTTCAGCAGATTCTGACCGATTCTGGAGAACTGGTAGCGGAAATTTTGAGTAGTTCGGAGAACTGGTAGTAAAAATTCTGACTGGCCCCGCCACCATCTATTCTTTGCTTCCCAAATCCCAGCTGATAAGGGAGGAAATGGGGATTTTGCAGTAAGCTTCCCCTCGATTGGGAGGGAATGGAGATTTTACAGTATCCTTCCCCTGGAGTGGGATGGGAATGGAGATTTTACAGTATCCTTCCCTGCCACGCCCACCAAGCCACACCCACCAAGCCATGCCACGCCCACCAAGCCACATCCACAGAAATTTTAAACCCACCATTGATGGGCACAGCTACTGAACAGGCCTTTTTTCTTATCTCAGCCTCATGGATCTCTTGCAAGGCAGAATTCAGAATAGGACTTCTCCTGATTGGAGCGGAAGGGCAGAATCATGTTTGAAGCAATCTCTGTCATATCCCAGAACCATACCATACAAGATTGTCCTTGTTTAGTGATCACAATTGGGACCACAATGGTCATTTAGCAGAAAATCACGTGGCTATAGGATGCTGTGGTGGGTGCAAATGGAAGGATTGGTTTCAAAGCTGGATTTTATTTTTTTTTACACCATCATAACTTAAAATGGTTGCTAAACAAGACAGTTAATAAGTGATAACTACCTGTACAGGGCTATAGAGGTGATAACCAGCACTTTGAATCAGGCCCCAAGCCTTATTGGCAATCAATATAGCAATCTAAGAATAGGGATATACTTTCAAAAGCAATTTTCCCAGCTACCAAATTAGCTGCAGCATTATGAACCAGTTAAAGCTTCCAAGTCATCTTCCAAGTCAGTCTCTGTGGTATACATTGTAGTAGTCCAGTAATACGATGATTAGAGCATTGATAACTGTCAGAAAAACATCCTGCTTAATATAAAGCCACAACTGACACACTAGCTAGAGTTTTATGTAGTCCTGTCTTGGATATAGTTTTTGATGAAACTCACATAGAACTAAATGCTTAACAGACACAGCGGAAAAGAAATGAGAAGAAATGATATATTCAAATTGGCACCCAAGATTCAGCAGGATGTGATCCTTTACCACAGAAACACAGGCTGTTGATTATGAGGCCATTATACTTTCAGGCTATGGGCTACGATCCATAAGGGGCAAAGGAAGAGTTTTACGGAACTCTAAATCAACAAAAATAAAATGAACCTAAATCTCTCCGCAAACACTGAAATGCCAAGCTCTTTAATAAGAGAGCAAAAAGCTGGGAACAAGGAGCTATGTTTCTAGAGGAAAAGAGAAAGAGATATTTAGTCATAGCAAAAACTGCAGCGCGTTACATGGAAATAGGAGCTAAATAAAGCAGAATTACAAAGCTGAATCAATTTAACCCACATCATCACTGGGAGTTTTAAGTAGATATAGATTCATAATGAAAGGCCAAAGTCAAGGCAAGCAAACAGAGTTACATTTATCAGAAAGTGAATCATAAACCAAGCCCTAAGGCCAGATGTTTTTAACATTTGTGGGGCCAGTGAGATGGAAATTATGAACCAGGTTCCTGCTGTCATCTTTTTTAATGACATTGATTATACCCCTTTTAAGATGTTTTCCAGGAAGCGAATATGCATATTATCTTTCTTATCGCCTCTCAGATTAAATATTTGGTATCTCCAGCAGTATGGCATCATTTTTCCTGTCTCGTCTGGTTTTAAAATTTAAGACACTAAGATTTGTATTTCTTTTCTTTTTCTTTTCTTTTCTTTTCTTTTGCTTAGGTTCTGTACAGATTGTACAGAACCTAAGCAAAAAAGAAAAAGAGAAAAAAAACACAGATTGTGTTTGTTCTGTGGGTTTGTCTGTTATTCAATATTGTATGCGCTGATCTTTTAATAATAACCTAAAAATAAACTAAATAATCATGTTCTGTCCTTTTGCATGCATGGCAAGGTGGCAAGGTTTCTGGTTCAGCAAGCGTAGAACTTTTTGTTTTGAAGCCAAGTTGTGTAGCTAAAAATGGTTTTGTATTTTTTTTCTCTAAAAATGGCCTTGAAAAACAAAACAAAGAGAAATGTTATATTTTCAACCTTCCCCATACATACACCCACACGCATGTGCACACACACACCCCCACGCAACAAAATATGTGCAGAGATAGTTCAGGGCAGATTGTCAAAGCTCACATAACTTTCAATGTAGTGCTAGCACCAACAAAGCCAATAGTTCCTGAACTGAACATCTACTGCTCTATAAATCTTGATTCCCATTCATTCAGTTCTAAGTATCTCCTGTAACTATTCTCCTGGTATCCTTTTCTTTTTCCATACCCATTTCTTTTCATATCCATTCTGTTATTTTCTTTTGATGAAAACATTATGCAAAGTACAGAAAAAGGAGTAAGCCAAAAAATTTAAGACTTGAAGTGTTATAATAGATTCTTAAAGACCTTATACAGTTCAGACTAATGCCACAGTAAGAATTCCATTTAACTAGCCAGAAGTTTGATTATTAGCAGAGTATATTCAGCACACATGTGCATACACACACATATTCACTATCCATACTGTATCTACCCAACCCTTCCTGTAATTGGCCAAACAAAAGGGAGTGGAACAGGGGTGGGTTCTACTTACTTTTACTACCAGTTCGCAACGGGGCAAAGTGGAAGGTAGATCAGCTTATTTCTCGAGAAGAACGGAGGTTACTTTCAGTTTTGCATTAGAATTTATTCGATTGAATATTTTTTTGCCATCATGTTTTGACAAATTAGATACCCCTGGCTTTGAGCTCTATCCACACTGTCCCACCAGCATCATATATATCTCATATATATCATAGCATCATCTAATTGTTGTTTACATTAACGAACATGTATTCCTTCTTGTTTTGGTGTAACTGTAAAGTCTCTACTTATCAGTTCAGAAATTCAAGACCTGTCATAATGCTGAGTGCTCCACTTCTGAATCTTGAGATGCAGATGTTTATTACTATGGTCTGGTATTTGGTACCAGTCTTCAAGTGTATCACCTGCTGGCCCTTAATAATGGGTATAATAAAAATATGAATGGATGGACAGATGCAATGTGAATAAGGTGAATAAAATAGGAGTCATACAGAGTCAGCTACATGGACTCTAAAGGACCCTCTCTATTCACATTATTGTAAGAAAGAAATGTGCTGGTTTGGAAGAACAATATTTGTTTGGAAGATTACACTAAGTCAGCTAAATTACATCCTGGATAATATATATATATCTTCTGAAGGGGCCTAGTTGTCAAGGACATCCTGGGTAATATATATATATTTTCTGAAGGGGCCTAGTTGTCAAGGACATCCTGGGTAATAGATATATATTTTCTGAAGGGGCCTAGTTGTCAAGGATGTAAGGACATCCATATGGAACCAAGGAAGACATAAATCTATGCATCAGCAATCACAGAACTAATAAAGGATGTTTAGCTACGATAATCTTATGAACTAGAAAATAATATAGGAATTTAGTAATTAGGAAATGTCAATTATCTTATAATGGATGTATGTTAACCATATATGGAAAACTGCTGTGCCAGCAAAGTCCTTTGTCTTGGATATGTATAAAAGCAGTCCTACCAGGGCTCTTTCTTTGTTCAGATAGCAAGAACCAATCTGCCTCTGAAAATATCTAATTATTTTAAACTGTTTTTAAATTTTGTATGTCCTGTTTTTTACTTTGGCTGTTCACCGCCCTGAGTCCTATTTGGAGAAGGGCGGTATAGAAATTGAAACAAATAAATAAAAAATGAACCTTGCGCAATAAAAACTGTCTCTGGCTGACCCAGGAATGTTGTTTGGTCCTATCATTCCATATCAGATGGACACAGACATACATACAGTGGTATCTGAAAGTGGTTTAGAAAAGTGAAAGCCTATATCAACACAACTGAAACCTCCTCCTTTTTTATGTGTGTCAGATAAATCTGATATGTACATAAAGGTAAAGATAAAGGTTTACCCTATCCAGTCATGTCTGACTCTAGGAGGAAGTGCTCATCTCCATTTTCTAACTGAGGGAGATAGCGATGTCCAAAAACCATTTTTGTGGTCATGTAGCCATTATGACTATATGCCAAGGTGCACAGAATGTTGTTAGCTTCCCAACGAAGTGGTACCTATTTATCTACTTGTGTTTGCATGTTTTCAAACTGCTAGGTGGGCAGGAGCTGGAGCAAGTAATGGGAGCTCATCCCATTGTGCAGTACTTGGGTCTTGAACCTGGACTGACAAGCTCAGCATCTTTAACCGCCGAGCCATCGCACTCCAACGAAATGTACATACATACATACACATATTTACAAATAAAGCATGTAAAAATAAAGATATTACAGAAAGGATATTTTATATATAAATTTTTCGTATATCTTATTTATCACAGGAAAAAAAAAAACTGCAAAGGACAGTTTTATTTAGAAGATCTTACATCCTGCAAGGATACTTTTAACACCATCAGACAACAACATCTGCCCATCCCAGATCTTTGCAAAGGATTCGATAGGTGGATAAAAAATCCCAAATCCAATCTAAACATCTGGCAAACAGTGCGACCAGCCATAAGTTACATGACTGTTACTTTGTTGCTTTTATCCTTACGATTTATATTGATATTATTTCCTGATTGCTTATTTGTACCCTATGACTATCATTAAGTGTTGTACCTTATGATTCTTGATGAACGTATCTTTTCTTTTATGCACACTTTTCTTTTCTTTTATGCACACTTTGAGCATATGCACCAAAGACAAATTCCTTGTGTGTCCAATTACACTTGGCCAATAAAGAATAAAGAAAAAAAAGAAAGAAAAGAAAGTTACTAAATTCTGGGTGACTCACAACAATCAAAGAAATTATAATAAATTAAAAGGTAAAATATGGAAGCGCAATGAAGTGAGGGGCCTAACTCTCCTCTTGCCAAAGGCTGGGATGAAAATCCTATTTCAATTTAATGGAAAGCATTTCATGCAATCTAAAAAAGAGACTACACATTTTGAGGATCCAATGTCCTCCAAACACTAAGCAATATTAATAATTTGATTAAACTGTTTTTATATCAAATATATTCATATTATCTCTGCCCTTGCAGGCCTAGGAACTTGTGTCTGTTGACCATGCAAACTGTGAGGATTGTACTTTCTATGGTTTTTTTTCTTTCATTTGTACCAGCAGCTATTTTCATGACTTAAAAATCACATGTGATCTGATATCAAAAACATCTAACAATGACTCTGCCCATCAATTCCATCTCGGGACTGCCTTCACACTGCTGCAGAAAGCCTTAGTTTGAACATCTGCCTAATTACTCTGTGAATCTGATCTGATGAAAATCTTGCACATTTTACTGGGCAATCCAGGAAGGTCCTATGAGATGTATCAACCAGATACAGATTTCAGGTCTTTAATTTTGAAGGCCAGTGTGTGTGTTGTTGTTTACTTCCTTGTAAATGTTTTATATGCTATTTAAAACAAAAGCTTCATTAAAAAGCGACTGTTAACCTGCTACCTGATTTGGCAATTCTAATACTTACCTACAACACCTTTGATTCTATCAGAGAAACTCTTTTGTTGATGTAATTCTGCTGGGAGCAATTGTTCTGTAACAAGTGATGTCACAGTCACATTCATTGCATAGGCTGGTTCATCATAAATAGCCATCAAGCCAGAGTAGTGAGCTACTTAAAAACAGTTGAACGGTGATTTCCATTTCAGTTCTTTTTTTTCTTTAAAAACCGATCATACCAAATCACATAGGAAAATCCTGTGAGAATTTATACAATGATTGTCGTTGGTTGGCTGCTATTCCTTCTCACTTTGCATCTGATAAACAGAATTCCAAAAGCTAAGGTGAGTACATTTTTAAAATATATTTGGAATTTCACCTAGGTTATTGCTGGATGCAGAAACAAAGGAATTGGCTGGGGCTGTTTTTTTGTGGGATATTACTGAAAATATGCATGGAATTTATATCACAAGCAAAATTATTCATAAAGAAATCTTATATGTAAGAGGAGAAAAGGATGCCAAGCTATTGTAAATATTTCCTCGCTTCATGAATTACTGGATCATTTGAGAGAAGGGTGAAAGGGACAATTTGTTGACTATTTAGTCCTTCTACTGGAGCACATTTTCTATTATATTTTCTCAGGGTTCTTGGGCTCTATAAACGTCCATTTAGATCCATGTACCTCTTGCAACTATCAGTGACTGAAACCATGACACAAAGGCATCAAAAGTGTGGCAATATGCTATATGATGTACATTGCAATGTTGACAACAGTAGGTTGGCTTGCGGGGGTAATATGAAAAAATTAGAAGTCCTGGCCTCCACGATATAGCATGAGGATGCTTGAGAAAAATCTGGTCTGTGGTTATACAGGCCATACTCCATGTTAAGGTGGAAAGGTAACAAATAAAATAATAAATAAAGTAAACATGGGTCCAACTAGATGATCACTGAAGGGCCCTCTTTGTTCTTAATATTGTAAGAGAGAAAATGCTTGCAATTATATCCAGCACATAGGCAGGCACATTCCTTTCTAGTAGGACTCCTACTTCAAGGCCTCTCAGTTGTCACAGATAAGAACAGTCTAGGTGATTTACACTTTGAAGGTCAGAGTAACAGAGATGTCCATATTGTTGTTTCAACAAGAGATAATTTGAAAAATATGCTTCAGTAACTTTTTAGAAGAATTATTATAACTGTTTTGCAAACTCAGTAATTAGGAAATGTCAATTAAAAAAGACAAATGTATATGACCATATGAATTGCTGACTTCACAGAATCCTTTGTTTGAAACTGTATAAAACTGGAGTCTCATGATCATAACTTTGTTCAGATCTTGAGGTATCAATACCTATCTGATCCTTTATTGCAATAAATAATTAAACTGATTCTGCCTGCCCTAAACAGGATGTTTCTTTAATTCCCATCTCCACAACAATGTGGCATAAGTGTAACTAAGACTGGTAACCTAGTCCAGTGGTTCTCAACCTTTTCTCTACCATGGACCTCTTTTAAATACCTTTTGTGGCCATGGACCAAGACCACGGACGTCCATGTCTTAACACAAGATTTAAATCCTACTGTTTCTTCAAGCCTTCATGGACCCCTTGTGATGATATTGTGGTCCCCCTGGGGTCCGTGGACCACAGGTTGAGAACCATTGACCTAGTCTATACCTTTGCTACCTTCCTAAAAAGCATTATTAGAAAGTTGCAAGGTGATGGTCAGTACAGTTTGGTATCTCTGAACCTGTCTGGTGATGGTCAATGTTTGTGGAAGATTACAGTTTGAAATATAAAAAAACAAGTCTATCCAAAATAATACAAATTAAAAAATGAAATTAAAGAAACAAAAAAAGACATATCAGTGAAATTATAGAAAAGAGGAAAAGTATAATATAGATCTGAATGAAGGTGCTCTGATTTAGCAGAGAGGAGTTGATGAATATATGCAGGAAGTTAAGATATAGTTTAATTAGAATGAAAGGGCTAAAATGTCATATATATGAAATGGTGTCACCTGGGTTGTTATAGATACATATGAATGTAGCAATCCATAGACTGATGATAGTTGCATTTTATGTAACAGCAATGGAAATACCTTAAAGTAATTTTGAGGAAAAATGTATGTAGTGTTCAGGAGAAAGAAGAAATTCTGATAATTGACATGAATGGATTGGCAGGAATGAGATAAGAATGCAGAAAAAATGGGCCATTCAAGAGCTAAGAAGGCAAGTTCTTTTGTGAATATCTGTTGGAAGGAAAACTTATAGGAGAACAAATAAAAGATTTAGCAAATCATTCAATACTGACAGTGTGCAACATAAAACAACAACAAAAGAATTAAAAACAATTAAAACAATGCAAAATAAATGCTTCTAATCTAATTGGGAATGTGAATTTACATATACTTTTGTATAAAACTGATATTGTAAGAATCTGAATGATTTGCAAATATTAAAGACTGTATGATGAGTATAGATCAAATAATTAATAAATCAGGACGGGTTTTGACTGGCTAGGTGGCTCAGTGGCTAAGACACTGAGCTTGTTAATCAGAAAGGTCAGCAGTTCGGCGGTTCGAATCCCTAGTATAGGTCTCCTGCATGAACAGGGGGTTGGACTAGATAACCTCCAAGGTCCCTTCCAACTCTGTTACTGTTACAGTGTTTGACAGAGATAATGGCATGAACAATTGCAGGTTATATATAGATCACTAAAAACTAAAGCATTGTTCTTTAAAGAGAGGTAATGGCCAGATTTATTATGAAATAAGATACCTAAATTTCTCTAGGTTTGCTAAGCCATAAAGCAGATTAGATGTAGTGTATAATTTATCTCTCCTACATTTTGGAATTGCTTCTTAATAAAGAATAAAATGGCCCATTCAAGGTAAACACAAAGTGTACCTGAACATTCATGTCTTTATGCTGTTATGTTACTTTTTCACAGCAAATTTTATTGTCTTAACTCTTAAAAGAATGAATGGAAGATGAGGACAACTGTCCATCTTCTGCTCTGTGACTGTCTCCAGCCCCTTCCCCTTCCTTCCAAACCTTGTTAGAGGATCAGGAAATGCCTCTGAATAAGTAGAACATGCTAGCTCTATAAAGAAAGGGTGAATAAGACCCGGTTTATCAGAGACATTGTCTTAGCAATTGTGATGGAGGTGTTTTTGCAAATGTCCATGCATACTTAGAAAAGGTAGGGAAGTCCTCCTCAAAGCAGGCATGCTGATCTTCAGAGGAATGGAGCATTTTGATTCTTCAAATAGTGGTTTGGATATACATGGAGGCATGTCTGTGTTTGGGTTCTTTTCAAACACCCTTTTAAGTGGCTGAGTCTAAGCTTTTGCTTAGCTGTGTTGTATGAAAAAAGAAAATTGTTTTTGAATCTTCCCAAAATGAGCAGCGAGAAGTACAGTAAGATAAGTAAGCTGAGTGTTGGAAATTGTTATTATTTCTGAGCTGAATATTATGAGATTAGAAGAGATTTAAAGGAAACACAAATATATTAAAAGTACTTATTTACAAGCATGGAACTGGAACAAAACAGTAAAAAAAAAAAGTCCACTAAAGGCTGGCCATTAACCTTTGGTAAAAGCAATCATCAAGATCATCCATGGCTCCATCTTCTGATCCAGAAAAAGAGGTCTGGCTGTCATTAGGTGTTTCATGAGAAAAATATATGATGCACCTAATATTATTTAATCAAAGATTAAATTAATGGATGGAGAGAAGAAAATATATATCTGAAATTCATTAAAAAGCATGATGCATGAGCAAATATCTATAGACTTGGCCTGGGTTATCTCAAGACATATATTTCCCATTTATCTGCTGTTTTTTTGTTTCTGCAAAAAAGAAAAAGTCTCTTTTGTTGAGGGTAAAGTATAACATTGTGTCTATTAACTTTAGTCTGCTATGCCGTTTCTTTAAAAGGCGATTCACAGAAATTGTTTATCTATCAATGCAGAAGAAAGAAAAAGAAAAGAGCTCAACTTTTTAATGCCTTGTTAAAAGACATCTGGGGAAGAAATATGAACATGTGTAAGGGTGTCACAGAGAAGGCGGCTAAGATTTGTTATCTATCGTTCCCAAATGTAGGACTCAGAATAAATGGTTTCAAGTTGCAGGAAGGGAGGTTTCTAACTGTAAGAACAGTTCAGCAGTGCAACTAATTGCCCGTAGAAATGGTGAACATGTTCAAGCTGATGCTGGATAGCCATTGGTCAGGAGCTAAGCTTGATGGCCAAATGACCCTTTGCAATCCCAGGTTTCTCACAATGATTCCAAAAGAGAAGTATGGGCACTGCATTTATGAGAGTGTAGACAAGATATAGAGGCCTGGATTTAAATTTTGTTTTAATTCAGAATTGGGAGATAGTACCTACTCTTCTCCAAAATTTAAAATTAAGAATCACCAGCATTTTATGATAGGCTGATATTGCATGAAATATTATGTAACCTTTTCAGTTTAATTTGTTTTTTTTTTTTAAATGTTTTTGGTATCTGTGGTATCATGAAAAATTGTGGTGCATATTGGCTGAAAAAAGGGCTGACCTCTGGTTTCAGGATGCTCTTGTTTCAGAATAAGGGAGAGACTTGCTGGTTCTTTCTCTCTGCAGCTTTTACAACGTTCTTCATAGCTTTAGACATACAACGTATCTTACTAAATGTTTAGTTTTGCTTTTACAAAACAATGTTGGTAACCTGCACATTTGTAAGGACATTAAACTTGAAAGTATGTGAATGATGCTTGGGGAGATTTTAGAGATAGCTTCCAAAGATCAAGGATAGTTTTCATTGCCTTGTACAGGATTTTTAAAAACCGTCTTATTCCTGGAAATAAACAATGCAAAGAGGGGGGGGGGGAAAGCACATGATGGAGATAATGATTCAATGCAACAATGTTAAATAATTTCATGCAGACTTTAGATTTAGGTTTCAATAGGATAGAATCAGTGGTGAAATCCACTTACCTTCACTACCAGTTCAGGAACGGGAGTGTGGTGGAGTGCGCGCACACTATGCGCGCATGTGCCTCTTCTGTGCATGCACAGATGGTAAAAAACCAGGACATAATGATGTCCTGGCGGGTGGGTGGAGCCTCCCGCCACTGGCGCTACCGGTTTGGCGAGCCGGATAGAATCGGGGGGGGGGATTTCACCGCTGGATAGAATTAAATATAACTATAGTTGCTTAGTAAGCAGGCAACAAAAAGAATAGCTAAAGGTTTATACCTTCCCAATTTAATCTCCAGTTGGGATCATGGCCTCTTGCCCTAAGTTAAACTTCTTAGTTTCGTTCCTTTTCTGTATGAACACTGATAAAACAATATATGTTGTTTCTTTCTTCAAATGCTTGAGTGATATCTTCTGTGTTTGGTTGCAGGGGGAACCAGCAAAGAACGAAGGTGAAAACAAGCCTTAATTGGCAGACTCCCTTAGACAAACATCGCCTAGGACAGAATTTCCTCCTATTTTAAGAACGATGGTCCAGTTTGGAAGCGCAGTTTAAGGCACCACCAAGAAAGGAGATTTCCTGCTCATGAACTAATAGTTAATGAAGTACTGAAGACAATGAAGCCTTTTGTTCCTGTTGTTGGTAACTCATAAAACCCTTGCGAGCATCATGTTATATGTTCATGACCTGGACTTTTCACATACATTACTGGGCTCCATTAAGCACAGAGCAGAGCGCATTTCAAGTGTTCTGTATAACAGTATATTTGGAATAGATTCATTTTACGCTTATCACTTAGAATGTCTGAGCGCTGATGCAACTTTTGGTGGATGGGTACTTTAAAAATTGCTTACTAGCTGCAGTGGTAAAAATTCACATAACATTTAAAAATATATCATTTGTGGGGACATCCTCGCATAAATATTAATATCAACACAACCAGGTATTTTTGGTAGAAGTATTTATTTTAAAAAATTAAATACGATTTTAAATTACAAAATTATAACTAGGAAAGCCAGGAATAAAAGAGCAAGTGATGCAAGAAAACTGCAATGAGGAATAACTATTTAAACAGCTCAAAATTGAAAATATTTGGACTGCAATCCTATCTTTTCTAAGCACGAGTCAAACTTATGGAATTCCACTGGAATGAATTCCAGATTAGTAATGCAGTCTAGTGTATACTATAGTATAGTACTTTACTGTATAGTATAGTACAATACTATAGTATAGCAACTTGGATTGCAGGCTAAGATGTTTTAAATGCCTCAGTGAATTAAAAATAAATAAAACTTATGGTACTTTCCCTTTCTCACAGTTGTTATGTACATGTGTCTATATCTCTGTATAAATAGATAACCTAATCTCCATTTTCCTCTTCATCAATGTTGGACAACACATTAAAGCGCACCAGAGCAATAATTATCACAGTTTTTGCAATATATTCACCTCATATTTTTTTCTGCTTTTGAGATCTTATTGTAACTCTTATAAAAAAATTGACGGTGGAGAAAGATAATAAGATTCATTACTGTTTATAACTTATAAACAGTTATAAAAATATGTTTTTATGGATGTATCTGAGCATAAGAATTAAATGTCCTAATTTATAATTTTTTGAGCAAATTTAGGGAAAAATAAATAAAGTCAACGTAATTCATGATGAATTTAAATAATACTAACAACATGTTCTTGACACAAAACCCACTTCAGAATAGGAACAAAATAATGTAATTTACTTCTTTTTCAGATTTTAGCATTGTTGCTATATTTCTATCTGAATGCTGAAAGAAACTTCAGGCACATTATTTCATAGGTATTAACAAATGTTACTAATGTACAATAAAAACCAGGCTTATAAAAGCAAATGTAGTTGTATAGGAATTGCTACTAGTCAGCCTATGCCCATTCAGGCCGATAACCATAAACTCTTTCCCTGGAACAGAGGTATTTTTAATGTCAGGTCTGTATTAATAATAAATCCACATAATTTGGGGGCTTGGGCTAAACCTTTCTCTCTCTCTCTCTCTCTCTCTCTCTCTCTCTCTCTCCCCCCCTCCCTCCTCCCCTCCGTCTCCATCTCTCTCTCCCTCTCTCTCTTTTTGATCTTGGACTGGAATTATTAGAGCAGACTTCTCAAAGAAGGAAGAATAAGAGAGTGGTCCCTAGAAAGATTCAATGCTTCTTTATTTAGAAAGGAAGGCTTTAGAAAATTGGGCATCATCTAAATTCAAACTGGGTAATCTAGTACAGAGGTCTCCAACCTTGGCAACTTTACGACTTGTGAACTTCAATTCCCAGAATTCAGGGAGTTGAAGTCCACGAGTTGTAAAGTTGCCAAGGTTGGAGATCCCTGGTCTAGTAGCTATGGTTTGTGCTCCTCCGTTGCCCCCTGCAACTTAATTCAATAAATTGTGCAACTTAATTCAATAAATAAAAAATTAGACAGTGGACCAAATCTCTTCTGCAGCTCTTTGAGCTACCCTCACTTCTCTCAAGAATTATGACAACTCCTAAATAATGTGAGTTAAACTATATGGGATTGCCTGGAGGGAAATGTAGGCAGGGACAATTACTTTAAATCATGTGGTAAGATGTTACTCCATTTAGTTGCCATTGAAGTCCTATTTGACAAATCACATTGTTAAAAGATCCCCTCCAGTAATATTTGTAGGTAAGGTCAAAATAAGTCAATAGAATAGAGATACGAAGGAGGATAAAAAATTAAAAGGACATATTATCAGATAAAGTTTGATACAAGTATGACATGCTACCAAAAGAAGAGTAAGTCCAGTGATGTCACCCCTATCTTCTCCTTCAAATGCTTTTCGTGTTGGAGATAATTACAGCAAGAAAAAAAGTAATTACTTACCAGATATGGTTACCTCGAATTCTATGCACAAATTAAAAACACAGCAAGAACTTCTGAGGCACAAGTTGGAATACGCCATGGTTGATATATTTTCAAATAGCCAGAAGGATAAAATCAGAGCTCAAGAAGGAAGGAGGAACATCCAAATAAAAAACAGAATTTGAAACACTCAAATAAAATCAACACCTTATATTGCGGCACATGTACAGGCTTTTAGATGTAATACAGAGATAGAACAAGCAAAAGTATGAAGGCTATTGCTTAACGCATTGTAAGCTGCCCTGAGTCTCCGGAGAAGGGCGGCATATAAATCAAAATTAAAAAAAAAACATTAAAAAATTATGACAAAATGGATGTAAAATTTTAAAGAAACAGTTATAATACATCAATGAGAAAAATTATGGACTAAATCTATAAAATTTACACCAAATTATAACTTAAAGGAAAATTGGTCCAAAATATTTTATAGATGTTATATAACTCCATTAATATTATCTAAGATAGCAAATCACATGGTAATAACTGTTGAAAATGCCATGAAACAGAAGGAACATTTTATTATATGAAACAGTCATGAAAAAACCCTCAAAAATAGTTGGAAAAAATATAATGCCAAAAAATTTGAATTTAAATTTGAAATGAAACCACAACTTTTCCTACTAGGTGTAATCTCAGAAAAAATCAACAGAAATATAATTTAATGAGATACATACTCCTTTTGCAAAAATAAGCTTTGGTCAACCTGGAAGAAAGACACAGTCCAAACCATATCTTAACTGGGAACTTTTAACTTGGAGGATACACAATAATGGCAAGACCAACAGTATATATTCACAATACAAGTTTAACTAAATTTAAACAAAAATGTTTCTCATACGTGCAACACATCATGCAGCATGGTGAATATAACCAGTTACTTACTGTCTAGCTTCTAAGGGGGCCTGAATATCCACAAATATTGCAAATTAGTAAATATATAAAAGTGGGGAAATTAAACCATCATTTTTATTATTTTCCATTTTCCTTTTAAAAAAAAGTTTAAAGAATTTTCACTTTGCTTGTCTGTCTGTCTGTCTGTCACCTTGGGCGAGTCACTTTCTCTCAGCCCTAGGAAGCAGGCAAGGGCAAACTATTTCTGAAAAAAACGTGGCAAGAAAACTGCAGGTGACATACCCAGCCAGTCACCAGGAGACAAACTGGCTCATAGGCACCCCTCCCCAAAAGCAACAATACAATTTTTCATTCATTCATTCATTCATTCATTCATTCATTCATTCATTAATTTTTGTTCATTCATTCATATTCCTCCTTTATTATTTTTATAAATAACTCAAGGCAACAAACACATTCTATACTCCCTCTTCAGTGAGATGAGTTGGGCTGAGAAAAAAAGTGACTGGCCCAAAATTACCCACCTGCCTTTCATGCCTAAAGTAGGACTAGAACTCATACTTCTAGCTTCTAGAGTAATAAATTAATTAATTAGCTGAAGCTTGACAGCACTGACATATAATCAATACTTTGATGTGAGTTGCAACAGTTGTTTTTTTGTGTGTAATATTTAACTTTGGATGAAAAAGCGAAATAATGGTATGCTTGTAGTTAATACTGACAGAATGTTTTATTTCCTTTCACTATATTCTAAGCTACCTAAGTAAAAAAAGTTAATTTTTAATCAGATCATATAAACAACAAATTAAAATTCAAGATGGTGGTTGCACCTATGTGATCAAAGTCCCATCCATTTGTATATGCATAGGGTGTCAACACATGTACAAAGGAGGTAAGGTTTTATTTGTATGGTTATAACTACCTCCTTGACTTTTGAGTATCCCCACTGCTGGGAAATGGTTCCTAAGAGCTCCAAAGAGAGGAGAGTAAGATAAGTATTAGCTATACAAGCTGCCTGCCTTCTGCTTGCATATCTATTGCATATCAATTGCCATGCAATTAGCTTACAAATAATACAATAAATATTTTCTTTTTCTGTTTATGTTTTATATTACAAAGCATAATCAGAGGGGCATCTTATTTTAACCATGGTTAGCATCTCATTTGCACATTGCAGAACATCCAATTGTTAAGTGTCCACACCCAGATCTGAAGGCAGGAAAAGTTTCAAAAGTCTATTAGGTTGCTCCCAGCAAGAACTCACCAATATTTGAGAAACATTCCTACTTTTCCTTTAGTTATTGACATGATTAATTAGCCCTCTTATTTTCAATCACATTTACAATCTACAGCAGTGATGGCTAACCTTTTTGCTGTTGCATGCCAAAAGCGGGGGGAGCGCGGGGGGGGTCGCACGCATGCTTGCCCACACCCATAATTCAATGCCCCCCCCGCCCCTGTGCTCCCCCCGCTTTTGGCACGCGACAACAAAAACGTTACCGGTGGGCCCAGTAGGCCTGTTTTTTGCTCTCCCCAGGCTCCAGAGGCTTTCTTGGAGCCTGGTGAGGGCAAAACGGTCTCCCCCCCCCCGAGCCCTCCGGAGGCCGGAAACAGTCGGTTTCCCAATTTCCGGTGGGCCCGGAAGGCCTGAAAATCAGCTGGCCGGCGCGTGCATGTGCGCTGGAGTTGAGCTAGGGCAAAGCTCGCGTGCCCACAGATATGGCTCCACGTGCCATCTGTGGCACGCGTGCCATAGGTTCACCATCATGGATCTATAGCCTTTCCACCCCAAGGCAGTTGAATGATAGAAAGCAGCAGCAATATCACTGGCTTTAGGACAACTGAGTTTGCCTCACTAGGGCCATTTTTTCAGATAGGTTCTACTCTCATTGCTCCAGACACCCACAGGATTTGTTCAAACAAGTCAAAATGGTGGCCATGATAATATGGTTAAATCTGTTTTTTATGTATTGTATGTGTGCAGGAAAATCTGTAAGCTATGAAAAACTACTGTATTACTAAATTATTCATACATGAAAATAGTATGTTTCTTGGTCTTTGCTGAAGCTGTGGATATCTTTACTCCAGAGTTGCCACCTAGGAGTGCAGCATAACTGTTCTAAAGTGAATAAAATAATAATGTGAATAAGGTGAATGGGAATAAAGTGAATAAAGTAGGAATCATATAGTCAGTTACATGAACCCTAAAGGACACTCTTTATTCACTTTATTATAAGGGAGAAAGGGTCAGTTAAAGGACACTCTCTATTCACATTATTATAAGGGAGAAAAGTGCTTGGAGATTATATTAAAAATCAGCTAAGTCCCATTATTGGTAATATATCTTCTGATGAGGCCTAGCTGTCACGGAGGGATAGCCATATGGAAAACATTTGAGGAGCCTCACTGTCAAAGACACAAAGACATGTATGTTACAAAGAGTTAATTATTACCTAAGGACAGCAGTAAATCTCCCGTATTAGTAATTACAGAACTAAGGAAGGTTGTCTAGCAGAACTAAGGAAGGTTGTCTAGCTAAAGATAAAGTAATTACAGAACTAAGGAAGGTTGTCTAGCTGAAGATAATCTTATAAACTAGAAAATAATGGTTTAGTAAAGGTTTAGTAATTAGGAAGTGTGTCAATTATCATATAACAAGTGTATGTTAACCATATATGGAAAATGCATGAGCTCACCAAACCCTTATGTTAACCATATATAGAAAATGCATGAGCTCACCAAACCCTTTGTCTTGGAAACATATATAAACTATCAGAGCTCTTTCTTGGTTCAGAATTCCAGGTACAAATCTGACTCTGAACCTGCACAATAAAACTGTCTCTGGCTGACCAAGGAATGTTATTCAGTCTTCTCTTTCTACAACAGTTCAGGAGTTTTTTCAAAATTAGTTTTGACATCTCAGTAGCAAATCATTTTTCTCTTGTGCCCAGATTCAGTCAGACAATAGACATCTTTATATCTGCACAAAGAAAAGAAGAGTAATTGATTTTTTAATGATACTTCACAGATGCTTACTGTGGAATGGTGAAAACCTATGTTTCCACTATGGAAACTTAAAACTATCTAAGTTTTTCAAAACAGTTCTTTATGCTGTTTCAAAATACTTTAATCAGTTTGGCATTTAGTGCCACCATACTGTAGTTTGATTACAAAGTACTAATTGGAGTCTGAAAATGTCTTGAAAACCACACCTAGGACAAAATAAAATTGCCCGGGGAAGAATGAGATTTAAGTGCTAGACATAACCTCAACAATATCACCTAATTCACAAGTCTTTGTGATTGGCTCCAACCAGCATAATAGGAATTTTATGAACAATGAGCATTGCCCTGACACTTGTTTTGTAAATCTGTGAATTTGTTTTTAAAATTGAAGAAATTGTTTTCCATGCCATGCAATTTAAGCCTTCAATGGCATTTACATTAAAAAAATCTGATTTTACTAGTGATTATTTTACCATACAAACATAAGAACACTATGCACTTTATTTACAAAGTCCCTAAAATATTCCAGCCAACTGGAGACTGTTTCTGCATCCCAAAAAGGCTATGAATTGTAAAACACATAGGCGCATTTGCTTACATGTCTCACAATTCTTTTTAACCCTGGCAATTCCATAGATGATTCTGTAGAAAAATGCTGGAAAAGATTCAAAAAACTGTAAAACCATCTCTCTCAGAAGGGTCCCGTAATGTGTTTTGTTTTGAAACCGTAAAACCTCCTTCTATCCACAGTTCCATAGATGGTTAATGAAAACTCTGAGTCACAAAATGAACAAAGAATTTCAAGTCATAATATTTTATAGAGCTCACTTGGAAGATTTTGGACAATTCAACAATTATCAACATGATTAGCACATTGTAAAAACATTTATTATTCCATTATTAGTTATTTTACACTCTGTTACAGTTCTTTGTCCCATTTTTTCTCAGAAATACTTGGAAATTAGTCTTTTAGAAAGATGCTCAATGGCATCTCAACATCTGCTACAAATTAAAGCAAACCAGCAAAAATCTCAATACAATATTTAATGTCCGCAATTTTATTATATACATCATTTGTTTCAGACTGTATTCGGTGCAAAAGCATAGAGTTTAATTGACCAGAAAAAAGTTATGCTTAACAGTTTTTACCTGAATTGTAACTCTGTTAGATATAATAAATTTAACAAAAACGTAAGATGGACAAACTCTAAAAGTATCCTCAGTAGACTGTATTTTCTTTCCAGTGTTTTGGTCTCCTGCTGCATATTATAGAAATGCACTTTAGTTGTAAAGGTAATTAAAGTTACATAAATGAAAAAGCCAAATAAGTAGTTATGTGAGATTAAAAAATGGGAGTTTATAAAAATAAGTTTTTATACATTCTTATAAGATTCTGCTTTAGAGAGAACAAATCAAAATTATTTACTAGGGCTTTTCATGATGCACATTTCTGTTTTCTGGTAATTTTCTGCTGTAAAAAGTGTTAAGTACAACTGAAATATATAGAAGATAACTATAAAATGAAGTCTTCATAAATACAAAGTGCCCTTAAGTTTTATTTAATTTTAATAAACATTAACTAGTTGTGCAAAGCAAGGCCTGGAAGGACTTGATGTAAAACGACTTTATTTCATATTATCAAGCTGCAACACAGCATCTTTGACAGCACAATTAATTCTATATTTGTTTTCTTCCTACATTCATAGAAAGGTTATATATGTAAAAAAAAAGGCACATCTTCCAACCATTAATCAAAATCTGCAATTCAAGCTAGAGTTTTCTTCAATCACACAGAATGGATGTTATTTAAATTTTCCTCCTAAAGGCTTCTATCAGCTGAAGTGGGAGGGCGAGAGCGGCATTCAATCCGTTCATAGCCCCTAGAATTAATGTTGGGAAAGAGTCCAGAGTAGATTGTGGGAACATATGGGGAGCTGCTTTAGAAGTAGAGAATGATTTAATATCATGAAAAACAACATATGCCAGTTATTCTGTTTCGTTTTAATATTCATACATAAGAGAATCCTTGTATTCTACTTCCCTTACAAAATCACTAGCCAATTTTTGTAAAGTTTTTATTCTGCTGTAATTCTATGACTCTCAATTTAGTTTTTAAAAATGAAAAATATTTTCCTAAAGTAAAATAATGCAAATAGATAATTTATCATAAAAAGAACTTACAAGTTTGGATGCTATCTTTGGAATGCCAGATAACTTCGCCATACTCTATATATAAATTTTAATAAGCAATATATTTACTAAAAAGCAATAAATTATATAAAAATGAAGAGATCTGTTATATATGTTAGCTTCTAATTAATTATCTTCCAGTTATCTTCTACAAGAGAAATAACATCCAAATATTTAAAAATACGGTAGTCTTGAATTAAACTTGCAAGAAGCAGTCAAAACATGTAGTGTGTATTGGGGAGATTTCCCCCAAAAAAATTTGGAACTGAACACAAGTTTGTCATTACAAATTTTTTGCTAAGTCAGAGGTTTGTTGAGGACATCATCTACACAGATATCTCAGTGGCGTGAGGAGGATTTCAATACTTCAACATTCAAATTATAAAATGAACAGTAACTTGGTCATGTTTCAACAGTCATTATCTTGGATAAAAAGATTCATGAGTGCACCTGAACAAAGTAGTTTTTTTATAATACATTCTGTAAAAATAGCACTAGTGATCACAGTAAACCAAAAATTATGAACTCCTGTTTTGCATGCTAATTATAGCAATTGCTAAACTATTTCATTTCAGCAAATACAGTGCCTTACTAAATTGAGAAAAATAACAGTTTCATAAACAAAAATATCCATTATTTTCTTTGTATTAATTCTGAAGTTTGATCTCTTTGTCATATTTTATTAGCCGAATCCATCCTTTCCTGATAAAAGATTTTATCTCTAGCGATTATTCTTTAGTACATTCTTTCCAGCATATTCAATTTCCAATTCTGTGTGTAATCTCATAGACTTAACTTTTAACTGAATAAAATTTCTTGGTAGGATTGCATGATGTGTTTTAAGAAATATTTAGACTTTTTATTTTCAGTGACTTCATTTTGCATAAATTCTTTATGAATTAAAAAAATATTGAACTGGATATTCAAATATTAACCTGAAACTCCAAAGCACAATTTTTGTAGAACAGAATGATCTGAGATTCTCTGGCAACTATGAAATGAACATCTGTTATTGTGCATAGCTTGAAATCAGTGTGCAACCAAAGTTTTTTAAAAGTAAAAACCACTTCTTAAATCATAACATTTTGGTTTCTGTTAGAAATCTTTTCAGCAATCTTGTTAGGCAGTTAAATGAAGCAACTAGAAAGATGTTTATATTTACTAAAATGCAGATAGCATCTGAATGAACACAGAAATAAACTCTACTGGCAGGCTCTGCAGTTTTTATAAAGCATGCAGTTAATCTAAGAAACCTAAATATTTAAATTAAATCAAAGACATAGAAGTGAGTTATAAACCACTGCAAACTAGTCTTTTCCAAGATGATTTATTATGACGACTGGCAATGAAATTTAAGCCCCATATGCAAACAATTCATTTATTTGGTCATATTTCTTATAAAATAATGTCTGATTGCCACTAATAGAGGCCATATTAATTTTCTGCACTGCAAAAAGAAAATAATTAGCCGACTGGGCTTTCAGCGATACTTCAACTCAATGTACACAGAACTAGAAGGGGTTCTAAATTCAAGAGTGGGGAGAAATATCCCTGGGTTGAGTGTCAGCAGCATATCTTTTCAAGGAAGTAGAAGGAAATTCATATTGACGGCCATGTTGCTGCTGCCTCATTTCTGTTTGTTGCTATGTATTTATTCCATGATAGTTATTTTCAGGGAACATCATCTTTGTTTCAGCTCTTGATGTCAAAGCTTTGTAATATTAGTTTTGGGTTCTTTTTATATAATCTTGTCAAGCAGGAATCAGAAAATATTAATATTGCTTTCAACATCATCATCATCGGCTACATTTTTAAATCTGTGCTTTATAGGAAGAGAAAAAGTGACTTAAGAATCTTGACTCAGGACACAACCTCTTTTGAAAGATAAAAAACATAAACATTTTTCTAGTTTTTATGGAATGAAAACAGACTGTACTGTTATTAGGGCCCACTTGTTGTAAGCCAGTGCATAGTCAATCAGCAGTCTGCTGGCATTCTTGAATTACTTTATATCATAGTATAATTAATTTTCATTTTTACTTCGACTAATATCCTCCATTAGTGCATTTATTTGGGTTTCAGAAAAGAAACTTGGCAATTATTAAATGTCAATATTTGAGTGCCAAACTAAAGAACATAATTTTGGATCCAGAGTTGCCTCTCTGTGAGCACAAAAAAATCATTTCTGTTCATGATAGGGATTGGGTTCCAATAAAAACTTTCTGCTGAAAGAAAAAGCCGGACCAATGTTTTCTCCCAATTTCCTCTTTTGGGGCAGTCCCAGTAACTAATTCCCATCCTGCCCTGGAAAATATCCCAGTATTCCCACAGTATGGGAAGTAGTGTTGAGTGCTGAGGAAAAGCAACACTTTCCTTTCTCCAAGGCCTGCAGAACTTTGCACCTTAAATCTGGCACCAAGTCCTTATTTTCTATATGTCCATTTTCTACATGATTTCTTATTCTTTCATATGCGAGTACAACTAAAGCTAAACTTTGGAACAAATAGTAGAGTAACAGTAAACCAAAACTGTGGCAAATTGGTTAACGTGTTCTCAACTTCTTTGTTTGCTTCCTGTTTTTCAATTCTTCCTCTTCACGTTTCATTTCTTCTAGATCTTCTTGTACTCCGAGTCTCAAGCTGGAAAATAAAGTTTTAGTCATTTAAAAATTTGGGGGAAAAAAAAACAATTTAAAATCAACCACGGGATCTAAACATTTTTACCAAAACGAATTCCAAGCAACAATTCTGTTTTATTATTATTTATTTTCATATCTGAGTAAGTTTTTTCATTCTATGAAAGAAACTGCTTTTCTTGGAATTGAAACAATGTTTGAGTATGATATAATTACGCAACCAAAAGAGAGTAAGATGGAAAAGATAGTTATTATCTATGAAATAGAGAATGTTTTACATAACAGTATAAATAGACACAATTCTGCTGTTAGAACAATATTCAGAAAAACGAGGAACAGTTCATTGCTGATCTACAAAAAGTTGCTTTCTAACAGAGCTATAGTAAGAGTTGTGGCTCCAATAGTATGGTACTACCAGTACTATTACTACTACTAATACATCCAGATTACCTATACTGCTGTTAGTAACTTCCCATGAACTCAGATCACATCATGAAAATTCATGAACAAAATGTAATAATTTAACTTTGGTCACTTTTTTTTAATGTTTCAATAATGAGCAAAATATGTGGCTTACCTCTCAACCCTTCCAAAAAGCCAAAGAAAGTCACTGTGTCACCACATCTCAGTAGATGAAAAACAATGCATACCCCAAATGCTAAATGTTTGTGCACCAGTGTATTATACCAATATACACAACTGTGGCAAGAAAGGTAGTAAAATGGGGCAAATTTCACTTAACAAATGTCTCACTTAGCAACATAATTTTGGGGCTCAATTGTGGTTAAGTCGAAGACTACCTGTATGTCCTTTCCACCTACAGTTTCTTGTCATGTCTTGATCTCTGAAAGCAAATACCATAGTATCTACCAATAGGAACAAAAAGCAGGAAGCAGCTGAAGCAAGAAAGGAAAAGAGTTTAAAAGGAGCAATTCTCTTCTGCCCATCCTGAATTGTCACACTACTGCTTATTTCTTGTTGCTGAAGACAGATAATGGTGTGATGAGGTGGAAAGGCAGCAGCAGGAGGAGAAGCAGGTGGCCAGAGAGGAAATCAGATAGATGGGCAGAGGAAGGTGAAATGTAGTAGAAATAAGTGAGCAAACAGCAAATATACTGATTGGACGAAAGAGAGAAAAAAGACAGTACTCTTATGTAATCTTGTAAAAGCTGATGAAAAAGTACTGAATATCGTGTGATTAATGTTTTTGCACTGAAGCCCTCTATAATTTTACATAAGATGACATGAAAAACCCCAATTTAAAGAGCTATTACTCTTTAAAATAATTTTAACAGGTTTCATTTTCAATGAAGGATTTCAACAATATGTAACAGTCAATCAGATTATTTTAATTTTTACCTTCTGGCTTCCTCTTTCTGCTGTTCTTTCCAAGTACTTTCCATGTAACGTAAGGCATAGTCACTTTCATCTTTGTATCTAAAAATAATGAAGTTAAATGCAATGCTGTTTATCTAGCAGAATTCTTTTGCCTTGCACAATATTATTTCTTGGGCTGAAGTTCTTGGGGGAAGATTTGGAGCATGCATAATCAAAGTGGGGGGAGAGGAAAAGGAAGCTCTGTTGTATAAGTGGCTTTCTTTAGGTAACAGTAGACATTACGCTAATCAATCAATATTATTAATTGCAATATATATTTAGAACTAGAATTGTGTATATTTACATAAAATAGAAACATGCCAATTAATGTTATAATTGTAGGGCTAAACTAAACCAGTTTTAAGCCACAATATAGTTACCTATCCTTTCCCAAAGCAAGCAATTAAGTATTTTTTACTTCTAGCACAACAATCTCTTTCCTTTCTGCTAAAATTATTGCAAGCCACATAATATTCCTTGAACTTTCGGACTGTAGTTTTGAAAATAGCCATTCATTCAATATAATATAGAAGAGCTACTGATAATTTTGGCAGAAATACAATTTTCTTGTACAGTTGTTGCAGGCAGAATGGTGCAACGATATCAGTTTTAAAAAAATGTCTGTTACTTTTTCAAACATCTTTTAAATCTTTTTATCTATGTTATAGAAATTCATGTAAATGTTATGGATTGGTATAAATATACAACAGTAAAATTACGTTAAAGCTTATTTTCTCACTTTGACCGATCATAACCAAATATCTCTCTGATATGTTTCGAGATCTCTTCTTGAGGCTCTCCTTCATCATCAATAAAATCTTCCATTTCAGAATCGTCTTCATCTTCATCTTCAAACTTTCTTTTGTAGCTACTGGTAATAGGTGGAAGAGATGGTCTTGGAAAACCTAGGTCAGAAATTTAAGTCATTATATATAGAGAGACTTAACTCTTCATAAATTGCCTACTTGAAGGTAAAACAACAGTCCATACATAGGACAGAGGATGGGGCATGAGGAAATTCTATCTCTGCTGCAGCTGTGCAGCCTGGAAAACCCTAAAGCACACTAGCTGCTCTTTTGTGTGCCAAAGAGATTTAAGGGCTTGCCATTTCTGATGCATGCTGTAAACTCGGTTGCCTGTACTGCAGCTACCCAACCTGAGAATTGTTCCAGCACACATGGAAAGGCTTCAGGGTAGATGCTGTTGGCATGCAACAATACAATCTGTCATATGGTTCAGGAATACCCATTCTAAAATCTTATTGAAGCCAGAAGAAGTTATACCCAAGTCAAGCATTAGGTTAGAGTAGTGTTTTTCAAACTTGGCAATTTTAAGATGTGTGGACTTCAACTCCCAGAATTCCACAGCCTGCATCTTAAAAGTGTTCATGTTTGAAAAGATCCGGGTCAGAGAGTTCTTATTTTGTAGGGCAGAATGTTTTTGAGGATGCAATTTTAAATAGTTGTGTTGAAGCCATCTCTAAATACATACATATTCAGAAGCACAAACTCTCAAGATACCTTGTGGGGTAATCCCAGGTCTGTGATTAGGAAAGGGCCTCATTCCATTCATCTGTCTCGGAACCAGATTTTTGGATGAGATTGTTTCTGATACAACAGTACACTTTGGCTTTAGAGTTCCAGCTGTAGTGGTACTTGGCCGACCTGGTCCTGAGCTGCTATCCCTTCCAAGTCCAGGGTTTACATTGGAATTTGGCCGACCAGGTCCTACGCCTTGGCTACTGCCTAAACATACTGGTCTTGAAGTGATGCTTGGTCGATTAGATCCCATGCTTAAATTATTACTGGCAAGTCTAGATCCTGTGCTTTGCTGTCCTTGCCCTGAGCTGTTTTCTGATCTCCTGGGTCCCATGCTGCGTGATCCATGCCCAGTAATCGCACTGCGGTTTGGCTGCCCAGGGCCTGAATTCAAGCTGCTCTTTGATCGTGCAGGAGGTCCTCCTGTAACTGAAATGTTGCTTGCTTGCTTGGAGCTGGAAGTTTTATAAGTTTCTTGCTGGGCAGAAACCACACTGGTTGATTTCATATGGGTGCTATTTTTTTTCAAACTCGGTTCTTTAGTAGATGATGGTCTGAGAGTTCCATTTGCAGCCGTTTTCAAGACTACAGTTTGGGACTTAGATCCAGTTTTCCCTCCTCCACTGGGTGCAGGTTTAACATGATTATTGTGAGGAGGGTTTTTTAAAGGCCCTTTGGGTGCAGATTTTACTTTTTCAGCGTGGCTTGCTTTGGAATTAGACACCAATTTGGAAGATTTTTCACTTAAAACTGGCCCTTTGGTTTTCTTATCGTTATTTTGCGAGGGATTGCTTCCTTTAGAAAAGGCGGGTTTGTCTGCTGAATGCCTGCTAGTTTTAGCATTTACTAAATCCCTCTGAGAAATTTCCTTTTTGGAAGAACCTGATGCAGTTGTATGTTTCATTTCTTTCTCTGATCTCTTTCTGTTTCTCTTCTCTAAGAAGTCTCGCTCTCTTAATTCTTCTGCGGTCATTGGTCTTTCTTCAGTCTTTTTTACAACTTTTATTTCAACTGGCTCATATTGTTTTTTTTCAGCCAGCTTTAAAAGATCATTAAAATTCATGGCTGGAGGTGCACTTTTGGCTAGCACCTTTGGCTTTTCTGAAATTTTGGAGGGTTTCTCTTCATATTCTTCTGATTCCTGCTCAGACTCTGACATATTATAATCTACTTCATTCATTTCATCCTGTGACCTACATTCTGTGCTTCCAGAACTTCTATTTTCATGACCCTGCTTCTTTTTAGGCTTCTCTTCCATAGGAATGCCATTATAACCATGAAAATTATCCTTTGTCCGTGAAGCCATAGCTCTGGCTTTTCGGTCATGTTTCATTTCCACACGCCTAGCCAATAGTTCTTGTTTTCTTCTTTTTTCCATAAGATCTATAAAGAAAAAAAGCTTTAGTATATAAAAAAGACTGCAAATATGTATCTTGCAGATATAATTACTATATAGTTTAGGTCCGTGATGGCAAACCTATGGCATATGTGGCACGCAGAGCCATTTCTGCGGGCACATGAGCTGTCGCCCTAGGTCAGCTCCACTGCACATGTGTGTGCCCCTCCTGCCGGCCAGCTGATTTTCAGGTCTCTGCCACGCATGCGGGATACACGCGCGCATGCCCATGCGCCCCCCTCCCTCTCCCAGGAGTCTCCACATGGCCTGTTTTGGATGACAGATAAGTAGAGGCTCACTTGGAGACTCCAGGAGGGTGAAAAACAGGCCTCTCGGAAGTCTGGATATGTGCCATTTGTGGAGGGCCTGGGGATGCTGTTTTCGCCGTTCTGGAGGCTGCAGGAATGCTCCCGGAGGGTGAAAAATGGGCCTACCTGGGCATGTGTGGGGCATGTGCGGGGGGGGGGGGGGGGCGGTGTCACTGGCTTAGGTTAAAAATGTATATTTTAACTATATATTATCTAAAGTATCACACTAGAGATTCAACATAAAAGCATACAGTAAGAAATACCACCACAGATTTTAACTGAAACATCTCTTTAAGTAAGAGGGCTGGTACCAAAAAAAACCTGTACATCATGTCCAAGAGGCATAGGTTTCAATTAAGCATGAGTGTCTCACTCTACTGCTAAACTAAGAGGCCCATTAAGGAATAGTTCTCTGTTAAGATATGGGAGGACCTGCTGCTCTGAGCAAGCACAAGCAGTTCTTGACCTACAACCATTACTTCAGCAACTGTTCAAAATTGCAATGGCGCTGAACAAAAGGACTTATGACTCATGCCCAAAGTTACAGCCATTGTAATGCTTCCGCAGTCACATGATCAAAATTCAGATGCTCGGCAGCCCACCTGCTATACACTTATGACCGTGTGGTGCTGCCACTCTCCCCACCCATCTCCCTCGTGGGCGTAGGCCAACCTGCACAGTACTTGGCAGTAGTGCCAAGGCTGAGCCTGAAGTAGAGGCCTGGCTCTTCAGGAGTCTTAGCCAGCTGCCAGCAGGCCTTGATATCGAGCTTAACACTTTTGCTTCTACTGACGTGCTTCTCCAAGGTGTACAAGACCTGGAAAATGGTGCAATTCCCTGAAGCCCAGCATTCCCCATGATCTGCAGGGCACTGCCCACCTTCAGCTGTTTTCTCCAGCTGCTGAGAGGTGTATGCGGCCTATTCAAAGCAGCACCAGGCCTACTCTCCCAAAACCACCTTGTACATTCTCCAATACTTTGTTACTTACCTCACAAAGGGCTCTGAGGGTGATGGCAGGTGGGTCTGAGGCTGCCAAAGGCCCCAGGCCTCTATTTCAGTGCTGCATGGCAGGCAAACGTAAGCTTTGCATTGCACTGGGGTACCCCCACTTAACTCACACGTGGTCACCCAGGGCCTCCCCCACTGTGGTGGATTGTACTGGTTAGGATTCCCAGGAGAGAGGAAGTACGTTCCAAGAACAAGAAACAGTTCAGTTCATATAGTTGGTGTGAGAGAAGGAGGGTGAAGACAGACCCTCCCTAATAGTTCTCTGAGTATATGCGTGTGTAGATAGAAGAGTGCTTTCGTTTTGCAAGATTCTGTCAGGACGTGTGAAACAATAATGAAATATACTTGGAAGAATCACCATGAGTTTTGGTTTTGGGGGCCAGACAGTTCCCCCACTCCTTAGCTAGGACTCCATCTGCTTAACGGCCATAGCTAGGAGATTGTGATTGTTGAGTGAAGTGGTGATAGGCTATCTTGCTTTGCTCAACAACCAAGATTCCAGACCCAATTGTGATTGTTAAGTCAAGAACTACTTGTAGCATTTTGTAAGATGGCAAAAGAACATCAGTACACTATTATTTTTTTAAACTGTATTTGCTTTTGCTTTTAACTGTATAATATTAAAACTTACTTCTAATTGCTTGTATATAGATATAAAACTAAAATTGTTATCCCAGAAAACTGCTCCTGCCTGGAGTGCAACGCCCAATGAAAACACACCAGGTGGAGATTGCAAAAGACTTTATTCTGCACAGAAGGACACAGGGGGATCACTTCCACTAGGCCTGGGCAAAGGCCCAATCTTAAACAATATATGTTTATAACTTTACTTGCTTTTAAGCCCCATAAATCATACCCTGGGACCACCCAAAAGACCAACCCACCTTCGTTCCCTATATTCAGCAAATTGTGTATATGTTTTAGCATAATCATCATCATTTTCACAATAGCAATTGCTACCCACAGGTTCCTTTTTTCTTTACGGTCACCTTCTTCCCAGACTACATTTGGAATTTCATCAGAGCAACCATTCCTGAGGGTTTTGCTGACCAAGCTGTTTTCATTACCCCTTATATTCTAGCAACTAACTGCAAAATGTCTGCGAAGCTAAAATAAGAATTCCTTACAGACACCAAATGTTTAGAGGAAGGGATTTTCTGTCCTTTCCTTCAAAACAATTAAAAAAAAGTCAGTTTTGTTACTGCTTTTGTCTGTGTCAAGATGACACCGAATATGTAAAAGTAAGGAAAGCATGACAATGATTTTCAAAAGGAAGGCAGAAAAAAAGTTTTTTCAAGAATAACTAATAATAGTCTTTATAGAAAGAAAAATACTTAATGATACCCTTTTTCTTCTGTTCCTCTTCTTGCCTTTTCAGAAAGGCTCGCACAGCTGCTGACTGAACACCTTTAACTTTTGGATCCTTTTTGGGAGGGCCAACCGCCAAACTGTATCTCTTCTGCAATGAAACAAAAGTTTCACAAAGATGAGAAACAAATATGAACTCATTGTGCAACTGTTTTCAGCTATGTCCAAGTGGATTATTAGTATGCAAAAATTTCCTCATGCATTAGAATAAGAATTTCTTTATTAACTAAAAAAACAAAACAAAAAAACAACAACAAATGCAATGTATAGACTAAAAGAAGAAAATTTAAATTCAGTCCTGTATCTCATCTTCTTTATATGGAATCTAAGAGATTTTCAAAGACAAAGTACTAAGGTAAACCAAAAAGACTCGTAACATAAAATGACAAATAAATAGGGACATCATTTCTATTGGACTGTAATTAATACAAGTGAGTTCCTTTCTACAGGGTTTGGGATCTTACCACAAAAAAGTTCCCTTAAAAGGATCAAATACATTGAGAAAAGAATCACTACTCTTTCAAAGAGATTCTTCTAAACGTTCAAATAAAAAAAAAAAGAGAGATTTGGGGATAAAATATCAAATCAAATAAGAAAACTTTTGTACAGGTACTATTTCTGCTAGTGAAAGGCTATAAAATGTAAACTTTTCTATGCTCCAGTTCAAAATATGATATTTTAGTTACCCCTCCCCTTATTGGGGGGGGACAACTGCTTCTGACTTAAAAAATACTATGGTGCTAAATAATATTTTACTAGCATTACAGTAGAACAATTAAAGATCATATAAAACACTAGCTGGATACCCGTGCTTCACTACGAAACTATCTGATGAGGCTTGATAAATTGACACCTAAAGCTTGAAAATTAATGAGTAGTTAAAAAAGTGAATGTATTATTTGGTTAGAGATGGTAAAGTAAGTTTATGTTACAGATGAAGACATTATTGTAAGTGTAACAACAATGAAATAGATGGGCTTAAGCCCTTTAATCCCAGCAGCAAACGTGGCTGTTTTGTCTATGTAGCCAGGCTAATAAATTGCATAGCATAGACTTTCAATTCGTCCCTCAGACGAATTGCTCAGGACCTCCCTGTAAACAACATTCCTGGTTTTGCTGTCTGGCTGGAGGATGACCAGGTTGTCAGGTGAACTGACTTTGGAGCATGCCACGTAGAACTGGCATGAACATGGGAGAAACAGTCACTCGTCAGATGCACACCAGCTACTTTCAAAGTCTGTCCCTGTGCCTTATTGATGGTGATGGAGTAGCAAACCTTAACGGAAAATTATAGACGTTTGAACTCAAAGTGGTAGTCTGATGGGATCAGAGGAATTTGGGGTATGAAAACGGTTTCTCCCTGATTGACGCCTGTGAAAATCGTGGCTTCGATTACGTGTTTGTACAGTGTCTTCACCTGAAGCCTGGTGCCATTGCACAGTTTCGGAAAGGTTAGATTGCGTAACAGCATGATTGGAGTGCCAACTTTGAGGTAGAGGACATGAAGTGGTAATCCTGGTGGGCTGAGAGAGTGCAAGAACTCCACAGAGTAATGTACAGCATCCCCGATCTCCATTACTGAGTCCACGGATTCATACTTCATATGCTCGGTGGAGAACTTTTCCAGCAGAAAGTTGTTGATGCTGTTGGCTGAGTCATTTGTTGGAGTGAGAATAGCTCTTTCCCTCAGTCATGAACCGCAATCCACTCCAGCCTGATGAATGTTGGAGTATATTTTGTCAGTCAAGCTGATCAGAACTGTCACATCGCAAAGGTTACTTGGGATATTCTTCCCTCCTCTTCCAAAAGCTTGCCATCACCAATATTAAGTAATAATTTAGAAAACTTTTCTGCCCTCAAATCACGTTGAAGGTGGACACACATGTTAACTGTCAAGGTCAGGACTTTGACTTTAGGACATAAGATGGTTGACTTGAGACAGGCGTTGATTTCATCTATATGTGTCCCTCGTGGCACAACGGGCAAAATCTGTCTGAAGTCACCAGCCAAAACCATTGTTAACTCATAAGACAGTTGCTACCCCTAATGTTCTTTAGTGTCCTGTTTACAGCCTCAAGACCTCCTTTGTGAGTCTTGGTGCACTCATCCAACACGATAAGTTTGGCTTCTCAAAGCACCTGAGCCATGTCACTCTGCTTAGAGATGTTACAAAGTGCAGACTCAGAATGATTCAGGTTGAGAGGTAACTTGAAGGCAGAGTGAGCCGTCTTGCCTCTGGCAAGAAAGCAACGGCTAGGGCGATATTCTTTCTGCTTCTAATTTTGGCCAGCAAGAGATTGATCAAGAACGTTTTGCCAGTGCCAAAAGGAGCATCAAGAAAGAACAACTGCCCAGAATCAGAAGCAATACTGTGCATGATTTCATCATAGGCTTTCCTTTGTTCTTGATTTAATTTTCGAACATTCACAGCAACTGCTTCTGTCAGCTGAATGGTATTATAAGACAATTCACTCAGGTATTGATGGTTGCTGATAGTGGCTCCTTGCTCTCATGAAGATAATGGAAATCCAAACTGTAGGAGTGTTTTACCCAACATGGATGTGACAATATCCTCAAGAAGAATAAGGCATTGGTTGTAAACAATTTGGAGGACCAGTTGGGCATCTCCACACTCTCTCACCATTAGCCTTCTAACATCTTCCGCAAGACTGTCTCTGTATTTCTCCCACAATTTTAGGGGGTCTGCAACTTGGCAGAAAACCAACATGATGGCAAATAGCTGACAGAGTTTGTTAGGAAAGTCAGAGATGGAGGCTTCTTCCAGAGTGCGGTCCCAGTGAGCATCCTCCTCCAGCAAGCCAAGTGCACTGCACGCTGCTTGAAATGTCGGTTGAAGTACCCCTGCCAGAGTTTTTAGGGCAGTAAATGACATTGGGCCACGGATCTCGTGCAAGAGGAGGCATAGGTAGCAGCACTCAGCATTACCGGGATGGATGGTGTACATTCTACCCAAAACCTGTTCTTTCTTCACCCCCGGATAACCTGGTACAGGCTTCCCTTGTTTCCTCCTGAAGAACTGGTTGCCTTTCCATATGTAGTAAGTTGGAACTTCGCAATTTAAAAGGGTCCTTGTGAAAGCATCGACTTTGCACAGCTCAAAAAAAACCAGAAGTGTTGTTTTTGGAGGATTATTGATCCTCTCAACAACATTGTCCTCAGTAAACTAAACTCATTGGCCGTTTTTGAGATGTATGGCAAGGTGCATAACAGGAGGAAACCTTTCATGAATAGGGAAGCAGAGAATGCGCCAGGCTGCTTCAGAGCTGCTGATGTATCGTCCTGCCTCGTACTTCGTCACCTCATCCACTTCTTCAATGGTGAACGCTGCCTGGTCAGACCCTTTGTTAATATACTTGCAGATGTATTTTATGGATTTAACTGAGTTGCAGTACTCAACATTTATATGAGCCAAGAAGGTGCAAGACAGGGCGGGGTTGTATGGCACCACCCAGCAATTGTCAAGATCAAGTCCAGTGATGTTGGCAGTGAAGCCACTGTCTGCCGGGGACCGCCTGTGATACTGAGGATAGCCGTCCTCTCCGGTTTGAGTTTCCTTCAAAAAGGCCGGGGGTACTTCTTGCTGCAGGTGCCATCCACCATGCAGGGTGAGTTCCTGTTGAGGGGTTCACATGGACCATGGATCATTGTCGTCTTGATAATGTCATGGAAGGCTAGGTCTAGGTCAGGATCAGGTATCTCAGCACTTATAACTTTGTCAATGGACTCTGGTCTTCTCTTCTCTTCTAGCCACAGAAGAATATTGATGTGGGGGAGTCCATGTTTCTGCCATTCCATGGAGTACATATGACATCTGTTATTTCCAAAGATGCAACCTTTAGTGAGGAGCTTCATGATATGTTTTACTTTCACATGAAAAACGCTTGCTACTATGTCATGTCTATCATGAAATTTTTGTCTGTGTTTCAAGATCTGTACGATTTCTGGCCATTTCGGATTGCAGGTAAATGTAATGAACAGATCCAGTTGTCCGAAATGGCGCACATACATCATTGCATCTTGAATTCGCTCATGCATGTAGCGGGGTCCTCCAGTGAAAGAAGATGGCAACACAATCATCTTGCCAAGCTGTGATAAGTGGCTGTCAGTTCTTGTCATGGTATCCTTCAGGTACACATACTCCCCCTCACTTCTCAGGTTTTTTTGGTTTCTACGAATCCAATTGAGTCTTTCACTCTCAATTTTCACATACATGTCAACCAGAAATTGATTGAGTAGGTTGCGGAACAGCAGTAGGTAGCATTCTTCGCCATCACGCTCCATTATCCTGTAGCTGTAAAAGGCAGCAGCAGACAAAGTCTTCTTGAGAGGAACCTTGGTGTTTGGGTCGCACTGAGGTATATTGATGTAATAGCCATCTTCTCCACGGCAGAACATCAGACAGTACTGGAGAGCGTCATAGGCACGGTGCATCTCACTGATTCATAACAACCTGTTGTCTCTGCTGTGGAGAATGATATCTCTCTTCTCAAAATCCTGGCCGACAATGAGAACAGCCATTTCTGTAGTCGTGGGGGCATTGAAATGGCCTCGGTGCTGTCCAGAAGGCTTCCTATCGACATTAATCACCACTTGGCAGTCCTTGTGGCCCTTAGGAACAGAATCAACAGCAGCCTTAAATTCCAGAATATACTTCTTGTGTTCACACAGCAACTTCTGCAGTTGGCTAACCAGTTGTGGATTAACACCTGGGTAGATTCCACAACGGATGTCCCTCTCATTGTCATCATCACCAACAAAGTATATCTGGAGAAATGAAGGCTGCTGCTGAGACCCCACCATGATACTCCCTTATCCTGTGGTAGACCTGCCCTGCACTTTGAATGTTGGCATAAAATTTCCCTTCTTCATCTCTCTGGCTCCAAAAGACGTCATTTGGAAGCATCCATTGTACTTCCGGACAGCAGAAAGAAAGTGCTTTGCCATCTGATGCTGGTGAGAAGACTGGTGAGAAGGTTCAGGGTAGGGCTGAAGGGGAGGGAGGTGGACTTTACCGCCACTGCAGCACATCCCAGGACTCTCATCCTGCCACTTTAGAGCATGGCACCAGGAACAGGGTAACCGGGGTCAACAACCTTGTCCCTGGAGTAATCAATCTGAGGTTCATATTTAAAACCAGACAAATACTTATTAGTCCAAGCCATTGATCTCATTTGTGACTGATTAACGTAGGGATTAGATGTATACTTTTTTACAGCCTGTCTACTGACTTGGGGCTGAGTTTGATGATACTTGTGTACAGCTTCCCTTACTTGTGTTTTCCTAATCACATCTGTAAATCTTTTTCTGCATTTTTTGCTTCTTTTCCCTTTAACTGGTGTTACAGCAGAAGGAACAGATTCATCTGAACTGAGGAGGAAAATAAGGTGGGGGGGAAATCTGCCTCTGCCTACCAGCATCCATCAGTATTAATCTGGCTAGCATCCTGTCAGTGTGTGAGAGTTGAGGGATGTTTGGAAACTCAAACAGTATTTGCTGTGTGAGCAAGAAGGACAGTCCTTCGGGATAAGGCTGATAATCACCCACCTTTATCTCCCTTGACATGCTACCAAAGACCTAATTTGCAATTAGCTTTGTAAGGCCACACAGAGCACAGAGTCAAAACGGAGCTTCAGAATTTCCAGAACGAACAAAGTTGCTTCCTGCAAAGGCTTATGTGCCTTTGCTCCTCCTTTATGTTTTATGGGAGGGGCCAATCATCTCCAAGCCTTACTCCTGAGTCACCCCTTTTGTCTTAACTATTCTTGCCTTCTGGCAGCTCTGCGCATGCACGCACTGGGAACATGCTCACCCTGTTCCTCTGCCTCGCTGATGTCCGACTCTGGGGGCTCTGGGGGCAGCACATAACTCCCAGATGGCCCCATCTCTGCCCCAGACGCAGAGCCCTTGTCCGAACCTTCCCCAGACTGGCCCATGTTCCTCCCCAGCCTCTTCACTGTCTGACTCTGCTGCCAGCTCCGCAGACTGCCGGCGGAACACAACAATATCCAGAAATCTTTAGTGGAAAACGTATTGATTGGGTTTTCTAGATAGATTTTTACAAGTGGAAAGAAACACTGATTCTTGCTTTTCCAATAACACTGGATGCCATCTATATAGCTAAATGTTGCAGCAACGTGCAAATTATATACTGCTTTTATTACAAAGTATCAACACAGAGATAAAATGAGCAAAAATTCCAAACGCCTTTAGAAATGGTTTAAAGAGCTGAATGACGCTACATACCCTAAAAATAGGTTCAGAAATAATTTAACAATGTAAAATTAGCATTAATTCCCTTTCTTATAAGCACCGCAGAAATATTTTAAAATCTCATCCTCCCTATACTAAGAGTGAAAATAGCACCTGGTTTCAGATCTATCATAAGTCATTCAACAATACAATGAAAAAAGCTCTCAATCCCGGCTGAGCAGACTTCATATTCAAAATAATCAGTACATATTAAGCTACAATGTGTTTGTGCATGAATATATATGCCCTTATTTCAGGATTTCTACTGGTAAGCTGTGCATGATTACTATATAATAAGAAGTAATTTTAAATATACTTAATACACCCATGTATATTAAATCTTGAGATAGCTGCAGTAATAGCTGAACTATTATTATGATCTATCAGTCAAGCAGAACAAACCTACTATTTCAGTTTAAAAACAGCTAATTAATTGTTAGAAGCTTTTCCCAAGAGAAATGAACTAATAGGCCAACAATTTTAGTGACACATGATGCAATACTATAATTGGTTTTGTTTATTATATAAATTGTCAAATATAAATGTCATCTAACACATCTTTCTTAGAAAGCTGAACAATTCAAACTGTTTCTTATTTCTTAAGTGTTTCAAATTGGCTTGCAATATAACACATGCATTTTATAAAACTCTATTCATGATTATAAAATTAATGAGATGGTTCCCACAGCTATGATAGGAGTTTCCTTCAGCTGAAGAACCTGCCCAATGCTGTCTGGTATTTGGAAAGAAACTATCCACCAGCATTGCAATCCTGTAAGAAGAGTGCAACATCCAAAATCAACATTAAAGCTCACATTAAAGTTCACATTATATTTGATGTGGAGCCTTCTTTATGAGTAATTTTGGAATAAGATTTAATTACATTTTTATTGTATTTATTTTTCCCCATCAACCCATTTTATTTTATTTAAACATATGCTGAAATTCCAAGACAGAAAGACTGTGTGCTCTATTTTAAACTTGCAGGAGGGGCTAAATTCTCAATCCTTCTAATGGCATTTTATTAATACAGCGTTACAAATGAATTGTTCAAAATATAAAAAGATATTACTTGATCGTATCTATAGGAACTTTCTCTTATATTATTCCATACAAACTGATGATCACATATAATAATGGTTTTGTTTGGTATATGGATAGTTCTGAGATTATTTGAAAATTTGAATAAAACGAATATATTAAAGTACATTATATTTATGATGCTAAGATAGTAAAGGTAGGCAATCCGGTGCTGTTCAGACGTTTGGAGCTTTTGCTGAAAAGTAGTACATAAATAGTCTAACTACATACATTTATTTTATCAACCCTTGGCCCAAATTGGCCAACGGCGAAATATGGTAGGAGTTGTAAAAATCTGAAATGTACATTTGCTTATTTTTATAATACACAATATTTACTATGTTAATTATTTACTTAAAGGCATTCACTGAATTTTGGAGAAAATTGGTAACTTCATTGTCAACAAGAACATAACATGAAAACAACTGATCAAACTGAGAAAGTTATATTTTCTATATAGCAACTTTCAGCAACTTTGTTGTAGAATTACAAGTAGAATATGGGGTATAGTTCTTAGAATAGATTTTTCTTCCTAATATATTTTATTCATAGAAAGCAAATACTCCTTAGGCATAATCCATTCTACTGAGAGGCAGCATTTTAAAGGCTCCAGCAAAACTCTTCTTTCTCAAGACATGTAATGGAGCAAGCACATGGACTATATAGTCAAAGAAGACCAATACAAAAGGACTTTACAAAAAGATAGGCTTCCAATTCCTTTTAACGGTCCAGCAAAATGATTTCACTTTGATATACTATAAGAAAACTAGACAAGTGGAATTCTTGGATTCCTGTCTGGCAGAGGAAAATAACTTTATGACCTTCACATGTTTTGAACTGTGTGATCAATGGCAGACATAAAGAACTTCAAACTTCAAATTATTTGAAAGACCACCAGGTTGTCTCCTGCTGTTTTACAGAATCCCTATATGCATTGGGTTGAGCCTAAAGTATCTCATTTGTTCTCCACAACAATAGCTTCAACAAAAAAATTTGAATGCTAGATCACATTTTAAGAAGCAGAAAATTCACAAATTTTCACAGTCTAGTATTAGAAGTTCCTTTATGTTGCAATAATTTGCTCCAGGATAGTATCCCAGGGTTAAAAAATAGCGTGTCTCCACCAGGGAAAAGATCTCATCAATCCCTTGTATTATCAGGACACTTCTGCAGGAACACAATCCTTCTATTCCCCAATTGCTAGAGCTATAAAATTAATAGAGAGTCAGAAATCATATGGGAAGAAAAAAAATCAGGATCTAAAGCCCTGTAATATGCTTTCAACTTGTAAAATACTGGTATTTAGACTACCACTTCAGCTATTCTAAATGAATAGCTTGCTAATCTAGGTAGAAAAGGAAGGCAACAATCTTATCTCCATCCTATTTGTTGGCTCATTGCCAGGATTATGTCCCATTCTTTAAAACCTCCAACAGAAAATCTTCAAAAATGGTAAGAGGCTATTTAGGTTCTTCCTATAACTTAATTTTACTTCCTTAATCCCAAATAATTAGCATTCAAAGGAAAAAAAAGCCTTGCAGCGAAATACAATACATATTTTAAATATAGGAATGGACAAGCATATTTACAGATAGTCCTTAATTTTTTTACTGTAATTCAGCTAGGAATTACGGTCATATGTTATGCCTGTCATTAAGTGGATCATCACATAACTGCACTGGATTTATGACTTTTGTTGTAAAGCAAACACCATGGAAATGGACCATGGATCTTAAAAACCAGATTGTAAGAATCTTTTCTGGCATCCAGCGTAACTTTAAACTTTACGACCTGTGCCCATAACACATTCACTTGCATTGAAACCATTTAAAACATTAGCTGATTATGCTGGCTTCTATGAAAAAATCTTTTGACCAATTGCTGTATCCAAAGGCTTACTGGACTCATGTGGGCAATTGGGAAAAAGAGTCTCCCTAGATGACAGGAAAATGATATTCTTTAACAGAAAAATACCAGAGGGTATGCTAGCTGTGCAGGCACTTACCAGCTGCGCAGAAGCCATGGGAGACAGGTGGTCCCTCAAGTATCCTGGCCCTATGCCACACAGGCGCAATTCCTTTTCTAAACTTGCTTCTACCCGTGTTTCTCCCAAAAGAAGGCCGGGTCTTATTTTCTTTTGACCCCTGAAAAAATGGCTAGGCCTTCTTTTTGGAGGGTTCTAATTATTGGCTCACCTTGTGGCAGTGGCACCGACAGCCCCGCCCAGCAGGAGCTCAATGCTGGCCCTCTTCTTCTGCTGCGGCTGCTTGTTGCCACTCACACGCATCGCCCCGGCCTCCATTTTGCCTTTAGATGCCTGCCAGAAGGCATCTGCAGCTGATAACAGAGCTCTGGAGCTCTGTTATTGGCTGCAGATGCCTTCCGGCAGGCATCTAAAGGCAAAACGGAGGCCGGGGCGATGCTTGTGAGTGGCGACAAGTGGCCGCAGGAGAAGTGGCCGCAGAAGAAGGTGAGGAAGGTGTGGGAGTGTGCAAGGCCTAGTAAATAGGGCAGCTCCACCCCAGCTTTTTTTAAACCTATGTGCCTCGCCCCACCCCCTGCACTAGGGTGGGCAGGGTCTTAATTAGGGCTAATTTTGTGGCGAGGCTTAATTTGATTGCATGCGCTCAAAAATGTGATAGGGCTTCCTTTCAAGGTGGGTCATCTTTTTGGAGAAACATGGTACCAAAGGAGCTCTGATACTGGAAAGATAGGGATCTCAGATATTTACAAAGAGACTGGGGACAGGGCTTCTGAGGTAAATTCTGCTTCTTTTAACATGGATCTCTCCTTCTGCTCTTGGAGGATATTACAATATATTCTTCAAGATGCCCTATTATCAAGCCTCTTGGTGGTCCTAAGTATAGTAAGTTTAATAAGGTTAGATTCCAACAATATGCAAATTTATAATATGACTTGCTACTTTGCAGGAAGTATTCAAATGTGGCCAAGTGTCTTGAGAAACAAGCAAGAAAAACAGAAAAACAGCAAAGGCAAAGCTTAGAAAATAAGGAATGAACAATACAGCATTGTTTAAATACCTTTCCATTAAAGACATTGAAACGGAGGAGTTACAAGCTATGCTATTTTAGAATGAAGTGTGTTCTTCATCTCATTCAATGCTTTCCCCATAAAACACTTTAATACAGGTAGTCCTCGATTCTCAAGAGTTTGTTTAATGATCGTTTGAAGTTACAATGGCACTGAAAAAAATGACTTATGACCATTTTTCACACTTACGATTGTTGCCGCATCCCCATGGTCACATGATCAAAACTCAGACACTTGGCAACCAACATTTATGACGATTGCAGTGTCCCAGAATCATGAGATCACTTTTTGCAACCTTCTAATGAGAACTATCAATGGGAAACCATATTCATTTAACAACTGAATTACTGAGCCGTGATGGCTCAGTGGTTAGAATGCAGTATTGTAGGCAAATTCTGCTGATTGCCAGGAGTTTGAATCTTACCCGCTCAGGGTTGACTCAGCCTTCCATCCTTCCCAAGTCAGTAAAATGAGGGCCCAGATTGTTGGGGACAATATGCTGACTCTTTAAGTCCTTAGCAAGGGCTGTAAAGCGGTACGTAAGTCTAAATGCTATTGCTATTAACAACTGTAGTGATTCACTAATTAATTGCAAAAAAGGTCACAAAATGGGCCAAAGCTCACTTAACAAATGTCTCACTTAGCAACAGAAATTTGGGGCTGAATTGTGGTGGTAAATCGAGGACTACCTGCACATACAGCTGATTAACCTGAACTTAAAACAACAGAATTTTAGTCATAAAATAGGAAATCTCAACTGCACTCCAGGCACAGCCTTTCTCAGAACACTTCAACAAAACCACTAAAGATTTCTAGCTGAAGATGAATATGTTCCATCCATTTTATCCTGTTTTTTCAAGGAAAGGACTCATCATATTCTACTGCTGGTTTGTGCCCTGAATGCTATCAAATTCCATAGCGTAACCATATATCCTTAAGCCAAATAATAAAACAGCATCCCAACTTGATTACCGTATGCTAGAATTTCTGAAATGTTAGGGCTGTTAGTCAGTTATGTGAAATACAGTACACGTGTACATGAATACAAAGGCAAGTAAAGTTTGGAAGAATGTGTCTGCCCGATTACTACTCATTACTTACTCTGTTTAGTACAACTGGATACCATATATTTAACTGAAAAGAGTACCGAAAAAGCCTGCATTGAACACTCGTAGCTCAAACGCAACGAAGGCAGAAAAATAAATGCAACCAACAGCTCTCTTTGCGACTGGCTTTCTTCTTTCTTTCTTTCTTTCTTTCTTTCTTTCTTTCTTTCTTTCCTTTCTTCTTTCTTTCTTTTTCTTTCTTTCCTTCCTTCCTTTCCTTTCTCTCCCTCCCTCTTTCCTTTCAGATGTATTCCTGAAATCAACCCCCCCCAAAAATATGTACATGTATTATGTATAATATGTACATAACCAGGAGAAGTTAGTTTTCACTTCATTTTGACACCCTTGAACCACCTTTCCAGGGGTTGAAAACAGCCCTCGCTGGTTCTAGGTCTCTCTCTCTCGATCCCGGGTGGCGGGGGGGGGGGAGAGAGAAGATCTTCTGGCTATTATTTCTCGCCGACCCCTCGCTAAACAGGCTGCCAAGCTGAAAGGACAGGAGGAGAGGACGGTCAGGTCTACGATCCTGCTGCAAAGCCTGGGCGGATGCTTCCACAGTGAGAGAGAGAGAGAGAGAGAGAGAGAGAGAGAGAGAGAGAGAGAGAGAGAGAGAGAGAGAGAGGGATGGCGAATCCCTCTTTTCAAATACTCCGGATCCAGGGCTAGCTTCCTCGGGCGAAGCGTCCGGAAAGGAAGAGTTGGGCAACAGCTGGCATCCACGTCAATCCCAGCCCACCGCGTCCTCCCCCCCCCTTTCCCTTTCCCCCCCCGTCTTTCCTTCTTACCGACATGGCGCTCGATCCCTGCTGTTCCGAGGCCTTCAAAAGGACTTCGCGGAAATCCATGACGGGCTCTCCAACGGTTCTTTTCCCCCCTTGAGAAGGCGCTCGGGCGGCGAGGAGCGCCCCTCCGCTCTCTCCTCTCGCGTCTCTCTAGCCTCTCCCTCCCTCTCTCTCTCTCTCTCTCTCTCTCCAGACTCGCTCCTCGCCCAGCTGACGAAAAAAGTTGCTCGCGACGCCCCTCCCCTCACTTCCGGCCCGCGGGCCTCTCTTGCCGTCGTCCCTTTTTAAATATCGCCTCGGAGTTTTCGACCGAGTTGGTGGGTTTTTTTTTTTTTTGTTTAGACAAACGTCACTTCCGTCACTCGCGCCATAAGCGAGCGAGCACGCACGCACGCGCCCTCCCCTTCCCGAGTTATAATAATAATTATTTTTTTTAAATGTGCCTGTACGTCACACGATCGGGCTTTTTCGGAAAAGCGGTCGGAGCGGAAGATTCCACGTGTAGTGTGGGTGAGGGCGCATCGAGGCTTCGATTCGTTCCGTTCCTCTCTTGTGGAATGATGCGGAGGGCCGGGCTGTTGCTTATAAGGGCGGATGTTGGTTGCTTTTGCTGCGGGCTTCTCTGGAGTCGGAAGCTAAGCAGCGTCGGGCTGGGTTGGGATTAGGGCTGACTATACGCTAGCTAGACTGGGCATCACGATCCACTCGCGAAAGAGGGAACATTTAGGAGCTATTCCCCTTCTGTTGCAATTGCATGTAGTTGCATGGGTGTGTAGTCGCTGGAGGTCGAAACTCGAGGTTCTCCATATATGGCTAACACACACCTGTCATATGATAATTGACACATTTCCTCATTAGTAAACCATTATTTTTAGTTTATAAGATTATCTTTAGCTAGACAACCTTTCTTAAGTGCTGTGGTTGCTAATGGGAAATTTACTGCTGTCCTTGGGTAAATTTATTGGATTAAGTAACTCTTTGTAACATATATGTCTTTGTGTCATTCACAGTGAGGTCACTCAGATGTTTTCCATATGGCTGTCCTTCCGTGACATCTAGGTCTCATCAGAAGATATATTGCCACTTAATGGGGTTTAGCTGCTTTTAATGTAATCTCCAAGCAAGCACTTTTCTCTCTTATAATAATGTGAATAGAGAGGGTCTCTCATGTATCTAAGCACATCTTCCCCTTATAATAATGTGAATAGAGAGGGTCTCTCATGTATCTAAGCACATCTTCCCCTTATAATAATGTGAATAGAGAGGGTCTCTCATGTATCTAAGCACATCTTCCCCTTATAATAATGTGAATAGAGAGGGTCCTTTAGAGCTCATGTATCTGACTCTATGAGTCCTTTCTTTTATCCACATTACTAAAATTAATCAATTTAAAAATCCCCAAACGATTAAAAAGTCTTGCAACAGATCAGGGAATTTGCTGAAAAAGCCATGTCTTCAGCTCGGCACGGAAAGTGCGGAGGTCAGGGGCCGTCCGGAGCCCGGTGGGTAACCCATTCCAGAGGGTCGGTGCGGCCACAGAGAACGCCCTCATCCTGGGGGTTGCCAGCCGACATTGTCTGGCCGAGGGCACCCGGAGGAGGGCAGCCCTATGTGAGCGCACTGGTCGGTGGGAGGCCGGTAGGAGGTGGTCCTGCAAGTACCCTGGGCCCATGCCATGAAGGGCTTGAAGTCACCATGAATTAATTCACTTTTCATCACCTGTGTATGTTGAAGTAGAAATTTCTGCTATTTTATTTTTTTTCTGGCTTTGCTATAAATAACTAAAGGCATTGAAAGTATCTGATACAGGTAGTTCTCTACTTACGACCACAACGGAGCCCAACATTTCTGTGGTTAAGTGAAACATTTGTTAAGTGAGTTTCCCCCCATCTTTTACGATCTTTCTTATCACAGTTGTTAAGTGAATCACTACAATTGATAAGTTAGCAACCTGGTTGTTAAGTGAATTTGGTTTCCCCCCCATTGATTTTGCTTGTCAAAAAGTTGCAAAAGGGGATTGCATGACCTTGGGACACAGGGATGGTCATAAGTATGAGCCAGTTGCTAAGCATCTGAATTTTGATCACATGATCATGGGGATTCTACAAAGGTGGTAACTATGAAAAATGGTCATAAGTCACTTTTTTCAATGCCATTGTAAGTTTCAACGATCACTAAATGAACTGTTATAAGTCGAGGACTGTTTGTATTTGCCTGAGTGTGTCCGGGTAGTTGCTGGAGGTTGAAACTCGAGGGTTTCAGTTTTGTCTGGCTTTCTATGTTTAAGTCACCATGAATTCTTTTTATCATGCATGTATTTTGAAGTAGACATTTCTATTATATTTTTATCTTGCCTTTGCTATAAATAACTGAAGGTGTAGAAAGCACCTAATACTCCTCTTATTTTCCCCTCAATCCTGTGAGTGGCTTTGGCTAAGAGAGAGTGACTGGCCCAGAGTCCCCAACCATCTTTCATGCCTCAAGTCTCCTGGTTTCTGGGTCAGCATCTTCACCACCACACCAAACTGGAACCCTTCAAACATCTTGATAAGAGTAATTGACCTTATTTTTATTTGTAACATGCTCCAAATTGTGGAATTAGTACATTTTCACATTTTTGTTTCCATGTGAAGGTTTCTCTAATGTATCGGTAAATAGGAAGTAACAGATTTTCTGGCCTGCCTGGTTTGTACTTTACATATAACACTGTATGTTATAGTCTGACTTTTGGACTTTCTATTCTCTGATACAGTTATGAAGGAGAGATTGAAAACCTTTGTTTCTTTGTTTTGATATTGTGGTAGGAATGGCTAACCTAGTTCATTGCAACAAAATTTTGTATAATCTTCACTATGTTATTTTAATAAAATAAATGCCAAGGAGATCTCCAAAATCCTTTTCAGCCCTATGATTCTATATGTCTTATTACGGTAGTTTAAAAAGCAAACAAGCCAAATGTTCAATTAAGTACAGTACATGGATGCTCTCTTTACTTAAAAACTTCTATGATGTGCTGCTATCTTTATTATAAATACAAATCAATAAATTATGGATGTGGGTTTTTAGTGGCAAGTAATTTTTCTCAATCATTTATCCTCATCTAAAATATGTTTTTGTTTATAGAGGTGCAATATTAACTGACAGTTATTTTTTACTTTTATGAAAACCAAAAAATGACTGCAATAACTGGTGAATCAGTAGATGGCACTCTTTCCTCTTAGTCCTGATCTGAGGCGCTAAATGTCAGCAAACCGTATGGTTCTGTGTCTTTATCACATCACTTTTTTCAGTGATGTAATTTTGAACATTCACTAAATAAACTGTTGTAAATCGAGGACTACCTGTCATCCCATCAGAATGGTTTAGGGGTGGGGAATTTGTGGTGGGTGGGGGTGTGTTTGGGGATTGTTATATGTGTTGGACCTGGTCTTTGGGTGTTAAGTGAATTTCGTTGTATTGGGTATACTGTGGGTATACACGTACAATGATGATAAAATTATTAATAATTATTATTTTAATTATTAGAGTGAATCAATTCAAATCAATTATTAGAGTGAATCAATCAATTAGAGTGAATCAATTATTAGTAGAGTGAATCAATTATTAGAGTGAATCAAATCAATAATTATTAGAGTGAATCAATTCAGATAAGAATCAATCAATTATTATTAGAGTGAATCAATTATTAGAGTGAATCAATTCTTAAAACTACAGTCCTTGAAAAAAGACATAATAGGCTTGGAAAAATTACTAAGCAGTAGAATCAAAGATTGGGGACTTGAACATCTTTCTTGTGTGGAAAAAAATAAATTATGCTTGGGATAATTAGGGGAGAAATTATTGAGGTGCCTAAAATCATGCACCGAATTAAGAAAGTGACAAAGAAATTTTTCCCCCTATCTCCAAGTACTAGGCCTGCCAATGAAGCTGGCAGGAAGAAGATTCAAAACAGGCAAAATAATTTACCACATAACAAATAATGAACCTCTGGAATACATTACTGCAATATATAGTGATGGCTACTGACATGGATTACTTTGAAAGGGGATTGGGCTCCTTTGTAAAAGTAAGGTCTATCATGTCTATTAGCCTTGAACACTCAGTATTTCCATTGGCTAAGAGTTGCTTGTTTATAACTACTGTTCCAAAGGAATGGGGCAGGAGGGATACTGTATATCTCCTGCCTGATTGGCCCTTAAAGGGGGTCTGGGCATGATCCAATAAAGATATAGCTATATTTTTGTAGAAATGTAGACAATCTAAAAGTCTAGAAAATTACTATTTTTTCCTTGTTCATTCTTGAAATGTGACTTTTGATAACATCCTCCAAAATAGTTTTCATACCTTTATTTGTATCTCATCTTTATTATTTTTATGAATAACTCAAGGCGATAAACAGATCCAACGTATCTTCCTCCTCCTCCTATTTCCCCCCACAACAACAATCCTGTGAGGAGGTTTGGCTGTTTCTCTTACTGGCCAGTTATCAAATAATGTCAGGAGAGAAGCTCTAATTTATGTTAATAATCCTGTAAATCCAAAACAAAAGGCGTGTTTTAATATGGTGTGTTTGTTCACTGCCCAAAGTTTCATCAGATAGATGGGCAACCTTGCAAATTTAACAAACAAACAAACAAATAAATTGATAGGTCCATGTAAATCACCAGCATCTGAGTTCAGCTCAAAGGCAGCTTTGTTTTACTTGTATATTGCTACATGTATCTGCTCTGTTTCCAAGCAATAAAAACTTTCAGGCCTGACAGAACTTGTTTAGTATTTAATTTCCTTGATTGGGCTTCTATTTATTCATATATTCTGGGTAAACATAAAATTAGTGTTCATAGTGTCAGAAGTCTTAACAAATTTCTGCTTTTGAACATTTCTTGGAAGAAAACTACTTATAGAGCTAAGTCCTCTCTCCTTTCGTGCATGTTGTGGCTCCGTCCTCCGAGCCTATCTTATCGGAGGGAGAAGGCTCCGAACATGAAGGAGAGGAGTCGGCCAGGCCTCCCTCTCCAGGCCCCTCCTCTCTGGCACTGCCTCAGGTGTCGGCCGAGGAAGAGGAGATTAGCCAGGAGCCAGGTGTCTCCGATGATAACGATGGAGGCGATCTGTCGTTCCTGGATCCACGCCAAAGAAGGCGTGATAAACGGTTGCAGCAGTTGAGGAGGCGTGCCAGGGATTAGGCTGAGTCACTGGACCACACCCCAGAGACTATATAAGAGAGTGTGGTGGCCATTTAAGACTCTGTGACGGACAAAAACTAACTTTGGCTAGTCACTTTGAACAACGCTTAAATCTGCCGAAGGTTTCTTGTTTTGAACTGGACTAATTGCAAACTGTGTATATTTCTGTTTATCTGGTGAAGGGATATTAAGTAAAAAGTACTTGGCAGTCGGTGCTCGTATTGCTGCCAAGTTTTTGATAACAAACTCTGCGTGCCAAGTGCTTCCTTTAACCCTCGGCTGGCTGTGTGTGTGTGTGTGTGGAGACGGGGACAGAACAGTGCACAGTTTTTATGCGGGAAAATATTATCTCCACTTATCTTTGACCTTCCTAAGTTTTTTCTAAGACCCTGAGTCCTTCGGGAGAAGGGCGGCATATAAATTACATAAATAAATAAAATAAATATGCATCATTTACCAGCTTTTGAAAATTAGATCCCTGTGGGAGGACTTCTCCCCATGGTTGAATCAAAGTGGTATCAGCAGTCCTTGTGCCACCAGTAAACAATTGCCATAAAATTTGCTTCCCTCTTAAATTAGGACACAGCTATAACAATATCAGGAAATGTCTTTACAGGTATTCCTTACTTAATGACTGGTCACTTAGCAACCATTCAGAGTTAGGATGGACTTCTCTCGCCCTCCTCCCCCAAAAGTACTTATGACCCAGATTAAAAATTCCTATGGCTGCCCCACCCTACATTCACTTGATTGCATTTTGGGTGCTCAGCAATTGGCCTGCATTTATAGCTGTTTGCAGTGTCCCACAGTTATGTGAACCACAATTTACAATATATATATATATTTGTCAGGACCTGCTGAGAAAAAAATACTCATTGCAAACAGTGGGTTTGCTTAATGACTGCTAGGTTTGCTTAATGACCACCACACGCACACACAGAAAATCAGGTCACTCACATGATGACCCATTTAACAACTGGCATTATCTACAACCGTAATTCTCGATTCAATTATAGCCATAAGTCAAGGAGTATCTATATTTATAGCATATAGGGAATGTTAAAGAATTGGGGATTGCCCTCCCTTCCTAAAAAGTGTTCTTTTGTGGGTTTTTGTACACTTGCTATTTTGTTATCAGTAAATGAGAGCAATAGCCTAGTTTTCAGCAATTTGACATGTCAAAAAAAAATTACCTTGAGCAAAGAGGGGTCACAGCAGACCAGGCTTTAGTGTGTAGAGGTTACTGAAAAATTATGTTTAGGCTGTGTGTATTTGTGATTTATGTGTTAGAGACACCGGTTTTTAAATCCATGAAGTTATGGGATTCTCCCATTGCTGAATGAACTTTCAATGTCGACTGAAAGATATTTTAAGTGGCCTATTTGTTAGGGAAGAAATGTATGAACAAATCATCCTTGTGAAAATGCATGAAGGTGAGAAAAGTAGCTGCAGGCAAAATCCATAGTTTTAGAAGCTGAGAATACTATTGTTTTTTGTCACAGTAGATAATTATGTTACTGCTTCAGCCAATAATGTACTGGAAAGTTACAGCTGAGCTCTTTGATAGCATTCCAAAGGGGAGTCATTATGAGTCCTGTAGAGAAATTCTGGAACAGCTTTTGTTCTTCTACGCGTTAGTCCTGTGCTCCTAAATTGACTACAGTAACTGGGCATCAGATGTATCAATTAAGAAGTTTCTTGCCTCTTTTAGTGATGCAAATGATGACTGTCATAGGCCTGGAAGGTGGAGGAATGTATATTCACTGCTGGAAGTCTCACATATGATGCAGTGTACTAAAATAGGAGAAGTGCAGGATATGCAGTTTTTACTCGTGACTTTTTGGAGATGATGAGCCAAACTGTACACAAACATAAACATTTCTAACTTCCCTCATCCCTGCAAGTCAGAAACATGATATTCTCAAGCATACGTGTGCTTTAATTCCTGTACCACTTTACGTTTCATACAATAGTAGAGGGTTTAGGCATACTATAATAGTGTAATTGTATTAGGTTGTTATGGTTTTTTAATATCATTTCATATAAAGTTTTTAAAATAGTAAATAACCCAAGCTAATATAGACTAAGAAGAAGAAAAAAATAAATCAAAGAGAGGGCTAAAAGTGCAAGAAGGTTAGCCATCACTGCCCTAGAGTAAGATACAAATGGACTGGGGAAACCACTACCTTTTTACAGCAGTTATAGATACAATTATAAATTGCGCTAAGTTGCTAAGTGTGGAAACATGGAAGTTCTATCTTCTCAAATTCCAGAGCAGGCAAGGGAACATCTGCTTCAGTGGTGAACAAGTTTTGAGGTGTGAATGTTTTCCTATCGTGCTATCTCAGCCAGTGCTGAGACACATGAACAGGATGAATGGAGATGCTGTGGGTCTTACTTTCTCCCCACCTACTACAAGCAAGGTACCTAGCTTTTTAAAGAAAGATCCACTAATTAATGCTGTGCACCTAGAAATCCTAATGCATTATCAGATACATTTATTATTCAGTCAAATTAATAAATAAAGCAGCTATGGGGGTTGGCTCTAGTAACAAACCTACCAGGATTCTAATACCTTACAAGCTATAGAAATTTGAAAAGAGCCAAATAATTTGTCATGCAATGAACCTATATTCCAAACCAGGAAGTTATCACAACAAATGGTTCTGTTCACGGTTGGTACCATTATCAGATAGGTGAGTTGATTTACTTTTGATGGATCTGTGGTGTACAATAGACCAGAGTTTATTTTTTGAGATGCTGCAGTCTAGGGAATGGACAGCTTCCTATTGGCAGGAATTCTTATGGTATTCTGCTTCTGGCTGCTGATCCTAAGGGGAACATCACTAAAACTTATCAGTTCAGCATTTGTATATGTTGAGTTATGAAATATTTTTATTCTGTATCTATAGATGTTCTCTGAGTGACTGAAAGGAGAAAGATAAAAGCTGAAGAATGCAGACTATAACATTCAAGTGGCACTATTTGGAATATATAAATAAATCAGCACTTATCTTTCATGAATGCATAGACAGTACTAATAGACAAGGCCATTTATTGCTTTTTTCCTTGAGAAAGGAACTGAAAACTTCAAGGTCCTAGACCTAGTCTGTTGTAGGAATCCTTCACTGTAGCAGCTCTGAAGCTGCGTACAACATGTATTGTAAGAAAAACATCAGAGATAACGGTTGATATGGGCAGGACTTTTGTGTTCCATTATTGTTCAGCCACGTAGTGTTCTCAAGTAGTACAAGGATGACAATGGGGAAAACACTAGTAGGTCTGCTACAAATTATTTTATAGTCCTTGCTGGGTGAAAAGTTTGTGGTGCAGAAGTTTCTTGGTAGGATATAGCTATATAATTTTTCCTTCCTGAAGCAGAACATATCACCTAATTTCCCTGCTAGCAGGAAAATCAGATGTAAATTTTTGTTTAAAATCCTTGTTGATCTTTGCCCAAGCGTTTAAGAGAACTGTATCTGCGATAGTCATGAAAACCTAAACCAGGAGCCTGGTTTAGCTCAACAGACAGAAGCACTGTAATTTAACACCAGCTGTCTGCAATTAAAGTAAGATCGAATCTTGCCAGGCTCAAGGTTGACTCAGCCTTCCATCCTTTCTAAGGTAGGTAAATTGAGGACCCAGTTTGTGGGGGCAATAAGCTGACGTTGTATAAAATATACAAAAGTATGAAGGCTATTGCTTAACGCACTGTAAGCCGCCCGGAGTCTCCGGAGAAGGGCAGCATATAAATCAAATTAAAAAAAAACCAAAAACCCCCCCCTCATAATACAGATTGCAAGACGAAAGAGTTACAGTATGCTCATTTTGCAAAGTGTCCATTCCTGGTTCTTGAAATGTTCCGTTCATAGCCACAGTTTTGTAGTGCAGTTGTCTAAATCAGAGTTCACCAACCGGTAGTCCGTGAGAAAATTTTGGTGGTCCGCAGAAAAATTATTTGCATTTTTTACATTGCACTAAATACTATTTATCTTTTTTAAAAAATCATATTAGTGGTCTGCGGGATTTAAAATTATGAATTTAGTGGTCCCTGAGGTCCAAAAGGTTGGTGACCCCTGGTCTAACTAGCATCTTCTGTTTTTCTCCCCCCAAACAGGAAAATAGTACATTTAGAATCAGGAGCTAGAGATGCTTTAAAAATCTGATGCCCACTTCCCCAGCAGCATTATATGTACCTGTATAGGGAGAAGTGGCTCTTCCCTCCAGCGATAACATACGGGTAGTCCTTGGTTAACAACCACTTGACAGTTATGACAGCATTAATCGAATGGTACTTTTGTCCACTCCTCAAAGCCATCCCCATGATGATTTGAGTGCGATCTGGGTACTTAGCAGCCAGCTCCCATTTACAACAGTTGCAGCATCCCAATGTCAGATTATCATGATTTACAACCTTCCCTGCTTGCTTCCCAAAAGCAAAGTCAATGGGGAAACTGGCTGAGAAGATTTGAAATTGCTTGGGTAAGTAATCCCCAGCCCATGTAACCTCCCTGAGCCTCACTGCACTTGTTCTGTTGAAATGTTTTCAGTAGGTGCCCAGGCAATCCAATAAAGGAATTGGTGGTAGAAAGATTACTTTTCTCATAGTAGTTGTAGTACCCTAGGCAAATAAATTGGGGACAGTTGTGGACTTTGTAAAAAGAAAGTTTGTCCTGATCTTGGTCTTCTAAGTAACTGTTGGTAGAACTGCACTGTCCATCTTCTAAGAATATATATTTCTTTCATCTTTTTTTATGTGTAACTCTGCCAATAAGTTAAAGCAAGAACTAAAACACTGGGAGCAGAGAAGCATTGTATCCAATTTTTTCCAGGTCTCTTATCATAGCATGGCACAGTCACCATCAAACTGGGCGCAGTAAGAATCTTTGAAACCTCCATTCAGCTAAATGAGACAGTCCATTTATTGCTTACAATGAAGCATTTGTCTCTTGCAGTTGAACTATCAATGGAAGTTTATGGGAGAGATTTAGTAAAAACATTAGCTAAAACAAAGACAATGTGAAATGGAAATCTGAATCAGCAATACATCCAAAATATCCATAGATATACAGATTTATAGACATCAGAGAGCAAAACTGACAAAGGAGTTTTGTGTAAAATAAGAATTTATGCAACAAGTTCTTTTGAAAAGCATTCTGTAGTCTTGGCCTGAATCTGCTTTAAGTTGGCAAAAGGAAAAAGCGTTCTCTTCTATTGTAAAACGGAGAATTACATGGAAGTAATTAATATCAATTAAAATTATTCTACAAATACATGAATTTAAATGAGAGATTCTCACACAAGAATATGCACATTATCACCTACCACCTACTATGGATATTATGCATAGTTTTAACAATGTTGATTTTAACATGATAAAACTTTTTTCTGCTTACCTTTGACAACTTTTAATGTTTTAAATCAATAAATACCTGTATTTATTGTTGTTGGTATAATTTATTTATGTTTACATCATGGCTCCCATCCTGATAATATTCCAAAGGTCTTTCAAAACCAGGCTCATCTCCTAGTCCTGGGGGTGGGGGGGGAGGGTATAAGGTGATTAGAAACTTTTTTCCTTGTTCTACTCCCCCCGCTTCTAGATATGTATATTCTGTTTTTTTACTTCATTATTCCTTCCTTGTTTAAAGTTTAAGCTGCCCAGAGTTGTCTGGAATTGGACAGCCTCTAAGTCATATAAGAAAAGTACATAAAGCCATTTGTAGATTTGGCTAAATTTCGCTTCTCATCCAAGAAGCTTCTTTAGCTCTGACTAGATGGTGGGGAATGGGAGATTCCATGCCAGTCAGAGCTGAAGAAGCTTCTTGGATGAGAAGTGAAATGTCTTCAAAGAAAAAACGAAGTCCGGTAGCCTCCAGAAAAAGCACCTTTGGGACAACCATGACTTGGATGACTTAGAGTCTCCATAGACTAAATCAGTGAGATTGTTATTATGAAGCATTTACAGTCAGGATCAGACAGTGGAAGAAACAGATAAGAATAGGGTGTAGAGAGATTTTTAGAAATTCTATTTGTGCTGAAAGTTTGGTAGAAAAGATGGAAATTAAAGGAGTAAGCCAGAAATCTCAAAAGAACTTAGTTTTTCATAAAAGACCATGATCTAGCAAATTATTTATTCTTCTTTCTCCTTGGCTGCTTCTATTTTTGGAATAATGTCAAGGTGGATTGCTTGGCTGACTAAAAGCAAGGCAGAATATTATGCTGATGGATCAGAGACTGCAAGTAATAGGAAGATATGTGGAGAAAACCCCCTTTTGGATGATTAACCTTAATGTTGAAGACTTGGAACCATTCAAAGATATTGTGATGTTGATGAATAAGGACAGAGTTCAATGATAGGAAGGCTTGGAGGCAAAAGAAGTGGGTTGGCATTGGAGAGGTATCATTTGAGATGGTTGTGAGTGTTCAGTATGAGTACAGCAAGCAGATGAAGGTATGAGATCCACAAAAAGAAAAAGAAAATGGATGCCATTAGAATAAGGGTAGTGAGAATTACAGGATTTGAAGAGCTCACCCAAAAAAGTTGTGGAAAGGGGAAGATGCTGGGAACATAGAGGAGATCCTTGAGGAACAATAGAGAAAATGAACATTTATGAATGAGTTAACGGTTTTGGAAATATTAAGCCACGGCAGAATTCCAAAACAGGAGAGGATTATCAATTATAAATAAGAGAACACTCAAGAATAGAAATACTTTAATTTGACGCAAAAAGCTATTTATTTATCATATGGCTTTATAAAGGTGGCCCAACTCAGCACAGACTAGGTGGCATACAATTAAAACTGATATGATGCCTAAAAACAGGCAAATAACATCATAGAGCAGAACATAGGTGGAACAAATATAACCAAGGCAAACTACATACTGACAGGCACAGCACCAATTTATCCTAAAGCTTGGAAAATATACCACACTTGTTTTAAAATGTCCAGAGTTTCAGGTGGTCCAATCTCTGGAGGGGAAATGTTATTCCAAAGGACAGGTGCCATGACAAAATTCTTTGCCAGGGCAATTTCAGTAGACTATTAGAAAGCTGAAACCAGATTGTCAGATGCCCCTGAAAACAAGAGCAAAGAAATAAGCTTATTCAGTTGCACGTGGCATTGACTCCACTACCCAGTCCACCAAAGCAATTTTGAGGTTTATCTGCCCACCATGTTCATTTCTGCTGAATTTGAAAAACAGAGAAAAGAATGAGCCAATCAGCATTTCCACTCAAGTTGACAAATGGGAGTGTACAAAAAAAGATCATTAAATCATTCCCTTGTTCACGCTACTGCTAATCCTGGAGAAAGAAAAAAAAGTCCCTTCATCTCTACCCAAAACAAACAGGAAATAATGTTAATGCTTGCTTCCCATCCACATTTTCAGTATATGGTGTGTATGCTGGATTATTTGCAAATAAGGATCTGAGCATCTGTACAGCAATAGGACAAAACTGCCAGGATACCCACCCACATCTCCTCTATTAAAAATCTCACCAAGAGCTATACAGTTGACATGATATTGTGTCATTGACTTTTGCAGCCTCTGGCTGCAGCAGCGGAGGCTAAAATGGGGGAGAAGAAAGTTCTCCACAAAATATATTATTTTTAGGATGCAGGAACTGATCACATTTTCAGGTGGCTATGATTTATCTTAACCAGACTTCTCTACCCACACTCAATCCACATATATGCACTATCCCAAAATGGAACTTAGAAAAGCAGAAGTAAATTTGGTTGCCTGCCCAACAAAGCTATGTGGGATTGCCAAGGTCCAAAGTGGCTTTTGAATTTGTATAGAATCTTCCAGTGGAAATGCCTTTTGTTAAAATATAAGGTTAGATCAACGGAAGGATTTCTTTGTGTGGAGATGATATCCATAGATTGAAATGAATTGTATGCAAATATAACACATACTGAATTCACAACAGCTCACATTGTTTAGCACCTCTCTCTTGATGTTTTCAGGTTTAGGTAAGTAGGACAAATATTAAGTTCTGATCCTGATATTTACTATTTTAATCATGCATCCTATATTTTACTTCATGCGTACCAGTGAAGAGGCAATGCTTCTAACACTACACTAGCAAATATGTTAATAGCTTTGTAGATACTTCCTTTGCAAGTCACTGTGGGGAAAATAATACGTAATCATTTTGCCACTCCCAGATAATTGCTTTACTGCATCTTCAGTAACATCAGAATTTTCTTCTGAATTACGTTTCTAAACTAGGTTATGATTCTTTAATGCCTCAACTCTGTTTTTGAGATAGATGGATCTTGACTGTCTTCTTTACTGATTTCATGTGAAATATGATTATGCAGGATGTGGAACTGTTAGCCTTTTGCAAACAGGTGTCCTCCATGAATATTGAACTACGGTTTTTATAATTCCTAATCAGCAGAGGAGTGGGAAATTAGCTGTTTCCCACTCTACAATTCAGAATTTCTCTTCATGTGTTGACACAATGGATGTAGCTAAACTGGCCAAGTCTACAGTATTAACGTGCAGTGTGTTTGGAGCCAAGTTCTAGAATGGTGCCACAGTTCTTGGTTACTATGGAGACTAATCTGTGAAAAGACATGAATACAAAATAAAATGTTAAACTGGGACCCCAAGCATGAATTTCCTTACTTTTATCTCTCTCCCTTGCCCTTTATGTGTAAAGTACCCATGGAAATAGAGGAATGTCTCCTGGGTGTAACTGAGAAAAAACTACCAAGACTCCATTATTAAAAAAAAAACTTGATGAAATTTCTTTGCTCCTACTACAGCCAAACAATCAGCAATAGCTATTGATAGCAATGAAGATAAATTTGTCATCTCCCTGATGCCAGAACCACTCTGCCGAACTGGCTCTCAAGGATTATATGCCTGTTGCTAAATCTAGTTAATAATGATGCTCTTTGTTCTTGCATCAGTTACTGTCAGGCAAAAAAACACCATGTACTGTTAGCACATTTATAGGAGGTTCCTACGGCATTCCTGGGCTAAAGTGGTTGCGTTCCCAAAACATGCTTAATGTTGCGTTCCCAAAACTTAACTTAATCCATTTTATGGGTTTGTGCAATAAACTAATCCAATCAGTTGCATTTGTGCAAGACATTAAACTTTCAAAAGGAACCAAGTTTAACCTTATATATAAATTACAAATATAATTGCTAGGATTTTACTGAATGTTCACACAACTGAATTGTATGACTTAAACATAGCCACTGAGTTAAAAGGAAGACCAGGCGAACTGGAATATCAGTAGCTCACTGCAGAATTGCTGATGGTGCTACAAATGAAGGTCAACGGACAAGCCAAAAGGTTTGGAGTGAACTAGATTTAGTTTTAAAAGTAATCATCATTTAATTATAACTGGAAGCTTTTTCATATATACCTGGATATAAAAACACAAATTGATATACAGACAAGTTTGAGATAATCAAAAGACCCATTTGTTTTTTATTCTATGAGCCACAGTGGCATAGTGGTTAGAGTGCAGTACCGCAGGCTACTTCTGCTGCCTGCCGGCTGCCTGCAATTTGGCAGTTCAAATCTCACCAGGCTCAAGGTTGACAATAGTGGGGCCAATATGGTGAATCTGTAAACCGTTTAGAGAGTAAAGCACTGTAAAGCAGTATACAAGTTGAAAATGCTATTGCTATAGTCAGGAATGATCACTATTGAAACCTACCTACCTTCTTCCCTCCCTCCCTCCCTGATGGTACAGTATACCCTTGCAACAAGTAGTTTTTTCAAGCATTATGTAGGTCAGGGATGTCAAACTTGATTTCATTGAGGGCCGCACCAGGGTTGTGTTTGACCTCGGGGAGCTGGGGTGGGCATGGCCAAGGTGGGTGTGGCCAGCTTGACGTCACTCGTGTCGGGGGCACCTGTGGTGGCCTGAGTGCTTTGCCAGTGAAAATGGGCTCCCAAGCTCTGTTTTCAGCTGCGATAGCCTCCTGCAACTCTCTGCCAGTGAAAACGGAGCTCGGGAGGGCCGCCTGTGGTCCTCCCAATCTCCATTTTCACTGGCAGAGGCACCACGGGCTGGTCCTTCACTGTTTCCAGGGTGGCCTGATGGGCCAGATCTAAGCCCCTTGAGCACCTAAGCAACTAAGCGCCTTGAGTTTGACACTCCTGATATAAGTTATAAGTCAGTCACCTCTCACAACCCAAAACTCCATTCCCATTCACTGCTGGGGCTTACTGGCTGAGCTTTACTATTCATGTCATGCAATGGTAGGTTAAACCCATATGTAAGTCCAAGCACTGCTCTTCCTCATGAACCCCAAAAGCTCCCCTGACAACAACTCTTGAACATTTGTGCCATCTGGAGATAGGACATGCATTCAAAATGGTGGGGTAACATTAAAACACCTCCCTAAACTCAATAATAACGAGAAAATCTCAGGTGTGCCCATGTTTATGATGTGGCATCACTCACTTTGCATCATTACCTTGCCCACGTCAGCTTTTGCCTGACACAAGATAAACTTCACCCTTCATCTTTCAAAAGATTCTCATTCCCATTAAGTCTACCACTAAGCAAGATAGAAGTTGTAGTCTAATACGCCTCTTCCTGTTTCCATCCACAATAAGAACAAAGGTCAAACTATAGTTTTCTGTTGCTATATTGGCTGCCAGCTTTAATAAAAGGGGATCAGGCCCTTTGTCTATGCCTATGAATTAGGAATAAAGCCACTACTGAAGCTTGCATATATTTGAATAAATGGAGATGTAAACATACTGGGCCAACCTATTTTTTTTTTTTTTTGAATGCCGCTGAGCTTATAATAGGATTTCCTTTGCTAGTGATTGGTTGTCTTTGCGTAAGAGGCCCCATTTTAGCAGCATCTCTCTGGGATGTCTCAATCATACATAATTAATAGGGAGGTTAACACACCCATTAAATATTTAGATAGCACAGCTGATAGAAATAGTTACTAGCTTCAATATAGCTTCAAATGAACTCAGAGTTGTTTGAGGCCAGGGTTAACTCCCTTAGGGTTAATTGTCTGGAGTAGCTAGATTATGGAGTTCATACCTTCCTGATTACACAGTTCAGATTTTTGTGCAAACAGAATCAATAATGCAGATGAGCTCCCATACATTAGCATTTACAGTTTGGTTCTATAAATCATACGGGTGCAAACTGGTGGTGCTTGTGGGCAATCTGAAGGGGCAAATGTGGCCTTAGAGATTTTCAAATTTGTCCTCAAACCTCCTATGCCCAACTCTTCCACTCCCAACTTCAGATGCTACAGGGCTGTGCAGATCAGTGGTGGGTTTCAAAATTATTTACTACCAGTTCTGTGGGTGTGGCTTGGTGGGTGTGCCATGGCTTGGTGGGCATAGCTTGGTGGGCATGGCAGGGGAAGGATACTGTAAAATCTCCATTCCCTCCCCACTCCAGGGAAGATTACTGCAAAATCCCCATTTCCTCCCAATCAGCTGGGACTCGGGAGGCAGAGAATAGACGGGGGTGGGGGGGTGGGACCAGTCAGAGGTGGTATTTACCGGTTCTCCGAACTACTCAAAATTTCCGCTACCAGTTCTCTAGAACTGGTGAGAACCTGCTGAAACCCACCTCTGGTGCAAATGCTCCACCTGTCAAGTTTCAGATTTAGTTGTGGTTTTCCATCTATTATCTTCAGTAGCACTTCCTGCTTCTCTGTCCCATTTCCCATCCCATAAACTGTGCCCATTTTCTTTCTTTCTGTTCCAGCCATTCCCTTCATCGGGCCTGATCTTCATATTACTTGTATCTCCCCCCCCCCATTTCTATGTGAGCGCTCTAGCTTGTTTCAGTTATCTTGAAAATGTTTCTTGGGAGGGGGCAGAGAATGTGTATTTCAGAGACAGAGAGAGAAAATCATCCAGGGAGATGCAGTTCACTCTGGAGTCTAGTCCTTTTCTCTGTTGGATAGCAGAAATTACGGTACTTCATTTTTTAATTGGTTGATTGGATTGCAAATTGGATCCTGTTTATAGCAGATCTGTGACTTTGCTGACTAATAAAGAATGGATAGGCTAATAAATAAATAATAGTAATGTAATGGAAGATTTGGCTCTGCCAGTAGCAACCTTCTGGCTTTTCTCAGTACCTGGAGCTCACAGCTTCATGAGAGCCCTTGTAGCGCAGCAGACTAAAGCACTGTTATTAACATCAGCTGCCTGCAGTTACTGCAGGTTCGAATCTTGCCAGGCTCAAGGTTGACTCAGCCTTCCATCCTTTCTAAGGTAGGTAAATTGAGGACCCAGTTTGTGGGGGCAATAAGATGACTTTGTATAAATATACAAAAGTATGAAGGCTATTGCTTAGCACATTGTAAGCCGCCCTGAGTCTCCGGAGAAGGGCGGCATATAAATCAAATTAAAAAAAAAAAAGGTGCATCACTCAACAGTGTCTCTCAGCCTGCCTAAACCTACGCAGCCTTGCTGTACATGTCTTATTTCAAGTATACCTTGCCTTGCCGTCTTGCAGTGGGATTACTTCGAGATAACGAGGCATCGGACTGAAACCTTGGTAGCTACTGTTGTGTCTGCAGTCTCCACTGAGTACAGTATTGTACAACTTCCAGGATGTATTCAAGTGTAAAAATGCTGCAGCCTGCGTACTCTTTTTTTTTTTTTTTTTGGGCTGTTGCCTCTGATAAAGACAGCCGTAGTTTTATGTTTTGTTTCTAGTGAGCCACCGCGACAGCTAACCTTGTTCTTAAATCGGCAAAAGCGATCAAGGAAAGGGCGATGAAAAAGATTTAGAACCGGGAGAAAAAATAAATAAATAATAGAAACTGGCGATCGACACAATTATATATGTTTGTTGAGAAGAGCTCGACATCTTTTTAGGGGAAAGCAGTTTCTTACCATTCGGACAACTCCCTGCTCCCCTTACAATACGCATTGGGACGGGTCTACTCACCAAGCGAGTGCAGCCCTTCGTAGGAGGAGAGCGGGGCGGAGACGTATTCGCTGCAGGACCGCCCCCCCCCTTCTCTCTTCCCTCGCTGCACATTCGCTCCGAGCATTATGACGTCACGGCGTCCTTTAAAAAGCACCGAGAAAACAATCGGCATTGAGAAAAATAGATGCCCTCCGATCTTATTAAAAGCGGTAGCTGTGTGACCCGCAGTTAGAGCCAGCTGTATAAGCAAAGGCGAAGAACTACCTATAGAAGCCGCCTCGGCAAACATGGTGTCCCCGGTGACCGTGGTGAGTTCAGTCGGTTGTTTTTGTTTTCTTTTGGCCAGAGTTTAAAAAAAAAAAAAAAAAAGTCTGGACAAGATATTCAGATAGTATCTTCAGACGGAAAGGAGACGCGGTATCTGCAAGGCGACTTTTATGATCCCCCGCAGGAGACTTTTGATAGATAACAATAGATAATAAACAGTCGCTATGCGGCAGTAAGACTGCCTCCAGCATGTTTGCTGTTGAATTAGACTCCGGGGTTTCTCCTCCTAGTGCGTACTCGCTCTTGTTTTCAGCCCCCTTTTTTTTTCTTTCCTCCCTCCCTCCCGCCCCCACCCGGCTTTGTTAGAAAGAAAATGTGGTATGCCAAGTGTTGCTTTTCTTAGCGGCCCCCCCCCCTCAGCTCCCCCCCCCCAAAAGCATCTGAAAGCTCGATTGGATGAAAACATTAAACATGTGACAAGAAAGCGTGACTTTGTTGATTTCATTCCTTGGATCTCGTCGGTGGGGATGGGGGGGTGGGGGGAGCAAGCAACAGGGGAGATGTTTTAAGGAGAAGGGCGGAACGGAGGAAGAAAGAGGGTCCAGAGAGTTAATCTCCCTTTAATGTCTGGCTTCGGAAGAGAATGGAGTGCACTGATGTTTGGCGCTTTTGCTTGCCAGCGCTTGGGTCTGCCTCGAGGCTGGCCTGTAGTAGAACGTGAGCCGTCTGCATGTAGATTCTCGATCACGAGTTGATGCTGCCTTTGCCCAAGGAAGATCGGGGAATTCCTGTGAGAGAAAATCGGCATCAGCATAAATTCTGTTTCTTACTTTCCTTTGTCCCCCCCTCTCCTCCCAAACACCAACCATTAGATTGGCAATAATAAAACAAAAAACGGGAGTCAACCATTGCTCTTATGTGGGCAGAATAATGGAAATCAAGTGGATTTCAATTTAGGATTTCAATTTAGGATGAGCCCCTTTTGGCCTAAGGTGCTACCAGCCCAGGAACCAGGAGGCTGTGAGTTCTAGGCATGAAAGCCAGCTAGGTGACTTTGGACCGGTCACTCACTCTCTCGGTCCAACCCACCTCACAGGGTTGTTGTGGGGAAAATAGGAGGAGGAAGGAGTGTTAGGTATGTTCACCGTCTTGAGTTACTTATAAAGTAATATAAAGAGAAGATAAAAATCTAATAAATAAATGTGTACCCCCGTAATAGATGCATGTACTGAAGGAAAATACTGGCCAGCTGGTATAAGTAATATGGATTTAGAAAGAGAGGAGATTTCAGATTTATGACAGTTTTGCAGTTTGGGAAGGTGACTTGAATTTGGTTCTCTGGTCAACTGTGAAGCATCTTGGATTCTATTTTGCAGAACTAATTAGAAGGATAATGTAGGCTTTCTTTAAGAAATCTTTTCCAGACTTTCTGCAGGAGTAGAGGAATAAATGCACGCCATTTTCTGTCAATTTGAATATGCAATACAGTTTGTTCGTTTTTTTATCATTGAATGGGGTGGAGAATTCTAAATGACATTGCCATTATACAAGTTGTGAACTATCAGCAATAATAGGATAATTTGTGATTGATGCCTTTTAAAAAGTTCCCTGTATCATGCTTTGATTTGGATTTCCGTAATTTATTTACCTTATATATCTTGTTTTTGTGCTCTAGGAATTGTTCATGTTAGCTAACAGAACTGGGGGAAAAAAGACTTAGAGTCTAAAAAGTTAAAAACATAAATTAATACTGTAATTAATACTGATGCCATTTAATAATTAAAAGCTTGGTGAAAGAAAAGTGTTCTTATCTAAATTAATTTATCACAGAATGTAGGGACGCGGTGGCTCAGTGGCTAAGATGCTGAGCTTGTCGATCGAAAGGTCGGCAGTTCAGCAGTTTGAATCCCTAGTGCTGCATAACAGGGTGAGCTCCCGTTACTTGTCCCAGCTTCTGCCAACTTAGCAGTTCGAAAGCACATAAAAAATGCAAGTAGAAAAATAAGGACCACCTTTGGTGAGAAGGTAACAGCGTTCCGTGTGCCTTTGGCGTTTAGTCATGCCAGCCACATGACCATGGAGACGTCTTCGGACAGCGTTGGCTCTTCGACTTTGAAACGGAGATGAGCACCGCCCCCTAGAGTCGGGAACGACTAGCATATATGCGCAAGGGGAACCTTTACCTTTACCTTGTCACAGAATGCTGAGATACAGGATCTAAAAGCCAAAAATCCTTTTATTCCATAGTTTGGAAGCAACAAATGCGAAGCCCTCATGCCAGAAAAACAGACCTGTGGTAGCAGATGTATCTTCAGAAGAGACATTTCTGCAGATCCAGATAGCTGGATAGGGCTGGACAGGAGAAAAATTCTTAGTGTCTAAGTGATTTAGGACATTAAAGTTTAATATCAGCTAATAAAATACGCCTGGTATAAAATTGGCAGCCAGAACAGATTTTTCAGTATTGTAAAGGCACCATTGGTCCTTATGCCTGTTAGTAACCAGGCTGCGTCGTATTGCATCAACTGTAGTTTCTGGCTGCTTTTCAAGTGCAATCCCAGGTACCACATAATGTAAATTATGCAACAGTAGAGATACTGCCTGAGAATTCAGTGACGAATTAGCTTTCCAGAACTGAGAACCTGCTGTTTCAAGGAGAGTATAACTTCATCTAAAACAAGCTGAAGCTCAATTCCTACATTCATTTTTCTAATTATAACTGCTAATTGCAAGACAAGAAAATAGAAAGAAAGATGTCTTTTCAACACATTACTTTATAAGTTTAAAAGGTTGATCTTTAGGATGACAAGTAGGCTATTGGCATGAGATGTGATGAACGTGCTTGGAGCTATCCTGCAAATTATGCATTATTTTGCCTTCCATAAAGAAACAAACTTCTAACTATTTGTTTTTTTAGTACTGATAAGAACTGCAAAAGAACAAAAGCTAGTTTTCTCTCATGGAGAATTTCTTCCTGAGGACTGCATTATTGCAATCTGAATGTACAACATTACTGTACATTTTGCTTCTATTATTTGTCAGGGAAAGGGTTCCATTGTGTAGAATAGGAATTGTACTATTTTATCTTGATTTATTTGATTGATTATTGTCTACACTGACTGGCAGCAGAGGGTTCCAGGAGGCCTACGCAGCCGAAAATGGAACTCGGGAGCCCGTTTTCGCTGACAGAGCGCTTGGGCCACCACAGGTGCCCCCGACATGAGTGACATTGAGCTGGCCTCGCCCACTCTGGCCATGCCCCCTCAGGCCCCTCAAGGTCAAACACAATCCTGATGCGGCCCTCAATGAGTTTGACACCTCTGCTCTACTTCATCTGGGAAATATTTATGATCAATAGTGTACACAATAGTAATAGTGAAACCTGCATGGAACATGTTTCCCCATTTATATTGGGAACTGGGGAAATAAATGTATGCAGCAAGGATTTTGTGCACTGTTTTATTTTCACAATGCTGATTGATCTCTTTTTCATCAATGTAAAACAATGTCTGTATTATTTACACTAAGAGCATTATTTTACTACTGTTCCCGGATCTATCTATGTATTTGTTCCTGAACTGCAAATATTGCAGTTGTATCTGATTACACATTTAATTTTTTTCCCAATACTTGATCGTATCAGAATTTTGCCACTTTTAGAGTTTTGGTAACCTATCCGATTAGGAAATGGGTTCATTGTCTGATCTTGAGTCACTTATATAGTAAGATTATCTCTGATTTTTCCAATGGGTAAACTAAACTAAACTAGATTAAATCTTTATGTCTTGGTTAGAAGCCCAAAGGAAATTGTTAAACAATGTATGCCTTCAAGTCAGTTTTCGACACCTGGTGAGTGCTTGGACTAGTCCCTGCCATTTTCTTGACAAGGTTTTTCAGAAGTGATTTGCCATTGCCCACTTCTTACAGAGAGAGAGAGGGAGAGACTGACTTAAAGGTATCAAGCTGGCTTTCTGACAGGTGGGACTAGAACTCACTGTACCACAGTTTCTAGTCTGGTACCTTAGCCACTTTTCCAAACTTGTTCTCCTAATAAAATTAAAGAACTAAAGAAGGAAAAGTAACTGTATGCTTAATCCCGATTAGACAGATGTGTTCTGTTTACTCAAGAGGTAGACTGAGGATTTAATGGAAAGGAGAGAGCTATAAATCTATGTGAAGCAGAATCAATTGTTTGCTTTCAGTTATCAGCTAGTCAGCGTCCTATCTCTTAGTCTACAAAGGTCTCTGCCACATCAAATAATCAAATACTTTTCCTGGCTTCCTTCGATTATATAATGCTGCTTAATGCAGCTTGCAACCCACCTCTAAGCTCTGTTCTCTAGGTAACAAAGTCACAACAAAATTCTTTAGATACTCGGACACTAATTCTGAGTAGCTACCTGCCAAGTTGTCTTATTACCAATGGCTGCTCTAGGAAAGAAGATTTCTATTCAGAAGGTAAAAGAAAGGAATACTTGGGGTCTTGCTTAACACTATTCTTTTATCTAGGGCATTTCATCAAATCCTTAATGGCATTACTACTACAGTAAATCTTCCATACAGTGCATTTAGTTTTTTTTTATTAAAAAGGACAACATGTGAAGAAATTACATAAGAAACACTGATCTGCTTTGCAGGAGAGTCATGCAACCTATTGCTAGGGACAGGGGGGAAAATGAATACAAAAGCATACAACTTCTTCCTAAGATTCAAAATGGAAGAAGAAACTGTGAAGGAGACAATGATAAATTGGGCTAGAAATTTTGGGCATAATATTGAATTAGACCATTGGGACAAATTATGGGAGAAAAATTATAAACTAACAATGTCAGCAGCCTATAAGGAAAACCTCTACACGATGTTTTATTGTTGGCATTTACCCCCAACGAGATTGGCCAAAATGTTTCCAAACCGTTTACCCGAATGCTGGAGATATAGTTATTAACAGGGAACTTTCTATCACGTGGACCTGCCCCAGAGCCAGAAAGTATTGGCCTAAAATAAGGGAATGGTTGGAAGAAATTACTGAACAAAAGATTGAATTGAAGCCAGAATTATTTTTATTGGGAATTTTAGATGGGAAAATGGCAAAGAAACTTCAATATATAATATTACACATATTAACGGCAACCAGAATCATTTTCACCCAAAATTGGAAACAGACTAATATTCCTTCAGAGGCAATGATAATAAGAAAGGTATATGAGTGTGCAGAGATGGATAGGTTGACTATGGAATTGAAAGAGAGAAGAATCGGAATGCTACCAAGTTTGGAGTAGATGGTATATATGGCTAGAGAACAGGAATAAAATTATTGTATAAGAACTATATAATATTGATGATAATAGGATTGTATCGTATTTTGTGTAAATACAACTACAATTCAAACGACTGTATAATATAGGATAGTGAACCATTGAAATAGAACTTATGTAAATTTGAATGTTATGGATGATATTGACACCAATATGGAAATGCTGTAATGAGTGAAAATTTGTGTTTTGTTTTTTAACGTTGAAAATGTTTAATAAAACTTATTTTTTTTAAAAAAATAACAAGCCACGTTTCAAAAATGTTGCCAAGAAAATTTCATGAAGGTCCATGTCCTGTCCTGTCCATGTAATCACAAGACGTCAGGATTGACATGACACACAGGTACATAATTATGATAACATTACTATAACATGCCATTTTTAAAAAATGTTTAGAAACTCAAAAAAACCACATTTCAAACAAACCTGTTAGAAATATTGCAAATACCACTCTTTATTCATATGAAAAGAAGTTAATGAGGAATCATGTTTTGTAGGCACAGCTAGAATATCCTCAACTGAGATTTCAGATAAAAACTGAAGAGACATTGAAGTACTTCTAATATATAGTATGCCATCCCAGGGGATTGGGATAGTTTCATTCCTAAACTTCACTACCGTATGCTGTGGATGATTTATTTCTGTTATATTTAACAACTGTGCTTAACAACATTGCTCCTTAGTATTCCAGGCATATCTCACAAGCAGTAATACAGTCCTGTAAGATAGACAAATAGAATAGGTTGAGGTTGAAGCCAAGAAATAATGGAACTACAGAAGCTCTCATCCTCCTTATGCTTATGACTGCAGTGTGAAGGCAGTCTACTGCTTACCAACCTCCTTGCTACACTTAATTATAATAATAAAATCCAAAGTAATTAACTTTAGCAATAACATTAAAATGAATGGTTTTAATTAGAAATACACCATAAGAAGCTTATATAGTGCAAACACAATAGAAACTTCCCATGCTAATTGATTTTCAGAATGGGAAGGTTCTTAAAAATAGCGTTGCTTGGTCTTTGGAAGTGTGCTCACCTGTTCAGCTCTGGAACAGAAAGAAAACAGGAAACGTAGGTTTGAGGTGATTGACAGCATCCTGGAGTTGAGGGTTAGATGAAATGGTGGGCAGTAATTTCATCAGTTTGCCTTACTGATAATTGGATTACTGGCTATGTGCCACTTTAAATCAACCACTTTAAATCAAGATGTTTCCATCTCTCTTAATCATTATTTTGCCCTACCTCAATCAATCTTCAATAAGTGAGTAATCTAGGATCTTCATAAGTGAGTCATCCCTCCTGCCTTTTTTATAGTGGAAAAGACTGAAGTGAGGGTCTGAACTGCTGTATAGGAATAAAAGATCATATTTACCTCGTTAAGACTCAACCCCTCATTTCAGGGCTAGGATTTTTGTTAGAACCACTAAAAAAAAAAGATGAAATCTTTCTCTATCTTGGTCACAGAAATGTGGCAATCCCGGAGATTGTATGTGGAGATATAAATATATTTTCATTGGTACTACAGAAGAAGAATGATTAAGCTCATTGTTCCAACCTTCTTGGTTTTGGCTTTTTTTTTCTTTTGATGATGAATAGTACAGCACATACAGTAATATACAATATACGATAACTATTGTATGTTATTTTGTCACTGTATGGTTTAAATACAAAACATTGATGAGCAATCCTGCTTTACTTTAATTTCCAAAGAAAATTTCAGAACTTCTCTTACTTTAAGTTAAAAAGCTTGGGGAAAAAAACCTACCCTACCTGTAGACTTGACCTTCCCTTTACTGTATATGCTTAGCTGTGTATTTATTTATTTATTTATTTATTTAATTAATTAAATTTCTATACCGCCGTTCTCCCAAAGGACTCAGGGCGGTGAACAGCCACAAGATAAAACACATAAATACAAAAATTTAAAATAAATTAAAAATGAATTAAATAATTTGGCTGAATTTAAAATACCCCATAATTTAAAAACAAATTAAAATTTACATTTAAAAAGGGGAGAAGATTTAGGCCAGGCCAGCTTGATGAAATAAAAAAGTCTTAAGCATGCGACGGAAGGTGCGCAGATCCGGGATCCTCTGTATCTCCGGGGGGAGCTCGTTCCAGATCGTAGGTGCCCCCATAGAGAAAGCTCTCCCCCTGGGGCCGCCAGTTGACATTGTTTGGCCAACGGCACCTGGAGGAGCCCCTCTCTATGGGAGCGTACTGGCCGGTGGGAGGCTATTGGTGGGAGTAGGCGGTCCCGTAGATAATCAGGTCCTAAGCCATGGAGCGCTTTAAAGGTGATAACCAGAACCTTGAAGCGCACTCGGAAGACCACCGGGAGCCAATGCAGCTCGCGCAGGAGAGGTGTTACATGGGAGCTCCACGTTGCTCCCATAACCACCCGCGCGGCCACACTCTGCACTAGTTGGAGCCTCCGAGTGAACCTCAAGGGGAGCCCAATGTAGAGAGCATTACAATAGTCCAGACGAGAGGTGACGAGGGCATGAGTGACTGTGTGTAGAGTCCCGATCTAGAAAGGGACGCAACTGGTGGATCATGCGAACTTGATGAAAAATCCTCCCGGTCACGACCGTCAAGTGCTCTTCTAAAGACAGCCGTGAATCCAGGAGGATGCCCAAGTTGCGAGCCCTTTCCGTGGGGGCCAATGATTGGCCCCCAATAGTCAGCGATGGCACCCAGCTGACTATATCAGCTGTAGCTGTAGAATATACTCTGCCAAATTCAGCATCTATTAACATTGTTTTAAAAAACTAACCACATGGTATCATAACTGTGAGAGAATGCTTTGAAAAGTGAGCATGGACTTCCGGTTTGGCATCACGGTGAAACAGGGAAATAGTGGGCTCTAATGAGCCCCGCGAAAACCCCGGCTGCTGAACCACCACCGATGGTCTTCAGACCGAACCCATCCTGCAGGGATGGGGGAAGAAGAGGGGTGCCTTGGACGACTGAAAGGAACAGGCAAGTTCCTCGGAGGTCGGAGGAAACCCTCTGTGAGTCGGCGGTGGGGGGCGGCAGCCAAGGCGGCTGCCACGAAGCTGTGACAACCAGGCAAGAAAAGTGCTGGAGGAAAGCGGAGAAAAACGGAGCTCTTTGAAGCCGGGTGAGTGACAACAGCCCAGGTTTGTAACAACGTTTGGAACATCACTAATAATTAGAAGACCCCTAGCCTAAAACAGCGGCTATGCAACAAAGGGGCTTTGGAAAAACTGTTTAAAACTACAACTTTAAAGAGACAAAGACCCGAGAAACAACTAATTTTGGAACAGAACTAAGAGAATTAATCTGGAGATATGGTTAAAAGACTAAACCCTTTAGAATTTGAACTGGATTTTAAAAAAGATTTGATATTTTTTTTAATTAAAAGAAGAAGAAATAAATTGGATGGTTATATAATAATGAATAAAATGGAGTCTTGCATGACTAATGGAAAATGTGGATTATAGAGAGACACCATCTGGCGTAAAGAGGAACTTTCTAACTTTCCTTTGCTATGGGAAACACTGAGTTTTACAGATAAAAATTACCGAATTCTGTGGAGGAGGATTTTTCTTTCCAGCATGCTTTTAATTTGCTTTTAATTTTTTTGCTTTTAATTTATATGCCGCCCTTCTCCGGAGACTCAGGGCAGCTTACAATGCGTTAAGCAATAGCCTTCATACTTTTGTATATTTATACAAAGTCAGCTTTGCAGGCAGTTGATTATGGTGAACAGAAAAGAAATTTACAATGGAACTCCTACAGTTGAAATAATAACAATTTAAATGTTGGCGCAGGAATAGAAGAAGGATTAAGCGCAGCCTCAAAAGAAAAAGACTTGATACATCATATCCGGAATAAAAATAAAAGAGATTTAATGTGATTTATGGAGAAAAAAAATTAAAAATTTGGAAAATGGAAGGAAATATACGTTTGCATGCGAGGAAATGAAGACAATGTGATTAAAAATAAAATAAAGTAAAGATGGATTGTAATAATAAAAGGGAGGTTTTTATAGAAATTAAGAATGTTAAAAGAAATTAATTAATACATGTAAAGATATGCTTGATGCAAGAACTATATTTTAATGTCAAAATGCTAAGGAAAAGAACAAGGATAAATATGATTACCATGTCTCAATGTTAAAATGTCATGAATATCATGAAAAAGGATACAAAAAAAAATAAGATTATGTGAAAAAGCAATTCATAAATGGATGGAAACAACAAAGAAAGGTTTAAGTAGAGATTGATAGTTAAACCAACTATGAATATGCTGTGTTTAACAGCCAAAAAATTATAATATGCTGTGTTGAACAGCCAAACAAAATGATTATGCTGGGTAACAGCCAAACCAAACTGAATATGCCATGTAAAGGCCAAAAAACAACAATTAATATGCTATGTTTAACAGCCAAACAAAGGGCATGCTGTGTAATAGCCAAAAAATAAAAAAGGATATGCTGTGTTCAACAGCCAAAATAAATGGTTATGCTGTGTTTAATAACCAAGAAATAAAAATGATTGGTTTAACAACAAAGATAAAGATAATAATGTTGGGTTTTGGTTTTTTAGGAAAATATAAAATGAGGTGGGATAATTAAAGTGAGGGGATGTATGTTGAGAGTGATAGTTAAGATAAAATGAATAAGATAGCTTTAATAATAGAAATAAAGAGTATAAATTTTGAATTTAATAGAAAAAAATGGGTATGTTGAAATTGAAAATTTTTGGAATGTTTAATATAATTGTATGATTTATATTGTTAAAATATATCCATCTAAGCAAATGAAAGAGAAAATGGATTGATAGGATTTAAGATTTAAGTAACAGGTTTTTGGGGATAATGGCATAGTTATATAGATAGATTTGAGGGAAATACTTGTTTTAAAATATTTAGTTGTGTTAATTGAAAAATAAGATTTGTTAATGATTTTCTTTAATATGTGACCTGAGCAAAAGCTTCATTTTCAAAAGATGTGTTTTATGTTTTTGTTTTAAAAATAAATTATATATATATATATATATATATATATATATGTAGGTCTTTGGTTATTCGGGTCTTCTCCCACGTAAAATTGGAAGTGTCTTGGCGACGTTTCGACGAAGTCTCATTCGTCATCTTCAGGCTGGTGTTCTCGGCTTCGTGCTTCCAGGAGCAAATGCCGAGAACACCAGCCTGAAGATGACGAATGAGACTTCGTCGAAACGTCGCCAAGACACTTCCAATTTTACGTGGGAGAAGACCCGAATAACCAAAGACCTACATACAAACACCCGCGAAAACCACGTAAAATTGGAAGTGTCTTGGCGACGTTTCGACGAAGTCTCATTCGTCATCTTCAGGCTGGTGTTCTCGGCTTCGTGCTTCCTCGGCACGAAGCCGAGAACACCAGCCTGAAGATGACGAATGAGACTTCGTCGAAATGTCGCCAAGACACTTCCAATTTTACGTGGGAGAAGACCCGAATAACCAAAGACCTACATACAAACACCCGCGAAAACCTGAGAAAACAAATATATATATATATATATATATATAAAGTGAGCATGGACATATTCAACCATTTTCATCATTCTATCTCTAGATGTTTCCATTTATTTCTATTTTTTCCTGTTTTCTTTGTTTTTCTGTTTTATTTGAACTTGCAAATGAAGTGGCTTGTTTTACCTGGTTTCACAAAGTTGACTGTACTACACCGACAGAATAATGGGTATTCCGTGTAGACTAAATGCAGTAGGTATATATTTGAATGATGCTAATACAAGATTTCTGCAGATTTCAATTTCTGCTATTAGAGCTACTACAAGCTCTCAGAAATATTTGGGTAACACATTTTTGTTTTTTATTGATTCTAGCCCTAGTCTCATATGAAAGAGAGTGACTGTTAAATTCCATTAATTTCCATGGGAAATATTTAAAATCTGCAGTAGCAGTTATTAATAAGCTAGGCTAGGAAGGATTTTGCTGTGTAATATCTAATACGTACTGTACTGTGTGCTTTTAAAGAGTTGTATTATGCTAGCTAGTATGGATGGGGTGAACCATAAACTGTTCCTAGTGGCAATTCCTTTGTGGATAAGAGAATTTCCCAGAAAAAAATGATAATAGTCTATGGCGAAATGTGGAAAATCATACTAGGAAACAGTCAATATATACTGCTCAAAAAAATAAAGGGAACACAAGCAGAAGACATCTGAGATCTGAATGAATGAAATAGCCTTATTAAATACTTTGTTCTTTACATTTATTTATTTATTTATTGGTTTGATTTATATGCCGCCCTTCTCCGGAGACTCAGGGCGGCTTACAATGCGTTAAGCAATAGCCTTCATACTTTTGTATATACCTGCTTAGTAGGGCTTTCGCCCCCCACAAGCGGTGTTCTTTTTTATACAAAGTCAGCTTATTGCCCCCACAATCCAGGACTTCATACATACAGTAGTTTATACACTGCTCAAACAACTAAAGGGAACACAAAACTACTGTATGTAACAAACAAAGTATTTAATAAGGCTATTTCATTCATTTAGATCTCGGATGTCTTCTGCTTGTGTTCCCTTTATTTTTTTGAGCAGTGTAAATCGTAAGGAAAACAAGGTTACAGTCCTACAGTCATAAGTGGGAGGAGATGGGTGATAGGAACGATGAGAAGATTAATAGTAATGCAGACTTAATAACTAGTTTGACAGTATTGAGGGAATTGTTTAGCAGAGTGATGGCATTCGGGAAAAAGCTGTCTTGTGTCTAGTTCTGTGTGCAGTGCTCTATAGCGTCGTTATAAAAGAACTCACTAATTCTGACTAGATAGGTTAAGGTAAGAAAAAGGCTAACTAAAGGATATGGGGAATAATTTTTTCACCAATGTGATAAATTAGAGATACTCTGGGAGCATTTGTAGAGCTCTGTCCAAGAGTCTGTCATAATTAATGGAAGCAACAAACTTATTTCATATTTTAAATGTTAACCAGAAGAAAGTACTTTAAAAATCTTAACAGTACTAGGTTGCCAGTAGAAGAATCCCAAGTGAATCAATACTTTTGTCTGCTTCTTGTGCCAAGCTTCACTATTGGTGAATGGTAAATGGCTGATAGTGCTTTTGGAGGTGAAGTAATATTGGCCTGGTTTATATGCTACATTATGTTATCATCAATCATGATTTACAAACTGCAGTGTCTGAGATCACGTGTCAAGCCAAAACCAAACCACCTTTTGATCAGTATGATATATGAACCAAGTCAATAGTAGATGGGAGAAGTTGAGAGGCCTGTCACGCATGTAGATTGAAATGTTATATTGATAACTTTTAAATTCCATTTTTTTCCCCTGCTGCAATTGTTTTCTTGGGGTAAGCATCAAGTGCCAATTATCCTCAGACTCTCTTGAAAGTGTCTTGGAAATCTTTAATGGGAACATCCTTATTAGATCATAGGAAAAGAGGTCACTTTTCATTTGAAATGTTCTGCTTGTTCTTGTTGACTTTGTTAAAGATGCAGAACAGAAAAAAAACGGACTAAATAACTGCCTACCGGTAGTAAGGAGCAATTAACAAGGATATTCTGTCCTGTCTGAGAAATACTATCCTGTGTAGCACAGTGTTTTCCTTTTCATTCAGCCTTCCATATGGCCAAGTGTCAGGAAACAAAATTTTCTTGGAAAAATATTACCAAGCAGCCTAATGAAATGCCCTTGTTTACTTCCTTGTGAATAAAAAAGGAAAAAGAATCCCTCTTGTTTAGTTTTACAAGACATCTGTGTGTTCCATTTCCCTCTTAGTGGTGCTTTGTCTACAAAGGCTGCAAAAAGTGTTCTTTCTACTTTCCTGGACAAGTTTATCAAATCCCCAGTGTCTTAATTCCTCGTCTTAAAAGGGAAAAAAAAAAAAAAAAGACCATGAGGGACAGTATCAAATGTAATTCCCATCATGCCCAACTGCCTGCTGCTTAGGAATATAGAATTATTATATAATAGGAATAATAGTTCAATGTATGTAGAAAGTATTCAACAGAGAGGACTCAATGTCTTGACTAGCCACAGCAATAGTATAGGGTTATATAAGCTCTGGATAGAGAGTATGTTTGGTTGTTTGGACTGGAAATACTGGATATTGTAGTCTCCAACATATTGAATTAGAATAGAGCTGGAAGAGGACTTGAAGCTCTTCAAGTCCAACCTCCTGCTCAAGCAGGAGACCCTATACCAGTGATGGTGAACCTTTTTGGCACCAAGTGGCCAAACTGGAACGCATGTGCATGTGTGCGCGCCGGAGCACCGGAAACCCGAAGACCAGCTGGCCGACGCGCACATGCCTGTTTTTTCGCCATTTTGGGGGCCATTTTCAGGCCCAAAAACGGCCTGAAAAATGGCCTTACATTTGGCCTGAAAAATGGCCTGAATATGGCTCAAAAAACGGCCCAAAAAGAGCCTGAAAAACAGTCTGGTCTTTGGCCGTTTTTTGCCATTTTCAGGTGCTCCAGTGCCTGCGAAGACCAGCTGGCGGAAACCAGAAGAGCAGCTGGCGACAGCACGCATGCCCACAGAGAGGGCTCTGCCTGACACGTCTGGCACGCGTGCCATAGGTTCACCATCACGGCCCTATACCATTTCAGACAAGTGACTGTCCAGACTCTTCTTTAAAAAAACCCAGTGATGAAGCACCCACAACTTCTGAAGGCAAGCTGTTCCATTGGTTAATTTTTCTCACTGTTAGGAAGTTTCTCCTTAATTCCAGATTGCTTCTTTTCCTGATTAGTTTCCATCAATTGTTTCTTGTCCTGCCCTCTGGTGCTTTGGAAAATAAGTTGACCCCCTCTTCTTTGTGACAGCACCTTAAATACTGGGATACTGCTATCATGTCACCCCCTAACCCTTCTTTTCTCTAGACTAGCCATACCCAATTCCTGCAACTGTTCATATCCAGAGGATATGACCATAACTTTACTGATACCATTTTTAAGTTATCCAAGTTACTATTAATTGTCAGGTCTTGGAAATGATTATTTACATTTTATTTATCCCCCCCAATCCATTGATTATTGAATTAAATTCTTTATTTTCAGTTACAATTCAATATAATAATTATTGTAACATTTTATAATGAATATGATAGATTAGGTAAGTCAACTATTTTAATTTCCATTAGTGTTTTTTAATTGTTTGCGAATCAAGTGCTCATTTAATTTTAGATAATCTTGAATAACTTTCAATATTCCGAGAGGGACAGAGAGAGAACATTTTATTTCCCTTTTTTCTCATCCCTGAAGATTATGGTCTTAAATATACTTACTATCAAGTTCACCTGTTTAATTATGTATGAGCTAATATCCATAGGATTATATTATACATGTTGACCCTATTCCCATTTAAGTGGTTGTTTCTTAAGTTTTGTAAAATATCCTAAAAATTTTAGAATTTTCTCATTGGGAAGTCTAGTTTTTTATTGCATCTTTTTATATGTACGTTTTTTTTAATAGTTGAATAAACAAACATTAGTAACCATGTTTCCCCGAAAATACGACCAATCCCGAAAGTAAAGCCTAGCTTGATTTTTACCCATGCACCCAATGTAAGCCCTACCCCCAAAATAAGCCCTAATTAAGAGCCCACCCACTCCAGAGTGCATGGGTAAAAATTAAGCTAGGATGGGGATGAGGGGGGTAAACTGCCCTACTACTTACCTTCAGCCAGTTGCAGCCAGGCCTTGCACACCCCAAACACCTGCCTTGCCAGCCCATTTCTTCTGCATCCCCTTTCTTCGGCAAGGCTTTCCTGAAGGCCTCTGCAGCTGATAACAGAGCTCCAAATCAATCTGGATCTGTTATTGGCTGCAGAGGTCTTCAGGAAAGCCTTGCTGGCTGCAGAAAACGTTCCTGAAGGCCTCTGACAGCGAAAAGGAGGCCGGGGGCGACACGTGCAAGTGAGGTGAGTCAGTGGATGACATCCCCCCCCGAAAATAAGACCTGGTGCCTTTTTTGTGGCAAAAAAATATAAGACAGGGTCTTATTTTCAGGGAAACATGGTATTTACAAACATCTTGGAATTTTGTTATCCCTTTCCCAGTAACATTTGCCCTTCCTATAGTTGCTATGCATTACATTAATGCTTTCACTGAATGTTCTACTTATCACCCTAAGATTCCCCGTTCTGATTAGTCATTCTCAGTCCTGAATCTTATGCTGTTAAGGTATCAAATATTGCTGTTTCAGAGCTAAACAGAAAAACTGCTTCTATAAGCTGTTTTTTTTTTATAGGAAATAAAAATATAATTAATATATTAAAATTTTGGGTGGATATACAATATTAAACCATATTCTATATTTGCACAAAATGAATTGTTAAGTACAGTTTATAAATATGAGTACTGTGGCAAACTTACTATTTCAGTTTATATGTCACATATAATACGAATATATATATTGTTCTTTATTTATTAATTTTTTTTGCATTCGATCTCACCACTTACACCTGATAAAACTACGTTTTAAAAATGTAGCATCTCTTCCTCCTCCCAAAACATCTGGAATCAGTCCTCGGATATGTAGATTAATTGTGGAGCTTCCAGACTGAAAGGCATCTAGTTGGGCTGTGCCTTGTGTAGCAATTAGGAGCTTAGCTTGCTTTTGAATTAAAAGCAAACGCCCTTTTCCAGTGCTCCTGAAAGAGACCATCCCTTTTCTGCACTGTATTTCCCATGCGACTATTTTGCAAATGCTATCGTCACAAAAAGCATCTCCTTCTTTTTATAGCGTTCTTAGAAGTGAATAGACGGATTGGAATCTTAATGTGCTCATTCATTCGTTATGATAATTTTGCTGTTAAGGAGTAATCACTTTGCTATTCCTGTTTTATGGAGTGGAAGCCATCCTCCGTATGTGATCTGAATGACGATGGATACTCACTGCAAATCTAAGTTTAGGAAAGGAATAACATTGTGCCTCCCTGTGTGGCAAAGAGAAATTGAGCATGTACTATATGCAGTTTCCACAAACAATGAATAAGAAAAGTTTCTTTATGTTGTAGGACAGGGAAGGTAATGTTTGAGGGATCAGGGTCTACAATTCAATTTTTGATCTTTTACTGTGCTGCGCGAGGATGTCTGGTGACACTGTGACATCACCAAAAGAGACAGCTTGAATGAGAAAAGGAAGCAAAGAATTTAGAATCTAGTGTCACAAACAATGAAAAGACCACCCATATTATTTACTGTTTGCATATCTACATTGAAGTGCCCTTACCTAGTAGAACTTTTCATGGTAAGGTTCCATTGACATCAGTAGATAAAAAGTTGTGACGGATCATATTCTTTTACATGGAACACTCATGTTTAATTTAAAAAAAACCTCCCAGTGGTGATAGTATGACTTGCCTCCAAGGACCAAGGTGCTTCTGGATAGATGAATCTTAAATCCTGTCAATCCAAATATATTATAGAATTCTTCTTCCTTCTCCCCTAAATGGATTTTGTGTAGGAAATAAACTTGGGAAAATAGAGGACAGTTTTAAATCCGGGTAATTTGAAATCTCCTTTAAAAACCACCTGTAAATAAAAAAGCTTGAATGCCTTCACTTGATGCTTTTATTGTGTAAAGATAAATGGGCATAAAAGTACATTCATAGCGATTGCCAAATTTATTGCAATGGGAACCTTACATTCATTTGTTGCCTAAAATGATTTTTTTCTTTCACTTGCTAATTATAGTTCCCCAACTAAATATTCTTATACTATTTTATTTCAGTATTTATCTCGATTCGTTCATTCATTCTAAATCAATAATTTTAACTATTTCAAGCTTTGGATTTCCATTCTACTTCTGGTTTCTCAGTTGAGACTCTTTCAACTTTCTACCCTCATTATGGAATTTTATCATGTTGCAGTGGTCATTGGTATTCCTTGTTTACTTCCCCCACCCCCTCACTTCAGCCATACTATCTTTGTTCGGATCATATAAATATTTTTCATCAACCAGTGGGAGTTGTTGAAACAAAGGGAACTTTTCTTAAATAGTTTACAGCTAGTCTTTGGCCAACCCAATTTTATGACCATTTTTGCAGGCATTGTTAAATGGATGCTACAATTGTACAGGGGCCGTTGCAGTTGTTAAGCAAGTCAATGGTTAGTTATATGTGCGTTTTTGCTGGAAAACAGCGATAAATGTGGGTTTTCAGCAAAACCATTATAAAACATGGTCACCTGAGAGCAGCAAATGGCTATAAATGTGGCCTGGTTGCTGAGTTCCTACAGTTCAATCATGGTGACAGTCAGAACTTTTGAATCCAGGTCGTAAGTAGCCCCAGGTAGGTCTGTTGTAACTTTAAATGATTGCTAAGTAACTGGTCATATGTCAAGGACTGCCTGTACACCCAAGAGGTTCAGTGGTTCATCCATGGGCAAACTAAATCCATTCACTTAAATCATAATTGTGGGTGATTGGTTCTTGAAACCTGTCACCTTCGAATTGTATTCTCTTGGATACATGGATTCAAATCCTCCTCCACTTTTTTATTGTAAATCTGAGGGCAAGATTTTTTTAAAAAAACTTATTATGCGACATGTATTGCCTGATATGCTTTATAAATAAATCTCCCTCTGCTGTTTAAAATGCAGAGTTGCTTAATACATTGTAAGCCGCCCTGAGTCTCCGGAGAAGGGCGGCATATAAATCAAATTAAAAAAAAGAAAAGAAGAAGAAGAGTCAGAGTCAAATCTGGTGTAAAATCAAAGCAAAAACCAAAAGTAGTTAAGAGGTTGTTTAGTCAATTTAAGAACCTTATCCTACCCTTAACATTGCTGTATTTTATTCAACTTTCCAGTAATCTTGCAAGACAGCTCAGGCTTATCGTTCAAAAGGCAGTGCTATAATGTCTTCCTTAGAAGCTGAGGGTTGAACATTTCATGGTCTGTGATCAGTAAAGCATACTTTATTTATTGATTTATTTATATCTGCCTTGATTGTGTTTATAAATAACTCAAGGTGGCAAACATTCCTAATATCCTTCTGCCTTTTCCATAACAACAAAACTATGAGGTGAGTTGGGCTGAGAGAGAATGACTGGTCCAAAGTTACCCAACCGGCTTTCATGCCTGAGGCAGGCTTAGGAATCACTGTCTCCTAATTTCTAGGTCAGCACCTTCCCCACGTCACTAAACCTTAATCTTCCTGTTGCTTCTGACTGGCCTTGTGAAGTGTGTTAAGGATATTTTTGAGTTACACCCGAAGTTGTGTCTTATAAAGCAGAGTACCATTAGAGTTTTACGCATGGAAACGTTTTGAGAGTAATTGTGAATAACATACAGACAAACTGGGTTTTATAGCATTTTATTTTTAGGGAAAAGCAAAATCATAGTCCTTTAACAATCCAAGTCTTAGCCATATAAAGTGCAATATAAGATCAATCCAGGGATATAAAATCTTCTTACCAGTTTGTAGGAAAATACAAGGAACAATCAGGAACAATATAAAAAACAGTTCAATAAATATCAGAAAGCAGAAAATAAATAATCATGATCAAACAATTGACCATAGAGAGATCAAAATGAGTTACAGCGTAGCAGCAGGTAAAAATGATGTAGTGTCCACACTAACCATAATTTAGTTCTCCTTAAATACATTGGCTACAGAGCTCAGCCAATCAGGATGCACAATGACTCAGCACAGTTCTTAAAGCTACATAATACATTCACATAATACAAACATACAATGTTGGCTTATATATTTCCTGGCCAACCAATTAGGCAATGACCATTTCCTAACAAAGTGTTCCCATCTCCCTTCAGGTTCACAGAAAACCCAAGATCTGCTTAAAATGTTGATATTTTTTCCCCTCCACTATGTGCCTCTTTCGGGCACATAGAATTGCTTCCTCCAATTCATATAATTGCAGCAGGTTTGGAATTGAATGGATGGATCGGTTGCCATCAGGTTGAGCACATCAATAGCAGCATATCTGTCCTGTCGTTATATAACTTGTAACCCATTAGCCTCACCCACCAATGGGACAAAGCAAAAGGGATTGTTAAACTTTCTTCTCTCCAAACCCTGCGTTTTATCCACCAAAAGATGCTTGCTGAAAGGCAACGTTTTGGTAATAAAGTGAGTATATAAGGCATTTTTGTATCTTCTTAATCCCTCAAAAGTTGATCTATGTTCACTGCTAGAGAGGTGTCCATGGGTTATGGTAAAAAAAAAAAAAAAACTCCAAGCAGGCAGTCATATCATTTTATGGGAGAATGGCAGGGAATGATAGCTTTGGTATATTAGGTTATATTCTTAGGAGACAATAATCTGTACATAGGGAGAGCTTCAATTGCACCATCATAGCTGTAATCTTGTCTCTCTAGATTATGTAAACATCCCTGCACTTAACACATTTGCAGATTGTGCAAAGAAATCAGGCCCCATTTGTGCCACTTGGAGGAATAAATCACCCCTCTCCCTTTTCCAACAAAGAGGGGAAAATAAGGGGGGGAAATAAGACCCAGCCTTTGCTTGCTTACTTTCCATTGCTTTGGTGCTTGTGGGCTAGCTTTCTCCTATAAAATCCTGAGAAATAAAGAGCAGGCAGCAGTCACCCAACATTGGTGATTCAGTGTGGAGATAACAGAATAAGGGAGTTGGGACCTAGGAGGCCTTCTAGTCTAACCCCCTGCTCAAGCAAGAGACCCTATACCCGTAATGGTGAACCTATGGCATGGGTGCCACAGGTGGCATGCGGAGCCATATCTGTGGGCACGCTAGTGTTGCCCTACTCCGGGCCTACCTGAAGTCGGGAAATGGGCTGTTTCCGGCCTCCGGAGGGCCTCCGGTGCGGCAGGAGGGAAGGCTGTTTTCCCCGTCCCCAGGCTCCAAGAAAGCCTCTGGAGCCTGGGGAGGGTGAAAAACGGGCCTACTGGGCCCACCGTGCCATCATGTGCCAAAAGCGGGGGTAGTGCAGGGGGGAGGCGGTCACACGCGCATGCGCGGGGGTGGGGCACATTAAATTATGGGTATGGGCACACCGTGCGCAATCCCCCCACATGATCCCCACTTTTGGCATGCGACAGCAAAAAGGTTAGCCATCACTGCCCTATACCATTTCAGACAAATGGTTGTCCTCCAATGTTAAAGCACCCACAACTTCTGGAGGCAACTTATTCCACTGATTAATTGTTCAAACTGTCAGGAAATTTCTCACTTAGTTCTAGGTTGGTTCTCTCCTTGATTAGTTTCCACCCATTGCTTCTTGGCCTGCCTTCAGGTGCTTTGGAGAATAGGTTGGCCCCTTTTTCTTTGGGCAGTTTCTAAAATATTGAAGCTATCCCTAAGCTATTCAGTGTAATATTAGGAGTAAATTTTCCTGTGATCCATGAGAAGGAAACAGTTCTGGATTCTGTACTACACAAGGGATTTAGATTGAAGATTTTACTGCATAGCCTAAACTCAGTATAGGAGAGGCAATCCCCATCTACCATCCTGCACTCTGGCCCAACTTTCGTCCCCACTAAAAATTTATGCAATATATAGGTTGTGTTTCTTCCAACTAATAATACAAAAGCCTTCTCAGAACCTAGTTGCCTTTTAATTATTTTTTCTTTCATTATGCTGCCTGTTTTGCCTATCTTTTCTGTAAGTTCTTCTTTCTCGGGACATTACTCACTTTGGCCACCCCTTCAATTCTCCAGTCATATTCTTCCTCTAACTTCCTGATGCTATGACAGGGCATGCTTACATTCAACTCTGCTTGACCCACAGAGCCAGCAACTAATATCACTGTCTCATACCAACTCAAGTTCCTGCCCGCCTCTCTCCTCTTTCCTCGGTGAAATAGGAGAAGACAAATGTCTGCCACCCATCCATCCTTTTGCTTTTTATGCATGGTACACTTCTGTGCCCATCAAGGCGAGTGATATCCTGCCAGGAATAGTGCATTTGGGTTGTTTTGCTCAAGCCTGTAAGAAGGCAGTCAAACTGTGGCTGTCCTCCAAAGGAGGCAAAAAGGATGTAAAATCTTGTAATTTGGGCAGTATCATTCACTGTAAATGAAATGACTGTTCCTGAGAAACAGAAGCACAAAAGATGATCAGAATTCCTCTTTCTTACAAGCTTCCTGTTGTGGCAGCATCTGATTGGTGATGGTGGAGATTGTGGCAATGGTATCTCATTGCAGTTCCTTCTTTTAATAGTTGTATTGATGAAGCATAACAATCAAAAAAAGTGATGCATCAGCAATAATCCAGTAAGAAATATATATATATATATATATATACATTACAGCAATTAAAATAAACTAAATGTCTTGGGAAGAAAACAGAATCTAGGCAAATAAAGAAAACAAAAAAATACATACGATGCAATATAAGATTAATTCTGCCTTTAAACATATTGTTAAGCCAAACCATATAGAATATTGCATTGTCTTCTCATTTTGAAAATACAAAGGCATTTTGAAAATTGGCAACGATATGTTGAATCCATCCCATAACATTAGGAGGTTATATATTTATTTCTATCTGTATCTCACAGTCCATAATCTGATCAGCCTCCCATCTGGAAATCCCCATATTATTATGCATTTTATGGGCTGCACCAGAGAGGACAATGTAAACTCTGCTGCATCTATCAGACATTGGCAGCCTCTTCCTTGCTCCAGCTGCTTCCTGCACCCAGCTAAGAAAAGGGAGAGTTTATCATTCCATGTGTAACATGAAAATGAGTAATTTGGCCTTGTTGCCACCTGGCCTAGAGATTAGAGAAGCCAACTATTCCAAATGATTTGTTTTGAATGTGGTTGAATTCATGTCAAAGGACAACACTATCACATTGTCCTTGACAATTGTATCACATCCTTACTACATTTTACATGCAGATATTTTTAAAGCTTGATTTTAAAAAAATATATATATCTAGAAGTGGCTTTTTAAAAAAATAAATAGGGGAAGGGCAGAATCTTGGAGGAGACTCTTGGTCACATCACATGCCATGATTATGAGAGTCAGATCCATTGATGTAAAACTGCTGGATTTCCTCTGCTAACTTTAGCTTACATGTCTGGACATTGTTTTAACTTGGGACCACAATTTAAGGTGGGTTTGATCATCTTGTTTTCTAAATGTAGGGCCATGGTGATTTACTGCTCAGTTGCATTACAAGGTCAGGTCAATATTTTGTAATCTGGTTCAGGAAGAAATTACTATGAATGGCATTTATTATTTAGAAACTTGCTGCTATTTTCTGTGTGTCCTTGAGATGTTCCTTTCACTTAAACTAGACAAATCATAATCAGAACATGCTTCTGGGATGCTTGGAACATTTGTTTTAGAAATGAAATTGGTAGTCTGCCTGAAATATAGCCAAGATCCAATATTTAGTCTTAATAGAAATGTCCTTACTATGCCTATTTTTGTCTTTTTATTAATGCTTTAAAAACCAACAATTTTCATCTCGGGAACTAACTGCATAAATGGTATGAGTCAGTCTAATGCATCTCTAAAATTGTATTACAGAATTTCTGAAGACAAATCAAAGAAATAAGAATCTTTTATCCTCTCCACGGGAACGGGAGCTTGCTGCAATCTTAAATAAACCATAATTTCCCATTAAGAGTATAACATAGCTACTCTTTTTAAATTGTTACTGTGTTCTGAATATTTTACCTGCAGAAAATGTCAGCTAGCAGAAGGAGATAGAAAAATAGACTGGCAAAAACAGCTGGGTATTCATCTAGAACAGTGATGGCTAACCTTTTTGCCATCACGTGTCAAAAGAGGGGGAGCGGAGGGGGGGTTGCACACATGCCCACATCCATAATTCTATGTGCCCCGCCCTCCTGCACATGTGCATGTGCCCCCCCGTGCTCCCCCCGCTTTTGGCACACAATGGCACGGTGGCCCCATTTTTCACCTTCCCCAGGCTCCAAAGGCTTTCTAGGAGCCTGGGGAGGGTGAAAACGGCCTTCCCCATCCCCCTGGAGGCCCTCCGGAGGCCAGAAATAGCCTGTTTGCAGACTTCTGGTGGGATCGGAAGGCCCGTTTTTCACTCTCCCATGCTCCAGAGCCTTTTTAGGAACCTGGAGAGGATGAAAATGGCTTTCCCCACCCCCCGTTGGCCCTTCAGAGGCTGGAAACAGCCGGTTTCCTGACTTCCAGAAGTCAGCAAACTGAGCTCGTGTGCCCACCAATATGGCTCCACGTGCCACCTGTGGCATGCGTTCTGTAGGTTTGCCATCACAGATCTAGGAAGTTCTTCTGGATCCTTATGTTAAGCCATTAATTCTTGAATCAATCAATACAAATTAACAATTTATTGTATTGTAAAATGTGGGTCATCTATTTTACTACAGGTGTAATGTAAATTTTATTCCATCCATGTTGAATTTTAGTATCTTTCAAGTATAGGTCAAGTTTTGTTTCTCTCAGTTTTAATTTCTTTTATACCATTTCTATCCCAACAGTTTAGTACAATTTTCTTCCAATCAATAAAAACTGTAGTAAAGTTTGAGCATATTTTTTTAAAAATACCGCTGTTTTGCATTCCTAAACAACAAGCTCAGAGAACAAAGCACCAACAACATCTACCACCCGAGCTACAAATATTTTCCACCATTTTTCATTTTTCTTCATATTTTCCACAGCTACATTTTTCAGTTATAATGTTTTCTATCCAGTGCTTGGCCCTATACATTTTTACCCCAGGGTAAGTTTAAATGAGCCAAAATATGCTACGTTTTTCTAATGCCTTAAGAGAAAGCCAAATGAATTAATTTCTGGGCTAGTGAAATAAATTGCTGTAATGTATGGTGAGGCTACTGTTGTCAAGATCAACATAGTTTTATTAAGGACCATACCTATTTTTCACAAAACACCTTGATGTGGACACTGTAGGTAGTGACTTTCTAAGTTCCAATGTACCAAGGTTGTTCCTGTACTCTGAAAATCCACATTCACTGAGATAGAAGTAAAGGTCTAAACTACCATTTTTCTTCTATTTACAATAGAAGAATAGTCTTTCCCCACTATAACTTTTTTGCCCAGATATTGAGTGTGGAAGCCTATGTGGAATTAGATAAGGAAAATAAGGGACAGGGGACTTTGGAGGCCATCTACTCCATGAATCCACTACTATAGTATCCTTGACAAATAGCCATCCAATCTCCATTTAGATCAGTGGTGAAATCCTCCACGGATTGCTACCAGTTTGCTGCCCATGTATGTGCAGGGCGCGTCAAACGCACGCTGTGTGAGCATGCACAGTGCACACCAAACATGCGCTTCATGCGGAAATAGGCTTAACAAGGTAAGTAGAACAGCGAGGAGGGGAAGCAGCTGCGCTGCGCAATTTATATTAACTAGAAAGCAGGATTTCCTGCTTTGTAGTGAATATAAATCGCGTGGCATAGCTGATCATTGGAAATACCAGTTTGGATGAACTGGTAGCTTTTTTTTACTACCGGTTCGCCTGAACCGGTAGCTTTTATCACTACCGGTTTTCCCAAACCGGTGTGAACCTGTAGCATTTCACCCCTGATTTAGACCCCTCCACCACTTCCCTGGGCTGTTTGTTGTTAAGCAGCTCCTTTCAGATATCCAACTGAAAACTATTTCCTTGTACAAGTAGTCCTTGCTTAACAATGCTATTGAGATCAGCAACTCCATTGGTAAGTGAAGTCATTAAGTGAGACATCGTGTGACTGCTCCATTTAGCAACAGCAGTCCTGGTTTAAGATGTTAAATGAATCACACATGGTCATTAAGTGCTACATGACTGCAACTTGCAACCTCCTTATGGCTTTTCCATCATTTACACTTGTCGAAAGCCAACTGAGAAAGTCACAAACGTGATCATGAGACACTGCAACTGTTGTAAATGTGCAATGGTTGCTAAGTGCCCAAATTGTGATCACATGACCACAGATGCACTGCAACCATCATAAGTACAGTACTGGTTGTAATTCACTTTTTCAGCACTGTCATAACTTTAAACAACCCCTAAACGAATGGTTGTTAAGTGAGTATAACTTGTATTTTTAATCTAAGATTTCTGATATTTTATTTTGGAACAATTTGGAACAATTTTGCCCTCATGACAGTCCTTCACCCTTTTGAAGATGGCTGCCCTGTCTCCCCACAGTCTTCTCTTCTCCAAGCTAAACAAACCCAACATTTCCAATATTTTTTAACATTTTATCTTCCAGGTGCCTTGTCACCTTGGTTGCTCTCTTCTGGACATGCTTCAGTCTGTCAGTGTCTTTGGTGAAATGCAATGCCATAACTGGCCCCATTATTTTAGTTTCAGCCTGACCAATACAGAATAGAAAGGAACGATAACTTTGATATGAATGTTAGTATCTTGGCAAGCAAGTAAACTGTAGGCTTAAAGATTTCTTGCCACGCGATTCAACAAAAATGAATATTGTTGCATGTTTACATAACTTGCTTTCCTAGCTTTGAAATTGATAAATGGATAATTCTGCTGCAGGTAAACTTAATTTCAGATGTGTGTTTCTGTGCCAAAGAAGTAATTGCAGGAAGAACAGGCAACATTTGTTTTTTTTGCTGCTGGTTTTCTTGCCTCTTATCAAGCTGTTTCTTAAAATGGTTATAATTTTGTGGATGGAATGGTTGGAAAAGGACATAAAATCACAAGCGGCAACTGGACTTCCTTTACCAGAAACTCCAGTTGCCTCTTGGAAAAGCACCTTTGGGATAGATAACTGAGAATCTCCATAGAGATAAAACCACAATATTGTAATACATAAATCAATGAGACTCCTTCTCTAGGACAGCACATGATTCCCAGAATGATCGATGCAGCTTTTGCAATCTTCCACAAATGCTACTAAATTGATTTTTTTAATGGATGGAAGAACTTCGGTAAATATATGAGAAACATCAATTAGTAGTATTTAATTTAAAAATTAATTAAAAGCCACTTTGATCCTATCCTTTCCTTCTTTTTCGCTCATTTGCAAATGAAGGGACAGCTGTTAACCACAAACATCTAGATATAGACCAGCCACAGGAAAGCACTGAGTGGAAGCATCAGAGTTGGTTGCTGCTGAAGCGTGCTGGCTGGGGAATTCTGGGAGTTGAAGGTCACATACCTTAAAGTGGACAAAGTTAAAAAGAACTGCACTAGAGAAGAGGGTCGCACTAGTAGGATGGATATATCTTTGTCATTGGTTTCCTAAAAGATTTGGTAATATTCAGCAGCTTTTCCCAGCCTAGAAATTTTGGATACATTAGGATATAAAAATCTGCATTTCTATGTTTGCTGCTGTACAATAATCAGCATTATTTAATTAAAAACCCCAGCATTCAAAATCTGCCTAGAAATACTGGCAGTTGTATTCCCTTCATATTCCCAGAAACTAGGTTGTCAGAAGCTGATAAAAAGTTGTAAGGGTAATCACATGCTGACAGTACATTCTGATATCAAAATGATAAGTTTTGCAACTCAGTTTCCCAGGCTTACAATACAAAATGTTCCTGAATTGTTGGGAGGCAGAAGTTCAGAAGGAGGCTACACTTGGGGAGATGTACTGCATGCAGCTATGTAAATAATGGATCAGGTCAAAACATTTTTACTTCTGTACCAAAAAAGAAATCAACATTCATTTCATAATGAAGTATTGGACTTAACCTCAGCTTAAGGATACCTGTAACAAAAACACATACTTTTAAGTTCATTTATACTTTACTGTTATATGTGAGACTTACCAGTTTACTTAAATCTTAGAGCTCTTTGCATGTATCATGTTAACTCTCTAGTTTCGCTTAAATAAGATCTTTCCTACAAATTTCCCTTGAATTTTGCTTCAGGTGTTATTTAATTCTGACTCTGATTTTCTCAGGAGGCCAGTATTTGCTGCATGTTATAGGATAATTTTGTGGAAACCACAAATTGATTACTGTATGCAGATTATGGGTAATCTGTAAGGGTGGACACATCACCCTTGTCCTTCATCTGCTGCCCCCTCCAACACATAATTCAATCATCAATAAAGCTGTTACCTAGAAGCTCTCATCTCAGTATCTCATTACCAATTCTTTCATCTTGCTAATCTTTCTCCGGCAAAAATACAAATGCTATGAAATGTGAGAAAAAAAGCACCTTTTTCTTTCGCTGGTATAATGGGCAATCCATGTTCTTTCCCTGGAACATTGTAGAATAAATGATTAAGTGGCCTCTAGAGAAGCTGTGATTTGAAGCATAGAAAGATTCATTAAATTCACCCAGAGCCTTTTCATTGTAGACATGTTGGGCCATCTTTGTTTGACTAACTGTGTCAGAGCTATGTCGTGATGGAGCGAAAGGGGGAGGATGGTGTTAAAAAATGAAGATGGTGTCCACAAGGCTGATCAGGGCTGCCACCAATAACCTTCTTCATGCTCTTGCAGATGCTTTGGTGCCTGAGGCAGAAAATCCAAATACTGTAAAAATATAGATGATAAAATAAATACCGGTGGTAAGACCATTTTTTAATTTTTAACTACCGTATGTCCTGCTACTAGAAATAAGCTTTAAGTACAGCTGGATCTGAAAGACAAAAGTCAGTGATAATGGAATAGAAAAGAACATTTTGTAATTAATTTTGTGCCTTCAAGTTGGTGTTGACTCCTAGTGGCATTCCATGGCAATATGTATGCATGTAAGAATGTAGGAAGGTAGATAGATACACATTATCCACATACTGTATATACTGTAGTTGCTTTCCATTATTATCAAAGTATGTTCATAAAGCCATCTCATGCATAGAATTTACTGTTGGGGGCCTTTTTCTAAGACACAGCTTTTTCTCCATTTCTACCTTCCCTATCCCTAAAACCAGTGAGAAGCAGATCTTTAATTGTCTTCACTTCTGCTAGGAGAGATGGGCAGCATATTAATCAAATGAATGAATGATAAAATGATGGCAAGGGACAGGAGAAACCAGGATCCAATCCCTTGCCCTTCACTTAACAGATAAAAGGGTTCAAAAATGAAACCCAACTGGGGTCTTGCCCAGAGGTGGGTTCTAAATTTTTTTACTACCGGTTCTGCAGGTGTGGCTTATTTTGTGGGCGTGGCTTGATGGTCATGTGACAATTCTTTAGGATTTAGCAGAGGTACTGGTCTACCAGGCTTTTAACTGCTTGCAGAGCTGTACCGATCTACTCATGTATTTTTGCAGGCACTGATCTACTCATGTATTTTTGCAGGCACTGATCTACTCATGTATTTTTGCAGGCACTGGTCTATTCATTTGCTTTCTTTTAACACTGATCAGCTGTAGGGTGGACATTTGAAGCCGTGGCAAGAGTTTAAACAGGTTTTTTCCCTCTAGCCATCAGCTGGGACTCAGGAGGCAGCAATAGATTGGGGGTGGGGCCAAATAAAAGGTAAGAATAACGCGGGGGTTGGGGGGGTGCAAGGGGGTGGGAGGCGCGAGGGGGTGGGGGGGGCAGAACTGGTTCGGTGATGTCATATTGTCACCGCTACCGGCTCGGGAGAACCGGGAGGAACCCACCACTGGTCCTGCCTTTTGAACATCACAACACCTTCTCACCCTTGCTCCTTAGAAAACAAGATTAAAATATATTGGTAGCCATCCCCTTAGCACTGTACGAAGGAACCCCATTTTCTGTTAAAAAGACGTCTATCTGCCCCTGCAATAATGGAAGGGCAGGATGGCAGCAGTCTGCTGCAGGCACTCTTCACAATGGCTTTAACTATGGTTGTAGATGGTAATTTAGAGCCTCTGCTTTTCTGTGGCCTTCTTGATCTCTGGAAGGAAGAGAGACCAGTTCTATGCACTGTGAAACTGCCCAAAACCAGCTAGTTAGTAGAAGAATTGAGATCCAAATTTCTGGTAAAGATTGCTTATGTAGGCAGGGAAAATCAAGTGCTGATTGTGCAGGGCTTATGAAACATCGTGAAGTGGAGGCTTGCCAAAATGCCTTTCTTTTCACAATTAAATTTCAGGGCTACTGAACTTGCTTGCATCCATGAACTGGGTGGCATGATATAGTAGTAGAAGCAAAGGTAGTAGAAAGATCAGAGCACCCATAAACCTGATGATGATGATGATGATGATGGAGGAGGAGGAGGAGGAAGTGGTCATATTTTCTCCAGTTTTGGATAAATTGCCAGCCAGCCAGCCAGCCTCAGCCCTTAAAATGAATCGGCCTCCTGGGTCAGTAGGACTCTAGCTAATCTGGGAACAACACAAAGCGTGATTGTGCTAAGAAGTGCCCTCACTTATTCTCCCCTCACTTGGAAATCAATGAGTGGTATGCTTCTTAGGCAAAACCAGCATTTCTTTGCTCTCATGTCTTTGCTTTCTCATGAGAAAAAATGTTCTCATTTTTCATTCAAGGGTAGCAGAGCTTTAATAAGGGGCTTTAATAAGCCGCCCTGAATCTCCGGAGAGGGGCGGCATATAAATTTAATAAATAAATAAATAAATGAGTAAGTGATCTCTTCTAAAGAGACCAGGAAATGACTGGTCTCTTTAGAAAACTGCTGATGCTATTGAATGAAGAACTTTGGGGTTAGAGGGCAGGGTCCCCAATCAGAAGGAATGTTCTTTGGACTTAACACGTTTATTGAAATAATGGTGCTCTCTGAACTTGGTTGGTTTTTTGAAGATGTTTCATTACCCAAATTAGGTAACGTCATCAGTCTAGCGATCTAGCACTGATGATGTTGCCTAGATCAGGTAATGAAATGTCTGCAAACAAACAACCAAGCTCAGAGAGCACCAAGGACTCCTCATTTCAACCCTGAGCTACAAATACTCTCCTTTATTCAAATAAACTAGGCTTTATTCACTTCAGTGAAACTTGCTCTGAGGTTACTGTTGATAAGATTGCAGGTTTAGAATACAATCCTGCAACTGGAAAATAAGTGACATCAATCCTGGGTTGCCAGGTCACTGGTCATAAGTGTATTAATTTGGAAAGAGAAATGGGAATTAGTTGTCAGTTTGTACTTCATTCTGATCAATATGACCCACTTACAATGGAAGTTGAGGTGAATTTCTTAGATCCCCAATGGTTTCCTGAATAAGCATTTTAGCCTTGACTACCTACTACATTCCAGGCAGGAGGCTCATGGTATTGCTAGTTACTCCTCAATTGTTTAAATCAGAATTCCTATTGCCTGTATCTACTTCAGGGATCTAGCATTTGTGATGGATACGTGCTTATCACTATATTCTGTTTACAAGGGAGTATGGCAGAGTTGAATGGCCATGTTGACTGTATCCATTTCCTGATCTCTACCCTACTGCCAATGACTTCCTGTCAGCATTATTTTACGCACAATTTGTTCTTAATCTGTGCTTTAAACTATTTTTAAGGAATAGTGCCTGCAGCACATGGCATATGAAATATTTCTTCCAAGTCAACTCTGGTGCAGTAACTTCCGTTTTTTGTCTGGGTGATTTCATAGGTAGGAAATTTACCTACATTTTCCTTTCCTGGCTAGTTTCAAATTTTGCTTCTGGATAGTTCTGACCACTTTCATAATCTTCCTTAAGATGACCATGGGGGGAATCCTTGTTTTCATTATTTCTCATTTAGGCTACTTATTTTACTTTCAAGAAGCTGCCTTGAAAATTGTTCTGAAATTTCAACATGCCAAACACAATATGCCTCATCAACTAGGAGGCTGGGTCGCTGGGTCATTATGTTGGCTCTGAAACATCTTCAGAGTTGGCTGATCCCTGTCTGCATTGGAATTATGCAGTAAAATATTCTGATTTAAGTATATACCCTGAGAAATTCTCCATTGTGGGTGGAGACAGCAGCCAGGATGGGTTGTACTCATCTGTTCAGATTGATGGACTGAGTCTGTCATAGCTGTTAAGTCCTGCCCTTGTTACTGGGGAGATCCAGCTTTTGACTCAGTTCATCAGACTGGACAGGCGTGTGGGACTATTGCTCTGGAATATTCTAGTGAGTGACTCTCCTCAATCTCTTTCTCTTCCCAAATCCAGCTCCAGACTGTGCTGTATCTTATCTCCCCTCCTCCCAATGTGATCCTTTCTTCCTGGGAACCTGCCACCTTATTGCAGTCTTATCGCATCACCTCCCCCTTCGTAGATACTTTCCATAACACTATTTTTTCATTTCACTATGCCTTTTTTTTTTCAGGCTTCCATGTACAGAGGTACTTTAAGAGTCTCATTAACTTCAGTAGGGGACTTCTTGAAACAGCAGAAGTCTGAAAAATGTCAGGCTAATTTAATGAGTAGCAGATTGATATTCTGCTTGCATAAGATCCAAAGTAGTTACACCCCCCCCTCCCCCAAATCAAAGTGTACACAGCAGTGGTGGGTTTCAAAATTTTTTACTACCGGTTCTGTGAATGTGGCTTGGTGGGCATGGCAGGGGAAGGATACTGTAAAATCTCCATTCCCACACCACTCCAGGGGAAGGTTACTGCAAAATTCCCATTTCGTCCCAATCAGCTGGGACTTGGGAAGCAGAGAATATATGGGGGCGGGACCAGTCAGAATTTTTATTACCAGTTCTCCGAACTACTCAAAATTTCCGCTACCGGTTCTCCAGAACTGACCAGAACTTTCTGAAACCCACCTCTGGTACACAGCCCTAATAAGTTACAATCTGTTTGTCTAAACTATGCATACATTTGGGAGGGAGGGGCAAGAGTTTATACGTACTATTAATAGCAGGATTTATTTTATCTCAGTAGCATATCTGGGCTGCAAAACTCCAGATATTTAAATAATATAATTCTTTGACTCAAGTTTCTGAGGATAAAGGTACATGCTAATATATAACTCTAAGGAATTTCTACCTCCTTTAATAGGCCGATTCTTTTTTAATGCTGACTTGATTAATTTTCATTGAGTCATTCATTCTCTGCACCTTTATTATTGTGCCAGGATTCCTTTTTTTTTGTTTTACTGCCAAATTAAAGCAGTGACAGGTTCAGTATGAAGGGGTTTTAAGGGCCTGTCGCCAAGGATTTAATTATATTTTTCTGGCAAATGTTCTCTATTTGCATTTTCAAAAACTCAGACTTTGCTGGATATATCAGCTCTGCAATTTCCCTCTAAGCTGAGGAGAGATGCTCTGTCTGAGGTGATGCAAATTCTCCTTTTGGTGCGAATCGGCAATCAGAAATGTCAGTTTTGAGACAAACCTAGACATATATTTGATTTAAGAAAACCTCATGACCTTGTTACCGGGAAATTTTATAAAATAGCAATTTGCATGGGATCCAGTGCCCTCAGATAATATTGATTATGTGGAGAAATTGCAGCAGTTCCTCGTTACAGTTATCAGATATAGGCTGCATAATCTGAGGTTAACATACACTGTATAGCAATACAGTGTTAGAGTTTTCTGTATCTGTGCTGCGTTCTAGTAGCTAACTAGATTTTTGCTGCCCAGATTTTGTAATGCATGATTTTAATGAATTTCTTAACAAATATAAAAATGAAGCAAAAAAGCGGAACCTGCAAATTCCATTTAACCAGTTTAAAGTAAAGTCTCCCTTTCTCTCAAACTCTGAATATTACAAACTACAAGAGAGCATAGATACAAGAGAAATAAATACAGGGAAGAAGAATTAAAAAGAAAGACATAAACAATGACATTTATCTAATTTTCTATAATACATTAGGCCACACAGAATCATATTTTCTTATTTTTCCCTTGTTGCTATAGAGCCAATTCAAAAGCTGAGAGTTGACAAATTTTATTAAATTACCCTTAGACTCTGGGGAACAAATATCCTTGAAGTAGTGCATAATCACATTTTTTTTTTGCAGGAGCATTGTTCAAATGCAATATAACCAATGCTTCTCATACACAGATAAATTTCAGAGTTCTGAATATAATTTACCAATATATATATATTAAATGGTTTTATTTCATTCCAAACACCTGCTCCACCAAAGTATTAATGTCAAATCAGAAAGGAGCGTGGTCAAATCATGCATATTAAAGTGCCTTCAAATTTATTACATCTCCAATGTAAGAGGGATGGTGACTAACACTAAACCTACTCCCCCTGCCCAATTTTTATTGAATTGGTTTAGCCTTTATTTGGTATTCATGAAAGATGGGATCATTGATTTTGTAAGGCAGGACACTCCAGTTTGTGTCCTGACACTTGTGTCTTGTATGCTATCCAATTTAAAAAAAAAAAAAAAAAAGCTCAGATCTAATAGCCTTATTGTAATGCTGTACTAAGAAAAGAGTCAGAAGTGAAGAGGTAAATCACAGAGTTTGGATTAAAGCTTGCTCTGTAATGAAGGTGGTGACCAACCAAAAGGGCAGAAATTAAACTGAGAACAGTAAGAAACAAATGAAGAATAGCATGCTTGGGAAAAGATCCCAGCTTTGGAAAGATCCAAAAAATTATTTTAAAAACACTCAGAAAGATAAAATCCACTCAACACAGCCCAGTTATTACCATTTCATGCTTTATACTTTGAAATGTAGATTAAGCATTGGAAAACTAAACTGAAATACCAGCTAGTCCTCAACTTACAACAGTTTGTTTAGTGACTGTTCGAAGTTACAACGGCACTGGAAAAAGAGATTTACGACTCTTTTTCTTTCAGAATGGTCACTATGACCATTGCAGTATCCCCGAGATCATGGGATTTGCATTTAGATCAGTGGTGGGTTTCAAATTTTTTTACTTCCGGTTCTGTGGGTATGGCTTGGTAGGTATGGCATGGCTTGGTGGGCGTGGCTTGGTGGGTGTGGCATGGGAAAAATAGTGTAAAATCTCCATTCCCTTTCCAATCCAGGGGAAGGTCACTGTAAAATCCTCATTCCCTCCCGATCAGCTGGGACTCAGGAGACAGAGAACAGATGGGGGCGGGGCTAGTCAGAATTTTTACTACCGATTCTCCGAACTACTCAAAATTTCCACTACCGGTTCTCCAGAACTGGTCAGAACCTACTGAAACCCACCTCTGATTTGGATGCTTGATAACTGACTCGCGTTTATGACAGTTGCAGTGTCCTGGTGTCATGTGATCACCTTCTACGACTTTCCTACAAGCAAAGTCAATGGGAAAACCAGATTCACTTAACAATGATGTTACTAATTTAACAGCTGCAGTGATTCACTTAACAAATGTGGCAAGGAAAGTTGTAAAATGGGGCAACATTCAACAAATTTCTCACTTAGCAACATAAAATGTTGGGCTCCATTGTGGTCATAAGTCGAGGGCTACCTGTATAGGAAGAATGGAATGACCTGTTGGGCAGGATGGGCTGCCTCTAACCTAAAAGGGGAGCATTCCATTTGGTTGAAGGAAAGATGGCAAGTCAATCCTGTGTCTTCCATCTGTATGTGTCTATTCCTAAACTGTTTATGTCGATATTATTAGAATAAATCATTCTCTATCACAGGGCCCCCATCCATAGAAAATAGCCATTTTCAGTGAAGCTACCACCATTTCCAGGTTGTAGAATTTCTTCTGAGTAACTTGCATAAAAAAAGTGTTCTCATGCCTCTCTTTTAAACAAGTTGGTCAATGCATTATTTAAACATATTGAATGTTTTCCAGAACTTTTATAAATGGGAATAGGATTTATTGTCACTGAATTAGAATGTGTGGTGATGGACAATGCCAGTTTAAATTTGTGAATCATGTCTTAGATAAAATACTCAAAGATTTCTCAGTTCAGTAATGCATTTTTGGGGGGGGGGGAGACCAAGCAATACTAAAACAACTGCTTAGTAAACTCTTTCCTAGTAGGCTATCCTATCCTACAGCAATTGTAGCACATGTTATTGCTCTTGTAGAGATCAGTGTGAAATGATATATTTAAGTGCCAATAAAAGTGAATTGCTTCGGAAAAGCCTTTTGAAGGAACACCTTGTACAATTTCTAAATATTTACACATTTATCCAGCTCATGTTAAAAAAAACACCACAGGTTCTTTTGTGCAGACTTATTAAGGCTGATCTTTTGTGCACTTACTGAAAAACAAATTCTACCCCATATGCCTATAATTTCAGTGTTCAAGTATTAATTTAAAAGTGTCCTAAGGATGGTAGCTAACAAATAAAATATGATGAGGTAATGCAAAATGCATTGTTATTCATCGAAAATGTAGAAGGTTTGGGATGCAATTTGCCAAATAAATCATAGTGATGGGTTTGCATAGAATCAGTTCAGAAATGGGCTGGGCCTGTCATGGAATCATGGATGTATTATATCCCTAATTAAGACCAATGTTTATTTGGGTCACTCTGAATTTAAATTCCTAATCGTTTGCAGCCTTAATCTTACAAATTGATGAAAAATGAGGTTGAATCACAAATTAACATTAGCTGTCATGTACCAGCAAAGTGCTAGGACTATCCATATTTCTAAAGCAATTAAAAAGAGATTGTAGGGAAGGTAAATTCACCGGATGGAAATAGCCCCTGCCCGTATCCATCTTTTATTTCCCTGGTACGCCTGCCATTTGAGCCCACGTGGACTGCCCTTATTTTCCATCTTTGCTCAATTGCTGTTTGGAGAGATGCAGCATCGGGGTGTACTGAGGGAGCTGGTTTTGCATTGCGCGTCCATCACCGGGGGGGTTGTTCCAGCTTCTCCATGGCCAGTAGGCCAACCACCGTGAAAGGGTGGTTTGGAGGTTTGCCCCCCGGTGGTCGGAGCGCCATGACTCCTGCCTACTGCCGTGAGAGGTCAGTAGAGACGTTGCCAGCTACACCTGGCTTCTTCTTTCCCTGGACTTATTGGATCATCATGGTGGACTCCCAGGCCATATCATACCATCATCCAAGAGCTCTGGATGTATACAAAGACTAAGCTTCTTGTACTGCGAGACTCCCCCCTCTCTCAGACCTGGCCCTCCACGTTATCGAGGGCCTATCTTGATGACGGGTTTTGGAACCCTGAGAGATGCATGCTGCAAAGAAGAAATTAAGGGGGTTTTTAAATGGGTTTTTAATTAAAATTTTAAGGGGTTTGGGGGTGACCAAAGGGGGTTTGGGGGTAGCCCACCAAGGTGAAGGCCAGGTCTGGCGGGGGATTGCGGCATTAGGAGTGCAGGGTTGAACACACAGGGAGGGGGCTAGAGCTTGATCTAATGAGGGCTGTTTGATTTGTACTGTGGGTGGGAGGGGCAGGTATGGTGGAAGCAGGGGGCCATATCATGTTATGGGAGTGCGCACCCACTATCTTCGAGCGATTGCGCACTCCGGTCCCCAATGCTTTTCTCGTTCCCCAGGTAGCACAGATCCTCAGGGCCTGAGCTATTGGCTGATGTTGTGCAACGCCAGGTCCATGATAAATAAGACCCCCCTCATTTATGATCTTATTCAGGAGGGGGGAGCGGATGTGGCGGGTATTATGGAGACCTGGCTGGGGCCGGAAGGGGGGGTGCCCCTTGTTGAAATGTGGCCACCAGGTTTCTGAGCATTCCATCAGCCGAGGGCTCAGGGTAGGGGCGGGTGGTGGTGGCAGTTATTATTAAAGAAAGTCTATGTCCGAGGGAGGCCACTGTACCTCAGATAGCCGGATGTGAGTCCCTCCTTGTGAAGTGGGGTCGTGGGGTACAGATGGGCCTGCTGATTACGTACTTGGCTTCCTGCTGCGTGGCAGCAGCCCTGCCCGAGCTGCCTGACGTGATAGCCGGGGTGGCGGTTGATACCCCCAGGCTTATGGTTATGGGGGATTTCAACCTGCCATCTGTCGGCGATACGTCTATGGCGGCTCAGGAGTTCTTGGCTTCCATGACGGCCTTCAACCTGACCCAGTTAGTTCAAGGCCTTACTCACATGGGGGGACACACTCTGGACTTGATTTTTGTCTCTGGTCAGTGGCAGAGTGATCTGGAAATAGGGGATTTAGTCATTGAGCCCTTGTCATGGTCTGATCACTCCCTCCTTCGCATGGACTTTCGAACCGCTACACCTCGCCGCAGGGAGATGGAACCGACTAGGTGGTTTCGTCCCAGGCGCCTGATGGACCCGGATAGGTTCCTGACGGAGCTTGGCCATTCCCTGAGGCTCTGGCTCACGGCACGACTGAAGAACTGGTGGCCGCCTGGGATAGAGTGGCAGCTGAAGCTTTGGACCGTGTCGTGCCTTTGCGGCCTCTAACCCGGTGCCAATCTCAATTGGCTCCCTGGTTTTCCGAGGAGCTGAGAGAGATGAAGCGCTGGAAAAGACGCCTGGAGAGTGATTAGAGGGCCAGTCGCTCCGAATCTGACTGAACACTGGTGAGGTCTCATATTAAGATCTACCTAGTGGCGATAAAAGTGGCAAAATTTAATTATTTTTCCGCTCTTATCGGGTCTGCAGAGAACCACCCAGCAGCCCTGTTTAGGGTGACTCGCTCCCTCCTTCATCCGGGAGCGAGGGACGACCCCTTGTAGGGCAGTGCTGAGGATTTTGTGCAATTCCTGCATGACAAAGTCACTCAGATTCGGGACTCTGATTGGGTAGATCTGGATGGGATGATGGAGAGGGGTCTTGAGAATGTTATCTGGGAGGGGTTTGACCTTGTGACTCCTGAGGACGTGGACAGGATTCTGGGAAGGCTTAGCGCTGCCACATGTTTATTGGATCCGTGTCCCTCCTGGTTGGTGCTGGCCTCCCGGGAGGTTACACGAGGCTGGCTCCAGGGGATTATTAACACTTCTTTGAGCGAGGGTTACATCCCCCCCTCTTTGAAAGAGGCGGTGGTGAGGCCCCTCCTCAAGAAGCCCTCCCTGGACCCGGCTATATTAGCGAATTATTGCCCAGTCTCCAACCTTCGCTTTGTGGCGAAGGTTGTTGAGAGTGTGGTGGTGCGACAACTTCCCCAGTCCCTGGATGAAGCCAATTATCTAGATCCATTTCTGTCGGGCTTCAGGCCAGGGCACAGCACGGAAACGGCATTGGTCGCATTGGTTGATGATCTCTGGAGGGCTCGGGAGGGGTTGCTCCTCTGTCCTGGTCCTATTAGATCTCTCAGCGGCTTTTGATACCATCAACCATGGTATCATGCTGCGACGATTGGAGGGGTTGGGAGTGGGGGGCACCGTGCTGCGGTGGTTCTCCTCCTTCCTCTCCGACCGCATGCAGTTTATGTTGGCAGGGGGGCAGAGGTCGACCTCAAGGCGCCTTGTATGTGGGGTGCCGCAAGGGTCAGTCCTCTTGCCCCTTCTGTTCAACATTTATGTGAAGCCGCTGGACGAGATCATCCGTGGTTTCGGGGTGAGATTCCACCAGTATGCTGGTGATACTCAGCTGTACATCTCCACCCCGGACCACCCCAATGATGCCCTTGATGTGATGTCCCAGTGCCTGGAGGCTGTGCGGATCTGGATGGGGAGAAACAAGCTCAAACTCAACCCCTCCAAGACCGAGTGGCTGTGGCTTCCGGCGTCCCGGTATAGTCAGCTGGTTCCATCGCTGACTATTGGGGGCGAGACCTTGGCCCCCTCAGAGAGGGCTCGCAACTTGGGTGTTCTCCTGGATGCACGGCTGTCTTTGGAAGATCGCATGACGGCCGTGGCCAGGGGAGCTTTTTATCAGGTTCGCCTGATCCACCAGTTGTGTCCCTTTCTGGACCGGGATGCCCTGCGCACGGTCACTCATGCCTTCGTCACGTCACGTCTGGACTACTGCAACGCTCTCTACATGGGGCTCCCCTTGAAAAGCACTCTGAGGCTCCAACTGGTCCAGAATGCGGCCGCGCGGGTGGTTATGGATGCAACTTGGCGCACCCACGTAACACCACTCCTGTGCGAGCTGCACTGGCTCCTGGTGGTCTTCCGGGTGCGATTCAAGGTGTTGGTTACCACCTTTAAAGCGCTCCATGGCTTAGGACCGGGGTATATACGAGACCGCCTTCTGCCAGCAACAACCTCCCACCGGCCAATATGCTCCCACAGAGAGGGACTCCTCAGGGTGCTGTCGGCCAAACAATGCCGACTGGCGACACCCAGGGGGAGAGCTTTCTCTGTGGGGGCATCAGCCCTCTGGAATGAGCTGCCCCTAGAGCTTTGTCTTATCCCCGACCTGCGTACTTTTTGCTGCACCCTTAAGACCCTTCTGTTTCAGCAAGCCGGACTGCTGAATTTTTAAAATGTATGTATGTTTTAATTCACGACCAAATTTTATATTCGATTTTAATTGGTTTTAAATTTTATAAATCTATGTGTTTTAATATGGCTGTACACCGCCCTGAGTCCTTTGGGAGAAGGGCGGTATAGAAATCTAATAAACTCTTAAACTCTTAAACAATTAAGGGAATGCACATAATTCACACTATCAGGAAGTTTGATTCTACTTAGTACCATGTTGAGAAATGTTTATTGAATGACAGTGGATGAGTGGTTATAGCTGTGTGAGGATCCTGAGGGCGGTAATGACATGTTGAAGCCTTTTGTAAACTTCTTAGGGAAGGCTGGGCAATCCATGTCTGAAATTCTATGCTGCTCCCTACCCATGTTGTGCCATAACATTTGGCTGCAAAATAGCTGACCATTGCTAGTTTGTCCCCCTATTTTCAAGCAAACTTAAGTGGAGAAATACACTTCATCTCCATGCATTCGATGGCATTACCACATCACTGCACATACACTCTTGCTCACCTTGGAAGCCAAAGTAATTTAAAAAGTCATTCTGATCTTGGCTAAAAATCATTGTCTGCTCTTGATCTAGCCTGATATTCCCTAATCCAGTGCCCTTCATGCTGACCAGAGAACTTAAAAGGGTAAAGGCCCACACATCTTGAAGGACTCCTTACATTTTAAGACTTTCCAAGATTCTGTCTTCCTATATATGCATATAAATAAACGAATGATGCCAGGAACTGACTATATTTATTTATTTATTTATTTATTTATTGAATTTCTATACCGCCCTACTCCCGAAGGACTCAGGGCGGTGCACAGCCATGAAATAAAACACATAGATATACAAAATTTAAAATCGAATAAAATGAATTAAATAAATTTGGCTGAATTAATACCCAATTTAAAATACCCATATTTTAAAATCCATTAAAAATTTAGAATTTACACTTTAGAAAGGAGGAGATTTATCTATAAAGCAGCATATGCCTTGCTGGGGCTATGGTTTTGGAAAATTATATTTGTTTGAGCATGTACAGTATATGCAGAGTAGAATATATATCTGTGTGAGAGAACTAAACTTCAGAACTAAACTTCAGAACTAATTTAGAACACATTTCACTCCTGTATACAAACACTAGTACAGTATATGGTAAAAACCCTAATCATAATCAGATTTCCAAGATGCTGATACTTTACAGGAAGTAAACTTCTGTTCTTGGCATGGAAAAGTTCTGAGGCTAAACAGCTGATGACATATGGAGAGAGCGAAAGTATGGTAAAGTTCAAGATACTTTTGTTTTTGAAAATGCTGCTGATCAGCAAGATTTTTGAACAAAAGGGGAAGTAGGCTGTCTAGACTCTGAGGAAGGATTTGGCCCTGTTGTTTACCGCTACTCTTTGGGGCTCAATAGCTATTGAAATAGACCTTAATATCCACTTCTTGTTTCTTCTAGGTGAAGAGTGAAGGTCCTAAACTCGTGCCCTTTTTCAAAGCCACCTGTGTCTACTTTGTCCTCTGGTTGCCAACGTCCAGCCCTTCCTGGTTCAGTGCCCTGATCAAGTGTTTGCCAATCTTCTGCTTATGGGTCTTCCTGCTGGCACATGGGATCAATTTCCTGACAGCCCATCACAATGCCTGTAGGATCTTTGCTGGTTTGATATTCTCTGCCTTGGGAGATGCTTTCCTCATCTGGCAAGAGCAAGGCTACTTTATTCATGGTTAGTGGGTTTGTCTGTTTTGAAGGGAACATAGAACCTTTGGGGGAAAATGCCAAGTTGCTTGCAAGGATAAATGAGTGGAATCAACACCCAGCTTTGGTACTGGAACTGGAACCGGTCTGTTCCCGGGTGAAGTGTTAGTATATAACTAGAGATGTGGGGAGCAGTAACAAGAGGCTGGGATGAGAAAATGTCATGTTGCTACATGGAGGGATGTCACTGCCTGCCCTAACCTCTTTACCTTCAGTCCAATTACCCTGATTTGAGTTGCAGAATGTGGAGAAAGTAGATTAAGCCTGGATACCATGTGGCTTATACAGGAATAGATTTATTGGATAGTGAGGGATCTTTCCCCTGAAATCTTTTCTGTTATCGGTTCCTTTTATATTTTGGTCCCAGGATGGAAATCATAGTTTCATTATAGTCTTGGTCATTCCTTTGCATCCTGAACTAATTTTTCTAAATCACTCCTGCCCGGATGTTGAATTAATAAACCAAGAAACAAATTCATAATTACAATAGGTGCCAGAGATCTGTAGTATTTTTAGTTTGTCATTCATACATCCCAATTACCCTTGAAGAAATGAAGATGTGACTTTTTGTGACGACATCTCTGGCAGGAGGCATCAACTGTTTTTCTAAGAATTACAGGTACAATATACATTTCCTATATTATACATTCACAAGTTTTCCCCTTACAGTAAATTTTGCAGATTTTTGTTGTAATCCAAGGTATCCTTTCAGTATCAGAATTAAGCCAGTCATCACATCTCCAAAGAGTGGGTTTTACCATTGTGCATTAGTGGTTGTATAGATGAAGACAGCTCAGTCTGTGTCAGGCTCTCCTTGGCAAGCCAGGCGGAACAGTTTTCCAAAGATACAAACTCTCAAACTGGAAGATTTATTGTAGAAAAGTTGTGAAGACATACAATTCATGCCAACTGCTGGGTATTAAACATAAGCTCTGTTTCAAGTGAAATTCTTGTACCTCTTTTTCCTACTCACATGATGCAAAGGGCTACGAGTGATTTAGTCTCAGGTCACATCTGAGTTTCTTCAAGGGTAATTGGGATGTATGAATGACAAACTAAAAATACTACAGATTTCTGGCACCTAGTGTGAATATGAATTTGTTTCTTGGTTTATTAATTCAACATCTGGGCAGGAGTGATTTATAAAAATTAGTTCAGGATACAAAAGGATGACAAAGACTATAATGAAACTATGAATTTCATCCTGGGACCAAAAAAAATAAAAGGAACAGACAACAGAAAACATCTTTATTGTCACAGTTTTTGTGAGGTAAATGGTGGCATTTGTAGAAATGATTGGACACAGCATACATGATTTTTCACTTGTAATTTTTGCTGAGCATTGTTCTAAAATTACCATTGTGATCTATGCTAAGTACTTTGTTCTCTACTAATTCAGAGCATTTGTTCTCCTTCCCCAGGCTTGTTGATGTTCGGTATTACACACATACTGTATTCTTCAGCATTTGGAATTAAACCTTGGGACCTGAAAGTTGGTTTTGGGATTGGCTTGGTGTCCAGTTTCTGCTACACCTTCCTGTATTTCTACCTGTCAGGCCCATTTACCTATTTGGTAGCTGTCTACGTTGCCTTAATTGGCTTCATGGGCTGGCGGGCTATGGCTGGTGTGCAGCTCTGCAACGACCTGTGGACTTGGACCAAGCTTTCTGCTTGCATCGGTTCTGTGCTTTTCATGGTATCTGACCTGACTATTGCGGTCAACAAATTCTGCTTTCCTGTCCCCTACTCAAGGGTCATCATCATGGCCACTTACTACGCGGCTCAAATGCTCATTGCACTTTCTGCGGTGGAGAGCAAGGATGAAGAAGTTTTCAAAAAGAGAAAATAAGAGACTGATGCCCGCACATCCATCAGCTCTGTTGGGGATGCTACAGCTGCACTCATCCTGGAGGATGTTTCAGAATCTGTGACTGCAAATCTTGCTTCTTTGAAGCTTTTCTTTATAGTATTTGGATGGTCTTGTCTAGTCCTGTTGATTGGCGTATGGAACTCACAGTGGAGGTTTAGAGTATTTACTTCTTGACCCTTGGAAACCTCTCTTAACACATTAGTGTATTTGTATAATACAGAAACTGGTGCTGAACATTCCAGTGGGACAAAGCTCATTTCAGGACAATATTACTATTAAATAAGGTAGGCAATACACTGGAATTTAAGAGCTTTGCCTTCAACGCGGAATGTGCAAAAATCACACAAAAAAGAGTCTCCATGCTGCCTAAGTCCCTGTATTGCATACATTGCATTAGAACTGTTAGCCATTGTGAGTCTACACAAGAAATCTTTGGGACCTGAAAAATAATCACAGGATGTAGGAGCACTCATATCAATCACTATGCGTAATGTAATTTATGCTGTCCTTGGGAGAAATCAGTTTAAATTCCAGATTCGTGAAATCCTGTATTTATAGGCCATGCATAGCCTTTTTTTAATTTTTATTTTGGTGAATGTGAATCCTGCAGAGCATCTGTTTTTCTGCAGATTTTAAAAGCAACAACAAAATGCAATGAACATTTTCAGGCTGGTAGAGGTTGGAGGCAGGGAAAAACGTGGAAAAAAGGGTTTTAACCATAAATCAAGTCATGCTGTTCAGTGAATCAGCGCTTCCAAGGGAAAATGTTCAATGTTATTAGTACTGAAACACTAAGAAGGACACTTGGGCGTTTTTAAGACACCAGCTGCTTTGTAGACATAATCGATTGGCCAAGAAAATCACCTTCTTGTACAAGATTCTCAACCTTTTTTCCTCTCCACAATCAGTGCCAGTATGTCTTGGAAGAGAATGCACACGCAAGCATCTGAGCGTGATGTTGTGAAGAATGACTGTGACATGGATTTCTAAGGTACATTTGCAATTCACCCTTCACCTGTGGACTATTTAAAGTGAAGCCAGTGGCTTCCAGGCATTTGCTCTCTTCTTTCTGTAGATGTACACATCAATATTTCTCCGTCACGTCCAGCAAGAGCTGTAGACTTTGCAGGTGCCTTCATGCCTACAGCTGCAGCATGGATCATGCTGACGGGCACAGCCAATCACCAAAGTGCTGAGAAACTATCGCTTTGTCATGCTCCAGAGCCACTCATTTGCTCATTTTCCTCTGGCAACAATGAACTACCGCCCGTCAGCCTGGGTGGGAAGTCCAGTTGCATGCTGGCACTTTTTCTTGTTTTATGGCATCCAGCATACAAAATAGGTTTTGTTGACTCGCACTGCAACAATCAGTATGAAATTCCTTGGGTCCTCCCCCCTTCTGGTTTTGCTTAGTGGTATTTTGGGGGGCATCATTTCCCCTATGTATTTTTCTTATTATATATTTTTTTTCTTCACAATCTGTTATATATGATCATGTCACTGTTTATTTCTTAACATTTTGGTTACTCAATGCCATTCAGATTTGCTGCAACACTCAGAATTCGTTGTCAGCATTAACAGTTATAGGACCATAGGAGCTGTAATACTCCCTGGAAAGACACCAGAATGTAGAATGTAGAGCAGGGGGCCCCAACCCTCGGGCTGCAGCCCATTCAGAACCAGGCTGCGCAAGCAGCGGGCAAGCGTGCCCACCTGCACACCTCCGCTTGCATGAGTGGCAGGCATATTCGCTTGTGCGCGAAGCTCCATTTGCATGGAACCATCCCCTCCCCCCTGATGCCACCGCCACCAGTCCGCAAAGCTGGAAAGGATGGGGACCGTTGATGTAGAGCATCTCATTAGATTTCTCCCATCATATTATTTCATGAGGATTCTCTTTCTGCTTGCAAAATTAATCTTGTAGAAATGTAGTCATGGGAGTTACATGTTGTATAACTTCTAGGCAAAACATTCATAGTGAATATTGTTGGGAATTCTAAACAATAGACATCTGAAGGCTGGTTCTCATTCAACAATCACTTGTTCAGCAAGTATTTGAATTTAGGATGGTGCTGAATGAGTGGTATATATATATATATGTATAATCAGTTCTTGAAGCCGCAGCTCTTGCAGCAATCACCGTAGTTATCTGATTGCGATGCAAGTGCTTGACATATGTCGCAGCATCCCACAGTCCCTTGATTGCCGTTTGTGATCTTCACTTCAGGCTTCTGACAAGACAAGTCAACGGGGAAGCTGATCGAGGTCACAAATGGCAGCCACATGACATCACTCTTTTAACGGCATTGTGAGATTTGCTTAATAGTAACAAGTGCCAGAATTGCTGTAAGGAAGCAACACAATTAGGTGACATTGCTCTTTACAACTGCTTCACTTAGCGATGGGAATTCTAGTCCAAATAGTTGTTGCTAACCAAGAACTATCAGTATTAAAAATATTTCAGCTTGCTCATATTGTCCATCCACCTTTACACAGCTGTGTCCTATTAATCAAAAGTAATCCTAGACATCCTTCCAGCCCATA